>NC_087571.1:0-600000 GCF_036250125.1 Pseudopipra pipra | reverse complement strand
TTCCCCAGTATATCCTTTACATGCCCGTCCAGGAGTTGTGGGTCTGTTTTACCCCCCAGCTCTTCTGTTAGGAAGTGAATAGGAAGTGCACCCACCTCCTTGCATCTGCAGATTTGTTTTAAAATGCTGCATCATCAGTTGTGGCACTTTTTTGGAGCTCATTTATGATATGGGAGCTCTCAGCTGTCCCTGGAGCAGAGCCATGTTGCAGCCCCTTGAAATACATGTTGATTAAATATGTAGGTCAGAAAACAGAAAGCACATCCCCATTTATTTAAGAGATGACAGTTTTGTTGCCTAATGCTTTATCACTGGAGTTGCTGATAATTTTTTGAAAGTAATATAATAACAGCTTTGTTCTCAGCTGAGAGATTAAGGAGGGTCCCCAGGTGCTGCTTCCCAAAGGGCAGGTGCAGGTTATGTAGTGACAGGACACAAGGGAGTAGCTTTAAGCTGAAGGAGGGCAGTGTTAGATTAGGAATTAGGAAGAAATTCTCCCCTGTGAGGGTAGGGAGGCCCTGGCACAGGTTTCCCAGAGAAGCTGTGGCTGCCCCGTCCCTGGAAGTGTCCAAGGCCAGGTTGGACAGGGCTTGGAGCAACCTGGGCTAGTGGGAGGTGTCCTATGTGTTGGAATGAGATGGTCTTTAATGTCCCTTCCAACCCAAAACATTCTGTGGTTCTGTCATTCAGTGGCAATAATTATTAAAAATACCTGCTAGGGGATAAGGATGAGGACTGCTGGGATAGAAGAATTACTAACAAGCAGCAAAGTCTTCAGAGCAGAGTCTCTCTCTGTTTCATGAATAGGCTGATAAACCCAAGTGCTTCTCCACAGTGATATCAAACCAAAAATTATGACTGAAATCCTACTGGCAATTGTTGCCCCTGAGCCTTCATTATGGCCCTGTTTTTTTCCTGATCTTCCAGCCCCAAAGGAATTGGCCAGGGAGCTCCTGCTGTCTGGCTGGTTTGTGCTGACTGTCCCCCCCAGCTCTCTGGAGTAGTTCACACAGCACTGAGTGAAAAGGATGCCTGGTCTGACTGAATCATTCCTCATTAGCTCAGTGGGCAGCAGATTTAGGAGCTAGATTTGCAATGAACATTTATTAGATTTTGTCTCTTCTGGGGATAGCTAATTTTTTTTTTATCATCAGATTCCATGACTTAGTAGCATAATTAGCTATTAGACATATATACTCCAGTCAAGAGCTGCTTTTTAATTTTTTTGTAAGCCTGCTTAATCTAGGGGACTTTCTTTTCTCATTTATAGGGGAGTTTTGCACAGTTCTTCTGACAAGTGCAAGATAGCCAGTGGGAATGAGATCTGTAATTAATCCACTGAATGCTCAGTGCAGGCAGAACAGCTCTTGGGTGAAGAAACTCGTCATGCTCTGAAAGGTACCTGACAGGAGGGCAAACACTGTTAGAATGGGGTTTTTCATGTGGTGGGTTTTTTCACCCAGTAAATTCATTTCGGGTATTGCGGGCAGGAGGGAGAAAATTCTGTCTTTCACCATTCCCCTGACTTTTGAACAGTCCCATGTGCATGATTCTGCACTTCCTCATGGAGAGCTGATTCACTGGGTTTCCAGGAGCAAAAATAAATTAAGCTAGAGTCCAGTTTCCCACCCTTTCTTGTCGGTGTGTGTGTTGAGGGGGTGGTGTGTTAAAAGGGAGCTCAGCACTGAGAGCCTGAACTGTGGGAGGTCCAGATTCAGCCCTGGCACTGCCAAGCTGTGTGAATTTGGTCACGTCTCCTCCCTGTCCTTTGGCTTGGCATCCATAGAAATAACTCCAGAGATTTTGTGGTAAAATGGGAGCCCCTTGGCTGCTGCTGTATTAGGGTTTGTCACAAAAGTGTTAAACGTGGTGGGAAGCACAGAGTGAGGACGGTTGTCCCTTTCAATTAAGCTGTTCATTTATGTAACACTGCTTGGTTTACTGCTCAGGAAGTATCTTGGTTTCTTGGCTCTCTGGCTGCTGGAGTACCTGCCATTTATTGCAATTGACTTGGGAGACTGTTCTCCAACTGCCTGGTGTTCTTGGACCAGACTCAACCCCCTTTGATTCCTGTTGTCCTTTTGTCTTTGCTTACTTGGCTCTAAACATTTTGTTCCTGAACACAGGCCCAGGTTCTCCTCTCCCCTCATGCTGCAGCAAATCCAAACACTGCTTCCGAAGCAATTCATCAAGAAGCATTGACACACATGAAGGGAATTAGTACTCTTGATTTTTACTTTTTCCAAGTTTTGTCAACGATTCTGTACTGCTTTTCCCAAGCGTTCCTGTATTAGTTGACTATACTTTGCCTGGTGATAATCCACATTATTTTTCCAGTTACCTGATCCTCCTTCAGTGCTTTGTAGTGACAGCAGAAGCCACACCAACAATGGAGTTTTGTGTGCAGCTGCCTGACTCCCGGGTAGATATCCCAAAATCCAGGCATGTCCACACAGCCATATTCCCAAGGCAAACTCACTTATTCGGTCACAAAATACCCAAAACATGGAGTGAAGATGGATAGGGAATGAGGCAAAGTCTGCAGGAGTGCTGGCTCTCCAGTTTGGATCTGGAGGCAAGACCTCTGCTAATGGTCTCCTGGTGGAGTTTGCCAGAAAGGAGGAACAAAATTATGTTCGTGATGTAAAAGCTGCTTTTCTATTACCTCTCCTGATCTCCAGGGAAGAGTGGAGTTGGCAAAAAATGGAAAATAATTAAGGTCTGAACAGAAATAGTAACTGTCCCAAGGTGTTCAGTGTTATTCTGTCACAGCTTTCTTCAGACTGAGTCCTTTTCCCATTTTATTGCTACATTCTGTGTCAAAAGGTCTCCCAAAGTGACATTTGGGCTAAGCTGCTGTTCTCAGCTCCTCTGCACTGTGGCACTCTGGTCACATCAGCACCTGCCTGTCCCTGGAACTGCTCTGCCTTCAACCAGCTGCCCTTTCCCTGGGTTTATGGCAGAGCTTGCACCAGTATCCCAGTCTGAGATGAAAAAAACCAAACCCTAAGCCACAGACAAACACAAAAAGACACCTCCCCACACAAAAGAGTGGTGACTCTCCAGGCCAGGTTGGACGAGGCTTGGAGCAACCTGGGCTAGTGGGAGGTGTCCCTGCCCATGGCAGGGGGTGGGATGAGACGGGCTTTAATGTCCCTCCAACCCAGCCCAGTCTGGGATCCAGCAGCAACTGCTCTGACTGTGGAGCTGGATGTGAACAGGCTCTGCTCCTCTCTCCTGGATAGTACCAGAACTTACAGGAGTTGAAGTGTGCCCTGCTCAGATCGAGGCCTCTTTAGGGCTGTGCAAAACTGCAGCAGATCCCATCCAAAATCTCTTATTTTGGATTGTATTTAGCCTTAACAGCCTGATCTCAATATTGCTGAGAGGAGGAAAAGTGTTAACCCTGTTTTGTAAATGGCCAAAACTGCAGAGGCTGAAGTGGAGCAGGGACTGTAATCCCTAATTCTAAATTTTCTATTAAAACCCTAATCCCTGGGCAATCCTTCTGCTTCAGGCAGAAGGGGATTGGGGATGGATGGGGTATAATTTATCCGAAGTGATGGACCTGCCACTGTTTAAAGCCACTTATTTTCCTTCTAGCCCTATGTCAAAGTGGCTTTTTTTATTTTATTTTTAGTTTTTGACTGCCAAATTCATTTTTTGCTGGAGAGATTAAAAATTGAATTGTTTGCATTTTGTAGGTCTCTGTTGGAGTCCTGTGATTCAAATACTTCAATAAGTTCCATGTAGACTAACAGTATCCTGGGACTGATACAGGTTGATGCCTAGACTGGATAAAGAGGAAAAATCCAAGCACACGGTTTCCAGAATTCACTGGCTGGTGAGAATCAAAACATCTCCTGATTTGCCTGAGGATCTTAATTTTTTTTGGAAGATATTTAATGGGAAAAGGGAGAAAAATACAGATACTTCACAGAGAATATAGACAGAACAGCAGGATGGGGGGAGCGTGGAAGTAGGTCAGATGCATTGCAGACAAAAAAAATCATTATTATGATTAGGAGAGATTAAGGAAGGCAAGAGCAAACAGCATCAAAGGAATCCAATTTATCAAGCCATTTAAACAAGAGCATTCCTTGCGAAGCAAGTTCTCCATACTGCACATCAATTTGGAACAAAATGAGAGGAGACTGTCCCACACTATATATCTAATTCAAGAGCTACTCTTCTCTAAATTAATCCATGAAGAAACCTGTTTTAATTGTCGTGAGGAACAAACACTGCAGAACTGCTGCCCACCTTCCTTGCTTGAGTTCTTTCAGCTCTTTCATTTTTCAAGCTCTAATTACCACTTGGAGCTGCAGGTGAGGGATGCACTGGGGGAATGGCAGTGCTGGCTGACAGCACTCAATCAATCCCTGCTGCAGCACAGCAGGTGCTTCACATGAAATAAGGAGAGTCTCAGCTCCAACATTTCGTATAAAAGGCAATTTATAAGGGTGAAGTTATTTCTTCTGAGGACATTAAGAAACTTGGCAATGACAAGTAGATTTCGTTGCTTAACTTTTGGGCAATGAGGAGCCTGGGAGACGTGACCAGATGTGACTCAGTCTCCTTTTCTGCCCCTTTTTTTTGGTTTTGATGAGCTTCTCTGTCCCATGTGCCATAACAGCAGGGACGTGGATTTTGAGTTGAATGAGGTTTGCTTGCCTTGTTTGTATCAGAAATACTGAATACTGAAAACTTTAGCTCTGTAAAACAAAACATTCTTCTCCTCCAGCATGTTTTGGGGTTTTTTTTATGTACCAAAGAGACTTTAATGGTAAACATAGGCAGTGCCTCTTCATTTGCAAGAGGCCTTTTGTAAGACAGACCCTGTGCTGCATGAATTCTGTTGTAATTGAGATTTTGGGGCCTGTGAGACAGACCCTGTGCTGCATGAATTCTCTGACTTCACCCCAAGCTGGAGTGCTCCTTGCATGTTTTTATCATTGGCTTGGGTCCTCCAGACAGAAACCACAACCTCTGAGCTGTTTGACAGAGCTCAAATGTTTCTTAGCAGGAGCAAGCTGTCAGAAATTTGAACAAGATGTTGATGTCTCTTAGCAGTGGGTTAAACACTGGCTGAACATCTGAAATCTCAGAGCTCTGCTGCCAGGGCTGGTTGTGCAACCTGAACCAGGCCCTGCAGAACTGCTGACTCGAGCCAGAGTGGGGGGAAAGTTTGGCATTTTAGAAGTTTTTCATTAACAACACATTTTATGCCACTCATTAGTTGCCTATTCAGGAGGAACTGGGGGCTGAAGAATGCTGAAATTTCCAAGTGTTGGTTCCCCATCCAGCTGAAGTTACAGCTGGGGCATCCTCAGCCTTCCAAGATGAGAAGTCGATTCTTTTCTGGTGCTTTTGCAGTGATTTGGGGCAGTACAAACCCAGCCTGAGTGAGCTCCTTTGTTCCTGACTGGCTGTCACATTGTCACTCTGGCAGGGTCACCCTTCAGGTCCAGACACTGCCACAACTCTGCTCTTTGTACAGCAGATATTTCTGAGATTGGTGGAAATAACCTGACTCTCCTTTGTTTGGGCAACAGAGTGAGTGTATGGGGAAAATCTCATCCCCAGTCTTGTCTTGGACCTCTTCCAAAGATTGGCATAAATGTGGAAGCAAGATATTCATCTTTTTATTTTGATGAAACTCCAGATCCTGATGGTTTTATGCATGTTAAAGGCTTCCTTCAAGTCTTACTACCACAACTCTGACTGGTCTAAGTTGTTCTGGAGCCTCTGGGCTCAATAAAATTATGGTAAATTTTACCAGGAAGATTTTGGTCCCTTTTTGCTGTGTGATTTTTGCTTGACAATACCAGGGAACTCAATCTCAAGGGTCTGTGGTCCAGCACCCTGTGCAATCTTGGGTATGAGATCCCAAGGTTTAGCATTTCAAGCCCTGCTTTGGAGTGCAGTGTTGGGGGTTGATCCAGTCTGATGGTATGTGGGCTTGGAAGGAGAAAGGGAGCAGCAAGGCATGAAGCACAGCTGCTTCTTATAAATCAGCACACTGGAAACACACTTGAATCACATTGTGGAAAAGAATAAGGAAAAATTAGGCCTTGCCACAATTGTCTGGATATTTGGACTCTGTTTCTAAATGTGCTACTGACTCCTGTGACACCCTGTAAGTCCTTTTAAATACTGTGTGGTTAAGATTTCCCATTTACAGGAACACTGGCAATGGTTTAAGACTTAATTAATGTTGATGAAGAACACTGCGTTGCTGTGAGAGCTGCTGGGGAAAAGGGCGAGTCTTGCCATTATTATTACTATTAGTATTGTTCCATCTTGAAGCTGTCAGATTACATAAATCTGGGCAGATGCCTTAAAGCATTGTGTGCAGAGGGAAGCTCTCTAAAGGAACAAATTCCCTTTTCCTTTGTCTTGGACTAAAATATCATAATTGTATGGAAGGTAGGACAGCTATTGCTGAAAAGGAGGTAGAAAAGGGTAGGAAGGAAGATAATGCACCTCGAGAAAAAGAAGACACGGGAGAGATTTTCCTCCAAACCAATAAAGGAACAGGAATTATCTCCAAACTGGCCTGGTGAGAGTGTCCAATAAACACTTTGACATTAAGGGGCTGTGAGACAAAGACTGTTCTTAACACCTTGGAGTCTGAGATAATAGCATTAAATGGTATTTCTTTTTCACCTGAAAGTCTTAAAGGTGTTTTAAACACATCAGCTGGACACCCAAACTCATTTGCCTTCTTTGTGGCAGTCTGGCCTAACAGATCCATAAACTTTGTGCTCAGAAGTTGAAAACCTTGGTTGTTTCTGTGGGAATTCTATGGGGATTCCACAGGGTACTTTTAACCAAATGTGAACATGATGGACAGAATTATATTGGAGATTAATAGAGCTATAAAAGAGAAGTATTAAACCATGCTGCCCAGCAATCCTGCAGCATTAGGAGTTACCTAGACACGTTCCTTTCCTGAATCCCTCTCCAGGGCCTAATACAGAACTTTTTAGGCTCTTTCTAAGGCTGCCCCATTTGTTGCATTGCTCTGTGAACTGCTGTGACATATCTGCTGCTTTTTGATGGAATTACTGGAACTGGAATCACCAGTGGTGCCATTATTCCTTATATAGATGATTTAATTACAGCAGTGAGATGTTACAGGGTTAATTAATTGTTGCTTATTAAGTGCTTTGAGACCTTTGAATGAAAGATGCTCCATATGTGCAAGGGATGATTATTAGTTATTAACAGTGATGCTCCCAGCCATTTGCAGGGTAAAAACAATTTAGTTCCATCGTGAAATATTAAATTTACAGTCTAGTTGGATTCATGGCACATTTCAGGTTGCAAGTGCAAAGCCAAGTGTGGTGATGCACTGTGCCAAATTTGGCCTGTGGGAGTGGTTCCCATCAGCTTCCCTTGGAACAGAAAGGAGCTGGGAATGCAGCAGGTTGCAGAAGCTGGAGGAGGGGGTTGTGTGGGTGGAGGTTCCTGAGCTTCCAGTGAAATCCATAGGAAAGGGAAGAGCTCACAGGAATAGTGAGGTACAGATTTAATGATCTCTGACCATGGTCATTGAACAGCATTCATTGGCTTGTGGGCAGCATTGTGGTTCCATTGCCTTCAGAGCCACCTTCTCTTTTGGAGGCTTTTCCTAAACATTCTCTCCATCAGCAGCAGTGAGAGGCTTGTCTGAGCTCCTGGACTGTGTATATGGGTGGAAAATCAGGCTGCCTAAGCCTCTGCTATTTATCCTGGCACTCAGGATGCAGTGCTATGTCTAGAGAGATATTTCACCAGTTCTCAAAATTTAATAACTCAGTGTGTCAAAATATGAGCTGTTCAATTGCTGGAATTTCTTTACTCCTTTCAGAGAGCTCTCTGTTCCCTTTGCTCCTTCTTGCCACATTTTTTCTTTCTTATATTGAGGAATGAACATATTTACTGATGAGAAGGAGGAAGAGGCAGAATTTTGTCCTTTTGTTGCTTCCCATGAACGAGCACAAAGTGCCTTATGAGGCTTTTTCCATACCTGGAGGTTCAGGATTTGCCTCCATCCCTGAGAGGAGCCCACTTGCCGTGGGGGTGTGTGTGAATGTTCTGCAATGCCTCAGAGTGGAAGGGGGCAAACACAAAGCAAGCTCTGACTCCTGTCCAAGCAAAGAAGACTGACATTCAAATGAGTGGCAAAGCCTTGTTTTGTGTCTCTAGGAAATGATCACTGATCACTGCAGCAGCTCCTCGGGTGTGACCCATCACATAGGTGAGCACTGGGCATGGCTGCAGAACAAGGGGTGAATGGCGGGGCCTTAAAACATCCCCTGAGCTGGAGAACCTGGGCAGGGGATGTGAGGGTACCCACAGCTCCTGCTGGATTGCACTGAAGGGTCTGCTCCAACTGAGGACTCTTGGATGTGGGAGAGAACCAAAGGAGTTGCCAAAGGGTGGGTTGGAACCCCTGCAGCACATTTCTAAATTCTTTAGCTGTACAAACCATCTTACAGGTAGAGCTGGAGCCCTAAAATAACATGTCTGGTGGCTGCTACACACCTTAGGGGCTTGGTTCCTGCATTTCTAAGCTTTCATCCAATCCCTCACCCAAGGACAGTGTTTGTTGCTGGGGAGGAGCAGAACTGCCCTGTTCCTGCTCAGGAATTCTGTGCAGTACATCTGAACACCTGAGTCACTCTGCATATGCACACTGGCTGTGAGCTGCATGGTTAATGGCTCCAGAGTTCCCTGCCAGCCTCAGTCCTGCTCTGCAGGTGCTCTAGGGATGAGCTTGACATACCCAATGGATATGTTCAGGAGTCCTGGACACAGAGCTGCCTCATCAAAGCTGCTGCAGGATACCCAGAAACCTGGGAAAGTGTATGTGTTCTTCACTCCTGCTCAGATAAAATCTGCTAGAAGGAAAAACAACAGCAAAACCAACAAAAAATCCTGTGTATCTGACAGCCCTACAAAAAAACAAGTTGGTTTGGGGGTTTTGTTTGACTTTTTTGGGGTTGGTTTCTTGTTTTCTTCATCACTGTTTAGCACTGAAGTGTGGCATCCAAATGACAGGGTTTTTAAGCAACATGAAAGATTGTCTGAAAGGTTCTCCCCAGTTAACTGGCACTATCCTCTGGAAAGTTTTCACCAGTTATAATGGACCTAAACCTTTTTCTGTTATCAATGAGCAAAGATCTCGATCTGTTTTTCAGCTCGATGGTTTAGGGGGGGCTTATTTTCATATGAACTGGCTTTATTTCCAGAGAATGAAGATAATTGTAAGGGGAAATGCCTTCCTGAAGGTGTAGGAATGTGTATGGGACACCAGGAGGACTCAGCACCTGAACACATAAACTTCCTTGGGGAGAGCCTGTTGCTGTTTTCCTGCATATGTCCAGCAACTGGTACTGCTGGGCCACAACTGGGGCTCTGAGATGCTCCTGGTGATGATAAAAATCTCCCACACATCAAGTGAGCCAAGGAAAACTCCAACAAATATACTGTTCAAACTTTTATATTCTGTTGGTGCAGGTTGGGATTTCTGACTTTGACAGCAGGACAGGGGAGGAAGTCAGGGCAAATTCCATTGGAAAGCCTGCTTCCCTTGAGCTGTCGTGTAGTATGAGATATTGCAAATGCTGTGGCAGGTAGAGACATGCATTTTTCTCAGTTACTGCTACAGCCTAGAAATGCAAATGTTTTTTATGCTACAACTGTTTTGACTCAGAAGAATTATTCTCTTTCCTGGGTTCTGATCACCCCTCAGCTGAGGTGTGCTGCTGGGCAGAGGCAGAGGGAGGATGGCTGGGTGCCCATCTTTGGGGGCGAGAGACTATTTTATTAAATCTTCCCGGACAGGGTGTTTCAGTTTCTGGGGCTCCAGGGCTGAAACAGGCTCTGCTCCTCGAGGTGCCAGGCTGGGAGGGGAATGGCACAGCCATGGCCAAGGGCTGAGCTCCAGGACTCAGCCCACGCCATGATTTCCCCCCTGAGGTGTCAGAGACACAGAAATCCCGTGAGGAGACGCTGGTGGGTCACGGGAGGCACCGAGAGATGCGTCTGCACAGGGCAAGGCAGGAAATAAATTGGTTTTGCATGGCTGAGTTATCACACAGTGACTTACTAAAGATGAGCTATAAAACTTGCAGAGCCTGGTGTACAATTTGCAGGATCTGGTTTACTATTTTATCCATGAAACCACTTTTTTAATATTCAGCTCCTGCTCATGGGATTGAAGGGATGGGGAAAACCATCTGCAACATGATTAGCAGTGTCAGTACAAAAGAGATCCTTTAACAAGGTGTTATGGCAGTCTGTTGTCTTCCTCTGCTTCAGCCAGCCCCTCCACCCCAGTGTCTTTATTTTCCCTGCTTAGTCAGCAGGTTCTAAAGCAGATTGAAAGCGAGGATGCAAGCAAACAGCCCTAAAAATGCTGACTTCTCAAAGTGCTGCACCCTGTCATTCAGGCACCCAGGGACAGAAGTACTACCAACATCTTCCTCACAGCAGGCTTTAATCTCCCTCTGTGGAGAGGGAAAATAATTTGCAAACAGCGATGCTAAAATTAAAAGCTTAGAAGAAATAATTCTTCATTCGACCCAAAGTAGGTGGTGTACAGAACAAAGAGGAAAAAAGCAAACCCAGTCTAGTTTCCCCTTTTCTTAATATATAACTTTTTTAAAGCCTGGATGAATCAGCCTGGTGTATTAAACTCTCAGGGTGGTGGAGGGAGTGCAAACTGCAACCTGTTTTTTGTGAGTCACTCTGCTCAGCAGCCTTTGCTCACAGGTTGTATCTCTTACATTTTTGTATTCCTGGGCAGAACAACCTTAGTCAGCCCTTTACAGCTAGACTGGGAATAGGTCCTGAGTGATGGCTTCTGGCACTGCTTTCTCCAGGAGTCCCATTGGCATTCCCACTGACAAGACCATACTGCTCCTACTCTTTCCCTTTCCATTGGCTGCTCCAGCCCCTTTCCCTGATCCCAGAGCAGTCTGGCAGCTCAGTGGGGTGTCCAGGACTAGAGAGGAGGTCTAAGGCTGGACTGGCTTTCCAGGAGTGCTTGGAGTCTGTACCCGAACATGGGACACTCAGCTCCTGTTGATTTATTCCACGTGAGACTCTTTCCAACTGCAGAGAAAGTAAAAGGACTTGGTTAATGTTGATTTAACACCCAAATTTTTCATGCCTTTTAAACAGGTACTTTCTATATAACACAGCTCCCTCATTTTCCCAGAGTTATTTAATTTTAATTGAAGACTCAAGGCCTCTGCACAGGTAATACAATACTATTCAATGAAGGAGCTTTATCAAAGCAAAACAGAACAATATTGTGGGGTTTTTTGTTTTGTTGGCTTTTGTTTTGCCAGCTGGCTGAGGCACCAGGTAGTTGTGATTCTGCCTTTCCTGCTGCTGCCCTTCACCTTGCGGGTCAGCACTGTCTGAGCCACTGAAGGATGTGTAAAGAATACTCTCTCACCTCTCTACCTTCTGTCCAAGCTTGTCTTTGATCCATCCTACCTGAACAGGATAAAAGAGTCCATATGCAGTGTGTAACCTACAGCTGAAGCCAGAAAAAGGGCCCAGTAAAAACCCAAAGAGCAACAAACCCCTCCTGCTTTGGAATTCAGTGATGTTTCTTACCTTCACCACTGTTTGAAGGACCGAAACTTTTAAAACCTTGATTAGAGAAGACACTAATGGCATCTGATTCATCCAATAACGTGTCTTTAAACTGCTTTGCTCTTTTCAACACAAAATGTTGGGGGTCCTATACAAAGAAAGGTCAGAATTCTTCCCTGCTTCAAAGGAAACTGAGACACAGGCGGGATAGATGACTGAATCAAGATCCCATTGTGAGTTCTCAGACACCTACAAGAAGATGTCTGAGCTAATTCTGAGCTAATTGATGTAATCTAAAATTCACATTGTTTTCCATAATTGTCCTGTTCTGGGAAGTCCAGCCTACATGACTTTATAGGAGGAGACTGTTTGATTTTTTCCCCTTTCCATGGGAAAGATGAGTCTGGGAGATCCTGTGGATCTTTGGAGATGTCAGAGAACACTTTTTTTGTAAGAGTAAAGACTTGTCTCACTGCTTCCCCTCTGTTTGACTGTGACCTGTGAGAGACTCTGCTTGGGGGCTCCAGAGGAAGGAGGACATGAGACCCTGACACATGGCCCAGGGTGCTGTAAATCATTGCTCTGGGCCTCTGGAAAAGCACAGGGAAACTGTCAGGAGTGGAGAGAGGACTGGTGTGCAAGGAAGGGAAGAGGGAGCTAAAATGGGGGGGGAGAATGAGAAGGAAGAGGGCAACAAAAATATGTGAACACAAGAGGTTCAAAGACATTCTTTGGCTTCTTCTGCCTCTGGGCCTGCACTGGCTCAGCCGGGGCTGGGGCCGGGAAGGCCCCTCTTACTCTGCATTTCCTTTTCCTCTTTCGCTGGGAATGGGAGCCCTGTGTAAGTGACCCTGCTCTCCCCCTCTCCGTCTCCATTTCCTTTCCCAGCAGTGTCTCTCTGGGATACGTGGCCATCTGGCTGTTTATTGCAGCATGAGCTGAACCCTTAGATGTATCCTTTGGAATGTGGTCCTGGTTTAGTGATTTCCCTGCCATCCCTTTGCATTTTCTGTAGGTCTCACTCCCGCCCCCAGAGCCACTGCTGTGTGAGTGCAGTCCTGCTGTATCCCACGGACTTCCATGGCTCCTCTTTTCCCCAGAACTTCTCAACATTCTTGTTTGGTTTCTATTATCTTTATTCCATTTTTTCTCACGTTTCACTGCTTCCTGTCAGTCCAGGGAGCACCATCCCACTCTGAAACAGTGACTGGCTGCAGGCATCAGCCTCCCTCCTGCTCTAATCCCATCCATCCTGGGTCAAGACTCTGACCTCAGAGGCATTGCTGGAGGCGGAAAGGGAAGACACAAACATGATTCCAGAGGAAGTTCAGCTTTAAAAGCTTTTAGAGTTCAGCACTGGGATAATCAGCAAGAATCCTCACCCTCTGTGCTCTGAGTAAAATGCACAGTCCAGTCTGCTTAACTCCTTCAGTGCCAGGAGCAAGCAAAGGTGTTGGCAGAGAGACAGGGGAACAAAAAGGAGCATCTTCCATGACAAATCCAGCTATTCTGTGTCATGAGAGCACAAGGTACCAAGAATATAAAGGTGAAATAGAAGTCTGTCCTGGGTACTTTCATACTGCTTTCTTCTTCCAGGATATATCACAAGAGAATGTTAAATATACAGCTGCTGCAAAGAGATTTCTGAATGGATTTCTCATGAAAAAATGGATTGATTTTAAAGTTCGGCACAGGGATAATCAGCGAGAATCTATTGGAAAGAAATCTTCTGGATCTATTGGAATGGAATCTTCCCTTGTGCCTGGTGGTGAGATAAACTGTGACTGAACCTTTCTCTCCTCTTGCAGATTTGTTCTCTCAGGCACATGGTGTGACCTTTGGGGTGTCCTGTGCAGGGCTAAGAGTTGGACTTGGTGATCCTTGTGGGTCCCTTCCAACTCAGAATATTCTATGACTCTATTAGAGGGTTGTTGGTTTAGGCTCTTTGAGTATTCAAAGCTTTTCCTTTTCATGCCTCTTGCTGTTACAGTGAACTTGCCATGGTTGTTTCCTTGTGCTGGACACATCAGGGCAGGGCTGAAGATGCTGATGCTTCCTGTGCCATCCCAAGTGTTACATGTGACAAGCAGCATCCAGGGCTGTGTGCTGGATCTGTGCCGAGGAGCTGGAGGGCCACTGACAGCTCCCCAGTGCCAAAGGATATGGACTCAGGAGAATTAAACAACTGTGTATCATTGCAGCTCCTGACAGCTTCCAGCTGCTGCTGGAAGTGATTCCAGATGTGTTCTTTGGAACCTTTGGGTGTTGAGAGCATCCCTGCTTTGGGAGGGGGAGAGCTGTGTCCTCTTCCCGGGGGGCAGGTGGCAGCGCTGTCCTTGTCCTTTAGCCCTGAGAGGGGACATCAGCAGCACTCAGAAATGCCCCCAAAGGCATTTCCCTGTCCCCACAGTGGCTCTGTCCTCTCAAGAGCTCCCAGCTGTGCCCAAGGACCGTGTGTCTATCCCCTGTAAACCCTTTTCATTCCTCATGCACAGTGACCTTTGGGGTCCGCTGTCCCACAGGTGTCAGCGGGAGCCCCAAAGGGACCCTGGTGATCGCCTCGTCTGACAGCCCCGGGCAGGGAACTTCCCTTGCTTTGCCTCCTCTCCTTGGTTATCCCGGCCTGACACCTCCCCCTGCTGTTCCCGGGCTGTTCTGCACTCCAGCGGTGTCCCGGCACTCCAGCGGTGTCCCGGCTCTCCCTCACCGCGGGACATCTGGGACCTCCAGAGCTGAGTTCACACCCTCGGAGGTGGCAGGAGAGCAGAGGTGGCACAGTGGGTGACACTCCATGGAACAGGAGGGTGGATTTAAACGGGGATCGTGGGCTTGGCATCCTGGATGAGCTCTCTGTGGAAGGCAGAGGGACTCAGGTCTGGGAACGCCAGGTTCAGGAGCTGAAGGCCATGCTGGTGCTGCCTGCAGGCACTTCTCTCCATTTGCCCACCTTCATGACACCCCCACCTCCCACCTCCCTCCCAGGGCTGGAGTTGAAGTGATTTGCTAAGCTTGGCATGTTTGGTTGTTTTTAGTGATAGTTTCAGCACTTAGTCCCAGTTTCATTAAAGTCCTTCTTTTGTCCTTCCCAACTTGAACACTTCTAGGCTGGACTGGTTTATATTTTAGTGTTCTTAAAGTAACAAATGTAATTATATGATTATGGGAGAATACAAGGAGGAAGATGCCCCATCCTTGGAAGTGTCCAAGGCCAGGCTGGACAGGGCTTGGAGCAACCAGGTCTAGTGGAAGGTGTCCTTGCCCATGGCAGGGGGTGGAATGAGATGGAACATTTTAAAATATCTCTCCCATGACTAATGTATGTTTTTACAGATAATTACTCCTGCTCTCCATAAAAGTTCGCAAACTAATTACTTTAAAAAAAAATCACTTTTATAAATGCACTAAAAAAGCAAAATAATTAGTAAAAGTTGTAACATTAGAAATCAAATGTCAAACAGTCTTATTAAATCTGCAGTGAGATGCTAAAGCTGAATGCCATCAAATGAAGGCTCTGGGGTTGCTTTTCTGAAGATGCTGTTTCACCCCAAAATCACTGACCAGGGCTGTCCAAGGACACCTGCACTGAGCCATTGGATAACTTTGTGACGTGCTTTGACTGTTAGGAATGTGCTGCTGTTGCTTGGTAGGAGGGTGACTGGAATAGTGGGATGAGAAGGCTGGGCTGGGGTTCAGGTTCTGTGGGTTATCCTTCTGTCCATGGGAGGAAGTGGGTGGTGGTGGTTAAGAGGAGACTGGGCAGCCCTGTCTACAGACATTTGTCCAGGAACACAGTTATACTGGTGTAACATGAGGATGCCAGTTCAGTTCCAGTGAAGTTGGCTCTGATAGCTTCATTTTTGGCTGGAAACTGCCCCATCCACCCAAACCCTAAATCAACCTGTGCCTACCCAAGGCTTGACAGTGCTTTGGGGAAAATCCTACTTAGGCTGAAGGAAATCAAACAGAGCTGAGGGACACTGTGTGGACTGAGTTGGAGTGAAGACTTCTAGTGTCTTCCCTTCTTTCTGGGACATGTGGATGTGGTTCATGGGGCTGTTCCTGTCTGTGGGGAAGAATTATCCAGAAATATGGATATTCAGGATAGTTCTGATATTCCTGATAGGCAGGAACCGAGTATAAGGCTGGTAGTGACTTAGGAACAGAATAAGAGACACCTAGATTTAGGAAAGGTGGTTTCTATAACAAGCATAAAAGACTTATCCCAGGCTTGTTCCCTAATCTTGTGTTCCCCCATTTTCTGTGGCCTGTAACAGGTCTGTATCCAACACTGTTACTGTGGCCTGTTGCACCTTAAGAGTTTCCATAACTTCTGTGAGCAGAAGGATGAGACTTTGGCTATGATTGTACTTGGTCCAGCTGGTGAACCTGTCCTTGGCTTGCCAGGAGACAAGGAAAGTGCTCTATTTGGATGAGCAGAGATCCTGCAGGGAAGAACTATGACACAAGACATCTGGTTGCATTTGGAGTGCTGCCCTGAAAATCACTCTTATTTCCCTGGACAAATCTCATCCTTCATCTTTGCCTCCAATTCCCCACGTGTGAAGAAAAGGATAGTGTTGCCTGGTCTGTGGATGTTAGAAGAATGAATCCAGCAGTACTTGCAGGGCACTCAAATTCTGTGGTAACAAGCTCAGGGAAAAAACAACCAATAATGAAAATGATGAATAACACAGGCCAAGCTAAACCATTCCTTGGCCGCAGTCCAGCTCAGTTTGTGTGACTCATGGTCTCGTGCAGAGTAAAACAACACCCCAACTTCTGACAGAACAATAGTTTGATGTTGCATCATGCACTGAGTGCTCACAGACATGCACAAGAGAGGCAGTTTTGTGTTTTATACACGTATGCTTTGCAGCCTTTGGAAAGATTTAAGGGGGGTTTGTTCCACCTCTGCAGCAAAGCCAGTGTTTCTTCCTGGAGATTAGTAATTAGATCCTGTGGCAGCACTTAAATATTTTGATGATGGGTCCTTTAAGAGCATCTTAGATTAGATAGTCAGATAGGAATGCAGGATAATAAACTGAGCAGACAGGGCCATGTGCTGAGTTACTCTTTATCTCTTCAATCCACTCTGAATTGTGTGAACATGCCAGACTAAAGAGGGTGAAAAGCAAAGTGAGCTTCTTGAAAATAATCCTACTTTTTGCTCCCCATAATTGATTATATAAATGTGTTACTGTAGAATGATCCAGAAGAAACGACAAAGTCATTTTATCCTGTCTTTTGCTGGCTTCCCTAAAAACCTGCAGCTTTGAATAGATCCAACGATACCTTGAAAGTCTGAGTGATGTTCTATTCAAATCTTTATTAATGGGCCCTCCATGAAATACCAGCTCCGACAGGCTGCATTTCAATGGATTTTAGCTGGAGCTCTGCTGCCTCCAAACCCAGGATTGGGCACTTGGAGAGGGGAACCTGATCCCAGAAAGGCCCTGTGGGATGCCATTCACAGTTATGATTAGAAATGTCCCAGGAATGTGTGGGGAAGGAGGAGTGCACAGACAGTGCCAGCGTGGTCTCCAGCTCTCTCCAGAGGAGCCAGATGGCACTGTCTCTTTTTCCCAGTGATTCTGATTCGATAAGGTCTCTTTTTCCATGTGCTCAGGGGTAACAGCTCCCTCAGTCTGGCTGCAGACCTGGGAGAGGGGGAACATCTGACTCGGATCTTTGCTGGGGATTCTTTCAGGATTTGCTGCCGACCCCATTCCCCAGCCCTGGCATTCCGGCCTCCTGCAGTGCTCCAGCAGGCAGGGAACAACACGGGGACACCACCCAGGACCTACTGAGGACCTTTCAGCCTCAGAACCAAATTTCCACTCCCATCTATTTCCAGGCTTCGTAACTGGCCTCTGGCAACTACTGAGTCTCTACAAGAGGTTTCCTCTTCTCTTGCCAGTGCAATAAATGTAAAGCTTTGAGATCATTGTACAAAAACCTAACACCACTGCAGCACTAGTAATGTCATTCCTGGCTAAGTCAGCCAAAAGTTACCGGCTGAGTATTATTTCTTTGACTATTTGTCATTATCTCCAAATAGGCTTTGATTAGTTTTTTCCTTGACATGCAGACTTTGTGATTTGTCTGACATACTTAGCTCTGAGCTCACAAGGAGCCCTATCTCAGCCTTGGATTAATTGAATATATATATATTTTATTTAAATCTCGTTCTTAAAAGGCGCTTGCAGCTGCAAATTCTGCCAGAAGGTGGAACTGAAGCTCCATCTCCCAGCAGCTGCTCGGGCACAACTGGCAGGAATGCACTTAAAAGCTTTGGATTCAGTTATCCTTTCCCTCTTTCTCTCGAGGCAGCTGCTGGAAAGGGCTCTTGCTAACATTCCGAGTGGATTAATTATTCTATTAGATCAGTTTTACCGAAACCCAATGATATAAAAATCCCATCAGGTCTGAATAGACTTTAAGCACTCATTTAAAATCATAAAGTTTTTATTATGACAGACACTGCTTGAAAGAAGCATCTGGTGCTTTTTTTAGTTTAATCTTTTGGTCATTTAGTTTCTCAGCCATCAGAGTTTATCTGACAGAGATGTGATCCTATTTCTAGTACCATAACTCAGGAAGCTGGTACTTTTAGAAGTGTCAGCACATTTTGCAATTAATTATTGAGTCAAACACTCACTGGCACCTGAAGTGGAGGCCCATTCCAGAGGCATGGATCAAGATGCAGGCCCTGCATGAAAGTTATTCCTCTCCAGTGCACTCACACTTCTCCAGAGAGCTGTCAAAGCAGACAACAGCAACAAAAAAGGTGTGTTGCAATTTTTCTGGGATCACAGTGCTGGCAAGTGGCAGAGCAGGAATTGCATCTGTCCCCTGAAACAGAGTTGTTTGCAGACAGCACTGTGCCTTCCCAGGGCACAGCAATTATCAGTTATTAATTGTTCACATAGCAACAGCTCCATTATCTGTCCCTCCTGGTTTTTGCTTCTCCATCCCCTCCCTTCACCCACAGTCTCAAACCACAACCAATTCTGTACCTCTTTTTTGGGGCAGAGAAGTGCTCAGAGACTCCCAGCCTTAAATGTAATGGAAACATTTGCTAATGAATGAGCCTTCATTATGCATGTTACAAGGAAACACTTAATTGACAGTGGCCACCGGATAACAGGGTTTAATTAATAAATCTATGTGGCGTCACACACACCACAGGAAGGGATTACAGGGGTTAAAGTGTCTGTCTGGTGGACTTTTATGGAAGAGTTGTGTTGCCTGTCTTTTAACACGAATCACCCGCATGTCTGTGACCCAGCACTTGCGCAGGGGACAGGCTCTTGGTTCTGAGAACATAGCAGCCCTGTCCGGGGCTTTGGGCATGGCTGGGATGGCATCTGAGGCCGAGGCAGACCAAAGGCACACTTGTTTTCCTGCCCCTCCAGCCAGCATCCAGGTTTCTATGGTGCCGTCTGTCCCACACACCCACTGCCCTGTGTTGGACTCACAGGCTGCTCAAACTCAGCATTTCGGGGTCATTAGTGCCTCAGACAGGCTGTGAGCACCCACCCCCCCCCAGCGTGGGCAGGCCCCATGCAGGGTGTGCAAACCAGGGATCTGATGGATATGGATAAGTGTGAAAAACTAGGGAAGCTCTGCTGACCTTCCTCTGCTAATACAGGGACTCTAGATCCAGTGGGAGACAAGGCTCTGGAAATCCCCCTGCAGTCTGTCATGGAAGACAGATTGCTGTCACTCTGACCTGGAAGCTGCTCTCCAAGTTTGCAGTGTGGTGTGAAAAGGTCAGAAGAGTCCAGGACTTCTGATCAGTCTGGGTTTTGACACTGGAAGGTGTCCCTTCCCATGGCAGGGCGTGAAACGAGGTGAGCTTTAAGCTCCCTTCCAACCCAAACCATGCTGGGATTCCATGATTGTCATTCTCTTCTATTTGCACGTATTTAGGACAGTTATAAATTCTTATTCTAGGGCTGAAACTGTTTGTAACACACAATGGGGTAACATTCCCAAACACCCCCAGCCCAGCCCTTTGCCCACTCTGCAGATTGCTTGGGTGCAAGTCACCAAGACCTCAAACCCCCTCTCAGAGGAGAAAGAAAGCAGCAGCTGCCATGCACCTTCACCCAAGAGACCTGGATCCCCCAGGTAAAGTTGGCTGAGCCCTGTGAAAGCAAACAGAACCAGCCCAGTTTATCCCAGCCCACAATCCAGGAATACATCCTCTGGTACTGATGTGTGCAAAGTGACAGCTGGGCATGAGATGAACAAACCTGCTCATTGCCTGAAGTGGGGCCTCAGATCCAGAGAGCCCCTTGGAACATGACAGAGTTGTTTGTTCTCCTGTACACAGGAGCATCTTGGAGAAATGTGGCCATACCAGTTCTGCTTAAAACAATTAGGGACAGAGAAAACCCTTTAACCTGTTCTTTGCCTTTCCCAACAATCATTTCTGTCTTGCCAGTATGTCTCCAGTCACCGTCCTTTGCCTGACTCATGTCATTGTCATGCCTTTAGTATATATATGAAATAAAAATGTAAAACTCACACCGTAAGTTTAAAGGATCAACTTTTCTCACAGATGCTTCTCCAATTCAGAGTAGGTCTTTATTGTTAACCAGTTACTTATTCAACCAAGAAAACAGTTGGACCATGGAGACCTAATTAGCTGGTAATTATTCTCAAGCTTTGCCTCATCTGGATCACAAGACAGATCCTTATCCTGTATCAGTGGAGCCCCATTGCAGGCAATGGAAGAGGATTCATCTGTTAAACTGGGTCCTGTCCACAATCCCAATATTCTGGAAGACCCTGGGTGTTTTCCCACTCAGGCCTGCAGAAACATAGCAGCTAAAGGCAAGGGCTGAGTGGAAGACTGAAGTGCAGGCAGTGCCACAGATGGCTGGGAATTGCAGGTCAAAGCAGCAGCACAAAAAAGAATGGGACTGGAGACTCCAGACCAGGGACTGGAGTCAGACCCCTCCATGCAGGGACAGTCATTCCTCCTCTCCTTCCTGCTGAGAGCTCCATTTGCTTCTTTTTTCTCCCCCCATGGCCAAGTGCCCTCACTCCCCCTCACTGTCCTACAGCTCCCCCAGCTGCTCTGGTGATGGGCAAAGCCCAGGCTGGAGACCATCCCTCTGGAATGGGTCAGCAGCTGCTCTCAGCTGGTTGATGTCCATGAAGTTGGTCCCTTGCTTTCCTCTGCCCAGATCAGCAAGGCCAGCTCTGCTTGCTGCTAAACCATACCCTTGGCTTTGGGGTGGTTTCACATCCAACATGCCAGGATCGGGCCTTACCCAGACCAAGCTCTGCCACCTCCCTGCCAGGCCCTCAGCCAGTGCTGCTCCTGCCAGGGATTGTCAGCCCCAACCTCCTCACCCCAGCTGCCCATCCACGTCTACCCAGAAGTTTTTCCTGAAAGAATTGCAGCAGAGATGTTCTATATCTCCTTTATTCATTATTCTACTCTAAAACATAAGGGAATAAGTCCTATTTCTGTTAATCCAGGAGCAAACATCTCACTGCAATTACGTTATTACTATTAATCACTAACAGGTTATGAAGGAGTCGTAATAAGTGGAAAAGAAATGTATTTTACTGTGAAAAATTTTATTATTAAAATCTTTTTATTTATTCTCTAGCTGCTTCTGAATCATTTCTTTCTGGTTTCTTAACAGGAGACTTTCTATAAGCCTTGACTCTTCTTCCATGTCTTACTGTATATACCTATTTTAATATTAGTATTCTCCTAGACTTTAGAGCTACAATTGTGGCAAACAATATTTTTTTTTTTAATACACAAAGCACAGGGTAGGATACAGAGAAGAATTAAGACTAAAAAGACCTGACCCTTCAAAGCTCATAAGGAGCTTTCCTGCCTACAACAAGGATCCATGGCTGATGAAAATAAAATCTCATGTGAGCTAGTAAGACTTCAGAAACTAAGTTTTAGAACATTCTTCTTTCTGTGCTTGGGCACTCTTCCTTTCTTAGAAAAGGGGGAAGATGAGCTCCCCTTCTGTTTATTTAGTAGAGATCTCATTTTCTTCTTCTCCTTGTAGCAGAGAGACTTTCACAGTAAAGCATGAAGTGCTGACTAGGTAAGGAAAATGTTGCCTCAACTCTGGTAAAGTAATAAGAAGAAAACAATAGGAAATGAGAGCATCAAATAGAGCAGAGCTATGAAGAATTAAAATGTAAAATATTAGTGTAGTGAGTAGGAGCATCTCTGGAGTACGAAGAAACATTGATGGAAGTTGGAGACAGACAGGGAGCAGGGACAGACTCTCAGGCTGAGTCTGTGTTAAAGATGCTCTGCAATTGCTGCTGTTCTGTCCAGCAAGATGGAGAGTGGAACTTTATCTGCCCCAAGAAAACTTTGAAATAGGTGGAAGGCAAATGAGAACAGTTCTTTCTTGCAAACAGACATGATCAGGATCTGTGCAGTGAGTTAAACCCTGAATGAAGGACACTGCACCTCTGACCAGGGAGAAGCTGAGACCAGCCTTGAGGCTCCTGAGCTCCCTGGCAGAAGGATTTAAAGCCTTCCAGAAATGCCAGTGGAAAAGGGCTGGAGAGAGCAGGCAAGGAAACAGGTAATGGTGAGAAGACAAACAGCTCAGGGTCAAGCATAAAGCTGAGACTGTGGGCAGAAAAATGGGACAACTGAGTTAAGGAATTTGGAGGTGCTCCTTAAATGCAAGGGGACTGGACTCACTGGACACATGCATCAGTTGTTTGATGTCCTGCCTCCCCTTGCACCAATAAAACAGTGAAAGCTCTGGGGCTTAACTGTTGGCACCAGGGTCTTAACAGCTCTGTGTATTTGAATGTCCTAATTACACTGGATGGCAGTGGAATTAGAGCCAATTCCCCCTGTTCCTCACAGGAACCAGCTGGTCTGTCTGATCCCTGGGCTGGGCTCAGGGCCTGTCCCTGCCTGGCACTGGGAGCACCCAAAAAGCTCTGTCTGAGAACACACTGCAGCCCAGAGAGGGGAAAGGAGGCAGAGCTGTGGGGTGAGCAGTGGCACAGCCTGAAGGATTGCAGGTTCCTGTGGTGCCTTGATTGGTGTTGAGCAATCAGAGTTTGACAGATTTGCTTCCAGAACGTATGGTGCAGTCAGGTCATTCTGCAGGACCAAATCTTTTAGTCCAGGGCTTCTCTGAGGGTTTCAGTGCTACAAGTAGTTTTGGGTGATGAACCTGAGCACTCCCCAAGCATCCCAGAGTCTCCCATGCAGAGCTCCTGAACCCCTGGAGCTCTGGGCTGGCTCCCAGCTGATGTTGAAACACCCAATAGGCAACAAATCCTTCTGGGAATGGCACTGCTCTTCAGCTCTGGCCATGGAATGGATTCCAGAGCTGTTCCACAGGTAGGAACTTCATGTGAAATTGGGCAGGTCGAGGAAGGGCACTGAGCATCACGGGCAGCCAAATTAGGCACTTTTAATAGGAGGGAGACTCTCCTGTGTCTCAAGCCCCAGCCCCTCTCTTGGCTGGCTCCATGCACACAGCAGCCCTTTGTGTGAGCAGCCTCCTCAGGAGAGTAAATTTGCCCAGGACCTCTGAGAAGGACTTTTCACTGTAGCTGAGGTTTTGCTCTTTCCTTGTTTAGAAGGAATTAATCTATTTATAGGCATGATCAGGCTCTGCCTCTCTGTCCTTCCCTCAGCATTAGGCAATGAAAGTTCTGGCCTTACCTGTGAACCCCAGAGACCCAGGAATGCTACAGCTAATTCTGGTATGTTTTGTTATTTATTGACTCCCAGAACCCCTGTCTCTCCTTGTTTGTCCTTGTATTAATCAAGTACAAGTCTATCTATAGCAGGGAACTGCACAGCACAGCCCCTGGGTAAATGAAGAGCAAGTCCTATTCCAGCATTCTGGGGTAACTGGGCTTCTGGCTTGCAGATCCTGACTCTCTGTAGCCTTTTGGGAGGGGATCCTGTAGGACACACAGTCCCTGGGCTCTCTCTGGTATTGGTGGTCTTGGTTTCTCTTGAATGGCTGTGCAAAGATCCATCTGCAGGTTTGGATTTGGGTCCTACAGAGCCCAGGGTGATGAAGGCTGTCTAGAAACCATTAATAAAGCTCAGTCCTTGATGGCATCGATAACCCCCTCTGGGCTTCTTGCAGGCTGAGATAGTGGCAGATTGTCAAAATTACTTCAGGTCCTGGAACACCACCCATTCCAGGATGAATAGGCTTCTTGTGTACAACTCACATGATCCTGGTGTTTTTCTGGTGTCTCTATGGAGACTGGAGACATTCTTCTGGTCTGTTGGTTTGGGATCTTTGCTGCTTGCAGGTAAATTGTCTTGTAGCAAAAACGAAAGTAGAGATAATCCCCTGAATAATAAATAAAGCATTAGTCACAGAACACCAAAACATCCTGGCTGTTCTATAGAAGGAGTCAGAAATATTTTGATTTTTCCTTTTTAACATGCTACCATCCAGCTTGGCAGAGATTTAACAAGATTTGTGCAAAAAATAATTGACCTTAGGCAAAGCTGGATGAAGCAGTGAGCATTCACATGTGGATCCTCACCCAAATGAGGCTGGAGCAGGGATTAAAGAGTGAAGCAGTGTTAGATTTGGGAAGCCTTCCCTGCCAATAATTGGGGGTGCTTTTTGAAAGATGTTCCAGTTCCAAACACTTTTTCTCATGAGATCAGAAACTTCCCCTCACTGTTGGCTCCAGTCCCTCTAGGAAAGTGGGTTAAATGAGATTTTTGTTACCTTGGCCATATTAAAATAGTTGTCTCTGTTTTCATTGGCATCCTGAGGACAGCACTGTGGGGAGGATGAGGATGAGGATGAGGATGGTTTGGTGCTTCCTTGCCCTTAGGGGTGGCTTGTCACAACAGTGTGGAATTCACTGGAGAAATGGATGCATGGGGAAAATACTATTTATTGTCCCATGGATATTTGGGAGGAATAGTAGGGGACCAGGTGCTTCTGTCTTGCCCAGACTGGCCCCTCAGGTGGTGTGATTAGGCCAGGAGCAGAAACAGTTGCCTTCTGGGATGTTCTCCAGGATTTTTCTTTCTTTCTCAGCAGTGGCCTGGCCATGACTGGTACAATCTGCCACCTCTGCTCCACAGCGAGTGCCCCCGTTGTGTTTTACTGCTCAGGGTGACACAAAATGCTCTTTGCATTCTTGGTTGCCACTCCCAAACTCCTTAGCCCTAGTTTATGAGCCCAGATCCTACCAGCCATAGCCTGGAGAAACAAATCCCACTTGCTGAAGGATGGCAAAACCTCAGGTGTGCGTGGTGTCTGTGCAACACCCAGAGAACCAGAGCACCCCATAAATGTCTCTCTAAACACCTCTGTTCTGCCAGTGGGGCTATCTCAGCATTCATTAGCATTTATTCTGTCCAGCTTGGCTGTTCTTTGGTGCCCCAGCACAGCAACGTCCTCGGGGAGCTCATGGAAACCACTCCAACCCCAGTGCCAATGGTGGGGCTGGTTGGATTTTTGCAGCACTAGAGCCCAGGAAAGGAGAAGCTGCTCAGGTGTGTGTGTCCCTGCAAAGGGGTTACTGGGAAAAGATCAAGACACTGTGTCACAGCCCCCAGGGCTGTTGTGGGGGAAAAATAAGGTCACAGGGGAAAATGCTGGGATTTAGACTATGCTCTGCCTGGACAGGCACGATGGTGAGTGAGGTCTTTGCCTCAGTTTCTCTCCATGTAAATCTGAAGCCGCATCAAGATCTCCTTCTAAGGGGCTTTACAATCTGTGGGATGAACTTCGTGGCTTGTGTGTTCTCAGCCCACTATCAGCACTGATAAAAATGGTTATTAGCTGTACTATTACTTTAAACCAGAGCATCTTAATTAATTTGGGGACTGGCCAATGGATCACTCACATGATAAATACCATTATACTCTATTTCTAGATGATTCAAAGTTGGCTCTAAGCAAAGCAGATTAGCTTTAAGGCTTGGGGCAGAACAGGAAATAAAACAAAGGTGTCCCAATTGACAGTTCAGCTTTCAGTATAATTTGGCACCTTGGTGTATTCTGACCATGTCAAGGGCTACTTTGTTGTGCTGCTGCCCCAAGCCCAGGGCTGTCCCTTAGGGACAAAACCTGCCAGTGGAGCCAGGGCTGGTTTGGGCCACACAAATGCTGCAGCACCTCAGTGGGGTGAGAGGGAATAGGGGGACAATCAGTCAGGTTCAGAGTGAGGTGTGGTGAGACCCCAGGAGGCTGCAGACAGGTTTGAAGGTGACAGGGGGAGTAATGGCATTGAGGAGTTGAGACAGGCTCTGTAGCTTTGGGGGCTGGAAAGAAATTCCAATGAAACTGCTGGACTTGGAGGAGTTGTATTCCAGAGTCACTTGGGCCAGGAGTGAATGTGCTTGTCAAGATGAGCTGGGAGCAGCAGCCTCCCTGCAGGGGTGGGGTGGGAGGATGTGCAGTCACTGCTCTGCTCTGGGGTTTCTGTTTCCTCACACACTGGGGTGCCCTGAGGTACCATCCTGCCATCTGCAAAGGGGCCAAGGTAAAGTTCAGGGTCAAGAAACACTAAATTTTCCTCTCCATCCTATGGTGGGATCCTGCTTTTCCAGAGGCTTTCCAGGAGATGGGGAGGAGACCCTGCTCAGAGGTGTCTTTGAAAAAGCATTCCTGTCAGGGGAACAGAAAGGACCAAGGGCTCATTAGCCACACATAAAGTGGGTTTACCTTCTATGTGGGATGTTTTACACTCTTACAGGCTTCAAAACAGTCTTCCTGGCATGGGGCAGATACTACAAATTCACTTTATTTATGTGAGGAAGGTGCTGAGATCTTTTACTCAAAGGGATTTTTATGCACTGAGACCTTTCACACTGAGAAGACAAAGCCTCTAGATCCCCTGGAGCGAAACACTGGCCCAAATTGTGCCTCCCTCTTTCTAGCCACACACTGGATTTTTCTATTCTGGATCAAGTATCCAGCCCAATATCATGCCGAAAAAGGCATACACTGGTGATCAGAGTGCTGGTGTTTAGCAGGATTGGTTATGTCTGTACATATCTGTTTTCAAAGGTGGTTGGATTTCACTGGAAAAGGGACTTTTCTAGTGATTAAACCTGGTAATGTCAGGGGCTTGGAAAGGTATCTTTGCCCTTTTGATATGGAAAAAGGAATTCAGAACAAGAGCCAATGCACTTTAAGGCTTTGGCACTTTAGTTTGTCCTGCCCATTCTGTCAAAAAGGGTTTGCATTTTAAATTCGTGTTTGAATGTGGAAACCAGTGAGCTGAAAACCTACCACACAGAATTCCTTTCCTTAGGGAAACGATCCCAAGGTACTTGGCAATGTATAAATACAGAAGCAAGAAATCACAACCAGCAAACTCTGCCCTGAGCAGAGCCAGGTACTTGGGTACTACCTAAATAACAACTTCAGTAATACAGCAGCAGCTTAATTCCCCCTGCCTTAATCACTGTCTTACGATACTGTTTGTGCTGGGACTAAACAAGACAGCTCTAAGGTGCTTAATCCTTTTGCCGGGGTGGCCTGTGCTGGGGCTCCAGCGCTGCTCACAAAGGGCCTGGGAGCACCAATTGTCACAGAATTAAATCGTCTCCAGAAGCGCAAGTTCAGAGCGTCTCCTGCCATGCCTTTCCCGACTGAACACGACTGCCCTCCTGGAGGACCTGCTTCCAGCCCTGCTGCCGGGCTGCCCTCCCTGCTCCTCCTCAGGAACAGCCCTTGCTGACTGCAAGCTCAGAGTTCTATTTTCCTCCTCAATTCTGGTTGAAAAAACGCTTCAGTCAGTGAATTGCGGGATCTTGTCCCCTGGGGTAATTCCCCGGTGGAAAAGGCAGCGATCCCAGTCTCTGCTGTCCCCCCGCATTGGCCCTGTGCAGGTGCCGGGCTCACGCACCCAGACTGCGCCAGTCTCTGCCCTCAAACCTCCCCGAACGCGCCTTTCCCTTCCCAGCCTCCCGGCCGGCCCCATTCCCCGACCCCAGAGACACCTCCGGGAGCAGCACTTCCCAGCAGGGCTGTCCTGCATGAGAAGAGTCCTGGGGCTCCAACAGCTGCTCGGGGTTTGAGTCCCCTTGGCAGATGTTCGCTATTCCAGCCACTTCATTAATTTTGGAAACAAAACCCCTGATTATTCACGACCAAAGCACCCCCTTTTTGATTGACAGCCAGCGTGTGTTTCAGACAACATAACCCACGTATTGCTCTGGCCACTTGCTTTTTAAAAAATCATAAAAGAAATCAAGTTTCGCGCTGACCCCACCTGCCGGTTCACCCCCCTGGCTCAGGTGAGGGCACTGCGTGCCCAGGGCACGGCAGAGGTGCCAGCCCCTCGTCTCTGGATATTCAGCTCTTCAGATGGGAGAAGGAAACGTTTACAGACAAGCAGAGACTCTTGTCCTGGGATCAGTTTGTGTGTGAGTTCAGCGAGCCCACACTTTGCTTCCCCTCTTGATTTCTCATCTAGTCAGGATCTTGGAGTAGTCTCGGATTCCCAGTGTTGTGCTCTCAGTTCAGGAAACATTGCTGTGCTGTCGGGTTTTGCCCAGGCAGTGAATGCACAGGATTTGGGAGGGGGTGGAGGGGCTGCAGCTCCTGCCCGGACACCGAGGGAAAGCTTTGCTGCAGCTCCGGGGGTTAAATCAGTGGTTTGCTCAGGATGTTGCTTCCGAAATATTCTTTGCAATAATGTGCAGGAAGCAGTAATTGCTGAAGGTAACGTTGCTGGTAATTATTTTGTCTCCTAAAAAAAAATAAAGTGTCTGGAAAAGGCAAAGAAAGTAGCTCTTAAAATGGTTTACGTGTGAACGAAGAGGTGAGTTTTCATGAAGTACATTCATAACGAAGTCAGTTCATCTCCTTAAATATCCATAGTTGGTTTAGGAATTAAAGCAACTGTTTAAGTAATTTAAAAAGAGTTATGCCATCAGGGAGGGAAGAAGTCCTTGAACCCTTTAGTTGTTATCATACTAGTGAAATTCCCGGTACCAAGATGGCTTTAGTTTCTCAAAATAAAAAGAAACAAAACCTTTTCCAGCCAATTTATTTTAAATTGGAATGTCCTCCCAGTGATTTAATGAGCAAAATATTTTTCTTTAGCTTTGTTTTATTATAATTTGCTGTGCCGTGTTTTTTTTTTTAAGTAATAAAGTTTTAAGAAAATAAGTTCAACAGACATATCAAAAGTCTGATATTTCCTTGCATTTGCCTTCCAGTTTTGACAGCGTGTGGACAACACAAATATCTTATTTTGATTTTGGGGCTCTCCAACTCAGCAAATGTATCTTTGAAATGAAAGGCAAATGGTACTTTCAATTGAAAAAGAAATATTGCTTTCACAAAAGAGGTCAAAGATAGTTTTGTAGTTTTTTGAGGGCTTTTAAAAAATACAGTTGACAAAACAAAAGTTGCCCAAATCGTTGAGGAGAGTTTGAGATGGTTGTTGCCTTCTGCAAAGACAGGTTGAGTTTTCTACGAGTAAAACAGGAGTTTGCTGCTATTTGGATCACCGGAGCGTGAGAGCTGAGGGTGGCTGATGACTTTTTGCAGATTATATTTAAATCCTTGTATGAAGCCTACAAATAATAATTTTTTGGGGGGTGACAGATCTCCATAATGAGCCTCTCTTTTCCCATGTAAAGCCTGCGAGCCGGCTGTGGCTTGTGGAAAACCTGCAGTTCATCGGGAGGATTCCACCGATTCCCCGGTACAGGGTGTCCTGGTGATTCCTGGGCTCCACCAGGTGTCCGAGGCCACGGAGCTGAGAAATAAAACTCAGAGCTCAGCCTGGGAGGGAAATTTTCAGTGGGGAAACCTCTGCCCTCAGAGGAAGGGGCTCAAAGCTCAGCTTGGCGAAAAATCCAGCTGAACTAAGCAGGAATACGGCAGAATATCCTCTCGGACTCGGGGACTGAGTAACGCCACTTCGGAGAAAAACATCTTCTATATATTAGGTATATATTCTATATGTACCTATAGGTGCAAGGCATCCATAAACAGGATTTTTTCTCTCTCTCTGCCGCTCTCCAGCACTTCGCGGCCGGGGAATGGGTTTGATGCGGGTCCGGGGAAGTTGTCGGGGCCGGGGATGCGGCATTTTAGGTTTTTTTAAGTAATTACAGTCTAGAGGACGGGGAGCGGAGGAAGAAGAAAGGAGGGGGAAAAAAAATCCAGCCCCAATCTGGAACCTTTCCAGTTTTTGCACCAAGAAGAAAAAAAAAAAAAAAAAAAAAAAGAAAAAAAAAGCCAAGCCAAGCCACACACCCCGGTATCTTAAAATAGCGAGCAGGGAGGGGAGAGGAGCGGCGGATCCTCCCAGCCCGGCGCGGGGTGACAATGGGGCTCGGCGGGGAGCAGCAGGAGCCCTGATTGACAGCCCGAGCCTCCTAAAAAGGCCGCGCGGCCATGGCAGAGATGCTTCTCGGAGCCTTTATATAGCGGGGAGAGCGTGGAGCGGCCGCGGAGGGACCGGCGGGGACACCGCGGGGAGACAGGGGACACAGCGGGGACACAGCGGGGACACCGAGGGGACAGAGCGGGGACAGAGCGGGGACACAGCGGGGACACAGCGGGGACACAGAGGGGACACAGAGGGGACAGAGCGGGGGCACAGAGGGACACCGAGGGGACAGAGCGGGGACACAGCGGGGACACAGCGGGGACACAGAGGGAGACAGAGGGGACAGAGCGGGGACACAGCGGGGACACAGAGGGAGACAGAGTGGACGGAGTGGGGACACAGCGGGGATACCGCGGGGAGACAGAGGGGACACAGGGAGACACCGCGGGGTCCGCTCGGGCCGCCGGCCGCCCATGCGAGCCGGGCGCGGCCCCGGCAGCCCCGCGCAGGGGTCCCGCCATGCACGGCCACCCCCAGCCCCATTCCCAGCCCCCTCCCGAATCCCAGCCGCATCCCCAGCCGCGGCTCCCCGCGCCCGGCCGGCCCAAGGCAGGCAGGAGGCGCTACAAGACCTTCATGATCGACGAGATCCTCTCCAAGGAGACCTGCGACTACTTCGAGAAACTTTCGCTTTACTCCGTGTGCCCGTCGCTGCTGGTCCGGCCCAAGCCGCTGCACTCCTGCGCCGGTAAGCCCGACCCCGGGGGGCCGGGGGGTCCCCGAGCGATGCCCGGGGCTCGGAGAGGTCGGGGGGCTCGAGCGAGCGGCTCCTGAACCTCCCACCGCATCCCAGCGCTGCCCTGGATGAACCCCGGCTTTCCCATCCCAACCCCGCAGAAGGGATTGCTCCCGCTGTTTGCCAGCGCGGGGATAGTTCTTAGTTACCAGCTCCTAACTACCGTTGGTTACTATCGATTGTTAGTTACCATCTCGTACTACCAGTTATCCGTTGGTTACTATCGGTTGTTAGTTACCATCTCGTACAACCAGTCACCCGTTAGTTACTCTCCGTGGGCAGCGGTGGGTTCAGCCGAATCGCCCTCGGGGTGATCACAAATCCACAATCAGCTAAAGACGAGGAGTTAAAAAGCTCCACAGGAGTAGAAATCGCCCTTCACCTCGTGCTCATTGAAACCTCCGGTGATTATTTCATTGCATCTGTGGGAGTGCAAAGAAATTAAGAAAAATACTGGGAAAAGGAAGAAAAAATGCTATAGAGGTACAGCTTTTCTACCCTAAATTCTCATGTCTTTGAAAGAGCTTAGGCTGTTTTTAACAGCAAAGATAGGAAAATAATTCTGATGATTTTGCAAACAGAGACACCACAAATAAATACACCAAGTGACTCTGCCCTGTACAGGCAACACAAGGAGTGACTGGGTCTTGATCATGCAGGTTATAAAATTTCCCGAGCAGACTTGTCTAATGTGAGCCTTTAAAAATCCACATTAAAAGTAAAAATAGCAGTCTTAGAATGCATTTCAGATTGTAATAAATAATAATAATAATAATAATAATAAAATCCCTCTCTCTGGTGAAGCAGGAAGTTTTGCAGGTTTCTGTCCTTCTCATAAGGCCACTCTTCCAGTGGTGACACCTGAGGTGTTCAGAGAAATGAGACAATGAAACTGCAATTTAAAAATACAGTCTTCAAAAAATCTTATCTATTGACAAATATTCATAAAGGACTAATTGTCAGTAAAAATAATATGTATTTCAAGGTCATAGAATTCTAGTTTTCCTTTTTCTCTTTCCTGGGAAAGCTCATTTTGTATTTGTATTAAGTTGTGTTCAAAAACTCAGTGCCTGCACTTTGCCTTAGGATTTTTGGGTTGGTTTTTGGGATTTTATTGCTTGGCTGAATATAAATAAGAAGGATCTTTTGAGCTCTTAGCAGAGCTGTGCTAATAGAAAACTTGCTGTTGGGGTGTATTAAGAGTTTGATGAGTAGAGTAAATCCTTGGTCCAAGCACAAATCTTCCTCCAACCTCAATATTTATTTTGTAAATACGAGTCATTAAAGATCCAGAAGGGATTAGGAGGCTGGATCAGAATTAAGGCTCATGATGACCAGCTTTGGGGAAGAAGAAGTTGCCTGAATAGTGTGATCCTCACTCAACATTTCCTTCTCCCGATGGGTTTGCCCGTGACGTCCCTTCCCGAACGAACGAATCGCTGACATGTTTTTATATAGGAACTGGTTGTTAATCAAGATATTGCTGACAAGGGAATTTTTCAGAGCTGATCCCTTGCTACTGCACATACAGGGAAATTCAGTGCTTGGCCAAAATAGGCACGAAGGTCCCAAAGGGGTTCAGTGTGTAACACGCAGAGGCCCCGATTCCGCCCGCAGACCTCAATCCACCAGGATAAGGAAAGAGGTTTTCCTCTCCTTCTCTACAGAAAGAGAGAGAATTAGACAAGAAAGTCTCTTTAGCACCCAAAAGGAATATTATCAATGTCCAGAAGCTGTATGAATAACTCAACATCAAAAAATACAGCCTGGGTGTCACCTAAGGGCTCCTCGGGATTTTGGATGGGTGAGGTGCTTCCCAGCAGCTGGTTTGACTCTCACCAGCCCCATGGGAAAAAAAAGAGAAAAATTTTAAATACATTGTTCTGGGTCGAGTATATCAAGCGTTGTCTGTGCAAGAGGAATTTATATTAATGAAATAATCATTAATATCCTCGGATGATTCAGCAGTGGATTCGGAGTGATGCTACTGTGCCTCCTGTGCTTACTCTTCAATTAAAGCCCTATTTCTCTTTGTGCCTGGGATCTTTAATGAATTTGTCTCAAGGTTGTGTTTCTGGCCCAAGCTCTGGCCTGTCCCTGTGTCAGCCTGGTTGTGAGTATCTTGCTTTTAATGGAATAAGCTTCATGGACTTGCAGTGCTCGGAAAGTGAAATACAGAGAGGGACTGTGGGATTAAAACTAAAGAATAAACTGCTACAAAAGTCCATGGTTCCAAACTGTCAGATCCTAAGGTTTATAGGCACAATTAAAGGATTATGTGTATTAGGTAATGGGAATTTTTTTTAATTATAGAAGACAGGAAATTATTGACTAAGAAACAGTACCACAAAGGAGAACTAAATGTGAAAGACCTTGAACAATATCCAATACAAATCTGTAAATAAAATTAAAAAACCAAACAAACACAAAAAATAACCCAAAGACACACACACAGAGAAAATAAACAAAACAACCCCAAACCACCTGGGGACTAAAGGCTGCAGAAATACAGCACTATGGCATTTAACTTACTGCCTGCCTTTGCTTTGCCTCTGGAGTTAATCAGGACAGAGTGAGCACTTAGTCTCTTCAAGATCTAAAAAACTTAGTCTTAACCCAAATCTAAACCACAGCAATTTGCCTTACTGTAAGGTAAGCTGGGACCTGGGAGGGTTTGAAGCAGAGATGAGTAACAAGTTTCTCCAGCTGAACCCCTTTTCAGTGGCTTTTTGTCGAGTCGGGAGTCAGGTTTTGTAGCTGTTTTCATGGGCTAAAGAGTTAATATTTCTTTCATCTTGGGTGAAGTCAGGGAAGGCTGATCTGCCTTTATAATTTATTTGGAGCTGAAAGATAGAAGCTGTTGTACGTGTGCAGTCTGTATGTTCAACAACAGCCCTCGTTAAGTGACGAGAGATTGGAAAACTTCGGTGACCCGGCGGAAAATGGGGCTCCTTGGGCTGTGATGGAATGTTGGATATTTGAGCGAGTGCAGCTGAACTGGGAAAAAACAGATCAGCCAAGTAGAGGGAGAAGGGGGGTGGAAGGAGCGTTTGGGACTTTTCCTGGGCATGGTGAGGTCACAGACTGACAGTTTAGCTGGAAGGAGCATTCGGGAGGTCTAATGCAAAGCCATCGATGTCACTGGGGAGATTCCTATTGCAGAGAGCCTGGAATAACCCCCAACCCAAATTTTTCTTTGGAAAGAAAACTTTTTCCCTGTGAAAGGGTTCCATCCCCATCTTAAAATTCGGTGTTTGAAATTGTGGCATTTATTGAGCAAATAAACAAGGCTGTACCCACACCAAATCTGTAACAAAATGCTGGTCTGGGTCCAGAGCCACTAAAAAAATTTAAAATAAATATTAGAAATATTTTTGGATGGTGGGTAATACTGCTTTCACTTGTGACTTTTTGGGTTGTGAGAACTGAGGGAAAATACAATTTTGTTTCATGGTATTTATATTTTTATTGGCTTTTCATATTCTGTCATAGTTAATTAATTTGTATAAGTAATGACACAGTGTTAATATGCTTGGTTTGTTACACTGATTGCTGGAGGTTTAGCAGACTCCTGTAAGAATCACTTTTCAAATTGTCTTTATATAATTTTTCAATTTTGCATTTTAAAATATCTGCTGTAGAGTCTGTTCCAATTCTGGTTTGTCTCCTGTATTTTTCATAATCTTGGGTAAGACATACATTTAAAATCCAGTTGCCATATCTGTAGTTTTGTGCATGACAAAGAATTCAAGGACATTGTCAGCATGTGATGTTACAAGGTAAAATTGGAAATGCTCCGTATTTATAAAAGGAACTAAAATAGTTTAAAAATGAAATCCAAGGTGGTCGTGGCTGCGTTGTGGAGGGGAATTGTGTGAGGTCCCTGGGCAGGGTGGAATTTGTGACATTGTGTATTAATAATCAACAATATTGCTCTTGGATGGTGTTTTTTAAGCTCTCCAAACAAACTGAGATGTCTGGATTGCAAAGCCTTGCATTGCTCTCAGTCACAGACTCTGCAGTTATTTCAGCAAAGTCGGTCGTACAAATTATTCATTGTCTGCTGGGTGTTCATTTGTACCAGGCCCTATTCCAGAGCTCATAAAAAAAACCCAAATTTGAATATATCTTAGTGGTTTATAATTTAAATCCTAATGAACATCAATGTAATTTATGTCTGTCCTAAGCCAAGGTTTTTCCTGGTGCCTGTCTCAGATGGGGCTGTGCTGGTTTCTCTTTAATTGCTATACCTGAACACCACCTTGGAAGGCACAAATACATCAGTATATTGTGAGAGAATTAGCTACTGAACATAAAGATATTTACCCCTGTGGAAGGGGAGTTTGTCCAAGGGGATTCTACTGCTCCATGTACATTTAAAAGCACCACAACTCCAGAAGTGGAACTTTCATCTTCTCCTCTTGTTTACTTACTTTTGAAAATTTACTACTCTTCTTCCTGTGCAACAAATTGCCTCTAAAGAACACTAATAACTATTATCACTTGCTTTCCTTGAAATTATTATTGGGATTTTTGGCTTGGTGGATTTTTTTGTTTGGGGCTTTTTTTGAGACCAAGACGTTGCTCGGTGTTTGTGCGATTGGGGTTTCAATGTAGGCAGGTGTCTAAAATTGTTCAAAACTTGAATTCTTCACTTCCAGTTCTGTGTCTGTCTTATGGTATTTTATATTAGGATGATATTAGGAACTGCCTTTTTTTTTTTTTTTTTGAACTGTCATTTTCCTTGTATCCATGATATTTTCTGGATTAAACTGAACGATACCCGCCAGGGCCTGCAGGGACTCATTGCTCAGGAGACAAAGTGTGACCTTTGATGTTTCTGGTTCCTCACTCAGCTTTTTTAGGGAAACACAGTGAGAAAGTAGATTTACTTTACATTCCCTCAGCCTGTAATCTTGAGCTAGGGCTGGATTGTTGTCCCCCAATACACAGTGGCATCCCAGTCAATATTACAAGGTGTTGGAAAGAGTTTTGCTCTTGCCCGTTGTGAACTGGGTGCTCAGGAGACCTAAATGTGTGCCTGTGATGTCTCATGAATCCATGGAAAATCTATATCCTAAAATGTTGAGGGAAGCAGGTCAAAATGAATGTGTTTTTATACAGGATTGGTAGGAGCAGACTTAAATTGCAAAGCTGGAAGTGTCTCCCTGTGGAAATCTGCTCTGCTGCAGGGCTGCCTGGGGTTTCTGCTGATTATTTGTGCAGACATATGAGGAAAACCTAGATATTTTGAAAACTGCCTGCATTTATTTGCTTTAGCTTGCAAAGATCAGTATAGTTCTGTAGTTGATAGCAAAAAATAATGGCAAAATTAGAAAGGAAATCTGTTAATCCTGGAAAATACAAAGTGCTGCTTGTGTAGATGTCTTGGATTCCATATTAGTGAAGCTATGGAGTATTTTTAATAAATGTAAGAGAGTTCAGAGATGATATTGCTGCAGAGAGATTGAAGAAGATGCCATCACATTCATGCTAGTGTCTTGGAATGCTCTCGGAAAACTCAGAAAAGTCAGGATTTGCTGTCAGGAAAAAGCCCGTGTGAGGAGCAAATGGAACAAGCGTACGGAGTGAAGGGGGATTCCTCTGTAACTGCTGCAGATTGGGAACAAAATGGAATTTTAAAGAGCTCAGTGTTTTTCAGGGTGGCCACCGTAGTTTTTGCATGTTTTGCTGTCTTTAGCAGAAAACATAATTCAGAAATGCCCAAAAGTGGCATATGGGGTAGAATAATGGACTTGGTGATGCTAAATAGACACTTGGAGAAGTGTCTGCTAATTTTCTCTGTTGGATTATATCCAATATTAGAGGTGGTATTTCAGAAGCAAAGCCAGATCAGAGTCTGAAAACTGAGCAGGGAAATCTGACTCTAAAGAGGTTTCAATGCTAAATATTAAGAAAATTGGAATCAACACTGATTTTGCTGTCTGTATCTCAGCACACTTAATAGAGAATATAATAGTGAATAAAAGAAATCAGTGAAAGGCAAAGCTACAGAGAACAAAACAAAGATCACACCCCAGTGATTGCAATAAAACCTACTGTGGCAAACAATCAGCGTTGTGGTTGTGGTTGGGCACGAACAGCATTGTGGAGGAATGTTCTAATAGGGGGTATTAATGAACGTGGGATTCCACTGGGAAAATTGACACCTACACCTCATTTTCTAAAGCCTCTGGAGCACAGTTTGAATCCATCTGCTCAGCGAGGGAGGTTTTCTAAAAGATGTCCTCAGTTTGGCCACTGCTCGTGGAGACTGTGCAATGCAGATTAGTGCCTTTTTTATTATTTTTATGACTTTAATTCAACTTGCTGCTGTAAAATGAAGGAAAAGACAGTCTCATCCAGTAGAACCAGTGACCTCCAGCATTGCTGCCCTCAGGACAAGCTGGGTATGAACAAGGGCAAAAATGCTCCCTGGAGAAGGTGGGGAAGGAATTGAGACTGTTCATAGCCGACGTGTTATGTGAAGCTCCCAGTCCTCCCCAGGCTCAGATCCATCAGAGCAGTAGCTAAGGAGACTTGTTGTTTTTCCTTCTGTTTACTTGTGCTGAGCAGTACATTCGTTTTCCACGGGGAAGGACAGCTCCCTGGATCCCAGCCTTGGCAGTATGTGATCGGGGCATTGATCCACCCTCAGAGAGGATTTGCTGCTGACAGGGCTGTTGGGAGCAGGTTTGGGAGGTGGAGGGGAATCTCTGCCTTCTGAACTCTCACTTCCATGCCCTTGGTTCCTAGGGAAGGAAGTTTTGCATGGAACTGCACCAGTGGATGGCAGAGCTGATCCCTGGGAACTGATCTTCCCATCAGGAGCTGATCTCTGGAGGCACTTGCTCAGTGCTCTCACAAGACTTGTTTCTAAATCTACTGCTGGCAGTGCCTGGGCTTAGAGAGGTTCTGCTGCTCCGATAATCCTCATTTCTCCATTCTGATGATCATTCCTCCCGCTCGCTCCCTTGGTCCCTTGTCTGGTCAGAAGTGACTGCGCTGCCCTGCTGGGAGGAACTGGAAACTTGGGATTTGCATCTGCAGACCCTGCACAAAATCTCATCTCATCCAGGTGAAAATAGGAGTAGTCAGAAAAACGGATGTTTTGGTTTGTTGGCAGATTGAAAAAATAGTCATCACTTGTCCATTTTGGTTGAGAGTGAAGGAAAACGTTACAGATTTTGCTTGGCAAGGTAAAGGTTTAAAAAGCATGTGTGTGTGGAAAACCAGATCAGAGAAAATACTTGATCTGGAATAAAATATTGAAAAATTATCTTCTAAAGGCTGAAACAAACTTTATAGTTCTTGCCTTTTTATAAGACATTTGGCAAAGCAATGAAATTAGTTTTGGTATTGCTAAATTTTCTTTCTTTTTCTTTTTATTTTTATTTTTTGAGGAAAGAAAACCATTTTCAGTTAGTTCTGTGTAAGCATTCTGGACTGCAGAACCCAGGACATGTTAACATGAGCTTCATTTGCTAGGAAGTAACAGTTCCTTGGAAAATCTGGGACCTATTTTGTGATCTCAGCTGTATTTGTGTAAGTCAAGTCAAGACAAGGCCTGTAACAGGATGGGATCACAAGGACAAGCTCATGAGAGCTGGGCAGTAGAATTCCAATGTTATCCATTATTTCTTGAGTTCCCAGGACTGTGGGAGAATCCATCTGAAAGGCCCAGTGAGTGATGTGAAATTCCCAAAACTGCATTTTAATGGCACCTTAAAAAATAGAACCCTGTGGTGTTAAGACCTGGCTAATACAGTAAATACTTAACATTTTCCATTTTCCAATATTTTCCCACCTTTATGTTTTGACCGATTCTTGGCCAGAAGTCAGGTCAGAACACCAAGTCACCAGTTGCAGGTACTTTGAACAGGTGTTTGGGAACAGCTGAGACCCATTTGAGTGGCTGCAGGGAAGGGTAAAAAACACCCTTTCCACAAAATATCCTCCATCTGCCCCAACGTGGACTCCTGCACTGATAGTCAAACCTCACTGGACTGCAGTGAACACATCCTGAATATTTAAGCTCTAAAACCAAAACCTGTAAGAACGTTGCCCTTCATAGAAAAAACCTCTGCTTTGCTGTTCTTTTTTTCTGTTTAAAAAAATCACACTTTTTTTTCTGTTTTCTGACAGAAGGAGAAAAACAGTTTTCCACAATTTCCTATATGACAAAATTACAACTCTCTTTGGAGACGTGATGACAGAAAATTTGTGAATATATGGTCTTTTTGTCAGAGCAACAACTTTCAGTGATCTTAAAATGTGCTTGGATGTGTGTGTTCAGGTCTTATCCTGTAAATTCTTTGACAAGCCAGTGGTTTATATTCGTGTAGTTGATTTTCTGACTCCAACAGGACTGCTTATGCAGAGAAGGGCTTGAACTGGATTTATATTTGCCCTGTATCTTGGATCATCTTACTACTTATTTTGTGGATTTTCTCCAAAATCAGAGAGTTTTCCATGTAGTCACCAACTCGTCTTTAAACACTTGGCCACCATTTGGCTTTGGACATTCTGCTATTTGGATATTCTAATGATAATTTTGCAAGTCCCTGGGTAGTTAATGCTACTTTTCCTGCCAGTGCAAACTATTATTATTTTTTTTAAGCTGAGATTTCACCTTACAGGGGTTGAATTTCATCTGAATTCAATTTTAATAGACATCTTGAAAACTAATGTTGAAGCAACAAGTAGCTTGGAGTGTACAGGTACCTCTTGTCACATCTTGTGTAGAGCTGCCTACGTTGATCCATTAAAAGCCAGAACACTCTTGTGTAAGCACAGAGGGTTGAAGCCTTAATAAAAGCATCTCCTTTTCTTTTAGAAGACAGAGAAGTGTGTGTGATGCTTAAGTAGGATATTCTATGACAGATTAGCTTGTCATCTTTACAGCAAAATTAGCAGTGGTATACTTTATTGTGGAAAACATCTCCTTCCATGTCATGCTTAACATGATCCGTCTTATGGAAGGCCCAGTGCTCTGGGTGGGGTTTATTCCTGGGACTCAAAGAGCAAAGAGATGAAAAGTTCCCCTGAAATAGAAACCAGTAACGTAATCATTGAGACAGTAAAATGGGTTTTTTTTGGCCACAAAACATTTGTGTGAGTTTTGAATACATTTCACTTCATCCTTCTGCCTGTTTTGTTCCAAACCTCCTCCTGACAGCTTTGCTAACAGTTCATTTTGTTCCTTTGGTGACTAAAGGCTGGAGGAGCTGATATTTGGAGGTTGCTGTGACAGCAGAGGATGGTACCACTTTGGGGCTCTCTGTGTTCTTTGCTTCCCTCAAGCAGAGCTGCTTTAGGTGGCTGCTCACAGGCGAGTTCTCCACTGAGGGATAGGAGGCTGTGCCAGAAGTTAAAAGGGTTCGTTTCACCTTGTTGCAATAAATTATAGAGCAATCATAAATGATAGGAAGGAGCTTGATGAAGTGGGTGAGGAACAATTGATGGATTATTTTAGTTAAAATTACTTAGAGCCCAGTCCAACTCCCACTAAAGTCAATTAAATCACAGCTGGATCAGGGCCAAAATGAGTCAAATTCAATTATGCCTTAACTGTAAACATTTGAAAGCACGTTACTGTAAGGTAGTTCAGCACTTAAATTACATTAAAGCAAAGGCATTTCTGAAACCCCAGCTGATTTTGTTGTATTTGTACAGCTCTGGTGAAACCCTTTTTCTGGGGGCTGGGACACAGGGACCTTTTTGAGTGGTGCCTGATCCCCACAGCACCTGCCTGTGGTGGAGAGATGGCTCAGACATTGATACTGGGGATGGATTTCTGTCCCTCACTGACTCACTGGGGGAGCGATTGCATCACAATAGGCAGCAAAGATAACTGAGAGGAGCTTGTAGAAATTCTGGTGCTGTTTCATCTAATTGTCAGGATTTAGGGAGCTTACTTGTGTAAGTATCAGCTCATAAATTAATGGAACTCTCACACGAGCTAATCTCAAAGCTCTGTTGCTCATGGGTGTCTCAGCTGTGTCTCAGCTGAGCAAAGTACAGCATCCAAAATATTAGTTACAAAGAAAGAACCTACATGATAAAAAGATGGAATTGTAAATAATTCAATTTGTCAAGTTCAACCACATATGATGGTGTTTTCACAAAACTCTCTTTTAAACAGTTTTTCACAAAACTATCTTTTAAACAGTTTTTCACAAGCCTCATTAAAGACAATTTCTGTATTTTTTAATAAATTCGGGATTGATCCTTTTTGTTCTGTCTACAGGATTTCTCTCCCCGTTCCTTTTCCAGCAGGGCCAAGGCTCCGAGTTGCAGGTTTAGGATTTCCTGGCTGGCATTTGTCTGCTGGGGTTTAACTCCACATCCCAAGTGCCATCCCATGAAAACCTTGGGATGTGGGAGGCTGTGTAGACAGCAGGGAATAGCTGTTCACTGGGGTCATTCCCATCTCCAAGTGAACTAAATTCATCCCCACAGATAGACAAGCTCCCAGTCCATGCCAAGCTCTTCTGGAGGGTTGGGATCCATCTGGTTTCTTTTCTGCCTTTGTAGCAGTTGTGTTAAAATGATCTTTTTTTCTGAATAAATTTGAAACCAGGCTACTGCTTAATTTTGAATGGCCTCATCAGGGGGAACTACACACAAAATGGGTGAAGACCGTAATGTAAGGCAGAGGATAGAAATGTAGATGCCACAAACTCTGTGGCTTTACTGGCTTGCCCAGGAACTGGTTCTCCAACAGGAAAGAAGCTACTCCATGTCTGGATAGCTATATTTGTGTCCTTAAGAGAAATTTCTGAACTCTACAATTAAAGTCTTCAAAAACCCTAACTGAAGTATCTCCCACATGACAGTCCAATAGTGCTTACTGTGATAATTCAGAGAAGAATTTATACACCGCCTACATGTGTTAAAATGACAGATAGGCCTGATCCTGGTTTTAATGATAGGACATCTCTCTGACTCTGTGAGAGGTCTTTGTGGGGGGTGGAAGTGCTGGACGTTTGCAGAGCAGTGAGAGGACAGAAAATGGGACACGGGTGGGAATTAAAAAGCTCAGTTTGGCTGCTCGCCCAGCTGGAACAGGAGTGCTGGGGTGTCTTAGAGCTGTACCTGGCTCAGTGGACTGGCTTTTAGTCTCAAAACTCAGTTTGGTAAGTTATTTCCTTTCCTTTTTTTGCCGTTTTTGTAGGCATTTGGCTTTTTTTTTTTTATCCTTTTCTCTTTTCTATGCCTTTCTATTAATAGCAGGATCAATTAATAGCTTCCACTGACACATTCTAAAGAGCTTGCAACTATGAAATAGCAATTTGTCCTTTGGAGAAGAGGAAAAGTGATACCCACCCAGCAGCTTGAATCAGGAAAAAGGGATAGAACCATGATAAACATTGGTACAGGATTTCCATGGCACATTCTCAACTCAGAAAAAATACTGGCCATTTTCTTCCCTGTCAGTGAACAAAAACACCACCAATGAGACACTTTGATAGCAATAGGTGACTGTGGCTTTAATATGTTTGAAAAAGATGATTTCTGTGATCCATGCCTTATGTCTCCCTTCTTAATATTAAGATTAGTCATGTTACAACTTGCAAAAATGCATTAAAGTGGGTTGACAGATATTTAAAACCCCAGCTTTGCTGTTCCCTGCTTCCAGATACTGCCCAGCACAGCTTTGGCATGAGGGCTTTGACTCATTAACTCCCCAGTGAGCTCCAATTTGGTGTTGCCTTTCACAAACCAAACCCAGCCATAATGCGCTTTCCTGCTGTATTTATCTCTGAGTCTACGCCTGCAAAGTGAAAATGGTACTCTCCTGGAGTAAATTATGGGATAGAAAATCCTTTTGGCAGTGAAGGTTGCCCAGAACACTTTCATTCATCACAGAGCCTTGACGGTGACTTCGCTGGAAGAAAAACGTTTCCTTCAGGGGAATTACCTTGGGAAAACTCCCAGTATTTCCTAGGAAGCAGAGCTGGTGATGAATTTCTGAGTACCTCTGGTGTGGTTTTCGAGGTGTCCTGTGCAGTTGGACCCTGTGACCCTTGTGGGTCCTTTTTAAGTCAGGATATTGTGTGATTTTGACTCCTTGCTGAGCATTTGCTGGGGCACATCCCACTTGCCTATGAGATATTCACCGAGTATTTCTTACATATGGAGTAAGTTATCATAGAATTGCTGCTGCCACCCAGTGCTGCTTTGTTAATTAACTGAAAAATCCCCCCAGAACTTAAGTGTTCATTTCCTGGTGCATGGCTTTAGTGTAACTTAAAATGCAGTGGACTCTTAATCTGTCTTCTCAAAATGTTTGTTTTCCCCAAAGCCAATCATGGCTCATTTGCCTCCAGTAATTGATACCAACATTGGAAATATTTGTCCAGTTGTCAAGAAACTTAATTGAAGTGTTTGACAAATTACTGTGTCTGGTTAAACTGGGGCCAGTTTTCACACTGGGAGAAAATTCAAGTACACACCTTATCTAGTTTGTCTCCATAAGAATTGTCTTCATTCAGGTGTCTCACTTGTTACAACTCTCAGTAAATAGCGAGGCTTTGGTATTTTCATGCTGCACATGATGGCAAAACACTGCTTTTCTCAGCACCTCTTGATTCCCCTCCTGTCCCCACTCATTTACTCCTTGAAGTCAACAGAAGTTTTGGGTGTGTAGAAAAAGAAAAGGAATTGCATCAGACAGCAAATATATCAGCATTTTCTGCTGAGCATTCATTTACTGGCAGCCTGGGACACGCCGTGGATCTCTGACTGGAGCCGGGATTCTGGAGAGCCCCATGGAAAAGCTGGGAGCTTTGCAGGTGTTTTGGCCATCCCTACTCGGTTTTGTCCTTGACTTAATGTATGCCATGGAGCTGTTACATGCTCACTGAATTCCTCATCCTTCCCATTTTTTAAAGAAAAGAAGTGTTTCATTACACACTTACGTGAAAATCCTTCGCTAAGAAATGCAAGAGAAGCCCAAAGTAATGTGGGCAGTGGGGACTGTGTATGTTTAACATGAGGATTAATTAAGTACAAATAAAATTCTTCAGCTTATTCCCAGCACAGTGAAGTCTGTAGGAGGGAAGAGACTTCCCCACAAATCACATAAAATAAGTGTTAAGACAAAGCTGTTTTGATTACTTTGTAGGGATTTCAACTCATTCATCACCAATTTTTATGCATACTTTGACTCTACTGGATTTTTACACTCTGTCCATGCCCTGTGGGGTTTACAGATTTGCTCTTTCACTGCCTACCTCCCCTTGAGCTTCTTCTCTCTCAGCACAAACTGCACCTGAGAACATTTGAGTTCAGGCCGAACTTTCGAACCCGTGACGTCAAGTTGGTTTGGAATTAGGCAGAACCAGTTTGCCCATCCCTCGCTGTAAAAGGGTTAAGCCTCTAAACTGCTGAGAGCCAGGGCAGGGAATTATGAAAGGAGCCCCTGTTTTATAAGCATTTGTGTTGCCAGTGCTTGAATGCCCATAATAAGTGGGTTGTGCAGTGATTAATGACTGTGTTTTACACGCTGACGATGGATGGTGTGTCTCATTGGAGGAGCCATTTATTTTTATGCAGTCTCCTCACCCAAGCAGTGCTGGAAATGAGATGTTAATGTCTTGGTGGGAGTGTGTTTTGTTCTCAACAATTGCATGAAAGGTGACCCACAGAGAGGAGAAAATAATTAATAATGTCTTTTTCTTGCCTCTTTTTAATATGTGCAAGGACAACTCACATAATTATTTTTTTACATGGGACTTTTCTTTTCGAAATTCTTGTTTTGTTCCCTCCAAACTGGGAACAAGTAGGAAGGTGTTGACATTCCGAAACTATAAATTTCAAAGCGGCAAAATACTCAAGTGCCTTAAATTCCATTGGTCTTTGTTTTCTTCTTGTATTTTTAATAAAGGACTAAAATAATTTGAAATCTTTAGGTATTTTGAGCCAATTCTTGTATTGGATTATAAGTTTCTGATCTTGCTTTAGTTTCAGCTACACTTTTCCCTGCACTATGTCATTGTGTACATGTAAAGGAGGTGGTGGTTGAGTGTTTATTTTAGAAGTGGTTGGAATGCACAGACCAGACACAGAATTCATCATTTTATTAACAAACTACATTTATATCTGTATGGATTCAACATTGCATCCATCTAATGACAAGATTGTCATTTCTGTAAAATGGCTTAAAGAAAGGAGGAAAAGGATTTAAAAAGCACTTTTTAATTAATTTGAGGAAATCTAGTTCAAGACAGTGAAACGAGTTGCAGTGTCCAAGGAAATCTTTCTTAAGTTCTACATAAACTGAAAATCCTTCCCAGCAGATCTCCTGGGATGGAATCAGAGCCAGCTCTGGGCATGGCATCAATACTTCAACAGAGAGTAAAACATGAGGAGGATGTTCACAAAAATGTTCAAATTGAAACTGTTTTTTTCATATGGGCTTCACCAAACCTGAATTAAAGGTTCTCAGAATTTGAAAGATCCCTCCAAATTATCACACCATTGTTGAGCAAAGCAAACCAATTCAGGGAGATGGGTCAGAAGTGTTGGTTGTTTTGCATCATAGAGCAGTAAATGCCAATAATTGCCTAAATTCTCTGGACAGCTTAATATTACAGGTGGGGTACAGCCCCTCTTTCAAAGCTTAATAAAAATACTGGGAATGTACGGATTCTGTCTGCTAGAGTTTCATCCCAACAGCGCCCCATAAGAGTCTGGGAATGGTGATATTTGGGAAACATAAAAAAATATTCCCTGCAGACTCATTTAGAGCAGCAGCATCATGTTAAAATTGGCAGCCACAGCCGATCTTGGGCAGAATATTTTTCTTGGGTCGGGAGAACTTTCGAAAATTGAGTTGAAAAAGAGCTATTTTGGTTTGAAAAACCACGCGCTGCATCTGTGCCTGGTATTGGAGGGGTTCCCGTGGAAACATCGAGGGTTGCACAAGAATAGGACACAGGCATGGCTTCCAAATTAACATATATATTAATGGCACATTAAGGGATTTCATAATCCTGTGACACAAAGGAGAGTTCTCAACACAGGCCTCACGCAATCTATTAATGGGCAACATCTGCAGCAAGACAAAAACACCTCTGCCCCCCTTGTGGCTGCTCTTGGAGTCCTTTCCAGCCCAGACAAAGTGCTTTGCTGGGTATTATCTCCCTCATTTTGCATGTGGGGAGAACAGAAATCCAGTGGGATTCAGGGATTTGGCTGAGATGGAACATTAAGGCAGTGGCAGGGTTGGAAACACTGTGCTTAATGTCCACTTTCCCCAAAATCTACACCAAGTGAGCAAATCTTTGTTCTTTTGGTGCTTTAAGGGACAGGGTAAAGTTGGTGGGAATGTGACAATATTCCCATCAGCCTGGAGCTGTTTCTAGTGCGAGTGGGAGCTGCACACCCACCCACTGGGGGAGGGAAGAAAGGGCTGCATTGTTTTTTTTGCCTGTTGACTTCTCTGATTGGTATTTAAATGAGATTATGGAGGCCCAACATACCTGTGGAACACAGTGACTCTGCATTCCACAGTGACAGGGCCATGGAGATTTGCAGGGAAATAGATGTGCTGATGGATGAGAACCAAGGCTTGGACTCCAAACCCTCCAAATCTTAGACTGAGGGAGGGGTTCCCACCTGGATCCCTAAATCACAGTGTTTCTATGGCACATTTGCAGTTCTAGATTGGAGCTGTCAGGAACAGTTGTGCTTCTAACATTTCTGCCCATAATGGCATTAATTCACAGTTAAAGCTGGCAGAATTTGGGCACTGCTGAAACCTAATTCCATCCCTTATGATTAATTAGGGCCTGTCTCCACCCAAAGTTTAATCTTTATTTGTCTAGTGATGTGAAAACAGTCTCCTTGGCTGACTTCCTATCAGAACAAAAAAAAACCTGCAGGCTGATGTTGGACATGAGAGGGGGCTTGTATTTGAAGCTTGTATTTGGAATCCCAGAATGTTTTGGGTTGGAAGGGACCTTAAAGCTTATCCAGTCCTACCTGCTGCCATGGGCAGGGACTCCTTCCACCAGCCCAGCTTGCTCCAAGCCCTGTCCAACCTGGCCTTGGACACTTCCAGGGATGGGGCAGCCACAGCTTCTCTGGGCAAGAGGAGTTCAGGACACCTAGAGCTCACCAACTGGAATTTCTGGCTCATCCTTCTCTCAGAGCTGTGGTGGCTGGGAGAACCTCGTCATTGCTTTGCTGACACGGACGTGGTTTCACACCTCCAAAGCACTTTGCAACTTCCAGGTGGACATTTTTCTCATAGAACTGCTGGGTTTGGATGTGTCCTTTTAGGGACTGCCCATTCTTGATACATTTTCTCAGCCTGCTTTTTGAGATTGGATGAATTTCAGTAAGAGTGAAACTTGACTTGTGTTTCAGCTGAAAAAGCCCAAAACGCCACTGATGCTGAAATGAATGACCTGGGCCTTGGCTACTACAAATCAAGCTGGAACAGACAGTGCACCCTGACTTAGAGTGGGCTGAGTGGCTGTTTGGAGTCCTCTAGGTCCTTCTCCACCAAGAAATGGGCTGTTCTGGTTGTTGAGCTTTCACCCTGTGCTCTGCTCACAGTGACAGGACATGTGTGATGTGCTGCCTGACAGGCTCTTTCCACAAGGTCTGTAGGACTGAGCACAGCTTTCCTTGTCCTCACTCACTCACTCCCGGGCCACAGGACAGGCTAATTAAACACAGTTTGCCTGGAGATGGGGGTGTAACCCTTGGGATTATCCAGCTCCTGGTGTCCATATGGAGCAGCTATGGCTGCAGGTGTGTGGGGGATAAACCATGGCTGAGGGGTCTTGCAACATCTCCAGCTCATGACTGACTGTACACAATATAAATAGACCTGAAGTCAAGGATGCTGCTTCGGGGTTGAAGTTGCCAGCACTGATTTTTATGTTCCAGAATAGTTGGCAGAAAAGTTTCTATAAACTGGAAATTCAGCTGTATTTTTTCCTCCATCCAAAACGTGAAAGCTTAGCTGTCCTTTTTGGGTTAAGGTTGAATAGAGGGGGTGACATGGGTGTGCTGTTACTTGATGTGAAGGGAGTAAAAATAGCCATGCCCTGTGCTGGTGGAAGCTGTGACATAGTCTTTGTCAGCTTATTCAACCAAAGAGATCAGGTTTTGAAGGAAATGCTGTTCCAAGGTGCTCTAGATTCTGATAATGGGGCTTGAGCTTCCTGGAATAACTCTGTGATGTGCATTATGCTCAGCTTTGTTCCCTGTCTCTCCTCCTTATCCAGCCACAAGAGCTGGGTTAAGATCACTGATCTAATTGGCAGCCACAAAGGACGGGCAGGCTGTGAACAAAACCTGCTCATATATCATTTGCATCCTTCTAAATTGCATTGTTTGTGCAGCTGTTTGGCCAAATTGGCCACAGAGTTTATTTTCGTCCGTAGAGAAAACAGAGATGAGTTTTCTTTCTGCTAGGGCAGATGCAAGATCAAAGAATCATATATGCAGCTCAGAGAGACCAACCTCTCTGCTAAATGTGTCCTGATGGGGGCAAGATTATTAATAAAGCAACCCTTGAGATGATAAGCCACAGTTATAAGAGGCAGAGGCTTTGCCAAGATGTGACAGGTCCCTTTCAGGTTAACAGTGGGACTTGCTGAAGTCTCTCTTTCATTTCAGCCAGGAGGAAAAGAGGGGGATGTCTGTGTATTTTAAACACTGATCTACTATTCTCCTGAGAAGAAAAAAACATTTTCCAAAAGATCCATCAGGCAAAATTTACACAGTGTGGTGTTGGGAAACAATTGCACTTTCTTCCTTCCCATGTGTCACTCAGCAGCGTGTTTTAGAGCTCGGAGCAGGAAGAGGTGGTGATATTTATGGGCAGCTCTCTGCTGGAGCCACACAAGGGTGGGCTTGAGAAACCTGAAGAGTGCTTTTGTGTGCACAGCCAGTCAGCTGGCCAGGGTTGGTGTTTGCTTATGGATGTTGTGATAATAATTAACAGAGCAGGAAGTGAGGGGCTGATTGATTTATGCGCTTATGGCATTGTGCCTTTGAACTTGGACAGAAACTGTGAAATCCTGAGAGGAGGCAGATTTATTTCTCAGATGTGTGAGGATGCAAGAATGGCCATAATGTGTGAGCCCCAAGTCCATATAGACTCGGAGCTTGGGTGGTGGCCAGGCAGGGATGCTCAGGGAGCCACAGAAAGCACAGAACGTGACTTACCCTTCATTAAACTCCACCCTCTCAGTTCTGATGAGCTGTTTCCCGATCCAAGTCCAAATCTTACTCCTTGACCAGTGACACCTTCTGGACAGAGGATTGGACTTGGCCTCCTGTGTTGCTCCCCAGTGCCCCTGGTGTCTGGTCATGTCTGTCATCAGGGAAGACAGAACCTTGCTTCACCGTAAGCTGAGATACCCTGAGAGTTGTGTCATCCCAGTGCCGTGTTCCTCCTCCTCCCCAGGAGCCAAGACCAGACTCCCTGTAAAGCCATTCTGTCATCCTTTGGCTACTCTGCTTGTTCAGTGTGGGTCCAACTGGTGATGAGCTCTAGAGCTGAGCCTTATCCTTGGGAATGGAGGGAACTCTTGGCTGACGTGTTTTAATGTGACTCAATCCAAGAGAAGGAGCTTCAGGCTGACACTGGTTAATGGAGCCCAAGTGTCCCTTGGTACAGATCTGGTGGCTCCTGCCCCAGGAACTCCCCTGCCCTCCTGAGTGCTGTCATTTGTGGGGATGAACTAGTGATTATTTCCCTGGGACTGGTGTGGCCTTGTCTTAGAACTCCCTTGGAGTCCCACCAGTGAGGGTCTGGAATGGAGATTCACTTCCAAACCCACCATCCCTTGGGAGCTGTTTTCAGCTCTGATAGCCTTGGGCCCATATATCCCAGTAGGAGATATTAGGGCAGATCTGCTTGTGTTCAGTGCACCTCCTTTCCCACTGAGTAGGATTTAAAGGAATCATCAGCTAAAGGTGAGGAATACCAGACAGATTCCCTCTATGTAGCCTCAAACAAACAGCAGGACCTCTCTGAGCCACGCTTAGTTTGGCTGGAGGGTGTGGGTTTGAGTCAAAGGGGGCACCCACCCAAAAGGCAGGTTGTCATTTGAGTACGTGGAGCAGAATAATTCAGAATAGAGCAGCGGTGTGTGTTCTGATTCATTCTGCACTGATGAAGCCACATTTGCTGCAAAGGATTTCTGAAGTACTGGCCAAATAGATTCTTTAAATGCTTCTTTAAAACAAAATAAATCTTCTTTATGTATACATTTTCCTCTTCACTGAGGATCTGACAAGGTCCTGGCACACTCCCCTGCTTGACAGACAGCCTGGAAGAAAGGCTGTGTGTGCAAGGAGAGCAACCCATGGCACCCAGGTGGAGCTGGCTTATATCCCTCTGGAAACTGGGAAGAAACTCAGCAGCTGAGCATTGCTGGGATACCAGGGAACCATGGCACAGTGACAGTCCCAGGACAGCAGCACAGCCAGGCCTTTTCATCTCCTCCCCCTCCGATGGCCCTGAACAAAGGCAGCTGGTCAGAATGGTGATCACCAGCCCTGCCAGGAGAGCCCTAGTGCCATCCCTCAGGGATCTGCCAGCCCTGGAGGCACTGATGCGGTAGGAGAGTTTTGGAGTGTGGTTTTAGCATAGATGCTTGCCCCCCATGCAGCCCTGTGTAAGGCAGGGTGTTCCACATCTGCCCTGGCAGCAGGGAATGGGATGAGTCTCAGTCAGGGAGGCTCTCGGGCTCCTCAGTTGTTCAAGGCCAATTACTTACTGTGGTACAGGGTCTCAAACATATAAAACCCCCCAATGTGAATATTAAATGTCATTATTAAGTCAGGATAATTACATTACTAGTTGGTTTTTGTGGAGGCCTGTGGCACACACCTCACACCCTCCAAACTTACTCATTACTGTTATTATGTGGAAGTTGATACACTGCTAATGGGGACAGGCTTGAAGAGGAAAACCTGGATCTCACAGGTGGTTTTGAAATTGGGCTGAACTCAACCACAGCTCAAAGTGCTCCAGAGCCTGGAGAAGGGCAGCTGGAGCTGTGTCCAGCTCCATCATCCCCAGGGAGCCGTTCTGGAAGTTGCATGGGGAGAGATGCTTTGGGGAAGAGCATCTTTTAATTTAATGTTTACAGATACCAGTGGTTTTGTTTGAAACCGAGTGAGCTGAAAACCTACTCTCTCAAAAAACTGATTGAAGAGAGAAGGGATTGTTCTCTTAGGGAAGGCAAAACAGGACTCCTGGATGAGCCCCAACTTTTTCCCACCTGAGAAGCTGATGTCAAAATGTACCATTTGATCAGATGCCACTTATTTCTGCCACTCACACTTGGCTCATACAGCAGGTGCAGGTCCTGAAGAACTGGCCTTCAGTCAGAATGCCTATAGAAAGGATTGTTTTAGCTGTGCTAAAATTAGCTGCACTCAATTTCTTTTTTTTTTTTTTGTTTTTCTGTGTTCCTTCTGTGGACACACACAGGTGAAATCCTGGCTCCACAGCAGCTCATGGGCATTTTGCTGTGGCCACCAGTTGGGTCTGGATTCTTCCACAATGGGGAGAAACCAGTTGCTACCCAGCAGACTTTTTGCTGCGTTGCAGATTTGCATTTAATTTTTGCAAGACTCTTGGTCCTTGTCGGGCTAATGGGGTTCATTGCAGTGAAAATAGAACGTGGTGTGAACTGTACCTGCAGTCTTTGGTTGAGGAGCAATTAAACTTTCCTCCAAGGAACCTCTCTGATGCTATTTTGGAGCCCCAGCAGCGTCTGTTCGTGTTCCAGCTCTGCACTTAGGATTTCAGGGTTGAGAGCTCTGCTTTCCTGTGGCCTCTGTGACATGATTCCCATGGAAATTTTGTCTCTGTGCATTTGGACTGAGTCTTGAAACTATTTTTGGAAGCTTTCAAAATGTCCCAGAGGTGCCCTTCACCTCTTTGGCTCCAGCTTAGCTACAACTGGTTTTCACATGTAACCAAAGAAAAAGAGAACAAGTAGAAAAAGAAACAAACCCAAAGACAATTCTCCTCTCTCAAAACAGGGTTAATTCTCAGTGACTGAGCTCTGAGTGCTGGAGAAGAGGAATTGCAATAAAGAGCATTTTCAAGCACTCCCAGTTCCAGGATTCCTATTTAATATGCAATAATCACAGAAAAACCTGATTATAGAGTTGAGAAATTGGCACCTGTAAAGGCTCTGAGGATCTCCTGCAGGTTTTCCAGCTATTCCAATATTCAAAGAGGTGTAGGAAGTGTAAAAGAGTATCTGAGGGTTGTCTTACAGTAAGACTGGAAATAATGAGAAGAGAATCAATGTCTGAACTGGTCAATACAAGGGTTCCTTACCTGCCACCACATCTCTGGCCAAGCTTTTTTTGGAGGGGTGCTGAAAACACTGAAGTCCATACATAGGTATCACCCCTGGGCTGGAGGCTCAGTTGCCTTGTGGTGACAGCTTTAGGAAGACTTTGTGGCTGTGCCTGGACCTCCAGCCCATTCCAAGAGGACACGAGGAGTGTCCAGTCCTGGAAGCCCCTCTGTGTCCGTGTGTTCCCAGGGCAAACACCCAGGCCCGTGTGTGGTGTGTGGAAGCTGTGGAGCTGCCAACACAGTGCTCACAGCCTCCCTGGCCCACCCCTGCCCAGACATCCTGGGCTCAGGTCCCATTCTGGGGACGGCTGAGAGATCTGTGTTCCCACCACACACAGGGCAGACATCACCCTTCAAACATGGCATTCAAGTGTTAATGGCAGTGCTCCAGACTGGATCTTGGGCTGTTCACAAGGAGTCTGGCAGACCTGGTTATTGCCCTCCTAAGCACTTGTTCCTAAGGGGATATGAATTTACCTGGTATATTCAAAGCCCTCTGCTGTTCTCATTCCCGGTGCCTCTCCGTCATTACCAGGGTGCTTGGTGGAGCACAGCATTGGTCCTGGGAGGAACCCCATGCAAGCTGATTCTAATAGTTAATAGAGAAGAGACCCTCATGTCTGGGAACTGCTCAGTGCCTGAGCCTGGTGCAGATGGAGCAGAGAAGGTTTAAATCCAACGTCAGCACAAACAGATGGGCTGGGGTCACACCTGAGCACAGCAAGGGCTTTGCTGCCCTCAGTGGGGTTTTTGATGGATGAGAGAGGTGCTGCAGGTCCTGTTGGCTGAGGAAGCTCAGCAGAGGAGCACAGCCCTTGTGCAAGAGTCCTGTCAGGTCCCTGCTCAGCCTTTGGCAGCTCTGGCAACCCCCAGCCAAGGCCAAGGCGCCCACTCTGACCCAGAGGACGTCCCGTGTCCTGGGCACACAGTGGGCACCTGGCTGTTGTCTTCAACCACTTGGCTCCTGGGCTACGTTGAGTTTCTGGGCTGTACCAGCTCCCTGCTCAGCCCTGGCTCCGCTGGTATAATCCAGCCAAGATCCATGAGAGTGGCATGGCTGGCAAATCCAAGCCTTTGGGGCTCTGTGGTGGAAAAAGGAGATGTAACACCCTCCCCACTAAAGAAACTGTGTGTGGTTCAACTAATTCTCAACATTTCCTTGCTTCCTTTGCTTTCTTTGCTTCACTCAAGGCTTGCTCCTCCCTGCCTGCTCCTTCAGCAAAATGCAGCTCTTTACTAAATGAACTCAACTCCTTCTTGGTTTCCTTTTGTTTGACACTCAGGAGATGATGGATTTATAGACCTTCCTGAGTTGTAAGTTCATTTTCTTTTATTATTTGCCTTTCAGTGCAGCCCATTCTGACTGAGATTTCATTCTGCCTCCGAGCAGGGTTGACCTGCCAAGAGGAGCTGATCCATAAATCTTTCCTTCCTTTTGCTTTCTTTCTTTCCAAAACAGCATTAGCTGAGTTTGCCTGGGAGGAAAACTGTTCTGCCATTGCCGGCAGTCAAACAGTGCAACTAATTAGTGCTTTCCCTTTTCCCTTCCCTTTAGTCTGTGTCTGTTGGGGTTGAAATTAAGCCAGGGAGGAGGAGGAGGAGGGAGGGAAAAAGAAGGGGAGAAGATTTGGTTGAAGTACTTATCTTTAATTAAAACTTTTGCAAGGTGATTTGGTGTAGTGGTGGTGATACACACTGTGCCATATCTAGTGGTGAGAAGGAATTTAAAGAAAGCAGGTGAGTAGAGATGGCTTCAGGTTGGTCATCTGGTCCAACACCTTCTGGATGTTGTTGCTGAAAAGCAAAACAAGTGAGAAAAAAAATCTTTGGATACATTAAATCCCAATATATTTATAGGACAAATATTTTACATATAATTAGGAAACAGGAGTCCAGGGTTCTCCCAGACCTGTGTGGTTTGAGTGAGTCAATTCATTTCAAGGTGGTGTGTCAGTGCTTAGTGTAGATCTATTATTCACTGCCCAGGAGCTGCCAACACAGATCAATTTAAACAGCAAAGCAAAATTTTTTCAGATGGTAAAAAACACTCTGCAGATCCAATGTCCTTTTTATTTTTAGCTCTCGGTTGGTTCAAGCAGCAGACTGGCCAGATGTTGACTTTATGGAATGGACAAGAGCTTTTTTACCACTTGGAACTGAGGTTGTTCAAATCCTTAAAAAAAGAACTCCAGGAAAAATTCTGTTGATGAGGCAGCACTGCCTCAGTTGTGAGCGGTGTGAAGTGTGGATTACACTAATACTTCCCAAGCATTTAGCAGCAAAGTGAGCCCAAGACTACCCCAGGCTTTGGGGTGATTAAGACTATTCCAATAGATAAAACTGGGACTTTTCTGTATGAAGCCCCTGTCCCTGTGAAGAGCACTGAGACCTCCTAAGTCCTAAACCACTGGTGGATTCGGTGTTGCACTGGGGGTCTCTTGGTTGTTTTTGATGGAAACAATAACCCACAGGAATTGTGTTCCTAGGGTAGCAAATTCCTCACTTTCTGGTTTTTTGTGGGAAGCTTTTTGGTTTTCGTGTGCAAAAGACTAATGGGGCAGGCCTGGAAAAGGTGCTCAGACAACAGTGCAGGTGAGTACACATTGAAACAACAGCTGGAACTGCTGGGAAAGGCAGGGATGGAAAGGAAAGAGCCCTTCACTTCCATTCATCCCACCCTGGGAGACAGAGCATGTCCCAACAGTGCTGAGCAGACAATAGCTCCTTGCCAGCATTTAATTTGTTGAAGATTAGGGAATTATTCCATTCTTATAATACCATGTCAGTCTTGAAATACCTTTGAACTCTGGGGGATGTGAAGTTTAGATCCAGCTCAGATTTCACAGTGTTTGGAAGGCACGGCTCAATCAGGGTGAGAACTGTATGGATGGTTTAAGGGGAGTCATGTTCATGGAGACAATGGGCTGCCTCAACTTCAGCGGCCTCTGAACTGTGGGATAACTAGATCCAGAGCAGGACACTAAACTTGGGCTTTTTTCTTTGGGATCTAAAAGCTGGCTAGTGCAAAGCAGGGGTCAGGGAGCTCTGGTTTGCTCTGTCTGCAAGGAGAGTTGGCTGCTAAAGCATTGCCCCCTTTCTGACCTAGAGCTTCCCCCCCCAAAAATATCTGCAGCCTTGAAGCCCCATTTTTCTCTAGATGTCATCCTTACTTGATGCCCCAACCACACTGTGTCCTCCTCAGGCTGAGGGCAGAACACTGAGCTTGGATAAGCTGGGTTGAACCTCAGCAGGCGATTTCATTATTTATGATGGTTTCTAAGAGCTCTGTCACAACTGTTGGTGTCAAACCATAAGCAAAGGCTTCTCTTAGGGACATGGATGATGAACAAATACATGACACTTGGTGTCAACAGCCTCCCAGATCTGTTCCCCACCTGGAGCTCGAAGCAGCTCAGCAGTTACAAACCACGCCTCGCGCACGAGTCGTGCAGCGGTTTCAGAAGGGCTGTAAATAAATTTGTGTCCTGACGTGGGCACCAAAAATAAGCCTGTACTGAGCCTTTCTGAGTCTTGGGCCAGGGCACAGCTGCTGCTGAACGTTTGGGAAAATGAATCCCCTCATTCAGGTGCTCAACACTTGAAAACACAGACCTGAACAAGTGCAGTGTCATCTGCTGCTCTAATAATCGAGCACTGTCGGACCCTGCAAAAACAGCTGAGTCCTTGCTGCTGAGCGGGGAAGGAGCAAGGCAGTTCTTTTCATCCTCATCCTACTGGTTATTAGAAAAACAGTCTGAAGAGACTTTTCTCTTTGGTGAAGGCAGATAATAAGCTCTGGAACTACTGTAACTATCCTCCCCTCACTCCAAGCAGTCCCATGTGCTGCTGCCACGGCTTACAGGAAAGCAAATATCCCCGGTTGCTCTGATATCAAATAGCTTTTGCTGACCTCCCTTGAAGAAAGTTCCTTGTGAAAATCCTTTTGTCCAGAGGTTTCAGTCACTTGGACCCTTACTGGGCTTTCTGAGCTCTGGTGATTTATTACTCCTTGGTAATTTTGTGTTTTATGGAGAGCCCTGCTGGAAATATACGTTACAAGGGTAAAAGTATCAATTAACCAGTGCCAAAAGCCACCCATGAGCAAGGAGAGGAATGGGACAGGCTATGGGATACAGTTTGGAGGATGAACTCATAGAGGAGCAGGAGCTCTGTGATGGGCAGGTTTGAACCAGGACCCCATAACAGCAGGATAAGGGAGTGCAGTAAGGCTGGATCCACTCCTTCAGGGAGTAAAGTAGGGCATCAGTTTTCAGTCTCTTTTCTCAGAGCAGGGTGGAACTGAGATCTGTGAAGCCTCTTCTCTTAGATCCTCTGTGAACAGGAGCAGTGGTGCAGGGCTGAGCCCCAGCTGAAGACGCCAACGCAGATCACGGCTCCCCCAGGAACATCATGGTGGAGGTGGCTTCAGGATTCCTGCAGGGCACTCTGGCAATGGAGGAGCCCTTCAAAAAGGGAAGAGGGGCTGGTTCTTCTTGGTATATTTGGCTGAAAGAGAGGAAATGGTCTGTTCCATTGGTGGGTCGGCATATTTTTGTTATCCCAGGTGTCAGTGGGTGCTAACGAAGAGGATACAGGATATGGGAGCAGGCTCTGGTTTACCTTTGTGTAACTGGCTGGTGTCAGAGGGTGCAGAAGTATCAGAGAGCACAGGATTAGTAGTGTAAAACAAAGGACAGCGTGCTCTGTCCTTATTTATGGTCTTTGAACAGACACAGAGGTTGTAAATCAAGGCAGAGTTTCTGCCAGGTCCCTCAGTGATGCTGTAGATCAGCACAAATCCACAGAAAGAAAAGGTAGGTAAAGCTTTACACAAGCTAAATGTTGGCTGGGCAATTCTGATCTCATCTCTCAAGTACTTCCTTGGTGGTTTAAGTGGAAGACTTTCAATTCAATGGAAATATTTTGAGTTTTGGCATTGCAGAGATGTGGAGGAGAAAGGATGATTTAAGTTGCAGTCTGTCTAAACCCCAGTCTGTAGTCACGGTCATGCTCACATCCCAGTCTGTTGGGATTCACAGTGCTTTGGCAATAGTTTCCCGAACTTGCTTTGTAAGTGCCTGGATTTTGCACAACTTGCCATGGTTGTGGACAGAAGCAATGACCAACACTCTGTGGGATTCTTTGATGTCCCCTGAGCACCACAGCTTTCCTGGGACCTGGTTTCTGGGATCACAACCCTTTACTCAGGGAGGAGAGTAAGGAATACAGGTCACCAGCAGGCCAGGCTGGGAACTCCTCTCTTCCACAGTGAGGAGCTACTCACCGCAACAGACTCATGAAGTCTGTAGATCATTATTTTCATTAGTGGTGATTCATGGTGAGGGTTTCCCAATCAGGCCTGCTGGTGTAACACGTTCCTTTCCACAGCACCATTTATCTAAAGATCTCCAAATACTTTATGTACATTAAACTTTAATCCATGTTTTACCACCAGTGAAGTAGGTGAGGAGGATCATTTCCATTTGGCAAATGAGTGCAAGAAAGTGCCTTGCCCAAGACTCTGCAGGTTGGTTGCAAAGTTGTGGATCTGACAGTGAGTGTTTGTTTCCCGTATGTGGCCCTATTTCCCTGCCCAGATTTTAAAGGAACATTTGATTTCCTGGGGCTAAGGCTGAGCAGGAATCGGCTACAGCTGTAAATCAGAAGGTCTGATATGAATCAGAACTTCCTCTAGAGCTTGGGATCTGGATTTGTCATCCCAGAACGGCCCCGACCTGAAAGGATTGGAGCAGAACTGGTTCGTTTATGGGGATGGTATCAACTAGTTGGTGTAAGTTGTGGAGTCAAGAGTCAGTGAAGAATTTTTGGGACCTATTCATCCTCATCTTCCTATATGGTCAGTGTGAACAATGGAGGCTGCAAGTGTGATTCATGTGATGCAGGGAATGAGCTGTGAATTGAACTGTGTTGCCTCTTGGCTGGAAGGAGAGATGAGGTGACTGTCTCAAGTAAACCCTGTCCTGGTGTCCACAGGGAAGCAAAGTTGGGAACTGAATGGGGACAGATTTCAACATTTGCTTGAAGTTTCATCTCTTGTGGTAATTAGACGTGACTTCATTGGGGTGTGTTATAACAGCCCCTACAAAGAGAAAAACTAGTCAGTGGAAAGGCAATCCTTCCTTCCCTGGGCTGACCTGGCAAGACCCCCCCGCCCAGGGAAAGCTGTGCAGCTTGGGAGAATCACAGAGTAGGGGAGGTTGGAAGGGACCTCTGGAGATCATCCAGTCCAACCCCCTTGCCAAAGCAGAGTGACCTAGAGCAGGTGACATAGGAATTCATCCATGTGGGAAGGAACAGGCCAGAGAGGGGAACTGAGTTGCTTGTGGTCATTTGGAGATGGTCCCGTGCAGGCTCCATGATCGTGGTGGGACTCTTCCAACTCAGCATGTTCTGTGATCCTGTGATTTAACAAGCGAATGACAGAGCCAGGACAGCTATTCCTGTCTCCCTCCTGTCCCCAAGTGCTCCCACCACTTGAACACGTTGCCACTGAAGTGACCTTTCTCCCCCTCTGCTTCCCTCCCTGCCAGGTTCCCCCTCTCTGCGGGCGTATCCCCTCATCTCCGTCATCACCAGGCAGCCCTCCGTGGTCCCCCCCCTGCTCCCCGCTGCCACCAGCTCCCGGGTGCTGCCAGCCCAGCCCTGCCCGGGCCCTGGGGGCTCAGAGCCCGTGCCCAGCGAGGCCCAGGGCAGCAGCGAGTCGGAGGCAGAGCAGCCCACGCCCAGGATCAAGAAGCCGCGCCGCAGTAGGACCATCTTCACCGAGATCCAGCTCATGGGCCTGGAGAAGAAATTCCAGAAGCAGAAGTATCTCTCTACCCCCGACAGGTAGGTCAGTGGCTCGCAGCAGGATCAGGGATGAACAGAAGGGCTGCTCCAGCCCTGCTCAGCTGTCCCCACACTGAACACTCCCTGTGGATGTGCTGCCTTCTGGCTCCACAGAGAGGTCTCTGCATTGGCCAAGGCCATGGGCAGACCATAAAATCACAAAATGGGCTTTGTTGGAAGGGACCCTCAAGGATAATCAGTCCAAGTCCTGGCCCTGCCCAGACACCCCAACATTCCCCCCCTGTGCTCAGAGCGTTGGCCAAACACTCCTGCAGCTCTGGCACTTCAGAGCACAGGGGGATGGCACCAAAGGAAAACAAAACTTTGGAGCTGGTGAGTTTTTGATGAAGATTGAAGTATAACAACCTCATTCCTCCCTGTCTTACCTTTCATGATGCAGATTTCCCTAAATCATTCAAAGGTGGACAGCACTCAGTTTAACTTGCAGCTCTGCTGTGACTTGAGATCCAGATCAAACCACTCCTCACTGCCAGCCCTGGGTGGGCAGGGCTGAGGAACACTCACAACGTCCTCATGAGGATGGACCTGGCAGGAATTCAGCCCTCTGCAGTCAGGAGCCTCCTGGACCAGCTCAGACCCACGGCAGCTGCACGTTAGAGACTGGCTGCTGGGTGGCCAGATTCAAATTCAAGGCTAACTTCTCCTGGGATCAAAGGTGACAGGAATAGAGCACACCAGTGGAAATGCCAGCTGTGGTGTATGTGCTTGGAGCAGGTCTCCAGGCTCAGAGGTACAGAGCAAGAACTCTCTGTCTTTCCCACTCCTGCTGCACACTTGAAAAAAGATGGAGCCTGTCTTGCCCTGAGCTCTGGTGGGGGATGGTGTGTGTCCATGGCACCTGAGGGGTTGGCTCTCCAGCTGGCTGCTGATCTGGCTCCAGCCAGCACCTTGGGTAGCAATTCAGTGGGAAGGTGGTGTGTCCTGTCCATCAGCTTGGAAAACAGAGCCAGGGTTGCCTGGAGTTGACTTCTGCCTGCAAAGGCACAGGCAAGTTCCTTGTCTTTTGAAGGAAAAGGTGAGTTCTTAGGGACTACTTGGTACCACATAGGCAAACCAAACTAAGAGAGACTTTAGCTTTTTTAAAGGCTTTCAATTCTACTCTTCAAATTTAAATTATAGGGAAAAAGACCCATCCAATTTCTATGAAGTTTGTAAACCTAGAGAGGGTTTGAAAGGTACCCCAGCCCTGGATTTAAATTTAAACTGAAGATGGCATTCTCTGCTGCCTGTCACCAAAGCCAAGGGTCACAGCAAGACCAGACTTCCTGGCCATGGCCACCCTGTCTCACAGCAGAGTTCCTAATGCACTGACTCCTCACAGCTTCATTTCACAAGATGGTTGACACTTGCTGAAGCCCTTCAGGCTGTTAATTAACATTATCATGTGACTGTTCCTTGGCTTTGTACACATTTGGGGCTGATGAGCAATTCCTGTGTTTGTTTCCTTGGGTTTCCAGGCAGTGCTGGTGATAGAGGTGTGTGGCAAGAGGTGGCACCCTGCTTGCAGGTAGTCAAAGAGTTACAGGACATGTGAACTAAGTCACCAAGAGCTGGCCAAGCTGTGTTTCTCTCTGTCAGCTCCTGGCTGGAAATGTGATGGCAAAGCAGTGAATTGCAATCCATGTTCACTCCTGCAACTTTTGGCCTGGACAGAAGGTTGTACCCCTGGGAGGGCACCTGGAGCACCTGGTTTATTGGTAGTGAGGGAGTGTGGTGTGACAGGGCAACAACTGCCATATTTTGCTCTTAAATATCAGCAATGACATCTTAAATCAATGGGGTACAGACATTATGTGGTGGCATAACAAACCTGCAGGTCCAGAGTGATTCCAAAGCGGGGGAGAAGCAGGAATCCATGAGAGTGAGTTGGAGCCCAGGGAGGTGGTGTGGGGGATGTGGGTGCTTGAAAATACAAGTCTCGTTGCCCCAGGAGCCCAATTGAAATAAGAGTTTTATTATGAAAAACTCAGCCTTGACAAATGTGCTCCCCTATCCAAAGGCAAGGAGATATTTGCCAAGAAGTCACAGAATCCAGAACACTTTGGAATGTGGCTCTGAGTTGGAGCTGTCCAACCTGCAGGACTCATGTGACTCTGTGGGGCACTTTCCTGGTGTTGCTGAGGATTTCCAACCCCATCCCTTGTGCAATTCCATTACAAAACTGCCACATTCATGTGCTGTCACCTGTGGGGAAGGATCAGGAGTTACCCTGAGCTGCATTTGCCTCATATCCTGGGGTTTAATAAAGAAATAATGAATGGCTTCACATAAACTTGCCTGGGTTAGAGATTTGTGGAGGATGAATGAGGATTACAGGTTGTCTGCCACTCAGACCCTGAAGCAAAACACACAAATAATGAATTCCCTTATAAGCCCAAATTGCCTACAATGGCAGTGTGCTGATGAAATGAATAGATTAAGATGTACTCCTGTTCCATTAGAAATGGGAAAGGATTATGATTTATGTAGGTAGTGAAGAAGAAATGTGATACAAAGAGTAGCACTTTCAAAGGCAGACTGATGCTGGTGTCTGTTCCTACGTGTTTGCTTCAAACAGCAGAGGCCCGTTTTTCAGGGATGTGGTGTCCCCAAGTCATGGGCAAACACGGAGTGTCAGCGGTTGGAGTGCAGCAGGTCTGTGTTTCCAAGAGAGCAGGCAAACCCTGTGACTTCTAGGAGGAGAAAAGGGAACAGAGAGTCTGAAAACACCTAAATATTCCTGTTTCTTCCATAGCAGCCTCTGTCTTTACATCCTAAATTCACGGTATTTACTGCTTTTGTGGGACTGTTCTCAAAACAACAGATCAGAGGACACTGTTGAATGCTCTTACAGTGTTGGATTGACTGTACCTGGCATCTGAGCTCTTCTTGTCCTCTGTAAACTCATTTCAGTGTCTGTTTTATCTCCCAGGCTTGACTTAGCCCAGTCCTTGGGGCTGACTCAGCTCCAGGTGAAGACGTGGTACCAGAACCGTAGGATGAAGTGGAAGAAAATGGTGAGTGGTTCCTTGTCATGTCCCCACGGTCCTTAAAAACTAGTTGCAAAAGAACAGATTTGAAAGCTGAGCATCCTGTCAGTAATTTGAGTCTATTTATACCAAGTTTGGTTTTATTCTTGATCGTTTTTCCTAGAGATGGTCTCTTTTTTTAACATGTTCATACTGCAGGATGTGTGGTGGGCAAGGGGGGACCACAGGCAGGAGGAAGGATACAAAGCAAAGGGGTGAAAGAAATGAGAGTAGAACAGAGGGAAGAACCAAAATATCTCCCTCTGCATTTTTGGCACTCCTGTAATCTCAGTGCTTTGGGATTGGTTCTGTGCACAGACAAAAAGATTGTGTTGCTCTGCAGAAAACAGTGCAGTTTGGAGAGCTGATATCGCTAATTCCTGCCTTTCATCTCTTCTCCTCTTTCACTTATTCTCAGCTTTGTGGCCCTTTCCCAGTTAAAACCTTTTTAGAAAGGAGACCCATGCAATAAGTCCTGGTTGGGAACCACAATGCTGTGACATTCTCCAGTGGAGGTGTTTGTGAATTTTGATCTGGGCGAGGACATGCAGTTCTAGGCTGTTCCTTGGAATGTATGTGACAGTTACTGCCACTTCAAACCAATTTGGGATTAGCTTGGATACAGATCTTTGGCTGGAAGTCTTGCTGCTGCAGTGATGGTGTGAAGGGAGAGGGAATTAGACACGGGAACAGGATGGAGTTCAAGTTGATCCTGATGGTTCATCTCTTTGCTCCAGGTGCTGAAGGGGGGCCAGGAAGCTCCAACGAAGCCCAAAGGCCGCCCCAAGAAAAACTCCATTCCCACCTCGGAGGAGATTGAAGCAGAGGAGAAAATGAACAGCCAGGCCCAGAGTAAGGAGCCAGAGGGATCTCAAGCCCCTGAGGAGCCTAAACTGACAGAGGAGAAGCCAGAAGAAGCCTCGTTGGAGACAGAGAAATCTCCAGAACATATACCAGAGCCCTCCTCAGAGGAGACTACACCACTAAGTTAAAAGGGAAAGAAAGGAGGGAAAAAGAAAAGCAAAAAAGAGATAAAAGAGAAAAACCAAAACCAAATATATATATGTATATATATATTTAAATATGTATGTAATGTTGTGTGTGTACATATATATATAAATATATATATATATGTAGACCTTGTGCATAAGTCTAAAGATTGGTCACTTTGTGCCTTTGGGAATCAGCCATCGTGGGCCAGGTGGGACAAAGACATCCCGTGGGAGTGGTGCCAACCTGTCCCTCTGGTGAGGGAGCTTTGGGATGGGGGCCTGAACATGATTCCAGGGAAAGCACATCTGGAACCCCAAGACAGCTCCTGGAGAGGTCCAGGGGAAGGTGGGAGGTAGAGGTGTGTGGTGTGGCTGGGCTGGAGGGATCAGGGTGTTCTCTTGGCTTTACCCTTGCCCTGGAGTTGTGCAAAAGAACAAAGAGCTTGGCCTGGTCTCGGACCAGCGGCAGACAAGGAACGGGAGCTCCAATGGCACCATTTCCTCCTGTAACCAGCACTGATTTCATCAGGGATGGGCCCATCTTCAAACAACTCTAGGAAGGGGCTCAGACCCCCAGGTTTGCTTTGGCCCAGGGTGAGCTCAAAGCTTCCAAAGGGAAATCCTCTCCCGGGTCAGGATTCCAATTGCATCTCTCTGGGTTGTTTGGGTGCCGTGTCTGTGAATTTGCAGTGATCCAGGATTAAACTTGGAATGAGATGAGGGTTTGGATTTCAGTCTGCTCCAAAAGCTTTGGGATGCTTGGATCTGGGATTTCTGCTTTGGGCCCACTACTAATTTTTGTAGTTGTTTTTTTTTAAATGAACTTTTCAATGTTTTCAGGGTTTGGGCAGGATGATGGATTTCAGAAGTTGCTGCAGAAAGTTGGTGTTTGTTTAAGATGTGCGCCAAGAATAGATGTGCATCATGTTTCATAAAGTCTTGGTAAGGGTGCATTTTGCCCAAAGGCTGCAAGAGATGTATTAAGATAACCTTTATTTTTTAATTAAAAATTAAATATATAAATCAAACTGCTGTGGTGATTGTTTCTCTTTCAGAGATTCTCACTTCAGAGTGTTAGACAGGGACTTTTTTGGGCTTGTTTTTTCTATTCTAACAAAACCTGGAGAAAGGGGAGTCATCAGACTTTCCTGCACAGAAAGCTCTGTGTAAACTACTTGCAGCACCTTGCTAAGGTGAGGGTGTAAATGCCACTTGTCACTGGGTGAATGTGTCAGACCCAGGGCACTATTTTCTGTCACTTCCCCTTCTCCAGTTTTGGACACCCAAATAATGTCTCTTTGTGACAATGTGAAGATGATTTCTCAATATCCCTTTTTTGGGATGGTGGCAAGGATTACACCCAGAGATCTCCAGTGCCTTATCCAAGGAGAGCTGAGTGGGGAGAAAAGGCTTCTTTTCTCCCCAGTTTCTTGCTCAGAGGTGTTTGGAAGTGTCTAATTACAACTCTGCATCAGCTCTGGGATGGGATTACTCAGGTGGTGAAACTCCAGCTGCCTTCAACCAAGCCAGGGTGGGACATGCTCCACTCACCATGTGTTTAACACACAATAATCCACTTGGGAAAAGGCAACTACTGCTTGAAGTGCATTTACAGGTTTGCACCTAAACCTAATCCAGACTTACCACAGCAAGGCTCATTTACAAAGAACTTGGAAACCCTCAGGTATTTGATGGCTCTTATGCTCCTTTTTCCTATGTGAGATGGAAATGAGATAAAACATTTCCGTCTTGCCAGTTGTGTTGAAAACAGCTGGGAGCTGCAAAGTCTTTCCTCTGCCATTAAAATGCATCAAAATGTGGTTGTCTTTGGACATTTTTTCTTTCCACAGAGCCCTGACAGGCTCATGACAGGCACAGTGAGAGGCAAAGGTGGTGGGGCAGGATTTTGGCACTTGCCTGGAGTGTGTTGTTTGCACATTTTTATCCGTGCATGTCTTTTTTCCCCTTTTCTTTCCAGAACTGTGCTTTAGTTCAACCATATCTATTGGCCTTGAAATGGCATTTAATTTAAAAAAGGCCTATAGCCTGTTTATACAGGAATTAGATTAGATGGTCTCTCAGATCCATAATCATCCTCTATTGTTCTTGGATAGTGGCATCAGCACTCTTATCTCAAAATAAAATGTTTGCACAAGTCTGAAATGCCACAGTACTCGGGGAGGGTGAAGAGAGCAATTTACTGGAAATAATTTGTCTAATAATGAGTTTCACCATCAGATTACAAAAAAACCCTGTGCAAGAATCTCTACTCCATTGACTTATAAGCCTGAATAATTGATTAAATCAAATTTTATATGCAGAACATTCTAGAAACAAAAAGCTGACTGTCAGGGAAGGCATCAAAGATATTTTAACTTGTCTGGGTTCAAAGTGAAATATAGTGAATCTGTTCTCAAGGCTAGGCTAGACAAGGCTTGGAGCAACATGGTCTATGGAAGGTGTTCCTTCCCATGGCAGGGGCTGGAATGGGATGAGCTCTAAGGTCCCTTCCAGCCCAAACCATTCTGAGATTTTATTAATTTTTCAAGATAAATTTCAGAGGTGTGTTTTAAACACAGCATTTTGGGAATTTCAGTGTTTAGCCTTTCATTCAACCCAAGCATATTCCATACAATAACAATGAGTGTGGGTTTGGTAGTTCTTTTGCTTTTTGTGCCCAATGGATTTGTCTAAATTCCTGAAGAATTTTGATAGATTTAGGTAAGAAGAAACAGGGGGGGAAAATCACTTTCTTGCCCAGAACTAGGAAGTGGTGTGTGGGGTTTCTGCACTATCCAATGAAATGGATAAGAATGAAAATAAAAAATTTCCAAAAATTTTAAGGATATGTGTCTAAATCCCAAGCAAAGCAAAGTTGGCCATTTTCCAACCAAGGGTAAAGTGAGTTTTACAAAATGACATTTCCCACTTCGCAGACGAAAATAATTGCTTCTGACTCAGCCCCATTTTGCAGTGGGAACAGTTCCAGTGATGTTTTAATTATTTTTTTCCTTGTTAATCCTATTCTAATCACTTATGAGTCAATCTGGGTGAAAATGCAATACTCCAACTGCCTGGGCTAGTTTTTAATGAGTCCACAAGACACTGAAGATGTTTTTGTTCCTCCTTTGTCAGAGTAGCAATCTCAGTATCTGATTTTCAATGTGATTGTTTAAGTGCAAAATGAGCCCTCAGAACACCCTCTACTCTGCTCACACTGAATGACTTTCACTGACTCTCCTGATAATCTCCGGAGTGTCCATGGAAAGCACGATCAGAATGTGTGTTTGGATGGAGAGGAAACAGCAGGGGAGAAAGGGGGGAACCACTGAATTATTTCTTGCCTAAATCTTTTCATCCTTCCTGTGTGCTCCATGTTGGAGTAAAACATCTACAAATTCTGGTGGAACTGAACATACTGATCCCACCCATTGCTGGGAGGCAAGTGCTGCTTTTCCTTTTGTTTTAAGATTTTTTCCTCCTTTGGGCTGATTTTTGGTGGAATGCCAAGAATTGAGCAACTCTTCCATTTGCCTTGGGCTGAGCTGAGCTGGGCTGGAGGAAGTTTAGCTTTGGAGTTTAGCCCCTAACAAGGGCTGTGGTGCTGCCCAGCTCTTGTGGTTGTGAGTTGAGTTTGTTCCCAGCTCCTGAGACCCAGAAGGAACAGCACAGGTCTCTGTGCTGTCCCTGTGCTGGCTCTGCCTCTTGGCCTTAATTCAGATGTGAGGCCAAACTGCTGCTCCCTGGGCTGGGGACTGAGGGAATGTGCACAAAGAGGCTTCACCTGCACCCCCAGAGTGACAGCCAAGGGCTGTCCAAGGGCCTTTAGTGGGTCCTGAAGGTGCTTTTATTTCTATAAAAGGCTGGTGAGTGTTGTGCCTCCCAGGGGCTGCTGTCCCAGGAGTCTGACCAGAGACATGAGCCCTTGGGGGCTGAACCTCCTGAAGTTCAGGGGTGTTTGGCTTCCAGTTCCAGTCCTGACAGCGAGGAACAAGCCCCGGTGTCGAAATCCAAACTCCCCTGCAGGGATGGAAACTGCTCATATCCGGAGTTCTGGCTGGGACCCACCTCTGATTGTACCCACTGCCGAGATAATTCTGCAAAGCTCTGAGCTCATCCCACAGGCTGGTTCCCCCAGGTCCCAGCAAGGATGAACAAGGAAAAAAAAGTCTGGATTCATTTAGCTTCAGGCCAGTACAATGAAATTTGGTGTTTGGGTGGGTTTAGTGTTCTCCCCTCTTTCCATCATCTTTCTTCAGCACCAAAATGGAAAAGGATAGTAAGAAAGGAATGAGTGAAAAAAGAGGAGCCAAGGAAGAGGTGAAAGAAAAGGCAAAAGGGAAAAGCTTAACTGCATCAAACTACATGATGAAACTACATAAATATAAAAATTAGGGGGAAAATAATTGTGGTGAAAAGTCAACTATTTTTTTGGAGATAAAGCTCTATTTCTGTAAAGTGAGATTTTTCTAGGGTTTAGCTACATGTGCAAGGATGATGACTGACAGGTTTTTTCATAAGTTTATTTTTGTATAATAGAAGTTAAAGCGTAGCTGGGTAAAGAACAGTTGGATTAGACTTAGGCTACAATACTGGATTTGAGCCCAAATTTGTGACTTGACAAAGGGAGAGATTTGGTGAAACCTAGATCCTACAGAATCTTACATGTTGGGCATGGATACCCCATGAGAACCCAGCTCCTCTTTCTTCCCAGGGTCTGGTACTGCCAAGGAGGATTTATCAGGTTTTATTGTAAACTGAAGAAGAGGTGATCTGGGGACATCAATCTTTGGAGCACAGTAGCTTTTTGTTTTTACACTGAAGTTGCCATTTAAATCTCCTAAATTAGAGCTATTTGGTTAAAATACAACAAAAAACCCCCACCAAAACAGAAAAGCCCCACTCAACCTATCACTTGTCTTGTGTCTAGGAATCTATAACTGGATACAAGCTTTAGACCTTGAAGTCTTGCAGTTTGAGTTCATGAGGGTGATTTTCAATGCAGGCTAAAATTTAAATATATTTTCCCCCAGAAGAAATAGAATTATTTTGGTTGTTGGGTTTTTTTTAAACCAGTTACCCAGTTTCTAGGCTTTGCCCCCCAATTCCAGACCCTTCTCATATTGTGAACCTCCTGTAATGTACTGTCCCAATGCAATGGAATGATTACAGACACTGCTGGGAAGGGAACCTCATATCACTGCTGGGATCTCTCCCAAAGGAGGAGGTGGCTCCAAGGGGAGAGGGGCTGCTCCAAAGGGAGAGAGGCTGCTCCAAGGGCAGAGGGGCTGCTCCAAGGGCAGAGGGGCTGCTCCAAAGGGAGAGAGGCTGCTCCAAGGGCAGAGGGGCTACTCCAAGGGCAGAGGGGCTGCTCGGCTGCCAATGGACAGGGAACCCCCCCTCCCCGGCTGCTCTGACAGGTCAGCTCACTGCTGGAAACACGCGAGCTCCTGTTTTGTCAAACAACTGAGAGTAATAGAAAATGTTACTCACTAAGAGAGTTTCCTGAAATCATCTGCTCCTGGATAACCTTCCTGCAGGCAGCTGGGAGGAGGGGCTTTCCCTCCAGAGCTCAGTGAGAAACAAATTTATCAAGGAGGAATTTCAGAACCCAAAGTTTCCTGGGAAAGGAGGCGGCTGAATGTGCTGGAGCACTAACAAAAGGGGAGGAAGTGCTGGTTACCCCTTGGGCAAATGCTTCTGGTATTTGCATAAACCAAAGGAACCAAACCCTTGTAGATAAAACAACAATGAAATATTTCAGGCCTTTTGCAATTCCCACACGAGGGCCATTAATGTCCTTCCCAAACAAGTCTTGTCAGGTGGTAAAGGTTGAGTTCCTGGACACTTCACCATTCTCACAACACCCAGAGCCCAGCTCTTACTTAAACTGAAGCAAAACCTTTATTAGTTATATCAGAGCTGCAAACCCCAATTCTGATGCTGATTCTTACAGACCCCAATGAGCTCAGGCAGGTCTGACCTATGAAGAAGAGACCCTGCAGTCCTGTGAGATGTCAGAGAGGCTGTTGCAGAATGGGAATTAAGTTGGAGCAGGTCTGAGAGCTGCCTGAAGTCAGTCAGGTCCTGGTATTTATGCAAGAAGGAACCCAGTGGGGAAAGCTTTCAGCAGCATCCTTTCCTGTCACAGCTTGGGCAGTTGCTCCAGCAGTGTCACCTCGTAATTCTAATATTATAGTCCTGCTCTTACTTATTTACTCTTAGGAAAGTAATGGGGAAAAAAAAGCAGTGTCATCTGTCATGAAAACAGCAGGGCTTTGTCCTTGAGGCTGTTGGATACAAACCCTGCAGATTTTTGGGGCTTTCAAGAACTTTTTAGCAAGCCAACATTTAGAGGGGAAGATTATCTGTAAAGCCAGAACACACAGTTCTCTGTGGAGCTTTCCTGGTGCCTCTGCAGAACACAGATTCTCCTAAACATTAAGTAGTTAAATGAGGAGCAAAAAATTTGGAAGTGGTGGATTATAAGTGATAAATACACAAGCAGGTCACAGGCTGGGGGTTCTTGCTCACAGTGAATCTGTTTGGAGCTGGTGGCACCAGCTCAGTGAGGAGAAACTTCTCCTCCATCCTCCATCCCTGACCTTTAGTGCACGTACAAGCCTTGGTGTTCTGGGTCCAAGGTCCTGCCAGGAGGGAAGTTTCCCTTTCCTTCCTGGAAGTTTGGATTGCCCACAATTCCAGCTCTTTTCCAAACCTTCCTGTCTCTGCCCCTTCCTGGTCAGAGTTGTTCCCATGGCAGGTCTGGGGAATTGCACCTCCTGGGATTCCCGGAGCTGTGATCCGCCCCCACTGATGGGGTCAGAACAGCTGATGCCTGAGGCTGCTCCCAAGCCACAAGCTCCATACCAGGACAATTTCTGTAACCAGAACAATCTCGCCCTTTTTCCTGTGCCTGTGCCCATCCCTGGATTGGTGTGGGAGGACTGGAGGAGCACAGCTTCAGTCTGAGAGGCCTGATCCCTTGCAAACAAGGGATGCAGAGCATCAGCTCTCTGCAAACCTCAAAGAGAGCAAAGATCTGGGCCACCTCCCTTTCCATGTTGGGATTTGCACCCAGGAGCTGTTTCATGGTGAAAATTAACAGCAGCTAATCCATAACGTCATCTGTTCCTCCACACAGAGATATTTCTATTATTTGGGTGGGGAACATGACTCAGAGAAATTATTTCCTCTCCTGTCCATGCTTCTCATTACTGGAAAGACAGTGGTATTTTCCCCGTGTTTCATTTTGTAGTATTTAGGATAATGATGCTGAGGAGGTGTCTGATAATGGGATTAGAAGCCCAGACTGGGAGTTACCTCCCTTATTCTCCGTGTGCCTCAGTGAATATTTACCCCTGAGGTAATAATTAGATCCATTCATGCAGTGAAAAGTCACCCATGGTGCAGTGAGATGAAGATGTCAGAGAGCAGAGCATGGCTTGGCATTTGTTCCAAGTTCGAGGAGAGAGGGAATAAGTCATTCCTGAAGCATCAGCCAGTCATTTCCCTGCTCAGTCTGAGGTTCATTTGTTCCCCTTCCCCAGGACCTGCCCCTCTGCTCCTGCCATGTCACCACCAGGGATGAGCAGCAGACCATGAACTTGCTCCTCCCCTTCACGGCGCTGTTGGAAAGCTGTGGAACACTCTCCCTGAACCCCTGCCCAGGGAATGCTCTGCTCCCTGGCTCCCAGCCTGGGCTGGATTAGACCAAGCACGTTGACCTTTTGGACACAGCCCATCTGCTCAGGCAGATCTGTGGGGAGCCCGAGGCAGCAGAGAGGGAGCTTTCCCTGATTTCCTCAGCGCGTGGGCAGTTTGCGTGGGACAAGGGCCAAGATGAGCCCTTGTCTCACTTTGACTTTGAGACTCTGAGACACCCAGGACAAATCCTGACTTCCAAGCAGCTCTCTGGAGGTGCAGAGCCCTTTGGAGGGTGTCACACGTGTCTCCCCCAGCTGTGGTTCCCCTAAGTCAGGACTTACTAAACATCCATCAAAGGCAGGATGCTTTTTTCCTTCCAGAAAAACAAAACTTGCTAGATTTTCTCTCTTTTTCAAGACCTGCTGTTAGCAAAGAAACTGAATTCTAGTTGTGGGCAATAAACCTGGAGCAGGTAAACAGGGGAGTGTTGCCAAACCACTGATGTTCCAAGTGCTCCTCAGAGCTGTGTGTCCTCTTTGGGGGATCCTATTTTTATCAGTTTTATTTCCTGCTTGTTCTTTCTTACTGCTCACTTTGATTAAACAGAGTAGTTACAACATCATCAGATTGGGAAAAGGATACTTGTGAAATATAACACAAATATTCCCCTTTTCCCTGTGCAACAAGGTTCTGTGTGTTAGTGCTGGGGGGGGGCTTTCAAGCTGGGATCCTGTACCATGGCAGGAGATAAAAGTCAGGATTAGCAGGGTCTGTTGGGATAATATGGCCAGGTTGTTGCAATTCCATGTGTTTGTTCATCCTTTCTCTTTCACAAATATTTCAGTCTCTGTTTAAAAACAAATTGAGGGGTTTTTCAGGTTTCTCCTCCTCTTAGAAAGCTGTTGCAGAGCCCAATTCTTGTGGTAGCCCTTCATTACATTTTCTATCTACGCTTCTCTATGTTCCATTTCACTGAATTTTATTTTTTCCCTGGCATTGTCCACTAGCACAAGCAGTTCTCCCTCTCTGCTGCTTCTCTCCCTGGGTATTTAAAGCTGGGGATCAGATCTCAGAGCAGTCTTTATCCTGCCAGGCTCCTGGAGGCTTGTCCCATGAGATAAACTCCTTCCCAGGATCACTCCCATATCCTCCTGCTGCTTCTGTTCCAGGCTGGATTTATCTTTCTTGAACACAGGTGATGAAAATTACACATGTTGCTGCAGCAAAGGTCTCACAGCAGTGTGGCCTCCACCCCAGATATCTTATCTGGCTCATTTTGGAGTTCAAATTGCTGGTTTTTTGAAGGTGGGCCACCCGATTTTGGTAGCCAGAGACCTCATTTAATCATTCAGTGATTACCACCCTCATGGTCTGCTCCTTCCATGTCCTCCCTTGTTCCTGTGCTCCCGTCCTCCATCTCCTGTTTTCCTGCAGATGGTACAATTCCTTTGGGGAATGGCAATCTGACTCAGCTTTTTGTCATCAGCAAACTTTGATGGCTCAACGCTGCTTTTACTGCCCGTGGTTTTAATTAAATACTTATATAAAATTAGTCTCAGTCAGGATCCTGACCAACTCTGTTAATAAACTTCCTTGAGCCCACTTGTCTCTCTCTGAACATGTTTTCCTGAGATCTCTGGACCCTCTCACACAACCCCCTCTTTTTGTCAGTGAAATTATTAATTCCCTTTACAGATTAGAGAGTCTACACAAATTGCTGGTGGACGGCCCTTGCTTTGTCCAGAAAATCCATCATCCTATTGAAGAGAGAGATTTTCCACAGCAAACATCTTCCCACATTATCCCATTTCCCTGTATATCCTCTATGTTTGGGGTTGCTTTATTTTCTGAGGCTATTCAAGTCTGTTATGTCAAATTTTCTTCCCAGTTCTTAAATATAGGTGGCATTTTTTCAGTGTTGGGTTGGTTTATTAAAACTTTTGCTCTTGGGGTTTGTGGTTCTGTGATAAGGATCTTGTTTGTGACATGAGATTTGTTTCTTAGTGGATTGTAGTAGTTCCAGATTTTCTGTTCTAATTTCCCTCCTCAATCTGGTTCTTGCTTTCATCAATTTGAGGATTTGCCTTCATTTTTCCTGCATGGAATCAGGGTTACCATTTCATAAATGCAAATTTTTCTTTCCACGAGTCCTTTGGCTAATTCAGGGGGTGCCAGTGGATGAGGAACCTGCCCAGAGACAGGGACAGATGGCTCTGCAGTGCCCACAGCACATTTGTCTGACCAAAACCAGAGTTCCCAGACATCAGCCCAGCCCTTCTTCTTCTGAGAATTCAAAGGTCAGGCAAACAGGGGTGGGAAATGGGAGCAATGCTGCTCAATACACTCCAAACACTTTTAATGACAATGTCCTTTCATACCTGCCAGAGATTTTTTTTTAATTTTCCTTTTTAGCTCCCTGCCATTGTTAATCTTTTTTTCCCTCTCGTCCTCTGTGTTTATTTTTGTTGCAGATTTATTGAGTGCACAGTTAAGTGCCATTTAGCTTCGCAGAACTGTCATCGCCAGCACTTTATGAATGGAATCATTCACTGACAAACTATTTAAACACTAAAAGGGGGGAAAATTTACTGCTCCAGGTCAATGAAGAAGCCAAGATCAACTGAAACTCAGCTGTGTTTCTCCTTGAACATAGGAATGTGATGAAGGAGTTTTCTTTAATGAATTCTCATCCTTAATTTATCCTCACACGTCAAACTGAATGTCACTGGTTTGCAGTGCTATTTTTCCCAAAATAATGCCTTTTTTTTTTTCCCAACAGCTTGCAAGAGCCTAGAGATCTAAAAATGTGGCTGTACAGGCACTCACACACCTGCTAATTAAGGCTATGAATAAGCTGTGACCAGTCATGGAGCCACTGACAACCAGGCCCAGGCCGGGAGGATTTTTAGGAAGAAAGCAGGGAGAGTTCTGGGGATCAAATGCAATCCTGGATATGGGAGCCTAGGAGCAGGTCTGACCTTTTCTCCTTGATAACCTTGAAAAAATCTTGCTGTCCTTTAATCTTCCTGCCCCACAGCTGCCAGAAGGGTAGAGTGGTGCATCCTGTCTTTTGCCGACAGATTCAAGGGAATTCCTCCCTCTGAGGGTGGGGAGGCCCTGGTACAGGTTGCCCAGAGAAGCTGTGGCTGCCCCATCGCCGGCAGTGTCCAAGGCCAGGCTGGACGGGGCTTGGAGCAACCTGGGCTAGTGGACGGTGTCCCTGCCCATGGCAGGGGGTGGAATTGGATGATCTTTCATGTCTCCTCCAACCCAAACCATTCTGAGATTTTGTGATTCTATGTCAGAGCTGATTTTTCCCTTGGAAACTTCTTCCATCCATGGAGCCTGGTAGCAACTTCTACAGGTCAGTGTCTAGACCAGTACAACTATTACAAGTGGTTTTGTCTGCCCTCTTTCAGCTGAACCATCTCATAAGCCAGGGAAGTACTGCAGGAAGCTGCACCTGCTTTATTTTCGATGTTCTTCTTGCAAGAGAATTGTCTCCCCCTTTTTTTAGCATCATAATGTGTATAACCTTCAAACCAGGGAGCAAGGTTGTCTGTTTGTTCATGTTATTTCATATGTTTAATCATGTCCTTCACATCCTAATCTTTCATAGTTGTCTTTAATACCTTGGGAGTGTGTAAACATATATTTATGTGTGTGTGAGTGACTGTAGGTTTGCAGCAGGACTGGACGAGCTCCAGGAGTGCAGCCGGTAGGGACTATGGGGTGTTGAGTGAGGGAGCAAGGTGGCCTCAGGTTTCCCATCTCTCATGTCTCTGATGCTCTGACCCTCTGAATTCCTCTCTTTTTTTCCCGAGTGAAAGTTTTCTCTTCACTTGATCCCGGGATATTGCCAGGCTTACAGCTCATTATACATGGGGGATCAAGTTGTATTGTAAAGTTGACAAAATCGACAATTTTATATATTTTCCTCCAGCAGTTCCATGTTACTGTGGAATCTTTTTGACTAATCCACTCAGATTCAGACTTAATCCTTGTGCACTTGGTATATTTGCGTGTAGGTATTTGAGAGATTTAAATGGACACCACTAACCCCTCTGGGGTCTCGTTTCTTAACATACCTTAGAAACTCAATCTCATGGAGGAAGATGAGACACAAAGGCTTCTCTTCTGTAGCAATGAGCTTTGATTTTACTCTCCTCACAGGGTGAAATCAAGACAAGAACTCCATGGCCATGATTTTAATGCTTTAGCAACATTAGTTAATGCAGAACTTCTAAGTTAAGTGCCCACTTTACAGATGTGGAAACTAAAAGCACAAAGAGCTGAAGCACAAATCCCAAAATAACAAAGACAAGAGTGGCAGGGAGTGCAGAGCCCAGGGGTCCTGTCTGACAGCAGTGAGCATGGACATGAGTTCAGCTGCTCATAAGAAGTCTATTGCAATGCCTTCAAAAGGCTTTGGCCAGAGTTGCTCATAAATTCTTCTAAATTTACATGCTTTTGGTGCATGGGGAAATATTACAACAGACTTTCAGGTAATATTTTATCACCTGTAATTCTAGTCCAGTCAGCAGGTGCAGAAGGAGGTGAGAGGTAGGAATGGGAGCAATTCAGGTCTGGAGTTGTGTATCAGGGCTTAATGTTATCAACAAAGATCTGGTCTGTGTTTGGCCCAGCCACCTGTGAAAGTTTGTTCTTTTCCTGCCAAGTTATGAGAAAACAAGCACTGATAAAGGAGAACTTGTATAAACTGAAATTAATTTCTGTCTTATGATTGGCTGATCACCTTCCAAGGGCGTTTGAAGGAGAAAGTGAAGAGGAGGAGGATGAAGTAAGCCCCCAGACTCATTTAGAAAAGACCCCTGAGGTATAACGCGCAAGCACGGGGGGAATTCCAAGGTACCCCCGCATGTGCAGAGGAGATGTCACTTGCATAACAGGGGGAGGGACTGAAGGCCTCTGGCTGGGCGGTGCCGGCCACACCTGCCCAGGTAGACGTCCCCAATGAATTGGATCAAAAGCAGATGGCTCGTGCTGAGAGTGGAACTCAAGCTTCACATCCAAGGCCAATGTTGCCCTTTGCGGGGCCGCCGCCATCCTGTGAGCCTGCCAACACTCCGAGGATGCAGCTCCTGCTCTGGGGAATTCTGAGCATTCTGGGGCGGTGAGATAAATTCGTTAAGCAACACCTGTTGAGAGAGGGAGTCGTACTGAGGGCTTATTTTCCTACTCCTTCCTCTCGGGTTTTCGTTTTGTTGGCCACCTCTTGATAATAAATATTGGTTTTTGTTGAGCTTTCAGTGGTGTTTTGGTTTCAATTTCGGCATCCTTCCAAACTCTCACTGATACAAGTTGGATCACGAAACCCCACAGTCGTGTGGAACTTGCTGTTGGGGGTGAGTTGGTGAAGGAACCCAAAGCTGGACATCAATAAACTGGGTGTGCAAACCTCCCAAGAGCTCCTGTGAGCCTTAGAGAGGGTCAGGTTGAAGCCACCAGCCCTTACTATCTGAAATTGGATCTTCACAGCCATCTCCAGGGAAGCCATGATCAGCTTTGCTGCCTAGTTTGGGTCTGACAATGTATTTTGGGTTCCACTCGTGTTGCTGTAACTCTTATGACCACATCATCATATCAGTCATGTTCTTGAGCCAAAGGAGTCAATAGCAGTGGATTTCACCTGGATTTCATGGAAATGCTGCCATGATTTCTTGGTGGAAGTTATTATGATTTACACAATTTTGCTGCTTGTTCTCTTAACATTCTCCTCCAGTTTCAGTTGACAGCTGGATCAATTTGTCAAAGTTTTGTAGCTTTTATGGTATGTAAAAAATGAGCCCTTTCAGGACTGACAATTCAGAGGTGAGGAAATCAACTTTGTTACCACTTATATTTTCTTAAATTAAGGTAAGATATTTCTATTCTCATTTTGAGAATCTGTCAGGCAAAGCTACACAACAGCAGATGTAAACACTTCTCCCTTTGGATGGGCTTCATCTCACCTGACTTAGACCATCTAGAAGTTCGCTGCTCATTCTGAGCTGACTATCTCCTTCCACCTGGCCAGTGCAGAGAAAGACTCAATTTATCCTGTCTCCCGCAGAGGTGAATCACTCTCTGGAAACACCTCTGACTGTACCAAGAGGTTAAGATCCTTTCCTTAATTTAGATTGCTGCAGTCTCAGTAACGTCTGAAGCCACCAGGGCTTGATTTGCATGGAAATTAATGATCTCTTGATATTTTTAGCAAAATCAAATGTCTTAGGGTTTGACTACTTTGTTTTTAGCTGAAGACCACCCACAACAGAGAGCAGTCTTGGGGAAGGTGTCCCTGTCCATGGCAGGGGTTGGAACGAGATGAGCTTTAAGCTCTCTTCCAACCCAAACCAGTCTGGGATTCCATGGAAATGGAGAATATGGAGTAAATTAGAAAACTGGGTGTCCAAAGAGAAGAGTCCAATTTGTCCAGCCCATGTCAGCAGTGGGTGCCAAGGGCTCAGACAGATGCAGAGCAATCTTTCTTCCTTTTCCTGCCCTCTGCCAGCTGGGTCAACCCCGGAATGTGACATTGGATCTGCCTTCCCAACACTCCTTACTCCTGGCTGTCATGACCCAAGGGATCATTATCCGAATAAATTACACTTTGGCTCTTGGGTTTCAGGAGCATCGTGTGGCAGGAGTTCTGCAGCCTCATCAGGCTCTCAAGCACATCCTTCCTCCTCCCTTCTGCGCTGATCCACCCCTTGCCCATGGAGGATGGGGGCAAGGACATGCCCTGGGCACCCTTATGTGCCTTTGGGTCTGTGCTGGTTTAAAGGTAAACCAGCAGGGGAAATGAACTCAAAAGAGAGATTATAAGTCAGAATAACAATTTAATAAAATAATACAATAAGTACGATTATACAGACAAACAATTGGTTTTAACTCACAAAACCCAAATGTATAACCCAGCACCCCGGGGCATGAACAGAGTGGTGTTCTTTGGGCCCCCTGAGTCCAAAAATAAAGAGAGAGGGGAAAACCTGTTGGTGAGAGTGCTGTTGCAGTCTGGTCAAAAGTGGTGATTGCAGTCTGGTTGAAAAGTGGTGATTGCAGTCCGGCCGAGAGTGGTGGTCTGCAGTTTGGTTGAGAGTGGTGATCTGCAGTCTTCCTCTGGATCCCACGAGTGGTTAAAAAAGTCCCAAGACTCCAAGATTATATATCCTTCAGTTCAGGCAGGAATGCTCAGTACCTCCCTCAGGGCAGGGGGTTCCTTAATGGGTGTGAGGACAAGAGCAACTCCTATCTATAGCCTGAGGAGTCAGGCTCTATGTGCAGATGTTGTAAATGGTTCATTGATAACAGTTTCTGGGAAATGGCATGGAAGGCTCTAGAATACACAGTTTTGTGTTACACCCATCCAGTGATGAACTGGTCTCAGCTGTCCAAACTAGGACAGTATCCACCCCTTATTCTGTGCCATCCATGTCATGCCCAAATTTAAACCCCTTAAAAATATATCCCTTTAAAACTATATACATCTATATATATATATATATACAATGAAACATTACAGACCATTCTCACTCAAAATTAGGTCCCTTTGTGGTACACAACGTGTCTCCCCATCTTTTTGCATTACCCACCAGGTGAAACCCGGCCCTTGGGCAAAAACAATCCCTTGGATGGGTTTACCTTTGCTTGAGGTGGGACTAATCCAGTCTTCCCTAACATTCCTCTCATATGCACCACGGGGACTTTATCTCCATCTACAGTATGCAAAAGTTCTGATTGGGCAGGGCCAGCTCGATTGATGGAGCCTCGGGTGTTGACCAACCAGGTGGCCTTTGCTAAATGCAGTTCCCAGTGTTTGAGAGTCTCCCCACACAGTGCCTTCAGGGTGGTTTTCAGCAGTCCGTTGCACCGCTCAACTTTTCCAGCAGCTGGTGCATGGTAGGGGATATGATACACCCACTCAATGCCGTGCTCTTTGGCCCAGGTGTCTACAAGGCCATTCTTGAAATGGGTCCCATTATCAGACTCAATTCTCTCCAGGGTGCCATGTCGCCACAGGACTTGTTTTTCAAGGCCCAGGATGGTATTCCAGGCAGTGGCTTGAGGCACAGGGTATGTCTCCAGCCATCCAGTACTTCCTTCTACCATGGTCAGTACGTAGTGCTTGCCTTGGCGGGTTTTGGAGAGCGTAATGTAGTCAACTTGCCAGGCTTCCCCATACCTGTACTTCGACCATCATCCACCATACCACAGAGGCTTCACCCGCTTGGCCTGCTTGATGGCAGCACATGTCTCACAGTCATGGATGACCTGTGAGACGATGCCCTTGGTTAAGTCCACCCCTCGGTCACGAGCCCATCTGTATGTTGCATCTCTCCCCCGGTGACCGGAGGCATCATGGGCCCATCCAGTGATGAACTGGGCCCAGCTGTTCTAACTAGGACAGGGTCACAGTCCTGCCCTCCTTCTCTCACTTGGTCCTCGTGCTGTCAGCAGGTAAGAGCAGAATCAAACCCATCATCTCTGTAATTGCTGGTGTTTATAATTAACAAAAATCTATTTTTATCCAGATTTTTTTTCAGGAGTTCTGGGTGCTTTGGTGTACTAACAGATGTTGCAGTAAAAATAGGTGCCCTCTGAACAGGCTGTGAGTGGGGATGTTGTGTTGAGCCTTTGTTTTTAACCTGGGGAACGAGCAGAGAAAATGCTGCAGTTGCTTAATGCTTAATAACAGCTCACTGTTACAATCCCCTTTGGAAACATTCCCTCGTGTCAGGCTCAGGGTTTTTGAATGGACACAGCATTAACGTGGCTGGGGCAGTACAGAACCTTCTATTCATAGGGCTGGGCTGTACCAAGTCCCTCCATGCAGGGCTCTACATTGGCAGCGAGTTCAGCAGCTCTTGGGCTCCAGTCGGAAGCAAAGAGCTGCAATTTCAGCTTCTGGAGAATCAAATCCTTGGGGAAGGTTTTGTGTAATTAACATTTTTTCTTTCCTGCATTAAAAACTGATACAGAAGCTGAAATGACACAGGTCTCATTTCTAAATCTGCTGGATTTTCCCTAATGGAGAGGATGGATGGAGGAGACAGCGGGGGAGACATTTTACCAGTGCGAATAATCGAGCATAAAACAGTGCCCAGGCTATGGGGGATTTGCCATTACTGGAAACACTTGATATCCAGGGTAAATTTCTCTTCTTAAGAGACTTCCTCTAGTTAAAATTAATTCTGTGCTTGTGTTCTAAGGGGGATGAAAAGAGGGGATCACACTGGTTACCCCTCATGGTGTTACGTTACCTCCCAGCTGCTGGATCACCACGACTCTTTAGGAAAAGGATGGAATAACCCCCAAGAGCTGATGGATGCTCTGGGCTGGGTCTGTGGTCACTCAGTACACACAGTGGGGGCTCCAGGATTCCTTTTCCTGCAGAATTGCTCGCTGGGCAGTGCCTGGAATCCTGCAGTGTAGTGAGGCTTAATCCTGCCTTGGCAGCGCCTGTGTTCCCACAGGCCTGGCCCGGCCACCTTGCTTTATAGAGAGAGGGAGCAGGAGGGAAATCCCAGGAGAGGAGCATTTGGGGTCTGTGTCATGGTGTCACTGCACATGGATCGGTGGTGGCTGAGGTGTGGATGGCACAGACCTGCAGGGTCCTGCAGCTCCAGCCCCATCCCAGGCACTGGGCATCAGCCTCTGGGGAGGCAGAGGGATGACAGGAGGGAAAGAGGGAATGGACAGACATCTGTAGGTGGGACAGACTGGAATGATGGAAAATGCAGAGAACAGGGCATCTTGTTAGATTGGGGTTTGTATCTCCCCCAGGCTGTTTCTGTTGATCTTTCCTGAAAAAAACCCAGAGATTAATTTATCATTTCATTATCTTGCAGCACCCACTTTTCAGCATTCCCAGCATCCAAGGCCTGGAGTTTACAACCAAACACAGATGGTTTTATGAAGTTTCTTGATCTCTTCTTTGTGGGGACCAGGAACAGGATCCGAGGGCATGGCCTGAAGTTGTGTCAGGGGAGGTTTAGGATATTAGGAAAAGGTATAATGCAGTTAAAAAAACTTCAGAAACTTAGATAAGTATCTGAAAGGGAAACATATCTGGGGGGGTTTTTTGTTTGTTTTCTGGTTTGTTTGTTGGGTTTTTTTTAATTAAATAATTTGGTGATTTGTATTCCATTGGGGCAGGAGAAGGGAACAGCCTGTTGCAGTAGTCTGAAATTTTTGCTTAGCTACAATTCTTGGGTTCAAGTGCAGCATAGTGAGATGTTATACAGATATCATACAGAAACCTAGGGACGTAGTTGAGTTGTATTTCCAGCTGACATAAATCAGAGGGGAGCCATTTCTACCCTCTGAGCTTCTGGTTGGGGATTAGGTGTGTCATCTTCTGCCCTCCCTGCCAGGGGCTCATCCCATGAACAGCTTTGACCCAGAGATATGAGCAAAAAAGGTCAGGATCACACACAGAGCAGCTCCTGAAAATCCACTGAGCGTGGGAATTTGCAGCTCTTAATGTCACATCGATGGGAAGTTCATTACCTCTCCATTTTGGAGAGGAAGGAGAAGTGATGCTCCAGTGGTGGAGGCAGCGATGCCAAGGGTTTCCCAGGCTGGGATCATAGTGTGGAGAACACAGCCTATAAGAAAGTCCAGTGCTGGGGAACAATGGGAGCCATAATTGCAGATAAACACCGGGAAAGCCACATGAATCATGAGGCCATGTATTGAAATGTTTTGGAGAGGAGAAAGAAGAGTCTCAGCCAGTGAAGCCTGGCCTTGGCAGGAGAAGCTGTTTCCACCTATTATCTTTTGAGGCAGACAAGGGGTGAAAAAAAAAGCAAAGAGAAGGTAGAAACCACATATAAACATTAATTAGGCTTCTTCTTCTTGGTCATGTTAAACCTTTAATCCCTAGGATTTAAACCGGTGGCTTTTTATTTGTCTCCAGATAACAAGTGTTATCTGGAAAGGGAGTGCTGGGGGAAAACCTTGGCATCCAGCTTCCCATTGCTGTGCTGGGCACCCTGTTTGCACAGCCTGCATCCCATGGGAATGATGATGCTCCAAAGTCTGCTCCACTTGGGCTCACCTTCCCCATGCTTTGCATTAACCCCTCTCCTTTTCCATTTGCAGCTGGTTAAGGGAGTGTCTATGGTCAGTCATGGAAAGGTGGTAATTTTGGGGAACATGTGATACCACTTCATTCTCAAATACAAAATCATGGAACCACTGAGGCTGGAAAAGACCTTTAAGCCTATCAAGACCAACCACCCTAATGCTCTTCCAAAGTGCAGTGGTACCCTGGAGATAACACAGCTCCTGGAGGGAACAGGGTGCCTTGGATGTGTCCCTGCCACGTGGGTGAAGCACTGGGTGGCTGCTGGCAGGGAGGGGAGGGCTGGGATGGATTTCTTTTCCAGGGATTACTGCTGCTCCTTGGCAAGGGGAAATGCTCCCTTGCTTGAACTCTTGAGGTTAAGCCACATCATTCCTGAGTGTCACTCAGTGCTTAAAGGTGCTGTCAAGAGGATGACACAAGAATTTGTTAAGAAACTGATGTTTCCCCTCATCCCCTGCTGTCCCTCAGGGCTCACAGGCACTGGGCAAAGGAAACTGTGATGAGAGGGGAGGAATTAAATTCCATTGCAGCTGCCCCAGAGCCAACACTGGGACTGGCTTCTGCCCCTACCTGGGCTCTGGTAGGGGGTGAAACAAGGAAGACAAAAGCTCTGGGCACTTTTCCTGACTGTATCAATGTGTTTAACCCCAATTATTGTCATTTCTAGGACCCCAAGAATCTTCAATGTTTATTCCTTAACCCCATTTTGCAAATGAGTGGCTGAGACTTGACCACCTGGCAGCATTTCCCAACCTGACTCGCTCTTGGAAGCAACAGATAATATCAGCTTTAAGAGACAAGAAAATAGCACATTTCCATGGATATTTCTGCAAGCTGAACATGCAAGAATCACTCATCCTTCCAACAAGTAGGAGCGAGCCCGAAATGCAGCCGGGGAGGGTGCTCAGCCCAAGAGGGTCTCCCCTTTCAGGAGCTCTGCTCTTTTTTCATGTGCAGAGCAAACCATTCATTTTCCCCAGCAAATAATGATAGTTTGAGGTTTAGATTTATGGCAGGGCTCTTAGTGTCTCGATGGTAGATATGCAAGGCTATTTAGCTGTTGCCCAAGGTGGAAATTCGTAAAGATGATGGAAGTGTCTCTCCCCAGACAGCACAAAAGGTTGTTTGTTTTTTCCCTGGAGATCTCTCTGAGCCAGCAAGGCTGTTGGTTTTCCTCTCCTCCCCTTTCCCTTGGCACACGTGGTGTACATTGCTTTGCTCCTCTGGTTTTATGGGTGAACAAGGGAGCAGAAAAAGTCTTTCTCATTTACTTTCTGTCCCTCACTACTTGTGTTTCTCCCCTGATGTCTCTCACCCAAGTTCAAAGCCTCCAGCCTGAGAACCTTTGTACCACCTTTCTCCCAGCTCCTTCCCAGGCTCTTTCCCGTCCAACTGCTCCACCCCACTCTGAAATTTTAGGTGTTTTCTCCCTGTGGCTTGCTTAGTTCATGAATTCCCCTCAAACATGCAGATATATTTTTTCTGTTGGGAAAACAAGGGGACCCAAAAATAAAATCCCAACATGGGTATTTCAGTCCAAGACAACAACAGTAATAATAAAAATAATATTAATAGTAGTAATAATTAAATTATAATAAAGAGAATGTACAGGAAACTGAGTGCTTTGGCTGAATTTTCCCCACCCTCTTGGGTCTCAAGTGGAGCCTCATCCTGCTTGTCCAGACCCTTCTCCCCCATCCCACACTGCCCCACTGGCACAGCCCGTGTCCAACTGCTCGGGAGCAGAGATGAGCACGAGGACACACAATCAACAGAGGTGACCCAGCCAAGCCAAAGCAAGAAGGAAAAAGCCCTGATAATCATTTTGGAAAAAGAGATTTGAGAGCAAGCAGTGGGGAGCAGGAGAGCGGGCTGGGGCTGTGCTGGGGCCTGGCAGCCCCTGGCACGGGACGGGGCGGGAGTGGCCGCGGCCCTCGGCAGGGTCTGTCCCTGCACGTCAGGGGGAACCTCCCCGCTCCTGTCTCTCATCGAGGAGGGTGCACGTTGGCTTCCCAAAAAACTGATCTCCTGAACGAGAAGTGGCAACTAGGAAAGGGGCTTTGCCCTGTGCCTTGAGACCATCCATCCAATTCCATTAAGAGGGGAATTTGCAGAAAGCAGAATTAGAAAATCAGAAGTTCCCCCTTTTCCAATTTCCTGCCCCTAGGGAGCAGAGGAGGGATGGCACAGCCAAGCCCTGAGTGCCAGTGATGCCCCTCCTGCCAAAACGTGGGAGTGACCCACCAAACACACCCGGCTGGCAAGTTTTCTCTCTTCTCCCAGGTCCTCCTTGTGGCTTTCAGGCTCATTTAGTCCATTAAAAAATTGGAATTGCTTCATGAATAGGCACGAGAGAACAAATAGTTGGGTTGTTTTCCCATTTTATCACAACCATTTGGTGTTTATTGACTTAGCTGGGCAGAAACCACATCAGCCTGGGAGCACTGGAAAGCGATGCCGTGTGGGGCAGACAGAGCAGTTGGTGTTGGGCACTCAATCCCACCATCCCAAAACCCTGAATTCCTCAGGTAAGGTGAGCTGGGGACAGTAGCTGGACTCTTCTTACCCAGTTTCTTGGAAATTGCAGCCAGAATGTGCCCTGGAAGATGAGAGAGCTCAAAGAAGACATGTAGCAACCCAATAGCAATCCCTGGTGAGGCCTTTTTAAATACAATTATTTCAGGTTCTGGCCCCAGTGCTCCAAGTCTCATGTTAGAATGACCTTTAAAGAAAAAGGGAAGAAATATGCACTTGGGGGGGGGAAAGATTGATGAGTAAAAGCTCATTTTCCATCAGATCCATGAGCAAGTAATTTGGTCTTCCACGGAATACATTCCATAGACTTTTATGTGCCAGAAGGTGTCAGAAGGTGCCATCATAGCACTAACTTTCTACCAGGAAGTGATGGACCATTACAGGCTTCTTGTCCCAGGGAACTCAATGGGCAAAGCAGGAGGAGAGGAAGTGAACCATGGAAAAATGACTCATGGAAAAGTCCAGGCTCCAAAAGAAGGGTCTCAGACATGACTACCACTGGATTTATCTTGGGTGAGTGAAGAATTAGATGAGGAGGAGAGGACTCAGCTCTTTGCTGTGTGAACGGTCACCAGGATAAGGTGAACAAGTACATCTCGTGCCCACCCCCTGTCCTTGATCATGGCTCCCCTGCCAGGAGCAGGATGAGAAGAAACTCTTGAAGGATCTCTCCTTTCCCTCTCTGGGGTAATGGAGATTAATTTTCCTACCAAACTTTCGGGACAATCATGCTTTTCTGTCTTCTTTAGCCAAGCCTGCACAGCAAACCTCTGCTGTTCAGAGGCCAGGTGAGAGCCAGGAAGAGCTTTGCTCTCCCTCAGGCATGGAAACCCTGAGTGCAGCACTAGCCCTGCCCACCTTTGGATGCTTTCTGATAACAATGTTTTAATAAAGGAACTGTCACTCAAATATTTCCGAATCATTAAAGAAAAAAGGAATGAAAAGGAGTAATTGGAACCCTGAGCCCAAAGGGGTAATGTAAAAAAACCCAACAAACCTACAACCCAACCAACCACAGAGGGGTTGAGAGACCCTAAATTTGAAGCTGAGCCTCAAAATCCCTCTGGGAATTATTTTTCTTGTCCGAAACCCAGAGGGATCCATGATTCATAGCCCCATCCTGCCCTACAAGAGCAGCTGCAGAGGGTAGGAGGTGTATTCAGGTGTTAAATGCTTTCTCTGTGCTCCACCACTGGTTTTGAGCTGGAAATGGAGCAGTGGGAGGAGAGCCAGGAAGGAGTGAAACATCTCAAGCCAGAGCTGATCACGGGCCAGAGCTCTCGGTTCCCACTCAGGCAGTGCTCCCAGAGCACCAGGCCTTTGCCAGCTCCTGGGATTCTTTCTGCTGGATATCGAGGATAGGTGGTGTTTGTCCAAAAATACTTGGCTCAAGGAGTCCTGGGATCTCCTGACAGCCTCATTTCCTGGGAGAAGTGAAGAGGAAAATAAATCAGGATATTTCCACCTTTTTCAGTAGGTGGGAAAAGCTGGAAAAAGTGCCTTCAGCTTAGGAGACAACCTTTATTGTATTCAGAATGTGGTCTCTTTAAAGCTGATCTCATTATCAGGGGATGAGTCATGGGGGTTTGGGTTTGTGTGGGTGGCAATATAAAAATTTCCTCTGAGTAAGGAGAGCACGGTTTGGCGAGTGGGCACTTGGTACTTTCTCCTCTCCTCCCACAACAAGACAGTGTCGCTTCCAAAGGTGCTGCAGTGAATCATTTCTCCTCCTTTAATGGCAGTTCTGTGTCTGCATCGCCCGTCCCCAGCTAATTGTTGTTTAAAACCCACTTAACTGAGCCCTGCACAAACTATCTCTATTTGCAAAGGGTTTTTCAGGAAGAGAGGAGTTTGCAGGCTGGGGGTGAGGGTTCTTTGTCACCTTCCCTGGTGACCAGCAGCATCTCCTCCACCTGGTGAATGCAATGGAGGGACGTAAAAAACTCCAGTGGGGTCATTAATCAAAGCTCGTGGCCCGTGCAGGCCCCGTATCGGCACTCGCTGCCTCGGGCTCCTCTCCCTGTCAGTTGATAATGCTCCTCTCATCCTGTGAAACACAAACTTGGGTGGAGCTTCCCTTTTCACCCCTGTGATTGTTCCTCTGGAATCCTAGGGGACTGGAAATGAAACACATTGGCTTAAAGTGATGTTCCCCAGATCAGCAACTGGATCCTGGGAGGATCCCCTGGGGCGGTTTTCCACCAGGTGGGAAGAGGGATGTGTCTCACTGTGCTGACCCCTGCTAAGGCAAGCACATGCTTGAGTCACTTACTTGCTTTTATTTGCGTGATTTAGCTCAATAAATCACATTTGTCTTTCCCAGGACACTTTTCCATCCCATTTCAAAGCTCTCTATCCCCCTGAGCTGCCCAGGGACTCATTTTACCTGTTGACAGACATCTGCATTGGCAGCACTCACCCCTGGCAGGTGAAGGTCCCACCTACTGTCTCGCTGAATGGTGTGAAAAGGAAAGGACTTGTCCACTGAGAAGCAAATAGACTCTACTCAGCTTCTTGGAAAGTAATTTCTATTGAGAAATAGAAACATTGAACCAGGTAATTTATTCCTTGAAGAAATCAATGTATTGGATAAATGTTGGTAGGAAGGTTTTTATGGTTAAGGATGTCTTGGCTTTATCCTTCCAGCCCATTTTTCTGTGAAAGAGAACTCAAATTAATCACTTCCATGTTATCCTCATGGACGTTATTTATATTTCTGTCTGGCCCAGGTCAGTGGAAACCCTCCATTTTAGGTGCTGTCTGGCAAAACAGCCAAAAACATGCTTAGAAATCCCTGAAAATCATGAAACTCCTTCCTTCCAGGACACAGAAGTTGTCTGCTTTTGGATATTTATCAGATTAGCTATTCTGGAATAACTATTTTGGTAGGAAAATTTGCAGCTAGGAAGAATTGTTTTTTTCCTCTTTATCTTAACACAACTTGAAGGATGATTTCTCCATATCCATTGGGCAACTCCTCACAAGATAGTTCACACTGTAATGCATAATAATAATATTTCCTTCTCATGCTGGATCTTACGCTCCAGGATTTCCAGGTCTTTGACAGTTCACAGCACCTTCAGTGGGGTGATTAAGTCCTGTTTAATCTCCTTCATACAAAGAGTCAGGAACTGGTGCAGCAGCTCAGGGTCTTGTTACAAAAGGACCCGCGAATACAGAATCTTGGAATTGTTTAGGTTGGAAAAAACCTCTAAGATCATTGAGCCCAACTCTTCCCCAAGGCCACCACTAAAACATGTCCCCACGTGCCACATCCACACCTCTTCTAAACCCTTCCAGGGATGGGGACTCCTGTGCCAGGGCTGGACAATCCTTTTCCAGGAAGGAATTTTTCCAGTGTCTAGCCTAAACTTCCCCTGGTGCAACTTGAGGCCTTTTCCTCTCGTCCTAAGTCAGGGTTGGTTCGTTGGGCCGGTTGGGCTCCATCCCCATCCTGGGGGTTCCTCCAGGGTCCATCTGGGGTCTCGGGGCAGGGGGTGAGTGCAGAGCAGTGGTTACCTCAGCACCCCTGAGCTCTGCCAGGAGCTCCCTCAGCGGTGCCACACATCTATCCCAGCACTCCAACAGCTGGAGGAGGTGGCCGCTCTGCCTGGGCTCTGTTGTGGTGCCTGTTGCTATAAACACTCTGGAGATTTGCACAAGTCTGTGACATTATAAACGTTCCTGAAAGATTTTATCTGATTGGGTTTGGCTCAGAGCCCTTTATTCACATAGAAACGCCAGGTAGAAAGACAATACGTGTGTATCCATGTGCATATTTTCAACTTCCTAAAGGCCATTAAATTGGAAAGGGAGTGGGTTTGTTTTACTCAAACAACTCTTGAGTTGAAGACAAGGTAAGCCAGGAAAAGCCTTTCCTTTAAAAAAAAAAACAAAAAACAACATAAGTGTTGCTTCTCCCTGCCCAGATTGTCTGGGCACTCTGAAACAATCTCATGTACCTCTGAGTTATTTTGATTTTAAAATACTAGTTCATAACAAATCTTGAGCTGTCAGAACTAAAGGATTGTACAAAAGAGCTTCAAGGTTACATAAGCAGAGGAGCTGGGAAACAACTGGGTAACACAAATTCATCTGGAGAGCAAAGATGTTGAGTTTTTAAGGACATTTTCCACCTGAATACTGACCCTCTTTGTTTTGGGAAATGTTGATTTAATGGGAGTGAAATACTGTGTGCCAGAGGGAGGAGGGCAAATGGCAGAAAAGAAACTGGGCAGAGGAGGGAAAAGAGCAGCAGGGGCAGCAACTGCCAAAAGTATTTGGGGAAAAAAACTACCAAAAAACAATGAGGTTTTTAATGAAAAGCAACTGGGGATGGGAAGGATGGGGGTATAAATTAGGGTGTGCTTGTGCTGAGGGGGGAAACAAGTGGGGAATAATGATGATAATAACAATAATATCAAGGAGAGAAGGTAAGTGAGAGCCTGAGAGCAGCTGAAGGTAAAGGGAAGGTAAGGAACTGCTGGGAAGACCATCCAGGAAGGGAAAACCAGGAGAAATTTGGGTCAGAAGAACAGAAAATGAGAATAAATGTGAGGTGTTCTGGAATTTTGGGGGGAATAGATTAGTACACACAGAGGGTCCTTTGGAGACAGTAGATGACAAAGAAGAGGAGATGTATCTGCAGTGGTAAGGGCAAGCCATTCCCTCTGTCCTGGAGGAATTTAGGACCCAACACCTCTGAAAAAGAGAAGGATCCAGGGTTTCCCTACAGCTGGGAGTGGAAAGGAAAGAGCTATGAAGCTGGCTGTGACCCACTTGCTCTAAGGAGCCCCCAGGGCTTCCAGAGAAGGAAAGAGGTGGGTGAAAATTAGAAGGAGCAAATTGCAAATATGCTATGAGATGGAGGAGGCTGCACTGGAAGGAGTAGTTGAAGTTTGGGGTGTGAGAGAGCTCTGCATTTAAAATTGCTGGTGGTGGAAGGAGAGGGCTGAAGTGGAGATGGAAATAGGAGCAGGAGAGAATGACTGGGAGAATGTGGAGCCTGTGGTGGACAGAGGAGAGGTACAAGAAGGTAGTTATGATGCAGAAGAGGACTGTGATGGGACAAAGCTGGTAGGAGGACATCTGGCTAAACTCTCCATCTTTCAGGGCCCTCTGCAATAACCTTCCCTCCCTGTAGCTGGAAATCTTACTGCACCAGGGCAAAGTGCCAGAGCAAGCTGCTTCTCACCCCAAATGTGCATGTTATCCTTTTAAAGTGAGTAGGATCAACAACAGGAGGTGCCTGTTGCTGTGCCCCTTCTGAGCTCCAGCTGTTTTCTTTCCTCAATATTTTTCTGGATATTTTTTCCCCAGCTGCAAATCTGCATTCACTACATTAATATCAGCACAGCTTCCTAGGTGCTTACAGGAGCTGTGTATTTATACTGACCCTAATTCAGCAAAACATTTCAGCACATGTCAGACTTGGAGCAACTGAATGGGCCAACGGGCCTTCGGTGTAATTAAAGCTAAACATAACTTAGTGTCTCGTTTATCGAAGGACTACTCAACTAATTAGTTAAACCTTCCATGAAAAGTCACCAGGATCCTTAATAAAGCTATGCTCTACAAACAGCTGCTGTGGGACTCTACCCAGGTCACATTATCTTGTTTGCAGTTTAGATGCCTGAAATATCTGACTTGTCTTTTTTTTTTTTTGGTGTGTCTGGGGTTTACTGTTCATGAGAAACTCTCCCTCCTTCCCCAGCAAGGTATAAAGCCACCAAACATTAATCGATTTCAGTCCACACAGTACCCACCAGGTAGATGTGGTAAATCACAGTTGTCAGGTGATTAAACACAACCCATAAATCACACGGGAGCATGTGAACCAGGCATACAGTGTCAGTGCTTTTTAATTAATGTTGTAAAACAATATTTCAGGCTTAGATCGAGTGTACAAGGCAGATAACATATCAAATTGGGGCTAATAAAATACCAGCAGTGGGTATGGCACTAATCACCAGTAGCCCCACAATCCCAAACACTCCGGTTGCACCCCAACAGGTGGCCCTGCTTGGAAAGGTGGTATGCAATGTTATTGCAGGGGGATTAGGAGCGGTCATTAGACTCTTGTAACACTGGATTAATTAACCAGCAAGCAGAATTATCTGCCCCCAGATCCATCACCTGCTAAAACAGACCAGTGGGTCATGGAAGATTGGATCTGGGAGGGAGGGGGGCACTGATTCAGCCCCTCCTCACAGTGTCCATGCCTGTACTGGTGGTGGGCTCCTCCCTGCTTGCGTTTGCACCTCTGGCAGTGGCAGGAAGGGCAGCCTGGCAGAGAAAAAGGGATTTAAAAGACATATGGGACATGTATTGGCAACACTTTCAGGCACATGGTGGGACTCTTGGGGTGTCCTGTGCAGGGCTGGGAGGTGGACTCCGTGATCCTGGTGGGTCACTCCCAACTTGGCATATTCTGTGATTCCGTGATAAGGAAAGGGTCAGATTTTTAAAGCAACATTAAAGAGCGGGGTGTGGGTGGACGAGAGGCTCAACATGACTTTGGAAAGCCAACTGTGTCCTGGGCTGATTCCACAGTGTGGGCAGCAGGCGAGAGGGGATTCTGCCCCTCTGCTCAGGTAAGATTTCACCGGCAGTGCTGCCTCCAGCTCTGGGACCCCCAACGTCAGAAGGACATGGAGCTGCTGGAGCAAGACCAGAGACAGACTGGGGTCGTTCAGCCTGGAAAAGAGAAGATTCCCAGGAGATCTTAGAGTCCAGGGCCTAAAGGGGCTCCAGGAGAGCTGGAGAGGGACTTAGGACAAGGGATGGGGGGACAGCACAAGGGGGAATAGCTTCCCACTGCCAGAGGGCAGGGTTAGATGGGATATTGGGAAGGAATTGTTGGCTGTGAGGGTGGGGAGCTCCTGGCACAGGTTGCCCAGAGAAGCTGTGGCTGCCCCTGGATCTCTGGAAGTGTCCAAGGCCAGGTTGGACAGGGCTTGGAGCAACCTGGGCTAGTGGAAGGTGTCCAGGGTGGGACTGGATGGCCTTTAAGGTCCCTCCCAACCCAAACAAACTGGTCTATGATTCTGTGAGTGTCAAACTGTGTTCCAAAGGCAAACTCTGGTGCTTTAGAAATTCCTGTGTTTATTTACCTGCTGATCTTGGATGGGTCAGTGGCTCTGAGCAAATTTCCCGCAGAAAGATGGGGTGACCAACCTGTCTGGGATACAGCATTGGGGACACACAAGTTTTGGGATGCAGGGAGTCAGGCAAAGCCCTCGTGGGACCAGCTGGGTGTCCGGGATGCCAAGGGTGAAAGTCAAGCATTGAGTGGCACATCCCAAATCCTGCAAACCCCTTTGTGATGTTCTGCCCAGGTTACAGTAAATCCCCCGCTGTGCAGAGGGACTTTGTGGTGGATTAATGAGTGGAAAACCTTTGCTTGAACCACATGGGTGCTTGCTGGGGCAAACAGCCCATGACCATTTATGCTCTAAACATCCCACTTGATACAGGAATGCTGAGAGTCTGAGATAATTGAATTATGTTGCATTTGAGGAACACTGAGCAATCAAACTGAAAAAAAATTGAAATGTCCTTTAAAAAAATTTAAATTAGTGCTTAATCTTAACAGCCCTCGTTTTTCACCAAAAGCTTCCTTTTTGAAGCAGAAATCCTTGTTGATAAATCAGTGCTTTGCTGATAAGGTCATTAGCTATAATTTTCTTAAAGGCCATTGACACAGAAAAAGTCTCAAATGTTGAAAAAGGATCAATCTGAGCACTTCAAAATGCTCGATTTACATACCGTGATCTTTTTTATTTTCTCCACAAAAGAAAACAACTTTGTCTGTAAGCCAGTTCCTCATTTCCTTCTGTTCACCTCCAGGTTCTCCCATGCTTTAAAAAACTGTCCTCTTCCCACGGAGCACTTTAATTCCACCAGGCCAGTGTTTCTCCTGTTTAAATTCATATCTAATTGGTCTTCTCATCTCTTCTTTCCTCTCCTCACTCAGCCATTTAGTTATTAAAAGTATCCAGATAGTCTTTATAACCCCTTTACATACAAATTATCTGTAATTTATTAAGGATTAAGGCTTGCCTAAAACCAACTACTTTAGTCACATATCCATTACATCACTCTGAATTTGCCTTAAAAGTGCTTTTTGGCTGGCAGAGCTCCCCGTGGGAGGAAGTTTAAGTTCAGACCAAATTTATCGTGTCCTAAATGCCTGGTTGGAAGGAGCCAATGTAGTCACTCAAGATTTCCTGCAGATCTTTGCGATTTAACAGGGCTTAAAGTCCACCATTAAAAATTCCCTGGGATTTGTTGTGCAAGTGAAATATTGTCCTGATGATGTCTGTAGCTAAATTTGAGTTGGTGGCTCAGCAGTGGGTTTGGAGTGCAATGAGGGTCCTGTTGGGTGAGAAGAGATGCTGTGCTGTTCCAAATTATAGAAGACTAGAGTGGAAGGGACATGCCCAGGAATTCTGGCTCTGAAACTCTCCTCCTGCCTCCCCTGCAGGGATTTCTCTCTTCTGTCCTGCTCCTTCCTCTTCTCCCTTTTAAACAGTGGAGCTGGGCCATTGGTTTGCACCCTCGTTCCTCAGAGCTGCTCCACCAGTCCAGGAGGGGAGTGGGAACAAACAGGCTTTGTGTGGTTTCCAGATGACTGTCGAAGCCCCATGGCATAATATTATTTGGCTGAAAGGAAAAAGGACTAGAAAAAAAAAAAAAGGCAAATAAATATTTTCTCCCTCCTCTGTTACATCTTTATTTTGTTCCTGGATGTGTTGGCTGGATAAAGCTGGTGCTCACCTACTGCTTGTCTTGCCAAAGAGCCTTGAATCATTTTCCTCTTTCCTTGACTCTTTTATTTGCTTATTCTTTCAGTGTCCTTGGGGAAGGAAAGAGAGAACAATCCTCTGGCTTTTGAGATGCTTGTTCAGACCAGGTTGCACAGGGTTTGGAGCAACCTGGTCTATTGGAAGGTGTCCCTGCCCATGGCAGGGGGTGGAATGAGATGGGCTTTTATGTCTCTTCCAATCCAAACCATTCCAGAATTCTATGCTCAGAGTGGGGAGGGTGGTCAAGAGCATCTTATGTTTGAAGATCTTTTCTCTGAAGCTCACTGCCCACCTCGATTATGATGCTGGACCTGGATCCTGTAATTTGGATGAGTCAGTTGAGACTCAGTAGGTGCAGAGAATATAGTTCCAGGTTGTTTCCTGCATTCCCATTGATCCCTGTGTTACTCCAGACACATTTTCTAATTACTTTTTTCCCTGGGCAGAAAAGACTGGAAAATAATAGTGAGCAACAGCTGCCTTTCTCCTTTCATCCTCTCTCCTCCTTGCACAGGCAAAGCCTGTCTTCCCTGCATGTGCTCACCCTCTGAAGAGGGGTTTGCTTGTTTGGGTTTGTGTTTTCTCAGTGCCTGGCACTGAGGGTCTGTGAGGCTTTATGGGTTCCATGATAAATGTCATAACTAATAGTGTTGCCAATGCTCATGTAACTCCAGGAAGTGGGGCATGGATCTGCCAGGAGCTGAGCAACATTCTGGCAGCACCACTGCTGAAATGTAGGTGATTCTGTGGCAGAAAATGTCATGCTGGGACCTCTACTCTCATTTGTATTCCCCTCCACTTGCCTGCTCTTTTCCCTTTTCTTTTTCTGTTTATTCCACATCCCTTGCCAACAAAGCAGCAAAATAAATCTGATACAGCCTTGGTGGTTTTTCCTCTCTCCTTAAGAAGGGATGTTAAACCTCCTGCAACCTGGCAACTCAGCTCAAAGGCAGAAGGAGCTGGGGTGTCACATTTAAACTGCCAAAGGGCAGGTTAGATGGGATATTGGGAAGGAATTCTGCCCTGTGAAGGTGGTGAGGCCCTGGAACAGGTTGCCCAGAGAAGCTGTGGCTGCCCCATCCCTGTAAATGTCCAAGGCCAGGTTGGATGGGGCTTGGAGCAACCTGGGCTAGTGGAAGGTGTCCCTGCCCATGGCAGGGGGTGGAACTGGATTTTTAAGTTCCCTTCCAACACAAACAATTGTATGGTTTTATGTCACCCCCTCCTTAACAGCCAGCAACCCTTGAAATGCTCAGCTACAGGTTGGCAGTAACCTCCTGTGCAAGTCCTCGGGGTGTTTGCAGTATCACAACAGCAACTTTTTTTTGTCCCTTGAGCCAAAGCAATAACTTGGGGCTGTTGGAGGTTGGACACCACTCGTCCCCTGTGTGTGTCACACCTCACCTGCTCTTCCAACCTCACTCTGCCACAGGGCTGGCCTTAATAGCTCACAGAGCTTAATTGTTCTTCCTAAGCACTAAATAATTCACACCCCAGGGCTCCATTGTTCCTGTGCACCTATTCCCCCATTGCACTCCAGGGCTTCCTGTGGATTCTGTGGGCACAGCTCATAGAAACAGAGGGGGACAAATAGGGCAGGAGTGAGTGACATGCCCAAGGCTGGCTTTCCCCCTCTCCATTCCCGCTTTCCAAGCCCTCCTCTCTCCAGGCACACATGTTGAGGCAGTTCTCAGTGATCTGGGTGAGAAGCTGGCAGAGCAGAAGCTGAAATCTCAATTACCTTCCTCCTTGTCCGTTTGCACAGGATCCTTATCTCTCTCCGTGAAACTCTCTGTATTTAATTATACAATGATAATCCTTCACACACTAAGTGCATTATTAAGCAATTCCTAAGATAAGTAGTTTCTGGATTCCCAATTATGATTAGATATTGGCAATCAAGCTGTCTTCCACTCTCCCTCCTGGGGCTGGCCTGCCAAAGCCAGGCTTGTTTGGGTAGGTGAGACACAAGACCCATGTGGGAATGAGAAATTTAGGCAAGAGATGGTTTGTGGGTAGAAGGTGCAGTTGGCCATGCAGGGCTTTGTGAAGCTCATTCAGATATGGATTTGGGGGTAGCTTTGCTGTCCCAGGTGCAGCCATGTATTCTCCACAGGTGTGTTTCACATCCTAATCCATCATTTGAGTCATGGAGGCCACAAAGTTGCTGCAGGTCTTAGGTTTTGTGGTTTTCTTTGCAATCTTTGCCATGGCAGCCAGGGTGGGAGAGCTCTTTTTGCAGCCAGGTTGTGATGTTGGGTTTATTACAGATTCACAGTCTGAATCTGAGCATCACTGGAAATGAGTTCATTCCATGTCTTTATATAGTTCATGTTCCCTGGTCCTCTGACCATTTCTGTTGAGCTCTTCTGCTCCCTCCTCAGTACACTGAATCCCAGAATGGTTGGAAGGGACCTTAAAGACCACTCAGTTCCAACCTTCATACCAGGAGCAGGGACACCTCCCACTAGTCCGTGTTGCTCCAAGCCCCATCTTACCAGTGCTGGGAAGACGAACTGAAAGCTTTGCAACTTGGGAAAGGCTTTAGCAGCCCAGAATGCTTTAGTGTGGCTGGGTGGGTTCCTCCTTGCCTTCCTACCTTATCCCTCCCAAATATCGCAGGGCAGGGATGAGGGTCAGCAGAGTGGGATCAGGGTGGCACGTGGAGCTCCCAGATATCCAGCAAGGAGATCTGATTAGGCCCCATGGTCAGTCACTGCCATCTCTTGCAGCACAGTGTTCCCTCTTTTGCCAACAGCATTTCTGGTGCCATCTCCAGTTATCTCCTTGTGGTCCCCTCATCCAAGTGATCCCCCCGCCCAGGAGACCCACTGGGCTGGCAGCCCACAGGATCATGGCCACATGGCATATCATCGCTGAGCTACAATGGCCAAGGGATTATGGAGATTGCTCCTAATTCTGTAGAGGAAAATGCTGTTTGTCAGTGTAATTGAGAGGGTGGCTTTAGAATTGATGACTCTGAGTTTATGTTGTAGATGGATCACGTTTCACCTCTTTCAAAGCATTTAAGAACTTACCAGAAAAACAAATGTCATTGCTCAGTGTGCCAAGTGTCTCTGATGCAACTTGCTGTCTCAGTTCCTTCCCTCCAAGATACAGTGAAATTAGATTCGTTTTGCTTTTCAGACTCTCCAAAGGTCACAGTTGTCCCCTCCTTCAGTGCTGATGCATCTGTGTGTGTATGTGTGTAAGGTGTACATGTCCCTGTACCTGCTAAGGGTGCTTTCATCCATTCTCCAGATACTCCTGGTAAAGGAAATATTTAGTCATAGCTGCTTGTGAGAAATCTTCAATCTTAACTTTTCAATGTATGTGCCTCTATGACTTGCACAAGGACAGAGTGAAAGGGCAGATGCTCAGTCTGTAGAACATATTTTTCCCCTTATCTCAATATTCAGCCATGATTAGCTCAGTCCTGATATTTGCACTCAAATGTGTGGGAGCAACTTAACATAACTCCCAACCTATAGAGCCTTCTGCACTATATTTAACCATTGTCAGACCTGACGTCTGACTGTAAAAAATGGCTAAAAGAGTCTAAAAGAGAGTGGGTTTAGATGGGATATTGGGAAAAAATCCTTCCTGGTGAAGGTGAGGAGACCCTGGCACAGGTTGCCCAGAGAAGCTGTGGCTGCCCCATCCCTGAAAGTGTCCAAGGCCAGGTTGGACAGGGTTTGGAGCAACCTGGGCTAGTGGAAGGTGTCCACTGTTGGTCTTTAAGGTCCCTTCCAACCCAAACCATTCTGAAATTCTATGTACTGAGGCTGTCAAAACTATAGATACCTACCATTAATGCAAGGGTTAAACAGGGACTGAGGGACAGGAGGGCCAAACCCCTAAAACTTGATGTTGAATTTGCTGCTTGAAGATTGTTTGCAAATTTGGAGGTAAAGGCAACTCTGGCAAAGAGCAGCAATGCCCAAGTGCTCCCTGGTAAGGCATTTCTTGCTCTCTTGAGGATTACTTTTAAAGTGGAAGAGTCTGACAGTATATTTATCCCACAACCAAGGTCACAGAGTCACAGAACGTGCTGAGTTGGAAGGGACCCACAAGGATCATCCAGTCCAACCTCAGCCCTGCACAGGCTCATCCCCAAGAGTCCCACCATGTGCACCACAAGATCATCCAAACCCTCCTGGAGCTCTGGCAGCCTTGTGGTTGTGCCCACTGCCCTGGGGAGCCTGGGCAGTGCCCAACCAGCCTGGGGAAGAACCTTGTCCTGAGATCCAACCTGACCCTGCCCTGACACAGCTCCATTCCCTGGGGTCCTGTCCCTGGTGCCCACAGAGCAGAGATCTCAGACAAGCTCTTGCACAGGCTGCACCTCCATCCAGGGCAAGCTTTGCACACCCAGCCCCCCGTGCCAGGTCCTGCCCAGCGCCGCCCTCCCGCTCCGTGTCCTCGCAGCTCCCCATCCCTGCCCTGACGAAGGAGCAGTTTGCTGATGCAAATCACCGGCCTTCACACCGCTTCACTTCGGGAGGAATAACAATTGTGAAAGAGCATGGAAGGTGAGCCGACAGCAGGCACGGAGCTGCGCTAACGCTCCCGCAGTGCCAACAATAATACATTTTCTGCAGCAATAAACCCGCGTTTCCTGAGCGCTGCTCGCCATGCCTCTCGTGGTGTTCTGCACACGTTAGCTAATTACAGCCTCATTATGTCTCTGTTAGATCCATTTATTTGTATATGAGGAACTTTCCATCCCCAAGCGCTCTAGAATATGTTAATCTGAAGGCGAGCAGCGAGTCGGGAGAGACGGGACCTGCTGCGAAAACCTGGGGATAAACACAAAGAGGCTCTTGTGAGCAAGGCTGGGAATTCAGTTGGAATTTGATTCCTGCTTCTGCAAGCCAGGTCACTTGAATCCAGCTGTGGTGTAAATGGACATGGTTTTTGGAGCTAGGTGGAGAGGATGAGGGGCTCTGTCCCACCCCCTGTCTGTGCACTCCCAAGGTGATGTGGCACAAATTAAAAAGGATTAATTTAAACCACAGTTGAGAGAGTAACCATCTGGACCTCTGGCTGAGCCCTGGCGTGATGGTCAGTGTGAAAACATAATTTTTCTCTCCATCTCTTGCTTTTCTGTTTGCACTGAAAGATCTTTGGGATGAGAAGGGCCCATTCCTTATTCTGTGCTTCCACAACATGGAAAATAGGGTTTGTTTCCTCCAAGTGCTGTTTGCAGCTTCCAGCACTGGAGGTGGGGAATACGAGAGGGAATTTTGGCTGATGGTGAGAAATGAGGCAGGCAGAGGTAACGGCAGGATTTTAGGGTTGACTTTATGCCACCTCCTTGCCACAGAAGTTTTAATACCCATGTCAGCAGGGTTTGGGGAGCTGCAGGGTTTGGGGAGCTGCAGGGTTTGGGGAGCTGCAGGGTCTGGGGAGCTGCAGGGTTTCAGGAGCAGCAGAGTCTGGGGAGCTGCAGAGTCTGGGGAGCTGCAGGGTGCAGCTGCAACTCCAGCTACAAAATACCCCCTGACTGTCAGTCTGGGCATCGCTCCTGACTTTGGGAACATGTTTAGCACCCTTTGCTTTCCCACAGTACCCAGGTTGTGCTGGGAGGTAGCTGACCTGGTGTTGCCCTGAGACCTCACTGCCCAAGAGATCGGATCATTACCCAGCAACATTTCTCTGCTGCAGGGTCTAAGTCAGTCCCTGGAGAGAAGAGCAAGCTGGGAGATGCTGGGATAAAGCTCTACATCTGGAAGCAGGTTTCCAGCCAGGGCAGAGTGCAGTACCCAGGGCTGCCACAAGGACTTGCACAGCTGAGGGTCCATCTGTGCCCACCACCTCTCCCACCCTCAGCCATGGTTTTCCTCCAGCACTCACAGGTTTGAATCCAGATATGCTGAGAGGCACCACGGAGGAGCAATTAGCTCCCATGAGACTTTCCACCATTAGGAACAATGGCTGGCTTAGTTCTCATCTGATTGAATTAATGATATTCTAACAAGTGACGGTTTTTTCCTTTTAAATTCTCTCATTTGGAAGGAATTGCTCCTCATAAATTACACTTATAAAAATTAGGCCGGTGTTTTGTATTGTTTACAACAAGCACTTCGGGGTTATGGATGTTACTCATTGATTTATAATGTTTAATTCTTCTTCCCCTCTTTCCCCCTCCTTCGAGCTGTTCATAAATCAAGCAGAGATGTCAACCCTGTGTCAACATTTCCCTCAGCCTGCAAGTTGCAGGCAAGTTGGAACAGCGGATCTTATGGAGAAGGTTGACTCTTCTCCTTCACTGTCATTCCCATTCTGATGAGACAATAAGAAGGTGAGGCTGGCACTTGTCAGTTATTTCTGAGTCACTTTTCATTAGGCCTTTTTCAAACACTCCAGAGAACAATGTTGGAGGCAAAGCGATCCAAACAACTCATGTTCCTGCTTGTGCACTCGTGGGTTCGGGCAGCAGCTGCCGTGGAATTGCCCTGGGAGGCTCAGCAGGTGTCTGATGGTCCTGGAGCAGATCCGGATGATGTCAGCCAGCTCTCACCCTGGCAGCCTCCTTCTCCCCACCAACCTGGGGATGGTTTCCAAATGATGGAGAGGTGCTTGGCTTTGTTTAGAGGGTTCTCCAAGAACCCATGGGGCTTCCAGGAGTGTCCAAAGATGTGCTGGGGGTTTGTGGGTGACTCAGAGCTGGTGCCCGGGTAAACCCCAAAAGAAGGAGATTTTAGTGAGCAACACAGAATCATACAGTGGGTTGAGCTGAGAAGGACCTTAAAGAGGACTGAGTTCCAACCCCCAGCATTGGGCTTCCAACATTGTGCAAGGGGCTGAGATTTCAGTGAAACTAATGGGAATTAGGGACTGGAGGACCTCTGAGAGCCTCTGGCAGCAGCTTGCTCAGTCATAGGGTAAATGAGCTCCTTTGGAAAACTGTGAGGAAAAACTTCCTTTCCCTAATGATTTTGCTAAAAATCACCAGAGGTCTGGCAAAGAATATGCAAAGATTTGGGTAGGTTGTAAAGTTCCCTGCATCAGGTCAAAATGGAGCATTTTTGGCCCTTTCCTCAGGTCAAATTACCAGCGAGCTACTGAGCCTTCAGCATTATGAGAATGCCCAGTGTCTGGCCTCCAGCAGCCACAATGTTGGTGATGATGCCCCACAAAATCCATCCTGTGGGATGAACATGGATGTTTCTGCAAGCGTGGTCTTGGATTTTGCTGGGATTGGATTTACAGTGACCAACTAAGCCACCAGGGATGGTTGTGCTCCATTTCTGCCCTTCTCTGTACCTACATCATCAGCAGGCGCTTTAGGAGGAGCCAGGTGTCATGTTAAACCCAAAGTGCCTGGTGGATCAGGTATGTGTGTGTGGGGCTATGTGGGATAATTCCTGCCTACACCATGCCCACACTAGGCTGGTTTATCAGCCTGCTGCTTTCCTAAGCAATGGGGCTCGCCCAGTTGTAATAACAAAAGTAAATAAATACATTTTAGTGATCCGATGGTGGTAATTACCAATGCTGAAAAACAGATGTCTCCCTGAAGAGCTCATTGCATAAGCTGCCCCATTATGTGGCTATGAGTTGATTATTAAAAGAAAACATTTAGCAAATGCAGAACAGGATATTCATCTGCTATTACATAATGGCAATAATTGAATTGAGGCAGTGATAGTCTCCCAGCCCTCAGTGAATGCCGAGTGAAGTGTATTTATGGCCTCTGCTGTGAAAGAGCCCTCCTTGTTTTTCCAAGGAGAGGAGAGATCTTTCAAGAGATAATAAATAAAACAGACTCTGGCTGCTTTAACATGAAGCAAGATGAGTCCTCGGGATTAGTTTGGATTAGTGTGTTGCTGGTGGCACGGAGGGCTGGCACTGGGCCATTTATTCACCTAGAATACGTGGAGCTAATTGGAAAAGCACCTGTGAGGAGCTGTAGCTCACCACCTGCACTTTGATGAAATAAAATAAGTCTACATAATTGACTACATTACCTATTAATGTTATGAAATCACCCCTAGGCATTTTTATTATTATTATTATTATTATTATTATCATCTCCTCTCCCTTCCCCTTCTTCCCCAAGCTTTTATGAATCAAACTTTTGTCTCTTGCTTTTCCCTTGGAAGCCCCAGGATTGTGCCGCTGTATCAAGACCAGGACTGGTCTGACTGACTCACTTGTCCCTGCAGGGGAATCCTAGGAAATTAATCCTTCTTGATAGGGAGAAGACATAGTCTGACATTTAATTCCTTTTTCTCATGGGACACAGCCTCCTCCTGGTCTCTCCCCTTTCCCCCAACAAATTCCAATGGGAGTCTTTTGGACCAGCCCTATCTGGTTGTTGGGATAACCCAGAGCCTCATAGTGATAAAAAAACCTCCTTGTTGGCTTTTGTGTTGGCCCTGGCCAACAGCAGAGGGTGGGCTTTGCCCAGGCATCCTTAGAAGAAGCTGTGTGGAGCTTGGTGTGCTCGGTGGTTTGGGCGTGGGTGGGGTCCCTGCCTCACTGTGACCACATTTGAAAACAAATTGGCCACATCACCCCTCGCAGGAAAACGTGGTGCTGTAAATTGCAAAATCTAGGTCGTGACAGGCAGGTGGCCTCAGGGACTTCCATGCTCAGGACAGCCCTTGCTCCTGGAAGTGGCTGGGATTAAAACACCACAGAGGAAAACCTCTGTTGCTGCAAAATTGGAAGATAAATGAAGACAGAGCTAAGAAGACTCGTGGAAAAGAGCCATCGGAAATTCCTCCTGTTTTATCTTCTCCCCCTCCTGGCAACTTTGCCACAGACTTGAACCAGGCTCAAATCAAACCATCTCTGTGTGGCTGAAAAAAACCAAACAACAAACAGATTAAGAGTTTCAGGGCATTTCCTTGGCTTTTGCACATCCTGACTGGAGAGGAAAGAAGCCTGAAGCTCCTGTGGTCAGAGACATTATGCCAAAACATGGGCCTGGTTTCCAAAGGGGAATAAAATTCAGGAGCCAAGTTTGTTCCCAAGTAAGCAAAGCATTTAGCTTTGCTCCAGTCACCAAAGCTTCATCTTCAGCATCAGCAACTGGAGATTCCATGGGCTTCAACCTGAACAAGCAAACCCAGGTGGTCTTTGTCATTTCACATCACGGGGGATGGGGGGGGGGGAGGGGGAAGGGAAAGTGCCTAATTATTGCACCTGGTAAATTGCTGTGCTTCTGTGTTGATAATTACTGATGTCACTGCACAATGACTGCACTGCTTTTGGCCAAAGATAATCAGGGGCAAAGGAGGATTAGCTTAAGACCATTCAGGCAGTGAAAGAGCAGCAAATAGAGAAGCTCCTGCCCATGGCAGGGGGGTGTGTGGGCAGGGCTGACCATGGTGAGGTTGAAAATGTAGCAAACAGGTCTCTGCAGAAATCCGAGCTGTTGGAAGCACTGAGCTTGCTAAAATGACTCCACTGGGTGCCCAGACAAGGAAATCTGACATTTTTTTCCTCTCTTGCATTAGAAAAAAATGTTTCCTGCAACTAAATTATTTATCTATACACAGGTCAGCCCTGGATGTGGAAGTTGGTTGATGTAATGATCTCCCATGGGATGGAATTGTCAAAGTCCCACCTGCTGACTCACTGTTTGGACTGAAGAGGTGATCTTAGTCCGGCTCTTCGAGGCTTGGAGAAGAGCCTCCAAATCCACCAGCCACCTGGATAAAGGAGGTCTTCCCACATATACTGAGGAATCCTGATGGGTTAGGGCCCCTCTGCAGATGAAATGTGCTCAGGTGTTCTCACTGGAGGTCTGTATGGACTTGCCATTCACCTCAGTCTTGTTCCCAGTCACTGCCGTGATGGTCCTGGCTCAGCTCTGCTGGGTCTCCTCTGGAGAGGGTCATTCCTGAAAAATGCTGGGGGGTTCCCTTGTCCCTGGGCGTGTGTGCATATGGCAAACTCCAGTTTGGAGCTGCATTAAAACATTCTGCTTCTTATGCCCCCCTGTGTTTGCATGTTGAGGATTGCACCTGGACATACCAGACAAGGACACCAACAGGATCCCAAAGGTTTTGCCTTGCACCACTCATCTTATCCCAGGTACTCAGGCAGGACTCACAGAATACAAAATGGTTTGGGTTGGAAGGAACCTTCAAGCCCATCTCATTCCATGTCCTGCCATGGGCAGGGACACCTTCCACTAGCCCAGGTTGCTCCAAGCCCTGTCCAACCTGACCTTGGACAGGATGGGGCAGCCACAGCTTCTCTGGGCAACCTGTGCCAGGGCCTGCCCACCCTCACAGGGAAGGGTTTCTTCCCAATATTCCATCTAACTCTGCCCTCTGGAAGGGGCTTGGAGCAATCTGGGATAGTGGAAGGTGTCCCTGCCCAATGGCAGGGGGTGGAACTAAATGATCTTTAAGGTTCTCCCCAACCCAAACCATTCTGGGATTCCGTGATTACCAGCAGGAAGGTGGCTTCAGAAAATACATTTAATCCTACCTTTGGGACAGTGAGGTGCTCATGGCAAGTGTCCACCTTGCAGCTGATCTGCTCAGCTGCTGCAGCTCTTCTCCAACTCTGATACTGGAGCTCAACTGCCTCTCAGGGCAGACCCACAGCTACTTTACTCAGACACTGAATTCATATCTTGGAGACCACAACCAGGCACCATGGGCTAAATGTTCCATAGCTCAACCCCATGTCATTATTGTGATAGTTTTTTTTCCTTCCTGAGGCTTCTAAGTATTTTCACTCTCATTATTTTAATTGACCTCTGAGAAAAGAGCAGTATCAAAACAGGAGCTTAGATTACTGAAGTTATTACCCTGTTGTGTACAATGAGTGATTATTTTATATAGACACAGGTATGTATAAACTCTCTTTTTTTCCTGCAAAGGCAGCAGTTCAATAAATAATTAATGTTTCTTAATCCTGTAGCTATTTTTCTTGCTGTAAAAAATTAATTGGTTTTCCATCATCTGTTTCCCTCTGACCTGGAGGGATCTGGCACAGCATTCATGCCCCTGCTTAAACATGCTCCTTGTAATTTTTGTCATGCCCATGGTACAGAATCTGGGGATAAACAAACTAATCAGAGATATTAGAGGCACCTCCAGGAAGGTTTAGTCATCCTAACACTGTGCTTATGCAGCATCCATCCGTCTGGGAATAATTAAGGCTCCCAAGCCCTGATGAGGTAAATGATGTGCTCCTCGGTGTGTCGGTGGTAAACAGAGTCACAGAGAGGTTACATGGTTTGCCCCAGACCACACAGAAAGGCACAATGGCTCTGAGGCTGAAAATGCTTTTGCACCACCAGTTTACCAAAATAACTGAAATGTGGAAGGGCATGAGGTGAAATGACTCACAGGCCTCAGACAAGCCTGCAGTGAATTAAGGACTTGCTTCTGCTCTCCTGGCTGGTCATGCACCCATGACCTGACCCACAGCCTGGCCCTCCTTCAGTGGGGACACAACGAGGGATGTGGGGGCTCAACTGAGAGCACAGGACCTGACCCCCCTCCCAGGGGTTATCAGGGTCAGTCTGTTCATGTCACACAACCTAATCCCCCTCACAAGCCCCAGCTTGAACCTGGGGCTTATTTAGGCTTCACATTTGCAGCCCAATGCTGTTTAATTCTCCCACTTAGCCCTGGTCCCCAGTCCTGGTCCAGCAACCCCCTGCACGCCCTGATGCTGCCAGATCAGCGGCAGCAAGGAACTCTGGCAGGGAGGGAACCTTTTCTTAACAATAGGCACATTTCAGATAAATGGTGAGAGGAAAAGGTATTCTGGGAGGAAAAAGGACTTGCTCTCACTGCCTGTCAACTCTTCTCAATGCTCCAGGGCTGCTCTGGTCCCAGCCTGCTCCCCAAAGCACCTCTGGTCCCTGCTCTCCTTTTGTGAACGTTGTCATCCTTTTTGATCTTCTGTATCCTTCAACTTTCACCCTTTTTGCCCCAAACTTTGCATACTGGTGAGAGAGATGGGAAGCCCTTAAGGCCTCTCAGTGCTGTCTCTGGCAGCCCTCAGATGTTTGCTGCAGGATGATTTTGAGATGTTATGTTTTCTCCCAGCTTATTTTCTCTCTGAGCCGTGGGCAGATGCTCAGCACCCTGTTCACCAGGAGAGCACACGGCATTCCTAAATCATCCTGACCCTCTCCCTACAGCAATGCTCTGCCTGAAGCTTCTGCCTTCCCCTGGAGCGCTGCATGGATGCAGGTCCCAAGGAGGAGGAGGAGGGATTGCTGTAGCAATGAGCTACTGCCCCACTTGAACAGGGGAAAACGTGGAACTGCAGAGAGAAACTAACTGTTGGGAAGCTGGAAAATGTGACTTTTGCACCTAATAATTCACGTCCTGGCTGTTTTCCATCAAGTGCAGAGAGTTAGGCTTTTGGGGTCTGGATTCTCCTATGTCTTAGCCATCTCCATCTCCTCCGTCTTTAGGTGGTGGGTGAAACAGCAACACTGCTGTTTCTTCAGTGGTCTTGCAGAGCTAAAAAATGGGATGAAAGGTGCTATTTCAGGCTCCTCTTGTCTTGCATTGAGTGGTGTTGTTGCTCCATTTCCTATGGGAGAGCAGAGGGATGAGCTTGCTGCCCTGCCTTGTGCTTCGATGGGGGATTCAATGGTTGGTTGTGCCTGAAAGAGTTAATTGATGGGGAAACAAGAGCCAGTTCAGCCTAAGGGAGCCAGCAAGTACAAGCACTTTCCTAATATGAAGCTTTGTTTAATTACATCTGATGAAGGTTTCAGGGGAGCCATCACTGCCATTGCATTTTCTGGAGCAAATTCCTTCCCTTTGATTCGTAATCTGCTCACATCCCAACCAGCCAATCTTGTACAAACAGCCCCACGGGCTGCAAAATCAAATGGAAAATGTGGGCTCACATGGCACAGCTCAAGTCTGAGCTGAAAGGGTGAGACCAGCAGGGCAGGCAGGTTACAAGGTAAAGATTCATGTCCCAAACTGTCTCTGCACTTGTCCAGACCAAGCTCTCACTGATGTCTAGAGATCAGGTCCCAAAGCCCAGCACCCCCAAGAGTCACAAATTCAGCTGGATGCTCCCAGTGTCCCCCAGCCCCATGGGAATCAGAGTGGAACAGCCCTGGCACTGGGCATGGGAGATGCTCTGTGTCACTCCACACAACAAACTCACACCAGCCTCGTGTCCCTAAAGCAGAGCTTCACCTCCAGACTCTCTGTAAAGCTTAATCAGGAGGGGCTGAGGCTGGTTCAGAGCACAGATATGATGGCACGGAATGGTTTGTGTTGGAAGGAACCTGAAAAATCATTCAGATCATCCCGTTCCACCCCCTGCCATGGGCAGGGACACCTTCCACCAGCCAGGTTGCTCCAAGCCCCATCCAACCTGGCCTTGGACACTTCCAGGGATGGGGCAGCCACAGCCTCACCAGCCTCACCACCCGTCCAGGGAAGAATTCCTTCCCAATATCCCATCTAACCCTGCCCTCTGGCAGTGGGAAGCCATTCCCCCTTGTCCTGTCCCTCCATCCCTTGTCCCAAACCCCTCTCCAGCTCTCCTGGAGCCCCTTTAGGCACTGGAAGGGGCTCTCAGATCTCCCTGGATCCTTCCCTTCTCCAGGTGAACCCCCCCAGCTCTCCCAGCCTGGCTCCAGAGCAGAGGGGCTCCAGCCCCGGAGCATCTCCGGAGCCTCCTCTGGACTCGCTCCAGCAGCTCCAGGTCCTTGTGCTGTTGGAGCCCCAGAGCTGGAGGCAGCTCTGCAGGGGGGGTCTCACAAGGGCAGAGCTGAGGGGGAGCATCTCTCACACAGGATGAACTCAAGCACAGCCCTCATCCTGGAGCAGCAATTTTGGGGACGTGGATGCCCCTTTCTAGAGCAAAGAGGGCAAGAGCTGTCACAGCTACAGGGCACCTGGACTGGGCCACTCTCCCTCCTACAAACAGGGTCCTCAGAAAATAGAGAAGCAAGGCTTGGACCAGCAGGTTATAAACAGTGTAGTTACTTGGACCACCAGTTTATAGATGTTTCTTGGCCAGCAGAAGTCAGATAGGCTCAAAAGTCTCTAATGCAAAAGGGCACAGATTATTTTTTCCTGAGGGCATCGACCTCCCCAAATCACAGATGAATTTGCAGTAAGCGATGAATATGGTCACAGTGGTTTTACAGCCAAAAGCAAATGTAATTGTCATCAAGACCAGCTTCTTGCTAAGCCCAGTCCAGCAGGGAAAAATATTGATTCCAATAGCTTTGGATTAATTTATAACAGCACATTTGAAGAGAAGATTTGTCTGGAAAACTGGCAAAAACAACTTGTGGTACGTGAACTCTTGATCCAGTGTTTAATTCCTTTATCTCTTACCACTTATATCTCACTGCTACTCCTGCTTTGATTTGTGTCCTCAAGAGACTGGGATCATGATCCTGCATGGCATAACCCACTGAGACAGCAGCACTTCCCAGTCAGAGCCGAGAGATCACAGCATCATTCCCTATGGGAAAACACATCCAGGAAACTTTACCAGCCACAGACTTCATAGGATCATCCCGGATATATTTATATATTAAACCATAGCAGAAATGACATATGCAAGCATAAATAACTGCATTCTCTCATTACTCATATTTTGCCTTTGGAATTTTTCTCCTTTTATTGCTGTTTTACAATAGTAGTAGAGAAGTAGCAGTAAATCTATGGAGCATCTGTCTAATTACATCTCAATTTAATTATCGCTTTTCTTCATGTCTCCATCCTAATGAGGTCTTCAGGTTGTGACAGCTGATGATGAAGTGGCTGCAGAGGTGTTATCTGCTCTTCACCTGAATAAGAGCCATCCCAGGCAGAGACCAGAGAGGGCCCTTGACAGGGTGCAGCCTCACCGCTTCTGCCTCGCACCCACAAAACAATCCACATTGTGAAACGCCTGCTAGAAAGGGAGATAAAAAATTTAAACAGCCACAGGGCACCCAGGTTGGTGGATGGGTTCCAGAAACATTAGGTCATAGATTAATTTTTATTTGTTTTCCCTTCTCTCCCAAAATACACTCGGGCACTTTTCCAGCAATTATCAAAAGTCACTTTTTATAGCAAGGGTGTCTTCTACGGCACAGTTCTCCAGATTCTCTTCCATTGGCTTCATTCAAGCTTTTCTTTATTTATTTTCCATTAAGGTGGAATGGTTCAAGAGGCAGGAACTCATATTTCCCTCCAGACTACCCCAGAATATGCCAGAAAAACAAAACCCCTAAGGTCAGTGTGGTTCTACCAGAACAAATTGTCCTCCCTGGGAGCGGAACAGAGACCTTGCTGTGCTTGCTTGGCTTGTGCTATGGTCTCTGCCACTTGGGACTTGTTTTCTGTTGACATCCCAAAGACTAAATATCAAGTGTTGAGGAACCTGCTCCTTCTTGTTTAAATAATTATTCCCCTGGAAAAGCACAAACCCGATTAACAATCATTGCAACTGAAGTGTGGAATTCACTTGTGATGTGTTACTACGCTGAGCAGAAATCTGTTGCAAATATAGAGCAATGGCATTACTTTGAGCACAAATAGTGTTAAAATGCTGCGCTGCCCAGTAGCTGGTCGTGTTCGGCTTTATAATGCACCTCCAGCCTGGAAAGTGGCGGAAGTGAAGTGTTTGCAGAAGAGCCACAGGAATCAGTGGCAGAATTTGGGGGAAATCCTCCAATAGCAGAGTTGTTGACAATCTCAGAGTCCACTCTGTGTAGCACTGCAGAGTCAACAACCTTGTCTTGGTGTGTGGGAGCAACAACCTCATCTTCTGGCTGCTCACAACACATCCTGTCCCTAATGGGTGCCAAGCAAATGGGAAGGTGACCTCCTTCATCTCCAGGAAGGGATCGCATTCACAGACCAAACACAGCATTGTTATTTAGGTCATTCGGTTTGAGACCTTCTTTTAAAGTCTAGCAAAGATGTGGGGGCAGTCAACATAACCATTGTCAATCCCAGCTCTTCTAGACAGCACTCCTATAGCGTTACCCTGTTTTAATGACTAATTAGAGGAAAAAGGAGGGCTGTTCTTATCTCTGCCATTGACTTTGGCAGTGCAAGATCTGCAGACTAGTAAAGAACATGTCTGACTGTAAACATCCACTTCAGTCCCAATACTGACCATGTCCAAATGTTTTGCACCAAGTCTGTGAAGCGGAGATGGAGAGCAACCTTGAACCACCATCTTACCCTCCCCGCCCCCTCCAGGTGCAAAGGCAGAGACAACTTTGTCTAATCCACATTTGACACTTTTGTCTATCCTGTCCTTAAAACCCATCAATTAATGGAATTCCATATTTCTGTGAGGAATATCTTCTGTTTTTTCATTAAATTTAGATGTTTAGAATCCCTTTGTTCCAGTTCCACTTCATTCCTTACTCAACCTATTGAGAGTCAACAGAGGTTATTTCACTACCTCACTTAAATATTTTTGCATGGCTTTAATTATTCCTCCCTCCCCAACCCCCTTCTCTCGACTGAGGCACCCCATCTTACTCATTCCTTAGATGTCATGTTTTCTGCCTGCTCATCAATACTCTGTTGCATAAAGCTTACAGATGATTGTCCTCAATCCACACACTGAAATTCCTTTAAATCTAAGTAGATAATTGAAGCTTGTTGGATCAATATCAGGCAATGATTTAATATATTGACTGGAGATCTCTATCTGGGCAGTAATGGGTTAGTCATCAATAAGTGCATAAGTGACAGGGATCTGTGGCCAGATTCAACCTGGACTTGCTCCATCTGTATCCAGGTCACCCACATGTGTGATTTGGGCTCCTCTGAGTCCACAAGCACTTGCCCAATGGTGGGGGATGAACCAAAACCTCACAAATCCCAATGACTATCTGTGGCTTCAATCAGACATCCAATCATGGAGCACACCTGTGTCATCCTTTGTGGAAGACTGTCACAGGGCAAAGAGCCATAAAATCTGTGGATCATCCCATGTTTTATGGAGGGTTCAGCTTTACAAGCTTTAAACAGCCAAAGCTGATCGGGGCAGTTTGAATTACTTCCTCACCATCTGATGGCTACAAAGAGAGCCTAAACCCTGAGGTTAAGCAGGATGGGATGAATCTGGTGGGAACTGTTGGATTTGGGTTTGCTTTCATACCCAGTGAAAATCTTCCCTGAAAGTCCCTGTTCCTTCCACCCTTAGTCTGGGCTGAGTAAAGTTCATTAAGCACCTTTCCAAAAAAGTCATGTTACTTAAAACATCAAATCCAGGAGCTCAAAAGCCACAGGGGATCTTCTGCCACCTTAAGTAGCTGGTGAGACATGGGAATCTGAACATGACCCAAATAGCCTGAGATATATCTTGTACATGACGTGGATTTAAGAGAAGGGAAAAAAAATATATTAGCACACAAAATATTAAGTCATTCATATTTTCTGCAATTAATTTATCTGTCATCAATAGACTCATAAACTATTTGACTTTATGACAGCTTGGAAAGAGAAGATGCCAGCTTTTCCTGCAGGTGTGCATCTGGTTGGGAAGACATCAGCAACTGTACGTGCAGGGAGGGAGGATGATAGTTGGGAGACAGAGGGGTTGTGAAATAAGGAGTGAAAGGGTTGGCAAAAATGCTGGCTGGCTGCATTTGTCCTCCCTGGAGATGGGAAAGAAAGGGTTTGCAAAGCCCTGGCTTCGAGCAGCGTTCCTGAAGTAGGTTGAGAGCCCCTTACTGTGCAGTTTTATTGATCTGGCTTCAGGCAGTGAACACATAAAAAGAGCCCAGGGCACTATAGAAATGGTTCATCACATTTCCTGTATTCAGTGTGATACTTAAGATACAGGGACAGACATCAGGTGCTTACAGGCTGGTATGATCATAAAGCCTACTGACTTCACTGGGATGTTGTTTCCTTTGTGGCCTTTGCACATTTGCTCTTCAGAGCTTCTCCACAGGAGTCCTTGTGACTATGAGGCTTTGGGGCTTGGAGGATTGGGAAAATGATCCAAGTCAAGATGGATTTGATGGGTCCTTTAAGGGTCAAGCAGGGGTGGGCGAGAAGGTGTTTTCCAGTTAAAAGTACCTGTAAAGGCAATTCAGTGCCTTTGTGGGATCTCCTGGGAGAAATGTTGCTTGACCTCCTTTTCTCCTTACACTGAAGTTAATTAATAGTCAGAAAGGTTCTGGTGCTCACACTGGGTTCACATACTTCCCTCATTCCTAGGAAGCAAGTTGTGGGATTGTGGCAATTTTGCCTCTCTGGTAATTTTGGTGCCATAAAGTTCTAAATAAGCACCTGCTGAATTCAGGGGTTTTTGTTTGGGTTTTTTGGGGGGTTGTTTATTTACAAAACTGATATTTGGATGAAGCTGATGCTCAAAAGATTGAAATGGGTTTGCATTTAAATGGTAAAAAGCTATTCTTTGCTCACATGGTGCAAAAGGGGGGAAAAGCAAAGCCATTACAGCCATGGAAAGGAATAACTGGGGTGGAAATGTGGAAAAGCCCAGATTTGAAAGCTCTGTCAAGAGGAAAAGTGGATAATGAGTCTCAAGCGCTAAGGTAAAGCTAGTACTGAGTGGAGTTCTGGTTGCCTTTTGGCAGAAAATGAAGAGGGAAGGTAAAAGCTGGGGACACTGTTGTAGTTTGGGTACCAGAATGCGGAGGCAGGAAAAATCTGCAGTGGGACACAAAGAAGTTAAGATTTGGGCTTTGATGCTTTGTTTGTATTGAATCCCAAGAAAAGCTGAAGGTGCTTTAAAATGAAGTATTTCAATCTGCCCAGTCTTTTGACAAGGACCTGGAGTGACAAGACGAGAGGGAGGGTTTCAAAATGACAGAGTGTAAGTTTAGGTTGGATATTGGGAAGAACTTCTTCCCGGTGAGGGGGGTGAGGCCCTGCACAAGTTGCTCAGAGAAGCTGTGGCTGCTCCATCCCTGGAAGGGTCCAAGGCCATGTTGGACAGGGCTTGGAGCAACCTGGGCTAGTGGAAGGTGTCCCTGCCCATGGCGGGGGGGGGCTGGATGGGCTTTAAGGTCCCTTCCAACCCAAACCATTCTGGGATTCCATGTTTAATGTGTTGCAGACACGTTGCCTCCTCACAAACCTTGTGAAGCTTTAATATCATGTGTTAAGTGAGTTTCTGTCCTTCTGGACTAGAAAGGAGGCAGGAAAACATCTGGATACCTGCTGCACTCTAGTCCAGCTTTGTCTCCATGTGTTCCCAGGTGTGATGCCATCTCAGCTCCTACCACAGCACATGGGGACATCTAATGGACTGTAATATATTACAGATGGGAAAGGGCCTTGATTTGAAGCCATGTGAGGACACTGAGGGCACTCGGTGTGTTCAGCTGGAGAAGAGGAGACTGAAGGGAGACCTCACTGCAGTTCCAACTGCCTGGGCAGGGGCAGAGGAGGGGCAGGGACTGAGCTCTGCTCTGGGGGGACCAGAGACAGCACCCAGGGAAGGGCTGGAGCTGTGTCAGGGCAGGCTCAGGTTGGATCTCAGCAAAAGGTTCTTCCCCCAGAGGCTGGTTGGGCACTGACCAGGCTCCCCAGGGCAGTGGGCACAGCCCCAAGGCTGCCAGAGCTCCAGGAGGGTTTGGATGATCTTCTGGGGCACAGGGGGTAAGACCTGGGGATGGGCCTGTGCAGGGCTGAGGGTTGGACTGGATGATCCTTGTGGGTCCCTTCCAACTCAGCACATTCTGGGATTCTGTGATAATGTGATGCAGGATGTTGTGCCGAGCAGGGACCTGGAGCAGCCACCTCTGGAAGAGTTTCAGCTATCAGCAGTGTGTCCTGGGAAGTGCTGGTGTGTCCCAAGAGCTGCAGCCTGGCAGTGCAAACAAGGTGTGACCTCCCTGCCAGGTACAGTGAGAGGCTCCTGACTGATAACATGTTTGTCACCGATTCACCCGCCTCGAAACTCCAGAGACAAACACGTCCTGGGGTGTAGAGGCTCCGGATCAAATGCCTGGGAGATGTTGCCCCTTCTTTGTGATTTTAATACTTGACTAAACTAAATCCAGCAATGGGAGGTGGGTTAGAGGGGAGATATGGAGTTGAATCCTCAATGCTTTGGGCAAAACCCAGGTGGGATGAGTGTCCAAGGCCAGGTTGGACAGGGCTTGGAGCAACCTGGTCTAGTGGAAGGTGTCCCTGCCCATGGCAGGGGGTGGGACTGGATGGGCTTTAAGGTCCCTTCCAACTCAAACAATTCCATGACACATGAACATTCCCATCTCCAGTGAACCCCTGCTTCCTTCAGCCCACTCAGCTCCAAAGGCACATCACACCCCTGAAAAGGATTTAAATAAAAACAGGGGGAAAGGGGAAGAGTGAAGAACCAACACAAGAAATTTCTCTCCACAAATAGGGAAACATCTTGAACATGCCACTGGCATGTTGCTGCAGACAGCTTAAGCCCAGAGAAAATTCTTTGGCAGTGACATCAATTCAGCAATAAGTAATGCATTTTCTAGGGCTGAGATTCAATTTAAGGTTTCTCCAGTGAGTGGAATGATTGAAGGGTACTTAAAAAACATCCAACAAATGAGATTCCTTTTGTTAAGCTCTCGTCAGCCCATAAGTTAAAAGTGGGGGGTTTTATCCCCTTTTTTCCACTTGAACTGTGGTTTATGTGCTGAAATCTGTTAGAACTGCCTTGAACTTGTCTTTCTGTAGAAATCATCCCCCTTCCACCAAATGTAGAAGCTGATAATAATTGTTTTTAGTGCTGAGTGACCCATCCAAGGCTCTGAGGATGTTTATCCTCTCCACACTCACCCCTTCTTACCTACAAGCTGGCACCCAGCAGAAACCACAGATTCACTGAACACCAAGAAAAGGACAGTTTTGGGCTGTGAATCCTTGAGAAATATGGCACAGAACAATCTTTTTTTTTTTTTCCTGGAAAATTTTCAGCAGTCAGTGTTTTACAACCTCCCCAAACTGAAATCTGCTCACAGAGCTCTGGGTTTAATAACCCCCAGCAAATCTCTCCTTCAGATATTGTCACATTTTCTTCCACTATAATAAAAAAAAAATTAGAAGTTGCTATAATTTTACAGGGAGTTCTCACTGCCTATGAATTTAAAACTAGCCTGAATAATACTCAGAGAAAAGGCAGTAAAAACTAGTTTTGTACCAGCAAATGAAGGGCTTAAAAGTTTATTTTCTTGCTGAGTGACTGGAGTTAGGTAAATCCCATCTCCAAAGGTTTCCTTGCTGGTGATGCAGCTGTGGGAATTGCCAAATACATACCCAACAAAGGACTAATTTTCTGAAAATAGTGATTATATTATTAACTATCTCTCTATCTTGGTCCAAATTAAGTTTGAGGACAGTGGTGGGAAGAGAGGATGCCATTGAGCTTAGCGCTTTTCACCAGCTCTGTCCTCTTGTCTCCTGAAGACGAAGGTTTGGAAGGAACCTGCTGTGACCTGAGTGTTGACGCCATTAGACCTTCATCTTTAAATATGGTGTGGTTTAGGCAAAGGAGGGGAACTGGGGAGAACCTCAAACTTGAGTTGTGTCAGGCTAAATACATGTATATGATTTTGGTGCTGGGTTTGGAGGCTCTGCCCAGCCACAGAGGTGACCAGAGTCTGTCCCTGGCTGGGAAATGGGCTTTAATCTCATGTTGCTGTTTGAAAATGAGATGTTTAACCGAAGCTGGTTGTTTTGATTCTGCAGCAAAGGGAGAGAGAGGGAGGTCAAGGCAGCAGCTCATCCTAGGTCTGTCTGGCCAGGGTGACCTTTTCCCTGGTGATGCTCACTGGGTTTCACTCCTCTGGGTGTCTGCTGGTGGATTGAGCTCGTTTTGAGGTGGTCTGCAGGTGGATTGAGAGTGGGCACAGAAGGTGCTGGAGGCTTTCCCTGGGTAATCTCTAATTCCACAGGGCCACCTCTGTGTCACTTGACTTCTGAGCAGTGTAAACCCAGACTACTGAAGGCTCCTGACCTTGCAAATAAGGCCAGAAAGATCCATAATCTGTGTCTGAGCGAGAGCCAGCAGGTTTTCAGACAGGTTTTAGGAGGGCCTAGTTTGGGTGATGCAGCCTCTGCCTTTGGAGAGGGGAGGTCTGTTACGTACAGCCAGGATGATCTCTCCCAAACATGAGCCCTCAGGTTGAGGTTGGAGCACCCCGTGGGACAAGGCTCAGGAGCAGTTTCCAGAGCTGAGCTCCCAAGGCGCCTTATCTTCATCTCTCATTGGATCTATTCACATGCAATCCAAAGCGGAGGGGTTGGGGATTAGACCTGCTCTGACTTCCCCCAGGGGAAGCAGCAGCTGGGTGGAGAGTGTTTGTTTTGGGTGTTTGCGCCATGGCAGAGGAAGAGGAGGCAGCAATGTGAAGTGGCTGCTCCATGTCAGGGCTTAGCTTTGCTTGACAAGCCATCTCTAATTCTTCCTACTATAAACCCAATAAATGAAAATGCTGGGGAAATAATTATAAATGCAACAGTCAGGATTAGACCAAAATGAAATAGGAAAACCCCATCTAGGAAGCAACTACCACTAAGTAATTAATCTTACTCCTATGGGTCCCATTTTTCCTGCCTTGTGCTTCAACAACTGAAACGTTCTGGTTTGTGGAGTAGTTTGGATAAAAAGGGGGGTGGGGTGGGGGGAGAAAAGTTGCTTAAAAATAAGTCAAAGGCTCCAACATGTGTTCTTGGCCAGTTGAATTCAAGATGAGGGTTTTAGGCTTCCCATGGGAGCTCCCTTTCACAGCTCCCCCCTAATCCTCTGGAAATCGCCTGTTCCCTACAGCTGCTGGCTCACCAGATGAACTATTTGTTCAATTATTCTTGGCCGTGCTAGCTCGGGCTGCTCAAAGCCGCTGGCCCCGTCCCTCGGCCCACTTCAATGGCCCCGGGGCAGCTCCAGCCCGTGTGGAGCCCCCGAGCCCGGCGGGCCCCGCTCCGCGCCCGCCCCCGCGGCCCTTTTCATCCGCCCTCCGGCCCGGCCGGGGCCGCTGCAGGGCCGGGCTGGCAGGGCGGCTCCGGTGTCGGTGTCGGAGCGCTGGGGTGAGAAAATAATTACAAATGAAAGAGAGATTAGCAGGGGCTGTTGCGACAAATGCTGCCGAAATGGTTTCTGGAGCGCCGGCGGAACCTTCTGACGGGAGGGATCGGAGCAGCTGCCGTCCCGTGGGGTGAGGAGAAACAGGGATCCCTCTGGGACCCCGGAATGAGAGCCTAAAACCTGACAAACCGCCGCTCAGGGGCATGAGATGTCAGGCCAGGGCAGCCTCACGTCATACAAATGGACTGGTAATTAACACAATTTATTTTTCACATTTCTCTGCTCCCTCCACCACCATCCCCCAGTCTCGGTGTTTGCAGAAGAGTTCAAACCCATCTAAAAAATGGCTCACAGCTGCTGAAAGATGGCTCTTGCCTGGTGCTGGGAATCCTCAGGGTTCATCTGGTGAGTGATCTGAGTCTTTGACCTCTTTGAGATCGTGGAATCACAGAATGTGCTGAGTTGGAAGGGACCCACAAGGACCATCCAGTCCAACCCTGACCCTGCGCAGGCCCATCCCCAGGCTCACCCCCTGTGCCCCAGAGGATCAGCCAAACCCTCCTGGAGCTCTGGCAGCCCTGGGGCTGTGCCCACTGCCCTGGGGAGCCTGGTCAGTGCCCAACCAGCCTCTGGGGGAAGAACCTTTTGCTGAGATCCAACCTGAGCCTGCCCTGACACAGCTCCAGCCATTCCCTGGGTGCTGTGCCTGGTCCCCCCAGAGCAGAGCTCAGTCCCTGCCCCTCCTCTGCCCCTGCCCAGGCAGTTGGAACTGCAGTGAGGTCTCCCTTCAGTCTCCTCTTCTCCAGCTGAACACACCGAGTGCCCTCAGTGTCCTCACATGGCTTCATGCAGTTCCTAAATGGTTCATCCTGACTTCAGGTGAAGCCTCATTTGAATTTGCCAAACCTCCCCCCACTTAACTAAAAGATCAGGAGAGCACAACACAGCTATGCAGATATGCCTGGAGGACAGGACATGTGGGAAAGACCTTGATGATCTTTAGATGAGACTGTAAATAGTTGATGGCAAGGTTGGACAGGGATTGGAGCAACCTGGTCTAATGGAAGGTGTCCCTGCCCATGGCAGGGGGCTGGAATCAGATAATCTTTAGGGTCCCTTCCAACCCAGACCAGTCTGGGATTCTGTGATTCAGCTCCCAGTGGCCATTAGGAGGGAGTAAATCCTGCTCACAAGCAGGCAGAGCAGGAAAACAAGAAGAGATCAAGATGAAGACAAGATCCTTGTCTTCTCATCCATCCAGCCTCACACTGACCAGAAGGAATGGCAGGTTGGGTTTGCTTAGGGCTGATGGGCACCAATAATACTTTAACCATCAGCTCTTACATTAGAAGCAGCAGAAAGGTATTGTCTGAATGGAGCTATGGGGAAGCCCTGCCTTGACGGCCATGGCAGCACTAAAGCTTGGTTATCCCATGGGATTATGAGATGTTGGTGTTTCTCTCTTCTTCCAGACTCTCAGTTTTGCCTGGTGAGAGGAAATACTGCCCGTGTCACTGTCAGAAATAGTACAGGACAAGGAGAAATGTTTTGGTGAGATGTGCTTCCCTTTGGGCACATAGAATCCTAGAATGAATGGTTTGGGTTGGAAGAAACCTTAAAGCTCATCTCATTCCACCCCCTTCCACTAGCCCAGGTTGCTCCAAGCCCTGTCCAACCTGGCCTTGGACACTTCCAGGGATGGGGCAGCCACAGCTTCTCTGGGCAACCTGTGCCAGGGCCTCCCCACCCTCACCGGGAAGGATTTCTTCCCAATATCCAATCCAAACTTACTCTTTCCATTTGGAACTCTCATGTCCCTGTTTCCCCTGTCCAGAGCAGAGGCACTGCAGCATCCCCCTGCTTTGGGTTTTCTCCCCCCAAATTCTGAAGAGAAAAGGGATGTACAACCTCTCCACACCTGCATCCGTTTTGCAACCTCCCTCTTATTCCTCCCTCCCTTCCACTCATCCTCCTTCCATCACCCCCAGGTCTCTCCCAGCTGCTTCTCACATCTCCCGAGCCCCAGCAATTGCTCTTGAAGCAACACATCAAAACACCATTAGCTCCTCCCGGCCAGTCCGGCTCCCCCCGTCCCAGGACAGGCTGGCGCTGACACATCCCGCCTGGCACTTTGAAGCCCCCGTCCGGCTCTGCGGGGACAGCTGGGCTGTGCCACAATCCCCTCGGCCCTTTGGGCTAAGCCGGGCGTTTTAAAATAGTCCCCCCCTCCCTTCCCGGCGGTGACAACTGCACAATTATTTTAGACGCTGTTTATGGACCCGCCGCGTAACTGGAGCCTGCGGGGGGAGGAGGAAAGAGAATGGTGGGCAAAGGGGGCTGGGGAAGAGGAGTTTTCACCCTAATTAGCAGCCCCCTCATTTCTCACAGGTTGCTGGAAAACTCATCCATGCATGTGAAAGCTACAGCACCAAAGGTGGCTGAAAACAAACACTTTGCTGCAATCCTTATTTTTCTAAGGATGGTTTGAATCCCTTGGCATTTGTTTCAGGGCCCCCCAAAAGGCAGTGCTACCTTCTCGCTGGAAAATAGATGCTGCCAGTCGGGTTGGGACAGTGGGTAGGATTGGGAACTGCCCCGTTGGTAAAACAGGGATGTGTTGTCTGGGATGACCCCAGGAAAGGAGGGGGAGGGACAGGGATAGAGCTGTTCTTCCTGAAATCAGTGTGGCAGCCCAGCTGCTGCCAAGTGCCTTTGGAGAGGGAAGGCTGTGGCAAAGTGACACAAGGAGCTTTTCACAGGCAGTGTGGGACTGGCTGGAACTGGGCTCCCCCCAACCCCAAAACGGAGGTGCAGCCCCCCGTTCCCAGACCTGCCCCCTCGCACCCCTAAGCATCCCTCGGTGGTGGAGCAGGAACCTTTCTGCAGGCCCTCAGCACCCCCTAGTGTTCCCGAATATTCCCAGGGTTCAATCCTGCACACCCAAGGCTCGTCTGGTCGTGCCAGGTGACGGCTGGTCCTCGAGGCTGGGGCAGCAGCATCATCCCACATCCCACATCCCTGCATCCACAAGGAATCCCCTAATCCCCGATTACCACCTCTCTTCTCCCATTTAACAACACAAATCCCCAGTGCAACCTCTCAGGTGTGAAGGCTGCTCCCTCAAGCCCTCAGGTCTCAAATCCCAAAACATCCTCCTCCGTGGGCATGGATTTACAGGGCAGGCTGGAATTCTTTCCTATCCAAGGTCTCTGCAGAGCGTGAGGAGATGCTGGTTTGTAGCACGCTGGGGCTGTTTCCATCGCTAAAGGTCAGAAAATATCAGGGTTTGAATTTGCTCTTCTCCCCTGGTCCCAAGTATGGGGTTTGATGAAATGCGGCTTTTAGGACTGAAAAATAAAGGAAAATTAGCAGAAATTATAAATGTTTGCTTGTGAATGAGAGCTGGAGTGGGAGTGCTGGGGAGGAGAACAGTGGGGAAGATTGTAAAGATGATGAATATGGGGAGGAAACAAATTAAATATCAGTATTACTGACACTTCCCAAAGCTAATTTCAAAGGCAAAGGGTTCAGTATTAATGTGTCAAGGTGATTGAACTGATTTCCCCTCTTTTCAGGTAAAACTACCCACTGCATCTGACCCTGCTGGGCCCTCGTTTCTTCCACTCCAGGTGTTGATGATGAAGGCATCCCCACCAAAAATGCCTCTAGTTTATTGGTGACGTGGGTATGGAGAGTGGGGCCGAGCCCTGCTGGGGAGGTGACATTCCTGCATCTGCCACTGCGATGCGCACTTGCTCCATCACTGCGGAACGGCAGCTGGAAGGAGGGGGGAAATCCCCAAATCCAACCTCCCAGGACGAGAAGATTTAATTTTGGCTAACTCCCGGGACACTATTGACGGCACAGCCCTAAGGGCTACCCAGCTCCCTGCACCTCTCCCAGATGGCTCACTCTCCACATGAGGTGGTTTCGGGGAGCATTTCATTGCCTTCCTGCTTTTTTTTTTACTCCACTTTAGCTGTGAGTTGGTTTTTTACCCTGTTAAAATTTCCCATGGATTTTTGCCCTCTATGTGGTCCCTTTTGGGTGCTGTTGCTGTCACTTTTATCCCTCATCACCTCTCCCTGCACCTCTCTCTCTGTTGTCTGTCACTGTTTCCTCACCCTCTGCTTTCTTCTTCCTTTCCATTACTCTTCTCTGGATACATAATTTTCCTTTTAATGATCTTCTGTCCCTTATTAATGCTTTTTCCATGTCCAAGCATGCTCCAGGCCTGGCATCCAGCTGGGACTGATGCAGTTGGAATCACATCGTGTCTGAGCTCTCCCTGCTTTCATTTCATTCTCACTTGTTCTTACCCAGCTGGGGTCTCAGATCTGTTCATGGGGGGATGTAACAGAAGCCTTTGGGGTTTCCCTTTGCTTATGTCTGCTTTCCTTGCCAAGCTGTGCCCCAAAGCAATCGCTTTCCAGCCTGGCTGTGCACGGATGCTGTGTGCTCCCCACAGCTGCAGATGTGCCATATCAGATTTATTCACCTCCTCCTTTTGCCATCTGGCAAACTCCTTCCTGGATATCTTTGTGAGGGAACAGAGTGTTTGCAAGAATTAGGTCACATTTTGGGCAGAGTTTAAAGGGTCCCTTGCCATCCCTTCTGTTTTTTCCCAGTTTGTACCTCCCCAGGGCTGTATTTCCATTGCTGAAGGTCAATAAATATCCTACCCACAAATATCCTCCCTATCCCACAGTGTGCGGGGAATAAAGCTGCCCATGGAGAGGGATAAATTTAGGTGATGGTGCTTTGGAGCAGCTGCAGGTCTCTGCCCCTTCCCCTGTTCCAAGGTACTTCAGCATCACTGGAGATCTGGGTTGCACGCGATGGGTGAGCGCTCAGTGACAAACAGCCCTGAGATGGGAGGATGCTCTGAAAGGATCCTTCCCTGGGTGCCAGGAAGGCTGAGGGAGATTCCACCAGGAGGTGGCTCACTTAGAAATGGGAGGATGTAGATACAAACCCGTTTTCCTGCAGACCCATTGCCTGCAGTGGGTGCTGCATCCCACAGCACTTGCTCCTTTAGGAGGGTTTCGTGGGTACAGGAGGAGGGGAAGGAACACAAGGTGTCATTGTCTCAGCTGGAAAACACATCGATATCCCAGTGAGGGAGCAGGTAAATATCTGTGCCTGGCCAGTGTTCCAGCCTGCTTTCCCATTTTCCTGCCTCTGCAGATTGCAGGCAGCTTGTGCACTCATCCCTCCGGATGTGTGTCCACGTGGCAGGTGACTCTGTCACCCGTCCCCTCTGCCAGCACAGGAAAATAAGGGAACTAATTTCCTGGCTCTTACACTCCATCATTTCCCCCATTTCTCTGAGCAATTAGTTCTGAGCTCTTTCTGAGCCCTCCTCTTCCCACTGCCTGTATCACACACTGCATCCGTAGAGACTGCAGGTGCCATCTTATCTTCCCAGAGGGCATCCTGAGATGATTCCCAGGGCACCACATTCCTGTTTTCTTGGTGATTCCCTGCAGATTTGCATGTCAGTGTGAAGAGACTGTCAGGCTGTTGTTTGCTGCCAGAGCTCCTATGGATGTGTTTAGGAGCTGCAGTTCTGCGTGGGATGAGCAGGGAGAAAATAGACATCAGGAGGTGGAAAATTAGAGATGGGCAGGACACAAAACAGCTTTTGGAGGCTTCAACATTTCCTAGAATAGGAATTATGAATTTTTTTCTGGACTGATTTCATGGGAAGGCAATGAGATTTAGAAATGTTGCTAATTAGGAACTGATCTCTGGGGTTTTTATGCTGGTTGGGCTGTGCTGACCAGAATTCTAGTGGTAGCTCAGCCCCCATGGATGGTGAGAGCCCAAATTGGACACAGGTTTGATGAATTCAAAGCCTTTACATGTGATTTCAAGGCTGTTTAAGGAACTGTTTTAAGGGTGCCTGAGCTCTAGGAAGATACAGCTATAAATTAGAGATGACTTCAGGTTTGTCTTATCAGGAAATGGTTGCTCAGGACCATGTGGAAGTGAGACATTCTGCTGAGGTTCCACTTAATCCCAGCTCAGGCTTGGTCTTTACTACAATAAATGCACACAGAGAGGTTATTTGTTTCCTTATAGTAAGATCCACCCCCTACACACCCCGTGATTTGGTTCTGCAAATATTTGAAGGTGCAAATTTCCTGGTAGCCAAGAAACACCGACATAACTCAGCAGAGCATTGGGTATGAACAAACTCCCATTTTAGAGTCAGGTTTAGTTTTTAACCATACTCAGCCCTTCTTATGTACCAGCTCCAGGAACTTCATCACTCACAACTAAGATTTTCCATGGCATTTTTAGGGTCTCATTTGCAGTTTTGGACATGCCCTGGAATTTTTCTCATGAACTTCCAGCAACTCCCCACCTAAATAACTCTTCATTTTCTCAGGCCCTCCATCTCACCACTTCTTTTGCTTCCATTTATTTCTCAGCCTCAGTTCTGGGGGTTGTTTTTTTGGGTTAAATCCTCCTGTGTGAGGTGAGTGTAAACGCCTTGATTAATTCTGATTTATTCCAGGGCTTGTGGGACACAGGTTAAAATGTCAGCAGCTCCTGGGATGTTCATGAAACAATTTCATGGAGAGACAAGAAGTACCTGCAGCTTGGCTTTTGTCTCTGGGACATTTGAATCATCCCACCTCCTAAAACCATACAGAGTTTGGGCATCCAACCCCACCACTGATAAAAGAGAGGAAGACTGTAGGATGCTTCCTCCTTTCCAGCAGCGCCCACCTCTCTGAGAGGTGAGAAAAGGTGGATTAATGAATAATTATTTATTATTTAAAGATTTACCTTTTAAACAGCATTGTGGGACAGGGAGAGGGAATAGATTTGATGCTAATAAATCAAAATAATAATATAATAATATAAGGAAAAGACAGGGGATTGCCAGACAGCACTTCTAACCCTCAAGTCATTTATAAAACAGGGTGGTATTTATATTTAAAATATTTAAAACATTAAAATCGAGCTTTCTTACTACAAATTCCCTGTGGCAGGTGTAGTTGCTCTCAGGGCTGTAAGTAGCTGAGATGTTCCCTAAAAGTGAGTAAAACCCAGGGCTGGAGCACAGAAGGCCCTGTCAGAGTTTCCTTTACAAATAGCCATAATAATGCTTCCCTCTCTCCCAAGGGTGTCGTGGGGGTTAATTATTTAACATTTGTAAAGCACTTGCAGGGCTGGAGATGAAAGTGGAAAGTATTATAAAGGATAAACTCAGTTTTATAGGAGGCCCGGTCGGAAAATCGCATTTGGATTGAAATATGGGTTCTGAGTGGGAATCCCAGGAGGAGCATCCATCAAACCTGGGAAGCACAGAAAATGAAGAACTTTGGAGGAATTAATCCAGTTAATAATTAATGCAGGTGAGGAATGCAGGGACCTGGGGTGTGGGGTAATGCCCCACACAGCTCCCCTGGCCCTGCATGGGGTGGGTGACAGGGGGGTCTGATAGAAGGAAATTTAATCATTCCATGAAATGTGAGAAAATAAAGATTTTGGGGAGAAAGCCTTGAGACAGCCAGAAGTCAGGATCTCACGGAAGAGTTTTGGGGGTGCAACTGGAAATGACAGTCCTGATGTGCACAGGAGTGGGGAATTTTGGTGTCCAGGGCCACTTTTCCCTCCTGGCTGGGGTTTGGGGAGGCTGTGGGCACCCAGAGCTGGCAGGGAGGGGGCGGGTGGGGCAGGGGAGGAGCACGGGTCACCTTGGAGCAGGTGTGGCAGCGGCATCGACGGGGCAGGTAAGGCTCTGCTGCCCAGGGCTGGCACGGGGAGCGGGCTCGGGAGGGGGAGGTCACCCCACACCATGGGATGAGAGGGGAACCCCCCGCCTGCCCCTTAGGGGACCCCTCAGTTTGGATCCAAACCCCGTAGGGAGGAAGGAGAGGGGTCATGGTGGGGTAAACCTGGACCGACTCCCCTTGGGAAAGCAAATTGGGGGGGGGGGGAGTTGGTGCGCTCTGCCCTGCCCAAGCCACCGGGGTGTCCCAGCACCCTGGAGGGGCACGGAGGGTTCCTGCTGTCCCTGCCGGGCTGGGAGCGATGGGACAGCCGGGCTAACCCGCAGCAGCGTTTTCCAAGGAGGAAGTTGAAAAATAAACATGGTGTGTGGGGCTGAAAGCAGGGAAAGGTGAGAGCGGGGCAGCCGGGGGGCAACGATTCCCCCCCGGACCCCAGCACTGCCCGCGAGGAGCCCTCGCCGGCTCCCTGCTCCCCTCCCTGCCAAATTAAATGCGAAACCTCTGCCTCGCGACTAAGCCGAAATCGCTGCTCCGGCCACTGAACCAGAAAGTCCCTCCCCATGCTCCTCTCCCCGCAGAAGTGCCCAGAAAAGTCGCTTTTAGTGCCCAAAAAAGTGCAGGTTAGAATCGTAGAATCCCAGCATGGCTTGGGTTGGAAGGGACCTTAAACTCATTTCATTCCAACCTCTCTGCCATGAACAGGGACACTTTTCCTGCAGGGGAAGGGTTTCTTCCTTCTTCCTACCGGATTATCGTTAAAAAACTAACAACCTCTCTCTTTGGCAGCTCAGGATGTGATCACAGAGGCACAGGGTGCTGGTGGAGGGGGATGCTGGGGGGCCACAGCTCTCTAGGGGGCAGATGTGGCGCTCAGCAGGCTGAGGGTTATGTGTTGTAGGTGAATAATTGGATATTTCTGGGATATATTGCAATGGAAATGGTTTCTTTAGTTGTTTTCCTTGAGGAATGTTGAAGACCTACAGCTCTTACCCTGTGTCACATTCTGGGGCAGTTGGGACAATTTTAGGACAAGCAGTCTTCTCCTCTTTGGAAAATGCCCAAAGAAGCTGTGGAGTCCAGAGGAGCTGTGAATACCCCACGACTGGATGTATTCCAGGTTGGACAGGGATTGGAGCAACCTAGTGGAAGGAGTCCTGCCCATGGCAGGGGGTGGAACTGGATGAGCTTTAAGATCCCTTCCAACCCAAACCATTCTGGAATTCTAGGATCCTATAAATCCTGATTTTTCTGGCATTTTTGGTGGTGATAATGTGGCTTTGAGTTTATTTTGGGTTGGTACCTGTAAGGTGATAGGAATTATTGGAGTCAGGGCTAGTCCATCATGGCACATCTCAGAGCCGGGGGGGCAGTTTGGGGCACAGATGGCACCCACCCCCTTTAGAAAGCACTTTAATCACTTAAGCATTGCACAGAGGTGAAGAAAAATGGCTTTTAAGATGGTAGCGTGCATTTCCCCAAACAGATAATTTTTAAATTCAAACCTCAGTGCCGTAAAACCACAAACAAACAAGTGCAGGTCGTAAAGAGAAGGAAAAGGGTGATGAAGTGCCTGTTCTGAGCCCCCGTAATTAAGATGGCTTTGGCTTTGTTTTATTTCTGAGCTTTCTCTGCTGGGCTGTAACTTGGAGCTGCTTCTTGCTGCTTCCCTGATGACAGCGCTTGGAGCAGAGATTGGGATGGAGAATCTGAAACAGGAGCTTATAAAACAGGCAAAGAAAGGCAGCATAAAGAAGAGGAGACAGAGAGCAGTATAATCTCTCCATCACCACTTTTTACGTGTCTCTCTCCCCCAGTGACTCTTTTCAGATATGTCTCAGGTCCAGCATCCTGAGTTTAAAGCTTTCATCTCAGTTTGAACTTCCCCACCGAATTTTCCCATTTCAGTGGGTTGGATTATCTCAGTCTATTTTCTCTGTCTCTCTGCAGTCACCATACAAGCTCTTGCAACACCTGATGGTCCTTCAGATACTCCCTGACAATTGCATTTAATAGTTTCCAATGATGATGATAATTTTTTAACCTAAGTCCAAAACCCTTAAGGATCCTTTAGAGGCAGAAAAGTTGCTTTCCTGGCTTTGCAGACACATCTGGGCTCGCCAGGATGAGGAACACAATTGCTCAGTGTCCCTGTTAACACTCCCCGACATGGGTGAGGCAAAGAGGAAAAAACCTGACCATAATGGGATGAAATGGTTCAGAATGGGGTTTTAGCCTGACATTAATGCATTAGGGATCCAGCTCCTGAGGGAGCTAATGGAAGTGCTGCTATGATTAGAAATGCCTCTGCAGACAAATGAGACAGTGCTGGTAGTGGAGTGAGGCGGTGCAGGATACAGGAGAGCTTTTCTTTGTCAGTGATGCCTCTCCTGACATCTTTTGGGTGTCGTCTTTCTGTCCTCAGAGGCACAGATCTCTCACCTCTGTGTCTGTACCACTGCCTTCCCTCCCAGGTGCAGTATTTGGGCTGTGGGTTGCTTTGTATTCAAGGATACACACGGAGAACATTCAGGGCAACCAGCCTGATGGAGAATGGTTTTTTTGGCCACAGCACCTCAGCTGCTGTCAGTCTGAAGGGCTGGGTTTGATGAGCTTCTGCAGCTGCAGATTCAGCATGAGGGGAGACCTGAACCCCCTCTGGAAATGGCTTTGTTATTTCCAGATACACATCTCAGTGGCATTCCCCAGCTCAGCCTCGGTTGTTTTTTTTTTCTGCAAGCCAAGACGTTTCTCTTCTTCCCTGAGTCAGCTTTTCCCTGGGGACCGTCTCTGTCACCCGCAGTTGCTCCCAGAGCCAAGTACAGGTCCTGCAGCAAGCAAACGAGCTCTGATGTATCTGAACTGCCTGATTTACAGAGGGTGAAGGGCAGAGTTAATTGTAGTGGTGATGGCTGTGAGCTGTTTCCACTGGTGAACTTCAGACTGCAATTCCAAGCTGGGGAAATGGAAGTGATGCCCTGACTGAGACACTATCAATGCACTAATAAAACCTTTAAAAAAACCCCAAAAATCTCAGTAGACAAACGAGACACTTGGAAAAGTAAAATGGCCCAGGGTTTGGCTGAAAAGAGGTTTTGTGGCTGCCAGAGTAGGGCAAGAGGAGGAGGGGAGAGTCTCACTGGGCTCCTCACCATCCTCCCGGCTGCCTCCCTGGGTGGTTGGTGCATTAGCTGTGAACCAAGAAGGAACCAGCTCCCCAGAGAGGTGATAAGAGCAGATGAAGCAGTAAATCATTAAGCTGACGCAGCACAGGGCATCGTAATAAACAGGGGTAAAGTGCACTAATGACAGGCCAGCGGGGACACGGGTCTGTCATTGGACACGGGGTCAGGGGATGAGGGAAGGGGCAAAGTCACACTCAGCAGGGATGTCCTGGGAAGGTGGCTGTGGCCACCAACCTCAGCATCCACTGGATCTCCAGCTTGTTCTTTTCCCTGCTGATTGCAGGCAAGTCTCACATCCTTAGGAGCTGTAGGGATAAACAGGGGCTGTTTGTGCCCTGAGGCACAAACATAATTGTGGCTGGTTTTTCTCCTGTACTTACCTATTGCATGTTTTCAGAGGAGAAAGAGAAGCAGGAGAAAGAGTTTTGCTGGTCACATGTCCCAACTGAGCCACGTGATTCCTGCTAGTGAGGGATCAGGCAGGAATGGACTCCAGCAACCCCACAACAGCCCCCATCACCCCACCGAGCTCAGCCCAGCTCGTGCAGACACTGTGAGGTGGACATGCATGCTCCATCTAACTGATCTTTAATTGAGGTTAATGAGGATATCCTTCAGGTCAACCCGGTTTGACTGTGTTGATCTCAGCAGGGAAACCCTGAGATGTATCTCTCACAATGACATGAGAGGTGAAAAGACACTGACGTGTACCTGGAAATAATGGAGCTGTTTCCAGCCTTCCAGGGAGGGTTTGGGTCTCTCCTCATGCCAAATCTGCACCTGCAGGAGCTCATCAAACCCAGCCCTACAGACTGATAGCAGCTGAGGTGCTGTGGCCAAAAAACCATCAAAGAAGGTCGCACTGTGTATCTGCCTTTAACATGTAACTGCTGGAGCTACATCATAGTTATATGTTTGCCTACACATTATTGTGATCCTTTTATAATTATACCATTAACATGGCATAATATGGCTGCAGTAGTTCTTGTTGTGGTATTCTGGGGTGGATTTAGCTCTGCTTCCAGTCATTACCCTGATTTTATACCATTCCTCCTTGTATCTGATCTAACTTTCCCCTCTTTCAGTTTAAAGCCTTTACCTCACTGTAGGTACATGATGGGACTCTCTGCTCACCCAGAAAATACAGATTTTCCAGCCCTCTCCCTGGCTCGGGAATGCTGCTCTCTTAACCACAGGGATCCAGGTGGATGCTCCCATTCCCTGGTTGTCTGTTTGACAGGACTACAGGGATGATTATATTAACCCACTGGACCATGCCAGCACTGCTTTGATTTCCTGTTTAATTACCCGATGTACCCAATGTCAATACATCTCTCCTTTGAAGTCATGAATTAAGGCAGAGCCTTTGCAGTGCTGCTCACAGCAACCCACAAAGCTACCAGTGAGTACAAGAGAAAACACCATTTCTGTGCACAGCTTAGAAAGTCCCCTCCTAAATTAATTTTCCTGAACCCACTGGTAGCTCAGAGGTGTTTGGTGAGGACAGGACTGTGGGACCAGCCTGGTGTGACCACGAGGGCATCAGCCCGTCACTGCCGTGTGTAGCTGCACGTCCTGGGATGGTGTTTGCACAAGGAGCCAATGTTTGCTCCCCACCAGGTGTTGGATGAGCTGTCTGGTTAAACCAGCTCAGATCAGGCAGGTTGGCTACAGGGATTTTCCTGCCTGGGGACAGGCACCTCTGGGAGATGGTACCTGCATCAGCCATGGACTTCAAGGGATGAAACAAGGTGTCCCTGGGACAAACTGACTGAAATCAGACATTAATAAAGGCCAAGGAATGGCTCTCCCTCTCCAAGGCTGACAGCAGTGAGCCATATTCAACCCAAATTATCTTTGTGCAACAGCAGAAGAGCATTTTTGGTTTATATTTCCAGCGAGTGGAGACTGAAGGCCAAAATGTCACTGGTGGTTTAAGGATGATCAGGAGGCAGCCTGGGATGGGGAGCTCAGGTCCAGCTCCAAAGCATCCACCCCACGAGGGGGATGTTTTCCACCTGGTGTTAAGCACAGAGAGGAGGTCACTGACTGGAGAAGGACGTCCTGGGCACCAGCAGCACAGCCTTTGTTATCAATTCCAACCATCCCAGTTGCCCAGCCTGGCACCTCACACCCAGGCGGGCCCTGAACGTACTCTGGAGCCCACATGAAAGAACTAATCAGTTCTCCACCTAATTAAGCAAACCAGCAAATGGCAAACAGGAGCCAGCCTGGCTTAATTGGTGTAATTGTCCCCAGAAATGGGTCCCCTGGCTCCCTACAAACGGGGGGAGGGATGGGGGGCGTGCTCTGGCATGGAGGGGCAGCCTGGCTGGGATCCTCCCTGCAAATTCTGGCTTAGGGGTGCCTTGGGGAGGGAAGAGTGTGAGGAGGTCAGGATGCAGGGAGCGAGTTGGTTGGTTTGCCCAAACTCACAGTGTTTTGTTTCCAGCAGCTTTTGGGAAGCTCTATTTTTAACAAAATGCTTTGGTTTGTGGAATAAATGCAGAGTATATTTCCCCCCTCTATAGGCTGAAATAATTTCAGGAATTTTAAAACATTTTGGACTTCTGTGGCTATTCAAGGAGCTAAAGAAACTCACTGGCATTTACCCCTAGACGTTACTGCTTTCCCTGTGTATTATCTCTCCTACCTGGTCCCAAAAAGCCCCCTTCCCTAGTCTACTCATTCTTGCAGAAGAGCAGGAAAAACAGGAGCTGCTGCTGGGAGGGATCCCAGGAATGCAAGGTACAGGCTGGGATTTGTCAGAGATTGTGGCAGATTTAGGGATTTTGCTAAACTGGTCTGGCTTTTTTGGACATTTTCTAATCCTGGGGCAAGGACCTCAGAGAGGTCCCATTTGTTCCCACCTCTCACCCTTGGAGGGTTTTCCAGTTCTCTGACCTATTCCTATGTGCTAGGTCAAGCCTTTTCCAGGCCTCCGTGCAAGGGAAATCCTATTTTTCCCAGTGTTATGCCAAATAACTGGTGTAAGTTGAATAATGACATTGTTTTTCTTTGCCTTGTAGCCAGAGAAGGTTGTCAGGATGGCGAATTTCAAGGGTCACGCACTTCCAGGCAGCTTCTTCTTGCTCTTTGGGCTCTGGTGGTCTGTGAAATACCCTCTGCAGTACCTCAGCCAGAAAGCGAATAAGAAATCCCACAGGAGTTACAGTTTCCAGCGTGTGGATGCCATGGAAGGGGGAATGAAAATTGTCTTTGCTCTCATAGGTAAGGCTTACATTTCACTTGCCATGTGGGTAAATTCCCAGCCTGCAGCGATGACTGCACTGGAGCCCTGACTCCAGACAAACTGGCTCAGATATGGAAGGACCAGAGAATCATTAAGGTTGAAAAAGACCTCTAAGATCCTCAAATCCAACCATTAGCCAGGTCCACTACTAAACCATGAACCTGAGCACCACATCTACATGTGTTTGAACACTTCCAGGGATGGTGATTCCACCCCTTCCCTGGGCAGCCTGGATACATCCTTGATGTTCATGTTGCCTTAATCTCTGGTAGAGTTTGATGTGAAAAGACCAAATCTTCTCCCCCTTCCCAAAGCTGAGCTTGTGTTAATAGGCCTGAGTTTCTCCTGCGGTGTTTTCTCCCTGATGCAAACCTGAAGCTGTTGCTTCAGAAGCCTCCAGCAGCAGTGAGTAGCATGAAGCAGCATTCCCCACAAGCCCCCAGCTGCTGTGTGTCTGTGCAGGGATGCTGGCGGAGCAGTTTGTGCCAGACGGGCCACACCTGTACCTGTACAGCGGGGCCAGCCGGGACTGGGTGAAGCTGATGAACTGGCAGCACACCACCATGTACCTGTTCTACGGCCTCTCCGGGCTGGTGGATGTCCTCACCTACATCTCCCAGGTGGTGCCGCGGGGCCTGGATCGCCTCATGTTGTCCACGGCCGTGTTTGTCGAAGGTTGGTAGAAGAAGGTGGTGCTTAATTCGGGGAGGGATTACAGAATCACAAAACATGCTGGGTTGGTAGGGACCCACAAGGACCATCCAGTCCAACCTCAGCCCTGCACAGGCCCATCCCCAAGAGTCCCACCCTGTACCCCAGAAGATCATCCAAACCCTCCTGGAGCTCTGGCAGCCTTGGGGCTGTGCCCACTGCCCTGGGGAGCCTGGTCAGTGCCCAACCAGCCTCTGGGGGAAGAACCCTTTGCTGAGATCCAACCTGAGCCTGCCCTGACACAGCTCCAGACATTCCCTGGGTGCTGTCCCTGGTACCCCCAGAGCAGAGCTCAGGGCCTGTCCCCCCTCTACCCCTCCCGAGGAAAATGTAAGTGCAATGAAGTCTCCCCTCAGTCTCCTCCAGCTGAACACACCAAGTGAGACAGAGTCAGAGAAGGACTAAAATTTGCCTTGCCTGACTGGAATATTACTTGGAATGCCTCTGGAGGTCCTACACATTGTAGGTGATATATTATTGCAGGGCAGTCTGGAATGAGATGGGAAATCCAGGCATCAGTAGGTTTTGGGTTGGGATTTCTGGGGAGACCATGGTGTGGAGCAGCAGAATGAGCTCCCTCGTGATGAATGGCTGGTGGCTGCTGCATCATCTGACATGCTCAGAGCTGTTCCCCTGCCCTGGGCTCCCCTTGAGAGCCACAGATTGCTCTGCAGGCATCGTCAGCCTCATCTGCTTGCAGGGCACGTGGCAAATTGAAGTGACTTATTCTGGCTACAGCACATCATGAATATCATTCTGTCTTCTGGCTGTCTTGCAAGTTGCCAGCCATGATTCCAGACCCCTCTTAGATCACAGAATTGTATGAAGTCTTGGGTTGGAAGGGACATTAAAGATCATCTAGTTCCAACCCCCACCATGGGAAAAGAAGGTCTTGCTTATATAGAAACTGCACATCTCCTCTTATTTCCCCCTTCATGATCACAGCAGCTTTTGAGGCAGCAGCAGGGGCACCTCAACAGGCAAAGTTTGGCTAGTAATAACAGGAAATTTATCATTTACAGCTCCCAAGAAATGGTGAAGTTTAGCAATAGGAAAGTAGGACAGAGCAGAAACCTGGTTATGAGGGGAAAGGTAATGGCACTGATGGGGGAAGAAAACCAACCTGTCTTTGGTTCCTGTATTGCTCAGATCCTCCTGCCCTAAGGCTGGGCATCTCATCCCTCCAGTATGGTGGGATACCAGGAGACCCAGAGGAATGGTGCCATGTGGAGTCCCTTCTTTACATGGTGACCTGTCTCAGTTTACCATCCATGGAGCTGATTTGCTCTGCTCTGTGGCCACAGTTGGTGTTGCTACTGTTGCTCTAAGCAGGACATGTGTTTTGACAGGTTTTCTCTTCTACTACCACGTCCTCCACCGGCCCATGTTGGATCAGCACATCCACTCCCTGCTGCTCATCGCCATCTTTGCTGGGGCTGGCAGCATCCTGCTGGAGGTTTTCCTCAGGGACAACATTGTCCTGGAGATGTTTAGAGCTGGCGTCACCATCATCCAGGGAACGTGGTTCTGGCAGGTCAGTTGTGCCTGCTCAGAGGGAGCAGTGGGGACAGAGGAGAAGGAGCTGTACATCACATACCAATCACACGTCTCCGAGGGATAATTTTGCCAGGCTGGCTTCATAAATAGCTCATAACCCAGACTGAGAATTTACTTCTCACAGGTCATCTCTGCTGGCTGCTCCTGCTGAAAGAGCTGTTAGTCTTGGCTTATCGCTTCTCTGGGGGGAAGAGCGAAAGCCAGCGAGCAATGTTTTGCAGTATCTAACAACCAAGTACTAATTGCTTAATGTGTCTAATGCACCCTGCAACCCTCCCTCTGGTTTAGTGGGAAGATGCAAAGGCCCCCAGCAATAAAATGGCTGAGTTAAGATACAGCCAGCTGCTCACTTTGGGAGAAGTTGGAGAAGCAAAGAAATCAATTGGAGATAATCACTCCCAAAACTAAGCTGCTGAAAATAATCTGAGTTCCCCTCCCTTTTCTCAGCCCCAGTAACTCAAACCAGCCTTTATTCAAAGGTTAAAAACTGGGCTGAGTTTGTAAAATACTAAATTTGGGGGTTTTAAAGGATGGCTCAGAGTTTGCAATGCCCAGAGACGGTTGTGTCTGGATATCATACAGAAAAAGAGAGATCTGGGGCACAGTCTGGCTTTGTGTGGCCTCTCTGCAAGGCTGGACTTTACTGTCTCAGACCCTCAGTCACCACGGGGATCGAGGTGATTCACTGTGTGGGTGGATGAGGTTGTGGCTGCCCCATCCCTGGAAGTGTCTGGCAACCTGAGTGGGAGGTGTCCCTGCCCATGGCAGGGGGTGGAATGAGATGATCTTTAAGTCCCTTCCAACCCAAACCGGTCTGGGATTCTGGGATTCTCTAACGATTTTCTCCCCAAGTTAATGAATTTCTTGTTCCACCTAGATCGGAGTCGTGCTCTTCCAGCCATGGGGGGGTCCAATGTGGGATGAGGAGGACCATGACAACATCATGTTCCTCACCATGTGCTTCTTCTGGCACTGGGCAGCCGCTGTGGCCATCCTGACTATAAACTACACCCTCACTTACTGGTATGGCTGGGCAGGAACTGAGGCAGGAGTGGGTGGGCAGGGATGGGGGTGGCTGCAGGGGCACACAGATGTACTCCAGCCCTTTCCAGAGTACAAAGTCACAGCTGAATAAGCAGCCTCAGACTCCAGCACGTTTGAGGGCAGGGTGACAAGCACATACAGTATTTGTTGAGTGCAAGAATGCAAAAGAGTGTCAGTGGGAGGCACAGGCATTAAACAGGAAGAAGTCAAATAATGGAGCCCCCAGAGCTGCTCCTGGAAGTCATACTACATTTTTCCCTCTGCACTGAGTGCTGAAGTCAAACTTTAATTCAACAGAGAAATGAAAACATTTCCAGGTCCCCCTGACACTTTGTCCCCTCCCTTGCAAGGACTCTGAAGCAGTTGGCCATCACTGAATCATCAGAGGGACGAGAGCACTTGTCTGAGGGTTCAGCAGTGCCAGCCCCCAGCGTGGCTTTTCCGAGGGGATGGGAAGGGGACATTATCCCACTTCAAGGGGTTTTCTAAGGGCTGTTGTGTGGGCTACAGAAGGGATAGTCCAGTTTAAGGCAGCAAATAGACTTTATACAGAATAAAACCCCCTCAGTCCCCCATCAACATCATTTCAGGACCTCTACATGAGAATTCTGGTGAGTGGCATTAGTTTGAGGGTTTTTATTATCAGTGATTTATTGCTCCTGTGCTACAGGTGCCTCCAGAGGTTCAGGAGAAGCAGTGGAGAGCCCTACATCAGCCTGGGGGTCCGGCAGCAGAAGGATGACCCCAACTCCCAGGCCACCTTCCTGAGCGGCTCTGATGAAGAGTGAAGAGGCTGCAAACTTCTCCAAATACACAAACAATCTGTTTTCTGGAAGAAAAAAATCCTAATGAAATATTTCTGTTTTGGAGGAGTGAGAGGAGCCACTGTTGTGCTGTGGGGCAGCAGGTTGAGCCCGTGAGGGCAGGAGCAAGCACCATTTTAAGTGATTTTCAACAACAAAATGAAGCATGAAAATTCAACATGACAAGATTGCTTCATCCCATGGGTTGCCAGGTGTGTTTCCATAGGGATGGAGGGCATCCTTTGGCCATATGACTTTTCCAAGAGTCTGGAGACTTTGATCTGCTGTGATTGAAGTCAAGGAAACCTCCAGGCTGAGGTCAGGTACCTCTGGAGCAAGGCACCACCCCGAAGAGGATGAGAAAAAGAGTGTGGAATGTGAGGTTATGGCAATTTTTGCACCAGCAGGGCTTGATTGTACACAATACGAATGTTATCACTGCAGCTTTGAACTAAAGAGGGGTTTTGTTAATCGTTTTCATGTTCACTTAAAGGCTGAGAGAGTGAATAAATGGGAAATAAAAATCCTCACTGAGCTGATATCCTTAAATTTAAGACTGATAAATTATAGACTGTGTAATAATAGCTTAGACAAATCCATCCCTCAGACCTGCAAAGCCTGGAGGACTGTAACATACACGGTTAAGCAGCAGGGAGTCATGAAACGTCCCAGTTTTCCATTGAAAATAAACCCCCTCAGCTTGGAAAGGAGATGAAACAGGCACAGGGTTTGTTTTTAGGCTACCTTTGCCAGCTAATTTCTTGCAAAAAGTGACTGGAAATGTCACCTCCTATTCAGGAGGAAAATATGCCAGTAGCGAGTATGAGGATTAAAAACAGTAAATATAATAAATATATACATATATATATTTATGTTTATAGCATGAGGTGAATTGCAACCGTTCATGTCTCAATGTCTGGGGCAGGAAGGATGCTCTGCACTGAGGTTTTCTCCCTGCTGTGAAATGAGGGGGATGGATGGCAGCTGATTTTTGTACTCGTGTTCATGACTGAACAGAAAAGCAGCTCCTGGCAAGTCCAAGGGAAGGCATCTTTTAACCTCCATCCCCCATGTGCAAAGAGCCTGTTGCAGACACCAGAGCTACAGCCTGGATATTAATGCTGCTAACAGTGCTATAAAGACTAACCAACTTTCCTTGAATGCCAACTTTCCTGTATTCCCACTGCTGAGCCAGTTTATTGTGCAGGGCTGGATACTGGAAGGTGCAGACTCGGAGGGGGAGAGTGAAGCAGCAGAGCTGCATCTCCCTAAATCCATCTGATAAACACCACAATAAAATCTCAGTTGTAACTGCTGAACACAAGGAGCATTTTGCAGATGTTTCTTTTTCTGCCAAAGCCGATTAGCTTTTCTAAATCTCAAGAATTCCTCTTGCTGCTGCAATGAGACCCAACCCATTTTGCAGGTGCCACCTCCTATTGGCAGGTGGAAGGTGACAAACCAAGTCACTGCAGTGCTGCAGGACAGAGATCAGTTCATTGACCAGCAAAAAGGCCCCTGAGTTATTTCTGCTCTCCTCCAAATTATTTTCTTTCAGGAACCAGCCCAAGCATCACTATTCCCAGTAAATAGCCAGAGGAGGGCAGTAGCAGGTGGCACCAGGAGCATACTCCAGGCTGGTTGCAGTCACCTTGCAGCCACCCCACGTCCAAAATCCAGAGTTTTTTTCCATCCCAGGGCACACAGATGAAAGCTGGCTTTGGTTTTTGAAAGCACTCCTTGCTTTTGAAAGTGGGAGAGGGTTTATTTAATTCTTCACAGCTCTCCTTGCTGCTCTCAATCCTTGGCTCTTGTCACTATGTGGCCACAAAACACCTTTTCCCTCTGCAGCACCCAGTGTCTGGAACAGTTTCTGTCCGCCTCATTAACTCCCTGCTTCTTCAAACATCCCAGGACTGTCAGCAGAGCACTCACTAATTTGTTTTCCAGCTCTGGAGCACATTCTTTCCCAAGGTATGAAGGTCAGTGAATTAGGAGAGATCCTGTGATTAAGGAAGGAACTACAATTGGGGTTCATTTCTGGGTGAGAATTAAGGATTTTCATTTTAGCTAAAAAACATGTTTGTAAATAATTTAGGTCCCCAAAGGCATGAAGATGTCTGGAGATGGTTTATTATACAGAGGGGTGCAACCACAAGCCATCTTGGCATTTATTTCCTATAGATATTTTAGGACAGTCCTACAGGGAGAATTGCTTTTAGCACAACTTTAATATCAATCAGTTGTTGTTTTTTTCAGCATATGATAACTGGACTCAAAGGTTGGAATTGATGATCCTGGAGTTTTTTTTAAACCTAAATAATTCTATGATTCTATAAACCGAATTATAGTGTTTTTGTATTGGACCCATTGGCCATGCAGCTGGAGTGGGCTGGGGGATGCATTTGTATCCATAGCCACACTGATTGTAAAAGGAGCAGGATGCCCTGTGGGATGTCCCAGAGATGTTTTCTCTCTTGTGTAACTGATGTTGAATTTTGTCACTCAAGTGACCTGTTCATCCACGGCCGGAAGGAGCTGCTGATCCTCCCACCAGTCCTGCCCTTCTCTTACAAAGGAGCACAGACAACACCCCTCAGAGCAGCCAAATTTCCTGGCAGTTGGCTCTTCCTGCCACGGGAAAGACAAACCCTTCATCAAGAGCCCAGCACAGCCCATCCACGAGCCACTCATTCCTCGGGCAGAGATAGGATCTCCCTGCACACCACACTAATGTAGGGCTGAGATCAAGGTGTGGGCAGCCGAACAAGTCCTGCCTATGCTTTTACCACCTGCTTCACCTCCCCTGTTGCCTGTTTATGAAATCTGGTGTTAGCAGTCATCATCATCATCATAATAATAATCCTTTGCACTTCCCAAACAACCATCCATCTGCAGCACTCGAGCTGCTGGCAAACCTTTAATTAGATTGTGCCTCCTCCCACCCCCGGGAAGGAGGCAAACATTATCACATTTTTCATTAGCACCGAGGCCGATGGTGAACCTTCAGGGAGAGGATGTTGCAGTTACAGCTGAGAGAGAAAAAGGAAAAGAGGGACACAAAAATATCAAATCAAATTCAGTTCAAGGTTTAGCTTGAGGACATTAGAGAAGCTGGAGGGTGTGGGACACAGATCTACCTCCCCCAGTCTCTCCCTGGGAGGAAGATGGGGACAGGCATGTGCTGGAACTGGAATGGAATTGCATCTGTTTGTGCCCACAGTGATTTTAGCACACGTGGTGTGTGTGACCGACTCTGGGATTTGGGGGGGTTGCCATCCTTTCTCCAGGTCTCTCCTCACAGGGCTGTTCACAACCACTTCTCACAGTTGCACCCTCATTTTTCTCATGGGGATGGTCAAAAGGGTAGAAACCCCCGTTCCTCAACCATTCAACACACGAAAAACATCTTTCACTGTCTGTAATTCGAGTTTGCCTTTTCATAGAAACTTTCTCTAAGAGCTTTACTCTTTGCTGGCCCTTTAAATTCCATGGAAAAAGGCACATTGATCCTCTGAGCAGGTACTTTTCATCTGGGCCTTGTTTCCTCCCCTCACTCTCCAGCTGCTGCCCTCCCTGCTTGCCTTTCCCCACTTTCCCCAAGGACTTGACTCCTATTGCCCGGGAAAGGGCTTTGTGCTAAGCTGCCCTTTGGAGTTTGTAGAGGTGGGTGGTTGCAGAAAGGAAAACTGAGCTGAAAGAGGTCCCTGATGGTGCTCCTGGGTTTCTTCCAGCAAAAAAGGTATGTTTCTTTTTCTGTATTGTTTTCAGGGGTAGGTGTGTAAGGAAGAACTGTGAGGGTTGTATTTCTCCCTGTGCTTGGATTCAGTGTTATAACAAGCTCCTGGAGCTTAAACTTGGGTGAAACTGCATTTGTGGAAGCCCCTTTGCTGCTCTGGGCTTCCCTGCTGGTCCAGGACCCTTTTCCAGGTGTGTTCATCCCTCTGTCACACATCCTGCTCCTCAGGCACCGTTGGAGATGAGCAGTGATGGGTGTGTGGCATGGTTGTGTGCCAGCACCACCACCAACCTCTTGTTTTCCTTCCTTCCTCCCACTTGATATGGAGATAATGGGAATAAAAGCTCCTGGCTATGGCTTGGTGGCTTTTTTGGCTGTGCTGGAGCACAGCCCATCACCCTGGGGAGGGTTGTGCAGCTGCTTTGCTTCTGTGCTGCTCCAGCCTTGGGGCTCCAGTGTGTGGCGCTGGGCACGGCTTGTCCTGTGGGTTTGCTGGGGGTGGCTTTGGGTTGGTTTTATGAGAGAGAAACACTCACACAATTCCACAGGAGAAATCCTGCATTGGCAATGTGCTGAGTGGGTTTTAGTGCCTGTGGCTGGGGGCTTGAACAGGGCTCCAGAGCAATGCTGAGTGTTTCTGCACCATCAGTTCAGTGCTGTGGAGGGAGATGGCAATGCTGAGTGTTTCTGCACCATCAGTTCAGTGCTGTGGAGGGAGATGGCAACACTGAGGTGGCCCGTGGGGTTTCTCTGCCTTGAGGCACTTGCTTTGCTCCTCTGTGCAGTCCTTGGCAGTGGGATGGGCAAGTCAGAGATGGTTTGTGTCTGTGGGTGCTTGGTGTTGGGCAGTGTTGAGTTTTAGAGAGGTAAAAAGGAGTAAAACAGACTGCTGTGTCCTGCCAACCCATATTCTGGGGGGGAGAGAGAGCCATCGTCCCCTTCTTGGCTGCTGTGGGCTGGGAGGTGGAGCTCACAAAGGTTCTGCTCTGTTTTGTGAGCTCCTGGCTGAAAATCTCCTGCCCTTAGGCAACTTTTATATGGTTGGACCCCCTAAAAGGGTTGTCATGTCCCTGGCAACCCAGTTCAGAGACTTCCAGCAGGGCCTGGCCCTGTCAGACCACATTGCAGCCTTATCTTTTCTTGGCTCCTTTCCCAGTCATCCCAAAGCCCATCATAACAACTGAATATACATGGTTGCCATGGGAACAGGAATTGGCTGCTCCTCCTGATTTTTGTTGCAAACTGCAGAAGAGTTGCTGGTTGTTTTTTTAAGAGCAGACAGGAGGTGTCCCAGGTTGGGAAAGCTGGTTGACTCAGCGTGCTTTGAACTGGCCTGCAGGATGTTCAGCTCCAAACATCCTGTCTGAGGGCCACCTCCCCGTGTTGGCTTCTCCCTTTATCTGCCTCTTCCGAGTAATAACCTCCTTGCTGACACTTCTGAAGAGGGAGAAGGACAGGCAGGAGTCACAGGTAAACTCTTCCACCCATACACCAGTGAGCAGCTGTGTCATGGGATGGTTGTGGCTGCTGGAGCTTGAGAAGAAGGGAGGAGTGGAAAGTCCATCTCTCGGAGACCAAAGTTCAGGGTGATGATGGTGGTGGAAGTGGTGCTGATGGAGGCAGTCTGCCAGAAATATATGGTTTTATCCCCTTTTTAGGAGCTCATTGTGTTTTGGAGGTACATCATGGGGGTTGTTCAGCCTGGAGAAGAAGAGAAGGCTCCAGGGAAAACTTAGAGCCCTTCCAATGCCTAAAGGGGCTCCAGGAGAGCTGGAGAGGGGTTTGGGACAAGGGATGGAGTGGCAGGACAAGGGGAATGGCTTCCCACTGGCAGAGGGCAGGGTTAGATGGGATATTGGGATGGAATTCTTGGCTGTGAGGGTGGTGAGACCCTGGCCCAGATAGCCCAGAGAAGCTGTGGCTGTCCCATCCCTGGAAGTGTCCAAGGATGGAGGAGGATCCACATAAGGGAGACCCTCCAAACATCCATGGCCAGGTGCTGGTCTTGCCATCTGTGTACAAGATGGCTATTCTGGGACGCTGATGGTTGCACCCAGGGGTGCTTGTAGGGAATGCTTGTGTATCCACAGGGATGGCACCCTCTGAGCATCGATCCCCCCTCATCAGCTGGGGCAAGTGGGGTCAAAATCATGAATAGTGATGGATCTGGAGCTGCAGTGGCTCCAGGGGAGAGCCTGGAAGTTGGGCAGGAATGCTGTCTCTCCTGAGCTGAACCTGGGCAGGCTGGGAGCAGTCAGGAAAGGCTTCCTAAGCAGAGCAGGCAGCTCCCATATGGATGTTAAAGCAGAGCGGCACAGCCTGGGAGCTGTGGGGGGAGAAGGGCAGCTCAGGTAATAACTTCTGACTGCAGCCATATTTCAGGGGCTCTGACAGACAAACCAGCTCACAGGAGGAATAAATAACCCTGTGTCTCTGCTCTTCCCTGGCTCTGCTCACTGGAAGCTTAATCAGCTTTTATGTGAGCGTGGGCTCAGTGCCGGGGTGGGGGCAGCTGGGGGTGAGGGGTGTCAGGGCTGGGCTCACTGGGCTGGTTGAGGGGCTCTGTGGATGTTTCCTGTGCTTCAAGTATATGAGCTGTGCAAATGGACTGTTGCTTGGAAACATGTCTGGTTTCACTGCAAAAGAGTGGTTGTTTTATAAAAGAAGGTGGGGGTTTTTTGAGTGGGTTACATGCACATTTCTGCTTGACTAAGGGTGGGTTTGGGACATCCCTGCTAACGGAGAGATGTCCCAGGACATGCCAGGATCCCTGGAAGTGTCCAAGTGCCCCATTGGATGGGGCTTGGAGCAACCTGGTCTGGTGAAAAGTGTCCCTGCCCATGGCAGGGGGTGGGATTACGAGACCTTTAAGATCACCTCCAACCCAAACCATTCAATGATTCTGTGCTGTGTCCAGGTGCTGGGAAGCAAAGGGGACTCATTGCAGCTCCCTAAAGCCTTGCTGGATTGAGCTGCTGAGAGGTTTCAAAGCAAAAGGGTCCCTGGCCCTGTAGAGCGAGGGTGCTCTGCTGGGGAGTGGGATGGTCAGGGTAAGAGATCCCAGGGACAGCTCTGGAACAGTGGGTTGGGTCTGCTGGTCACTCAGATGAAGGGGGGATGGTTGGTGGATGTGGGGCGATGGATCTCTGGGTTAATGCTGGATGCTGCTGTGACTTTGGAGCACCCTCTGGAGCTGCAGGGGGGACATGTCATTTGTCATTTCTTGGCTCTGGGATGTTTCTGCTCTCCTCTCCTCCAGTTAATCACGTCACATTAACGTTCCTGACATGTCTCTGGATCAGGGTACGCTCCTGACTCCAGCCCCAGGCTGTTGCCCTGGCAGTCACAACAGGACAATGGTAAAATTTGGTTATATATCGTGCAACTGTGTGCTGCCTAAATGGGCTTTAATCACATTTGTTGTTAGTCACTCCAGCATGTAGATGTCTGTGCAGGGAAGATAAGTGCCCTGGGCTGAGTGTCCAGGCTATAATCAGGAAAGACCTGGGTTCTCCTGGGGCATGGGCCACCTCACCCTAATGTGGGCACCCAAAATAGAGCAGAGAGCCATCCCTGGTCCTCAAACCAGCTCCTGGATGGGGCGTTTCTCACCTCCCTGAAAGACTGTTTAGTAACTTCCCTCCTGGAAGGAAACCTTAACACAGTTTTGAGCCTTCCCTGGATTGTCTGTGTCCCACAGATGCAATGGATGATGATGGTTTCCACATCCAAACCCATGGTTGCCACTCAGGGCTGAGCCAGTCCAACCAACTTGGGCGCTGTAGCCCCGACCAGGGATGTCTTGCAGAGCTCTCCCTCCCCCCAGGCACTTGCCACATCCTACCCTCCTTTTGCAGTGCCTAATTACTTTCTACTGTGGGAGGACTTGGCAAACGTGCTGGAGTTGTTCATCCAGCCTCTGCAATTTGCTCTGGTATTTATAAACACGGTGAGGATGTGATTTGTGATGCAAGGGCAGGTCGGTGTGGGAGCTTTGGGATGAGTAATGCCTTCCTCTCTGCGCATCCCAGCTGTAGAAAAGGACCGGAAAACCACGTGGAGGGGAAAAGTGAGTCCTCCTTAGGTGGTAGAAGCTTACAGAGGGCAAGGAGAGAGGTCTTGCTGGAAGGGACAAGACCACCCCAAGGTAATATCAAAGGCTTACTGCTCTAAGCACTTAGATCATTATTTATTCCCTCTGCACTTGCTGCACTGGGATTTTTTTCTAGGAATTTGGGTATGGGCTTAAATACTTTGCAGGATATAAGTTTGCTCTACCTTTGCTCCTCTCCATCCTGCCTGTTGCTCAGTGGCATTGATCCCACTTAATGTCAAGACTTTTAGTCTTGGATCTCTTCCTCTGGAGATGAAATCTCTTCCCTTGTGTCAAACAAAGGTTATGTAGAATATTCATGAGGCTCCTTTTGGAAATGTTAATGGTTCCTGGGTTGCTTCCTCCTGCCAAAGCCTTGGCTGGCTGGAGCTCCTGAATCCAGGGCTGGATTCACACCCTGGTAATTGCCTAGTTTGGAGGGAGTTTATGGTCTAAGGAAATAATTGTCATGTTGCTTTTTATTAGGAAAAACTTTGTTGTGTTTTCTTGGGTGTTACGCTTTTTTGGGTGCTATATTATATATTGTTCTCTGGCACTGTCCTGATGACTTTATGTGTGCAGCCACATTGATGCACACACGTGTGCACAGTGGGGCAGAGTGGCAGCTTCCCCGCGGTGATGTCCCACCCCTGGTATTACTTGTTCGCAGCTGATGGCAGAGCCACGTACACCCTCTTTGTTGGGATGTGGATCCCTGAGGATGCTGAGCAAGGGAGCAGTCCAGCATCTCCCTTGGGTCAGTCCCCAGGCACTGTTTGTCCCTGCAGGTCCAGAACACGAGCCCGATGCCGACGAGTTTCCTCGGCAGTGCCCTCCGGGGCACTTTCTTCTTCGCCTTTGGTCTCTGGTGGTCCGTGAGGTACCCCCTGAAGTACCTGAGGAAGAAAGGTGATGCTGAGGGCCAGCCAAGCTCTGGGACCCAGCGTGCAGAGATCTTTGAGGGGGCTCTCAAAGCTCTCTTTGCTCTAGTAGGTAAGAGATGATGATGAGTCTCTGCCCCAATATCTAATGATGCTGCAACTGCTTTGTCCCATAAGACTGGGACTGTTTGTAATGGGAAACATCTGCAGCTGGTGTGGGAGGGCTTGGGGATGTGCTGGTGGCACACTGTGATGTTTTCCTCTGGGCTTCAGCCCTGCAAGGGAAGTTCTCCTGCAGCCTTGTCCTTTCCCCTGTGTGAAAGGACAAGGGTGACCTTTCCTCTCTCTGTCCAGGGATCCTGGTGGAGCAGTTTGTCCCCACCGGTCCCCACCTGCAGCTGTACAGCCCCAAGACGCACAGCTGGACAGACCTCACCCACTGGCACTACTCCACCATCTACCTTTTCTTCCTCCTCTCTGGAATCATGGACATGGTCTCGCAGTCCCGGCTCAAGCTGCCGCCCGGCCTGGACCGGCTCTCGCTGTCCATGGCTCTGTTCATCGAAGGTGAGCCCCACCTGGTGCTTGGGGCAGGGTAGGACACGGGACAGGGATGCACCACGGGGCTCATGGATGTGTGACAGATGTGTGACAGCTCCTGGGCTGTTCTGGGACCAGCAAGGCTTTGTGCAGGCAGAGCTGGAAGGTTTGTGGAGGTGTGATGGCACTGGCTGTGTGCTGAAGTCACCTGTTCCTCCCTAAATGTGAACCCGGCCATAGGAAGGATTCCATCCAGCTGGGTGGCCCAGGTGTACAGGGGATGCTCGAGGGATGTGCTGCTCCTGGTGACAAGCAGCTGGCTCTCTCTGGAGTCACAAAAAGGTGTTGTCCCCCCGCCTTGATTGGATGCACAGAGGGACAAATTCTGATGCAAAGCTCCCCACCATCTTCTGAGCTCAAGGTCCCCAGCCCTGTGTTCCTCCTGGCAGCCCTACAGCTCTGGCTGGGGCACAGGGGGCCCTGCAGGAATAAGGGCTCTTCGGGGGGCAGAACAGACCCAAGTGCCAGGGCTGTGTGGTGTTGGCAGGGTGAAAGTTGGGACAGCAACCTGGTTGATGTCTGGCTCTTCCCACCAGGCAGATCATGGCAAAATCTAGAGTGTTGTCTGTTTTCAGATGGTTTTTTTAAAAGAACAGGTCCCAGAGTGTCCTTGCTAATACAGTGTGGATCTTGGCAGGTTTGCTCTTCTGTTTCCGTGACTACAGTGATGCTGCACTGGACCACCACCTCCACTCCCTGCTGGCCATGGCCATCTTTGCTGGAGCCCTCTGTGCCCTCCTGGAGGTGTTCCTCCGAGACCACATCATCCTGGAGACCTTCAGGACCAGCTCCTTCCTTCTGCAGGGCTCTTGGCTTTGGCAGGTCCGTGTGTATCCATTGTTCTCTGAGCTTTGCACCCAGGAAGATGAGCGGAGCAGGGCTGCTCTGCCCCTTATGGCACATCTGTTGGGGTTAAACATGTAGGCTGGTTGGTGTATCATGGTAAATAAGAAGAAGAAATGAGGTTTGGTGCCAGAGCTGTCATTGTGGAGAAGTGCATGTGTAATATAGGCAGTGTGGACAGACCTGGAAATGGCTGGAAAATGGAAATCGGAGCCCAAAAGGGATGGAAACCAAAATCAAGAGTTTTTATTCATTTCAGTAGGTCCATTTTCTTCCTCTGCTTGTTCCATGTAACTGGAAACATCTGGAAATCTCTCATGTAATCAGCCAACTTTGGGCCTAGAGGGAAATGCACAGCCTGGCAATGTCACCTTTGGGATATCGTCTTTCTCTGGGCATGCTGGGCTGCCCTGCAAACCCTAAGGATTGTCTGCAGAGAATCCATCTCCTCCTGAAACCCACCCCTGTGTCAGTCTGGAGAGACAAGGGTGCCTGGGGGTGCCGAGGGCAGTGCTCCAGGTGTTACTTGGGGTTAATTGTGCTCATAGTCATCTGCAACAGCTTGGCTAAAATCAGGAGGAAAAGAGGAGGGATGTGCTAAAGCCTGACATCTCTTTTGTCTATGACCAGATTGGGTTTGTGCTGTCCCCTCCCTGGGGAGGACCAGGCTGGGATCAGAGCGATCCCAGCAACCTGACCTTCCTCACCATGTGCTTCTGCTGGCACTACCTGGGCGCTCTCGCCGTTGTGGGCACCAACGCGGCTGCATCCCGCTGGTACGTGGTGGAGAGGGACCTGGGGGGCCTGGAGCAGTGCAGGAGCTGGGGGGCCAGGAGCAATCCCTAGACCCCATGCTAGGCTGGGAAATCCATCACTAGTGTGTGTCATGGGATGAGAAAAGTGGGTGTCCATGAGTGTCCAAGTGTGGCTCGGCCGGGAAGGATGAGCTGGGTGCCACCGCAGGGCAGACAGTCCTTAGCAGCCTTCCAAGGACGGCTCCTGCTGCTCACAAACACCTGACCACTGTCACTGTCTCTCCTGCAGCTGCAACGAGTCCTGCCAGTTGAAGTTCGGGGACATCGACGTGGAGCTGGACTGTGGTTTGTGCCTGCGCAGAGGCACCAAGGGCTCCCGCAGTGCCCTGCTGCCTGAGAGCAGCTTGGATGACAAATGAGGCCCTGGCAGGCATGAAAATTTCTTCCATGCTGGCTTTGAGCTCTTGAGATGAGGTTTTTAATTAGTCTTGATAAACTACAGTGGCACTTGATGGAGGAGCATCGGAAGTGGGAGGCAGTACCCTGAGGCAGAGCACAGCAGGAGTTGTGAAGCCTTTTCTGTGCATCCCTTTGGTCACAAGAGCAAACCAGACTTGTCTGGGATGGAGGTTTTAATCCTCAGTGCTGCAGCTCAGACTGCAGGGCTGGTTTGCTGGTGGGGTCCAGCTTGGTGTGGCCAATCTGGCTATTTTTTTAACATTACTTTCACTTCTGCTTCTTCAGAAGGGAGCTGAGCCAGTGTTCAAAGCTCCTGGTGGCTGTTGCTCACTCTGGTGTTAATGGAGAGGTTTTTGTACAAAGCTTAATGTGCAGAGTATCCAATAAAGTACTTTAACACACCATCTTGATGGATCTCTTGAATACAATGCCTCGAGGCCGAAGGCACGGCTAAGGCAGTGTTGGCTTCAGAATGGTTTGGGGGTGGATGAAATATTGGAGGGATGGGACTGCATGCAGTTTAACATGGATTCATCTGCCTGGGGGGTGGCAGTGGATGGAAAGGATGGAGGTGCCCTGTGTGCACTGGCAGGCAGCTGCTCTCCTGCTTGTGTTTAACAGAGTTAGATAGGTGAGGAAGGAGGTTTGGCATGGATTTTGGTGTGTCTGGGTGTCGTGGTTTGGACCTTGTTTTCCCCCAGAGGCTGAGAAAAGTGGTAGACCCCAAGGGGTGGAAACCCTTGGAAGTTTTGAAGTTCTGCCCAATGGGCGCTCCTGCAAAAATGTAAACATATCACAACCAGACCGGAAGAGAAGAGTTGTAGTTTTGGTGGTTGTAGAAGTGGTGGCCATGTTGTGAGCCATGAGGTAGGGGCTCTGTGCCCCTTGGGGCCTCTGGCCCCCTCCCAGCCCCCAGCGGGGGGGCTGCAGGGACCTGGAACAGCATAAAGCTGGGCTAGGTGCCTGTAGTTATGCTGGGAGAGTGTTTTCTCCATGGGCGCAGAACAGCAGCCGGGACTGACCAGAGAAACGGTGGCAGAGAGCCAGAGATAAGACCAAGAAGCAACAGAAACAACATGCAGCACTGGAGAGAAGACTCCTGGAAAGGGAGGAGAAGAAGAGAGCAGCAGAGAGACAGAGTTTGGGGTAAGAGACTGTACCAGATCCCCCAAAACTCCCTTGGAGACCCTCTTGGAGAAGAGGGACATGGACTCCTATTTTAGAGGAGCCTTGGAGCATGCAGCACCGGAGAGAGAGAGAGGAGCTGAGAAGCTCAAGAGACGTCCTGGAGCTGGACCGGGACAGCCAGATGGAATGCAGGGGGAGTTGACCTTGGCTCCCCCCCCCTTCCACTGCTGCCGTGGTGGCAGCCTGAGAGGCAGTGGCACAAAGGCCCTGCAAGAAGGAGCTGAGTCTCCTGAAGATACCAGACAGTCACGAAGACCCCCCTGTGTCTTCGTGATATGACGTGGTGATACGACCTTGTCTGGGGTTACGAAGCCCACGGAAGACCCCTCGGTTGTGAGGCGATGGGGCCGAGGGAATTTGATACCTCCCTCGTTGAGTGCTGGCAGAAAGCCAGATATCAGCTGCTGCATGTGGAGAAGACAGACAGAACCTGCTGCATTAGAAGATCCTGCTGCTTAAGGAGTGGAAGGGATCTGTCCTTCTTTCCCTCCTGGACTTTTATTTGGAGGGGAGAAGAGATCTGGTCCATTGTAAATACATATGTCATGGTAGAGATAGTTGTGATCATGTGTATAATGTGATATGGTATTTATTTGTACAGTCATTGTAATATATTCCCTTTCCCCCACTTTGAGTCTGGTGTGTTTTGTCTGGAAAAACCCATCTCACATTAGGTTGAGATGTGGGAGGGGGGAATGGAGCTAGGGAATTGGATTTTGGGGCTATCTCAAACCATGACACTGGGAGACAGGGTGTTTGCTGGGAAGGGCCCAGCTTGGAGAGAGACCCTTAAAGCAAGATCGTGGCTTCAGCTGATAGGGGTTGGGCATATGGATAGTCTTGGTAAATGAGACCCCTGCAGTGATCTCAGCTTTTCTCCAACAACTTTATTCCCTTCCTGGAGCTGGTCACTTCCAAAAAAACCCTTCAGTTCTGGGTGTCTGGTTTGCTGTTGGTGTCTCCTTTGGTTTGCAGCAGAACAGTGTGGGGAGGTGCTTCCCGCCACCAAGATCAAAACCAAATTTCAAAGATGTCATTAAGGAGGATTAGTGAGGGAACATCACTAATCATCATCAAAAAGTTCATCATCAGCATCTAAAATGTTTGTGCCACATGCTTGTCTGAGGGCTGGGCTGGGTGAACGAGGCAGCACAAACAGCATTGTTTTTACTACCCCTCAACACTTTTACTGTCCTCCTCTAAGGAGTGCAAGAGCCTGTTTAGTCTGGACACATCCCTGCTGAGCTGCACTGCTCCAAAAACTCAAGCAAGTTTGGGATGGTCAGAAACATCCTTCTTGGCTCAAGGTGGTTGCAGGTCCCATCCCCATGGGAGCTCCTTGGAAGAGTAAGCATGGCATATTTTATTTTATTTTATTATTTTATTTTATTTCTTGTATTTTATTTTTGTATTTTCTCCTTTTGGAGCAGGGCTGGAAGGAGACGAATGCTTTCTGTTGCTGGCAGCTGTCCACAAAAGAACCTTGAGGAGCAAAGAAACCAAGGTGAGTGCAGTATTTTGGGCTCCCACATTTGGCACCCACACAGACATGACAGTTATTTGGGATTCTAAAGCAAACTGGCCCTCTGAGCACTGGTTTCTCCAGGATCTGGTTGTCTTTAACTGGGGCTGATGTTGATCTCCTGTACCAGAGTGAGAGCTTGTGATGTGCTCTGATTGTTAATAATCCTCCTGGGCCCAGAAGTAGGGTCACTGTGTCAAGTTGTTATAGACTGGCTGCCATTAACAGGAAGCTTCGTGCAGAGGTTACAACCTGATGTACTGAGCTTTGATTGAAAAGAAAGGCAAAAACCATCTCTTTCCCCTTTGATCAGTAATGTTACTTTTTACTGGTTGTTTTTCCTGCCCTGGAGTTACCTTTGCAGTGCTGAACCTCTTACTGAGGGTTTTGCTGCATAAAATGTAGGTTTTAGTGAGGATGTTTCTTTTTTCTTTGAATAGATGTAAATAAGAGCAAACACTTAGCGATCATCCAGCTGTGTGTTTTATCAGGTTTAGTGGGATCATGCTCCAAGCCCAACAGGGTTTCTTTGGACAGAGCACTCAAAATTACTTGTCATCGTGTTGGGTGATAGAGCTGTCCTGTATTTGAGATATGACCAAGGTTGGTTGGGTCAGTGGAGTAGAAAGAAGACATGAGGCTGTTGTGGCTGTAGCTGTGTTTGTAGAGCAGTTCCCAGCCAGCCTGAGTGTGAGACTGGCAACTTCTGTAACACCTGTCCCACTGAAGCTGGAAGGGAATAAAACTCATTGAAGGGGCCTGGAGTGCCAGGACAAGGGGGAATGGCTTCCCACTGCCAGAGGGCAGGGTTAGGTGGGATACTGGAAGAAATCCTTGGCTGCGAGGGTGGTGAGGCCCTGGCTGCTTCTCTGGCTGCCCAAAGAAGCTGTGGCTGCCCCATCCCTAGAAGTGTCTAAGGCCAGGTTGGAGCAACCTTGGCTAGTGGAAGGTGTCCCTGCCTGTGGCAGGGGGTGAGACTGGATAAGATTTAAGCTTCCTTCCAACTCAGACCATTCTGGGATTCCATGACTGGGTGATGTGCAAGCGATGAGGAAAGTTTACACTGTCCCCCCAAAACCATCACTGCATGTGCTGCTCATGTCCTAAGGACAGACATGGGTGACCCTGAAATAGGGTGGGAATCCAGAGCTGTGACACTCCATTCTGTTGCTGTCCCTGCTCCAAGCTGGGTTAGGATGTGTGTCTGCGTGGGTTTAATTACTGGGGACCTCATTATTTAATATACACTGACCCAACTGATGCTGTTCCTGTATTATTTTCCTACATAACATCGGATTCCTTTTGCAGGAATTTGTCCTACGGTCTGTCTGTGCTGTTGGTCCCCAGAGATGCAGTGACATGGATAATCTTTTTCCATGGGCTGTGGACTGTGATTCTCTGAAAATACCTTGGTCAGAAAGTGATGCTTTGTCTCTTTGCTGCTCCACACGTTGCTGATGTTTTGGAATCCAAGGTTATACCTGCATTTTACCTTTTTTCCTGTCTATTAGCACACGGAGACACTAAGACTGGTGATTTTAGTGACAGATATTCTCTGCTGCACAGTTAAATTTGGAGGAAATGATTGAGGTACCCAGAACACTGAAGTGTTTGGAAGGAATAGGGACCCTTATGCTTTCAGATTGAAGTCAGTGAGTGGTTAAGGACTGTGAGAATGCATGGAAAGGGAGAGATGAAGGTTTTCCCTTTCCCACAAATCCTCTGCTGCTGGCAAAAGTCAGGAATGGGCTTTTAGCCTGGAGGAACTGGTCTTGAAAGCCTTTGGACGATGGCTGGCTGGTTGCAGCTGGAAGGAGGAGAAGCTTCTGGAAGAAGCTCTTCAGGAAGAGCTGAGGTGCTTTGCAGACTGTCAGTAAGGCATTCCTATGCAAAACATTTTACTGTTATTGCTGAGACACTTGCTGGAGACTCATGGTTTAAAGAGGAGTTGAAATTAGCACTTTAAGCACCACTAAAATCTACTGTTTCAGCTTAATTAGTAAACTTAGCTTCCAAACTTAGGGCAATTGCTGTTCAGAGGACAATTAGATTTTCTAGGTCACTCCTCTCTTCCAGAACTTCTAATTTTTTTTCTTTTTTTTTTTAATCTTAATGCATTTCTTGCCTATTAACTCAAGTGATTTAAGAAACAACAGTCAGCAGTACACACTTATTTATCCTCCCTGAGGAAGCATAACTTGAATCTCATCCAAAGGTGTGGAGGCTGCACCTCAAATTGTGTTCAGTTTTGGGTCCCTCACTACAAGAAAGACATTGAGATGCTGGAGGGTGTCCAGAGAAGGGTAGCAGAGCTGGGGAAGTGCTGTCAAGGAAGAGAAAGTTTTCCAGCTCTGCCTGGGGTAGTTTATTCTGGGAGATTGGAGATTCTTGGGCATGTGTCGGGATGGTGGAGAGGAGGCTGCTCCTGCTTGTGGGATGCTCTGGGTTTCAGCAGGAGTTCCACAGTGTGACGGGGATGATAAACTAATTTTTAGTTGTCATGTATCTCCACTGTAATTTGTGGGACTCCAGACCAGCAACCATCTTTCTGAATGCGTGAATTTTAAGTGTTAGAGAAGCTTTATTGAGAAATGTATTATTTTCCCCTTGATATCTGTGGAGTCTCGTCCTGCTCACGTCACTCATGTCTTGCCTCACATGTGGACAAGTATATGAATTCCTAGTGGGTGTTTCTTCTCCCATGCTTTTAAAATAGATACCCAGTGACTGTATTTCAGGGCAGGGAATTAAAATTAAAAATTCAGGTGTGCCAATGTGTTTCACAAAACAGGTTGCCCTGTTCGTTAACCTTAACAATGTGTATTTGCCTTGCAGGACGTGGTGAGGTCCGTGCATCGTGTCTGCCTGCTAAGACTGGCATTGGGACACCCCATTGTGCTGGTTCTGTAGGTGTTCTGAGTTCACCAAGAACATCCTTATCCTCATGGGGACCATCACTGACACAGCACCACTGGTCACCCAAGAAGTCCCTGGGTCAATGTCTTGCTGAGAGAAGGACGTTTCCTTGGTGGCCCTTTTGCTGCTTAGTGGACTCAGCTGCACATGTGCTGGGTAGGAATACCCACATGTGGTGATATTGTGGTGGGGACATGAGTTACTTGGATTAAAAGATGAGCTGCCAGTACTGCTTGGAAACACAACTCATGCCATTAATAGTGCAGGAAAAACTGGAGTCTGGTCTCGAACTGGTGCCGGGATGCTGAAAGAACAGCAGTTACCTCTTCCTCACCTTCCTCCCTGGTGACTTTAATTGCCCCTCCTCTCTCAGGGTTATACTGTTGGAAAATAAAATATGCAGTGCCTGCTTGGATGTACAAGTGTGGTAGAGAGATGGTTTTATTTGAATCTATTAGATAACAGATAATTTTTGTTTGATTTGCAGCATATTCGGGATACACCTGTTGTGCTACCCTGACTGCCTGTGATGTGCTACCTCTGTTCCATCACCTGCTCCATCACCTGCTGAGTGCTGTCCACCATGAACGGATGGGAAAATGTCTTTTTTGCTGGGTTTGGGGTTTTTTCCTCTATGGGCGGTTGGCAACTGATGGAACACGGTGCAGATCTTGTTTCCTCTTTGCTGGGAGACTATTTGCAACCTAATGGACAAAACCCACCTAATTCTGCAATTTATCAGGAAAAAACCCTACCTGGCACAGCTCAGGTGAAGGCTGGGTCTAAACTTCACCTTGGGACCCAGCAGTGTCACTAAAATAGAAAGTTTATTCTTAAAGTCCCTTATTACAGTCAAAACAATTTAGTTTATCTTGAAATTCAAAGTGTTTGTCTTAGATCTTGTAGTGTTCTACACATGGGCAGGAGTTTGAGTTTGTTGGGTTTAAAGGAACCACAGCTGGAAGAGTTCAATTAACCAATTGATTAATTATCACTGGAGCTCAGGGGCTGAGGCTGCAGTGAGGTCATGATTCATCTTCTGTAGAAACCAATTCTATGTTTTAGACCAAGCTTAAGAGCAGAGCTGGAGCCTCTCAGACAGCACTGGATGTGTAGACATGACTGTAAAGCTGTTTTTTGGATAAAGAAATTCCTGTCTGTTCTTGCTTGGACAGAAAGCTTTTGTTGTGTTTTATGTCTAAATGCTTTAAATTTTGCTTTGATTTTCACTTATTTTTATTTTCACTTTTATTTTTGCTTATTTTTACTTTTATTTTCACTTATTTTTATTTCTAGTTTTATTTTAAAAATAAAAATATTTTTAACAATAAAAATAATAATTTAAAAAACAAACAAAACAATACCAAACAAAAAGGCAAACAAACAAAAAAAAGAAAAACAAAACAAAACCCCAAAGCCCTGCAAGCCAAAATCCCAAACCTCTGAGATAGGAAATGTCAGAGCAGAACTCACCATAAAAATGAAAATTACAGCCCCCCGCCCCAAATTTATACATTAAAAAACAACACACCAACTACCTTGAAGGGAGTTCCTATGGTTTATTTGGCCTCCAAAAACACATAATATCAACAACTCTTTTAAGTGAGCCAAATTCTAGGTCCTTCATGGAAAAAAAAAATCACTATAATTTCCATGCTGAAGCTTCTCCCTTCATAAAGATATTTCTAATATACCAGTGAAGTATTGTTGGATGGATACGATTCAGTCCCACATCCCTGGTTAGAGCCTGTAAAAATAGAGAACACTTGAAAATCCCCAAAAAACTCCAATAAAGTCCCTTGGAAAAATATAAACTGACAGCCCAGGAATAAATAATGCCCCATCTAAACCCAGAGTGTGATTCTGAAATCAGCTCAGAAACTAGTTTCTGGATAAGATTCAATTCCACTACTGATTTTGGGGCATTGGAAATTCAAGTGTTCCCTGTTTTTTAAAAATAAATTTAAGCAAATAGGCCTGAATTTACAGTAAAACACAATAGTAAAATACATTCTTGATGCATCATCCTGAGAAATTAAGGATGCCAGTGTTGTTTAAGGTTGCTTTGTGTTTATCAGAGAACAGCCTCTGGGATGTTCTTGGTGTTCACTCTTCAAAATAGGAGACAGCAGTAACTAAAAAAAAAAACCTTCCCAGAATTATGAGCAGAGGAAGGCACAAAACACCCCTAATCTGTACAAAAGGGATTATTAATTAAGCAACTGGAACAGCTGGAGGTTGGATCTGTGACCAAGCCTGGATAGGCCCAGTCTGGCTCTTGATTCTCAGTACCTGGACTGAGCTCCAGTAACTTGTGTCACCAACAAGGGGTAAAATCAAAATTCAGCCCTAAAAAAACCTTAACCCACCACCAATCCATCCAGACCATCACTTCCCCTGCAGTTTATTTCTTTTCTAGCATAAAAGTACTCACGTGGCCATGAAGGAGGTTTCCTTCCTCATTCTTGCTGAAAACTCATGTCTGTCACTACATCTTCACAGGATAACACAAAATCTGCCAGCCTGGAAACAGATGATCTCATTACATCCAAAAACCAGATATTAGGAGACACACAGTGGTTTGGCACCACAAGGGCTGCAGCCCAGAAAAAGACAAATAAATGCACACAAAATAAATATATTTGCACAGAAGAGAAAAAAAGGATGAGATTTCCCTGTGGCCCACTGTCAAGGTGTAGTTGGAATTCACCTTTTAACTTTACTGAACTCAGACAATAATGGACATAGTTTTTTCTGCCCCAAAAGTCCTGGGTAGGGGGAGTCGATACAGAAAAAGGCAGAATTATATTTGACAACGCAGTGACCTGGTCTGACCTCAGAGTTGGGAGAAAGACCCTCCAGAAGTCCCTTCCAGCCTCCATACTGCAGGATTATTCCCTGCCAAACCACCACACTGGAGAAAACAATCCTCACCTTGCACTGGATTAGGCAGTGCCAGCCCAGGAGAACCAGCTCTGCTCTGTTCCCCTGAGTCTCCACTGCAGGAACAAGAGGCCCTGGTAAACACACAGGGGAACAACTCCCCCTTCCCAAATCCACCCTGCAAACCCACACTAAAAGCCCACCCTGTAATGCCTCTTTTCAACTAGATTGCCCTAAGAACTGCCTATCTTTGCCAGATGTTCCAAACACACCCTGGAGGCCCCAAGCCCAGCTCCAGGATGGCAGGTCTGTGCTGGGTCCCATCCCAGCAGCCGCCCAGGGAGCAGGGGAGGGACCAACCCTCTGCTCAGAGAGCCTTCACACCACTTCCTCCCTGTGTTTCCTCTGAGGTGCCTGTGCTTTCAGCCTAAAAACTAAATCCACCCTGGCACCATCCAGACCAGGATTTCCCTCTATTTTGAGCTTGCCATAGGCAGAGCCCTTCCTCTCAGAGACCTTGCAGGAGGATGCACCAAACAACTGCTACAATACAACCCAGAAGGGATATTCAATCCAAATCAGCCACAACTGCATCATCCTTACCCCTCTCTAACACTGTCCAGAGAGGAAAACTAAAAAACACCCTCAGCCTCTTCAATATCACAGCAATGTTTCACCGGGAGAGATTTTCACAATTTAAGCCCACACTTATTTCTCCCAGTAGAAGAACCTACAGCCTCTGGCATCATGGAATGGTTTGGGTTGGAAGGGACCTTTACAGGCCATCTAGTCCAACCCCCTGCAATGAGCAGGGACATCTTTGACTAGATCAGAGCCCTGTTCAACCTGCCCTGGTGTAGTCAGCAGACCTCCTGCAGGACACGCAGCCTCCTTCATGACATCACCTCCCCAGAAATTTAGGATATAAACTCAGCCTGCTGGGGAAAGCAGTTGGAAGAGTCTGTGCCACCCAACAAGCCCATAGTGATGCCAAACATGCCCACAAGCAACACAAATTCAGGGCCTCAGGGCTACACGCCGAGCACTCAGGATGTTGTAAGAGCAGAAGCTTCCCGAGGCTACAGCACCAGAGACACCTTTAATCAGCTCTAGAGCCACACACAGTTCGCCAGTCACTCAAAGGCTGAGTAAAGTACCTCCATCCTCATCACCAGCTTCCTTTCACCAGGAAATGCATCTTCTGCTTCCTCATGTGGAAGAAACGCCACAGAAATTCCTGACAAAACCAATGCCTCATCTGGGAAGTCAGCAGGAATCACATCCAAAGCAGTCTCCATGGATACCCATCCTTCTCTCAAGCACAGCACCTGGAAGGAGCAGGGACACACAGAGCAGCGTGAGCAGCAGTTCCAAAGCCAAGAGTAAATCTGTGTAAAGCCTCAGGTGCATCACTTGTTGCTGCAGTCAGGCAGAGAAAAGCCCCTGGTGTGAGCAGGGACTCAAGACAGGGAATAGTGTGCTCCATGCCAGGGAATGTTCCCAGGACACAAGGGAGGAGGACGAAAGAAATCTTTGCTCTCGCATGAAAGCAGGGTGAGATGATCTTGAGAAGTTTCTGCCTCCAGAGTGGCCTCCAGCCCAGGCTGGACCAGCTCATGTTGCTGTAGGGACTGCAGGGATGTTGAGGATGCCAGGAGGAAAATTCAGAGGTAAACTCGTCCTTTCTGCTCACACCCAGGGATCATCTGGGGAAGTCTAAGGCACAGAAACAGAACATTGGCTAAGGCACCACCTTCCCACAACACACAGCCAGGCTGTGGGACCCACAGCTCCATGAAGCTCTGAGGAGGATGAGGAAGCCTCCAAAGAGTTGGAATATTCCCAAGCTCTAACAGTCAGAGTTAGCAATCTTGGAAGAGTACTAATTTCCACAGACTGTGCTCCATCACCTGGACCCCTTAAGGGTCTTTACCCCATCCCACTGACATGCACCCCAAGGTTTTGGGGAGATGGGACCACTTTCCTCAGGTCCCAGCCTCTCCCCTCACCTTCAGCCCAACGGGCTCAGGGAACATCTCAGGTGCTATCCAGGGGCTGATGATATTTAATAACCAGCTCGTTCAGCCCACAGCCTGCCCTCAAATGGCTCTCAGGAAAGCAGAGCTGCTGGAAATAAAATTCTACATTAACCCATCCTGGCAGCCCACACAGAGAGCCCACAGGCCAGGGGTTAAGTGCTCCTGCAACAAAGCAGAGGCTACCCACAGGTCAGTGGTAAATACAGCAAAACTCTCATGCTTTTAACCCACTCACTACTGCTGAATCACATATACATGGATTAAAACCTTGCCTCTGTTGCCTTCTCCTTGCCTTCTCCCCCATCTGCAGGGATGAAAGCGTGGATTTGGGGAGAGGCATTTGGCACAGATTAAGGATGCTCTGACTCCTGCACTGGAGAAACAGGTTTTGATCCTGCTGTCCTACAGCTCCCTGAGGATTCCATCCTGTGCTGCTGCTGAGGGTCACAGCCAGGTGACCTGCATATGGTCCCACTGAGACCCGAAATCATGAACAGCTCCACTCACCCTCCCTTTCTCTACCTTACTCTGCTATAGTTACTATGTCCTATAAAAACATGCTCTGGCTCATCACTGCTGCCCCTCACTGTGCACATCTGGCAGCTTCTGTCACAACAGAGTCTTCAGCACAAGTTGCACCTGCCCTGGAGACCCCCACGAATCCCTGTGTGGTGACACCAACTTTAGGTGCCACCCTCAGGCTGGACCAAAGGACACCTCGCCCTGAGAGTTGCAGCCCTCAAACATCTTCCTGAAACACCCCAGGGCTAAGGATCCATGTGCTCTATCAGGTGAACGTCACCTTTTGATGGAGCAGCAGAGGGAAAGGCACCAGGCACTGCCTCAGCACGTCCTTGAGCTCCTCACGAGCACCTTCCATCTATCTCTGCTGTTGGCCGGGGCTGAACCATCACAAACACACTTCACACAAGTGTTGCTCTGCACATCAAAGACAAGCAAGGCTGGAAAAAAAAATCAATCCACCCATGTTCCATCCAGCTGGCAGCATGCACAGAAGGGTTTTGACGTTCATTACCCCACTGCACCCTCACAGAAGGGCTGAAACAAAGAGCTTCTCAAGGAGAAGGAAGACAACTGACCCAGCACTTCTCCACTCAGCATTCCCAAGGGCCCCTCTCTCCAACATCCTTCCTCTTTTCCAGAGAATTGCGTTCTCCTCTTAAAGTACTTTTTAAAATCAGAGTTTTCTCCTGAAATGCAGCTCTCTACACCACCCTGCAAATCTTCCCACAATGAACTGCTCCAGTGAGCTCTGAGTCATCTAATTTTAGAGTGATTTATCAACATAGGAGTTTTGATATTTCCTCAAACTACCCCGCAGCCTCTTTGCGGGGATCAGTGACAACATTTACCACTAACACCTGGGACATGTCTTAGCATCAATCTTCAAGTAGCTTTTCAACATGACTTTTCAGAAGCTGAGATCAAAATCCATCCTAAAGAATTGATCCCAAGTGTTTGGCAGTCCCTGCCAAGGAATGGGACTAATAGACTTTGATTCCAGGCTGATGTATTCATTTTGCAGGGCTAATAAAATTTATCGAAGGGAAAAAATCTACTACGCAAATTCAGTTCTGGAATTCAATCCACAGTCTCTGTAATTTGTCTCTCTTGCAGGTCACTGTACCTGAGGTGCAGTCCAAGAATGGCTTTGGGCTGAAGAAACGCTCTGGCATCACTGAAATTAAATTTAGTTTGAAATCAAAACTCTTTCCCAAGTAGTTGTGACAAGCCAACAGACGGCATTTCTACGATGGCATCTGCTCTTTCCTCGGAGTCTGAATAATTTAACCAGAACATGGAGGTTCCAGTGCAACCAAGGAGCCCATGTTGCAGGAGAAACAGGGCACGCGATTGTTTCTTGTTCAAAATCACTAAACCTTCGTATTTCCTCCTGTCCCTCTCTTCATCCAGACCTACTGGGAACTGCACAGATCAACGTGGAGAAAGATTAATTCTGTCTCTTGCCTCCTAAAATGACATTCAAGTGGCAATGACTTTGGTCATTTCACCGAGATGAGAGTGTTCAAGGTCACACTTCAAAGGAGGAGAATGGAGAGAAATGACACAGAGGAGCAGAGACAGCTTTGAGCTTTACAGGCTGTTAGTTTTAGGATGTTCTGGAAAAGAGAGTTAAACCAAACAGTTATTTCCCTTCATAAAATAAAAACATCTGCAGTGATACAGGGAACACTAATCATTGTCAGCCAAATCCTGTCCTGGGCTTCGTGTCTTCAAAGTATTTCAGATATGGCCATTCACGAGAAGCATTCACAGAGTTCACAGAATGCTCTGATGTGGAAGGGACCCATAAGGATCACCAAGTCCAGCTCGCAAGTGAATGGCCTATACAGGGATCGAATCTGCATTCACAGAACCTGTGTCACTGTCAGGCCTTTTTCCATGCCCTCATATCCAGGAATTTTAAGATTTCCTGCAGCCCTTCTTGTGCCCAACCCCATTCCTAAGGCCTGTGGGTGACCCAGGCTGTGAGACACAGCTAGCACAGCCACTGTGCTCCCAGCCCAGCTCTGTCCCAAGGAAGTGCAGGTGGATGTTTGGGGACAGAACAGCTTGTCACCACAGGGTGCCTTGGCTCTGCTCGCTCCCACAGGCTGTGCCAGCGGTCACCCAAGGAATGAGGAGAACCTTCCACAGGATCTTCCCCAAACAGCCAGAAACAAGCAGCAGTCCCAGATCTCCCCAGCCTGTGCTCCAGTTTGTTGTAAATCTACTCAAGGTCCAGAGAGTTGGTTATGGTCCCACCTCCTTCTCTCCACAAAGGACCTGCAAATACCACTAAAGGCTCCAGGCACGGTTATACATCAATACCTGCACAGTCCTTCTCACTTAGAAGGCAGGGAAAGGTCTCTGTAGATTCAGTAGGACACCGCAGGAGGAGGGAGAACAAACCGAGCCCGAGAATAAAGAGAAGAAACAGTCTGGAAGTTAAAGTGTTTATTGATGTGTTTAAACTTTGTACATTCCCCACAGATCACACCAAGGAGTTTGCAGGTAAATCTGTGCATAGTGGGAAGAGACACAGAAGGGGGAAGAAAAAATAAAAGTCACAGGAAAAATAGAAAAAATACACCACAGGTTACCAGAACCTCCAGATTTAAAAAAGCCGTGAGCATTAACACCAACTATACAAGCATTACAAAGACATGATGGTGAGTGGAACAATACCCCTTCTGGTCTTCTAGGGGCCTATGCATCCCATTTCCTTTACAGCAGGCAGACAGCATCCCTTTCCCAAGGTGTCTCTCTTCCCTCCCCAGCTCAGTGAGCTCCATGTTCATCAGCTCCCAAGGTCCCGGTTATTGCAGTGATTTGTCATTTCTGGGCAAACACCCAGAGCTGTGCCCAGGGCCCAACGTCACCCAGAGAGATGCAAAGGCTCCAAAATCTGCGGCTCTTAACTACTTACCATGTTGGTGAGGCAGGAGAGCTGGGGAAATTAGAAAGTAGTAACAAGAGGGGGCTGTTAATGCCAGGTGAGTACTGAAGGAAACTGACTGCGAACAAAGGATTTCAATTCAATACCAGGAACTTCCAACTCTAGAGCAGAACTGAATCAGGAAGGGGAATGTGCAGACCCCTGTATGCACAAACCATGTTCTAACATTCCACTAGAACAGCTACAAACAGAGATGCTAGAAGCCTTTTAACTCCTTGCCTCCAGGGAGTGTTGATTCCTAGAGCCCGAGCTGCTAAGCAGCAGGGTGCACACCACTGGCATATGGGGATGGGGGTTTTCTTTTTTTTTTCTTTCTCTTTTTCCTTTTTTTTTCATTATAAGGATTTTTGTTAGTTACCATTCCCAATTCCTTCCTTATGCTGTCATAGCTCCTATCCCTAAATTAATCTCTTTGCAACACCCAGTGAAATTCTCTTAAAAAAAAAAAAAAGGAAAAAAGAATACTGCTTTACATATAAAAGCCAAAACGACTGAAGAGCCACAACTGTCTCCTTTTTACAAGGTGGGCTGGTACAAACGACCCTCAATATACAGGTGGTCTATCAGAAATAAAAATCAACATTTCCCATTTTATATATATAGAGCTTGTAACGGACAACAGTACAATGGAACTGGTATTTTTTAGATTATTTAAAAAAAAAAAAGAAAACTACATATCAGTCAAATATCTGCAATAGATCCGTTTTTCCCATTTAAGGAGATTTATATATCATATTGTTATATTATCATTTCTTCACCCATTTAAAAGAATGGAAATTGCAACTCTACAGTAGTAATTATAGTCTTAATGATCCAGGAGTTCTGAATGTAAGATGAAGTCCTCTCGAAGCAACTGTTGGTCAGTAATTGATCCAAAACACTGGACTACTTTGGCCCTCCGCCCTGCACCTTTCCCGGTCAGGGTTGTTGTATCTTCATCTCTCTTATATCTGCATCTGCTCCAGGTATTTGTAAGTGGGGTTCTCGTAGCCATGGTTTTGCATCTTGCTCAGATGCCGCTCCTCCGGGGTGAGCATCGGGTCAACCTGAGGAAAAACCACGTTACTGCTCACAGGAGGCACGTCCAGCATTTATTCCATAGAATAAGAGGTGACAAACAAACACTGAATAACTAACATGGTGAGCAGTAAACAGGGAAAAAAGGTAAGCTGCAAAATTAATTAGCTTTACCGACTTGCTTGTTTGTGTGCCTCCTGCCCAGTCGAGCCTCTGTGGGGATGTTCTCACAAATCTGTCATTACTACCCAGCTAATGCTACAAATCAGGGACCCACTTTTCTCATTAAAGAGGTCGTTATGATTTCCTGCATCAGTTGGGCAAAGGGAAAAGCAGCTTTCCCTGGACTCCATTAAGTTGTCATTAGAAATGTGCAAGGAAGGAGCTGCTCCTCAGTGTTCAGCCCATCTTAATAGTCACTGCCATTAGCCAGGAGGACAAATTGCTACGGATTGAGTGACAGACTGCCCTGCTAAAGATATCCCCTGAAAAGCTCATTTACTGCTAAATCCTGCCCTGAGCCAGCCAGGAAGCCTAATTGAATCCTGGTGGTAAGTGTGAGTGCCAGGTGCCAGCACGGCACGCCAGGGACTGACCCCTGCACACCAGTGACAGTGTCAGCAGTGACAGAGTTAATTTTCACCCAGCAGGAGCAGAGCTGTCCATGGCTTGGCAGCTTCTGCCATCTTCGCCCCCCACACACAACATGTGATTCAGCACTGACTATTTTCATCCCTGGTTATGGAGCTGTTTCTCACCTCCACGATGCCATGGCTGATGGTCCCGTACTGCCTCTTCCTCAGCATCACCAAGCTGATGACTATCACAGTAGCTATGGCAACAGCAATCACCAACAGCCCAATCAGGGCACTGCTGCTGAAGCTGAAATCATCACGGAGGGAGTTGTCATTATCCTGGAGGGAAGAAAACAACAGAGCAGGTTGAGTAAGAGCCATGAGGGAGATGCTCAACACAAACCTAAATGGTGGTCACTAATAAGGTCTTCAACCATCTGTGGTATCAAGACATGACTCATTATAAACTGGACAGTGTATATATTCCACCCCTAAACATTCCAGCAAAAGGATAATGAATACAGAATTCTTTCCCCCCTTAGTGCCTCTGGGCAGGCACTGACCCACATCAACTCCCTATCCCACAAAACACTTTTGCAGTAAGAGCCAGGTGAGTATCCAATGTGTGTTCATTGTTTACATCTTTATGCAGAAGGGCTGTAAATTATTCCACTCTGCTTGACCTCCCAGAGCAGCATCCAGGCACCAAACCCCAAATTCAGCAATGCATGGGAATCAAAATCCAGCTTGGAATTTGCCAATCACTGTACACACATACCGGCTCGTCCACCAGCCCACCAACACGCTCCGCGTTGAAAATCATCTCCTTCACATCAAGGGTCTCATCAATTACCTGAAAATGGTGCCAAAAGTGTTTTATGAAAGGAGCCACACAAAACAGGGTGGAAAAGGAAGAGGCAGGCAGACTAGAGAGCTTCAATGAACACTAGCAAAGGCTCAGAACCACCTACCATCTCTCTCTGCCCTGGTCTCAACAGTGTGGGATGTTCCCCACCACTTGAAGCCACCAGAGTCAGTACCACAACTATGTACCTCCAGACTACCTCAAACTAAAGCCCCAAAGAAAAAGACAATAAAAAAATAGGTCCTAACTTTGGAGCCAGCATTTCTGTATAAGATCTAACACATGGCTTTAAAACAGTTTTGAAAGGAAAGTCAGAAGGTGACTTTTTTATTTTTTAAAGCCCAGGGAACTGAGGCACAGCAGCTGCCACTAGAACCTCGAGAATTCTCTGCACTGTAGACAGAGCCAATACCTGCTGGGCCACTTGCCTTCAGAGGAAGGTGAGGCCTTTCCTGTCATGACAAATAGGTGGGAACACAGAATACACCAGCACTCAGTGTGTTCACACAGCAAGCTACCTATGAAAATAAAGGGACATCAAAAGGTCTCTGCTTGGGAAAAGCAGCTCCTAAATCAGAGTTCTCCAGCTCAGACTGCCAAAGATCTTGAGCTGTCTTTCCCTCCCCCTCCCACCCTTCTGATGCTAATCAGTATTAAGAGCCTACAATAGTCACAAACTGACTCCCCCACACCAGATGGATAATGAACACACTGACATTCTGTGAGCAGGAACAAGACATGGAAACAAGCCACTGCTATTAATTAGTGTCCATGGCAGGCTTGGCTTCCCAAAATAAAGGTAGAGAGCTCACCACATTTTCATCCACTTTGTTCTTGCTGTTAATCACTTTTTCTTCAGCGCCAATCAGCCCGTCCAGCTCAGTCATGCCAGAACCTGCACCAAAAGAGCAAGAAGAGCCCATCAGCCCCCAGGACACTCTGGGAGGGTCACTTATATCTGCAGAGCTGCCATGGCTCGTGTTTAACCGCTGAGTATTAACCTGTCTTCATGCTGCTGTGTCAGAAGGGAGCTCACAAGCTACATTACAGTGACAAGTGATTAGGGGGGGCTGTTAATGAGAGGAAATGAGGTGGCAATGAGAGGAGCAGACAGGACTCACCAAAACCAGGCTGAAGTGTCAATGCAGACATACTGCACTAAGTGCTCCTGTTAGAAGGCCCCAGGCAAGGTGCAACACAAACTGTGAGCACAGTGACATCTGCAAGTGTCACCCCGGGGTCACCAGCACCTCACTGGGACCCCCGGGATGGAAGTGCACGCACACCCCTCTGCCAAGAGCCAGCACACAGGGAATGCCTTCACTCCCACAGGCAGTATCACCCATCCTTTTGGAGTCAGGCACACCAACAAGAGCCTCAGGAATGAGAATTCCAAGGTCACCCGGCTCAGTTCTATAAGGAGCGGCTGTCCCATATCTGGCACAGGCCCAGAAACAATAAATCCCAGGGCAAGGGAGGAGCAGAGAACTACAGCAGACTTTGTACCAGGACATCACTCCCCCATTTCCAGGCTGGAACTAGCACAGAGAAGGGCATCAATTAACAGAAGGCGGCTGCTCTGCATAAACTGCTTTGATCCAAAGAGTTTATAAATAGACCAGATCAATAAGAGAAGAGTCTGATGCAAACTGCTTTGACCTCACATAACACAGCATGTTGAGATAACACCAGTTTTCCACTGTCAGGAGGGACAATGTCGCGTCCTTCACCACACCTGTGACTCACGGGTGCAAAAGCAGGACAGCCAAGCCTCAAACCTGCAGTGGGATCCTTACAATGAGGAGCACGAGGGGAGGGAAACACCACTACAGCACTTGAGGCTTTGCTGGTCACTGCAAACCCCTCTGCACGGGCTGCTGAGCTTGCAGGTTGCCTAAGACATTATGTCAACTGCTGATGAAGTTGGCAGCGTGCTCTCTGATGAGCTGCAGGGAAAGGTTACTTGGCTCCAAGGCAACTTTTTACAGTGATAAGCTTTTATTGCCTGAAAATGCCACAGAAATAATGTTTCGCTCCAACTCCGAGGCATCCTGGGTTTTAGTGTATCCCATTTTTCTCTGGAGGCAGTAATCAGATTCCAGGCACGGTCAAGGCTGCCAGTCTGACTTCTCTCGGCTGTCGAAGCAGGTCACGTTATTGTGGAAATCAATGACTGGGATTTTCAGGAGACACTGGCCACAAACAGTTTGCACAGAACTACTGTGTCAGCTTTTGGCCTGTGGCTGCTTCATTCCAGTCTCTGGAGCCAAGGCAGCACAGTCTCCAGTGCTGGAAGTTCAGCTATTGGTCTCAAGAGTGCTGTACAAAGTAACAGACCCAGCTTTACGTAGCTCAAAGGCACAGTTTAAATTATGTACTTCCCGGGGGATAAACCCCCACACACCTGCACAAAAAAAACAATCCCAAAACTCCCTCAGAGCCCTCAAGCAATTCAATGAAAAGGGAAGGAAGAGAAGGAACTCTGTCCTCAGGTCATCAGGAACTCTTACATTTACTCCAACGGGGAGAACTAGCAGAAATTTAAAATTTATCATCTTCAAGTCAATAAAGCAGTTGTCCAAAAATCTAGCAGATAAAATCAAACTAAAGGCCATCCCAATTCTTTCCAGAGTAGTCAGCACACTGAATCAGCTATACACTGTTCCACAAGAGGGATGAAGGTGACTTACATTTGTAACGAAAAGCAGGATAATGAGAACAGTTTCAAGCTATCTGGCCTTCATGGTGCTACAGAACTATTTGTGCTCATGTGAAATGGTTATTAGCAAAATCCTTTGCTCTCCTTTGAGGTCTGCACTATGTATTTGGAGCCAAAGGCAGATTAAAACACTGGGTTTACTCCTCACACAGAGCACATGTAGCACTGATCTGCAAGAGTCTCACATTTCTACTGCTCTTTACCTGAGACTGTGTTGCTAAACAACATGTTGATTTAATGCCAATATTTCTATGCTGCTCTTAAAGCCTGTTTTTAGCCAGGCACTGAGTTACTGCAGAATTAACACCGAGCTAAGGGAGAAATGGATAATCACATGGACTTTGCTGGTATGGAGAGATGCTACATGTGAAAAGGTGATGCTGAGGAGACATGAAGGAGGAAACTCCTAATTTATCTGTCCCAGACTAGCTGCACCCTGTGAGGACATTTAGCTGGGAAACAAAACACTCATTCCTGGTTTAGTGGTGTCATCAGGGATCAAGCACAGATTCCACAGGAGGCACAAAAGCCTCTGGACTCCACCAGCACGGCAAGGTTTAATCTGAGCAGTGTCACATGAGAGGTGCAAAGTACCACAGGGCTGCAGACACACCGTCACATTTCTCCAGGGCAAAGGAGCCCCTCCACACACTCCAAGACTCTTGTGAGCCCATCAGGGAGGAACACACATAATTAGATGCTCAGACTAAGTAATTTCTTTAACTCTAGCCCTAGACAAGCAAATCGAACGTTACTGATCTAAGTGAGAGCAGGGAAATGAAAACCAAGGTGAGCATGGAACTAAAATGAAGCTATCAGACACACTGAGGAGGTAGGAGAGTGATTAAAAGCACTGTGAGGGAGCAGCTTAGAACCAACCTTTTTTCATTGGATGGTACAAATCCGGCTGAGGATCTAGCAGGAGGGAAAACAAAAACAAAAATAGCAGAGAAAGGAGATTAAGAGAGAAAGGAAAAAAGGCTTGTGCATGATTTCTGACTCAGACCCTGGGAAAAGCTTTTAGTCTACAGCTTTCTTTAAGCTCAGGACTCTGTTCAAGCATTTTTAAAATACCTACACACGCACACGTCAGCTGTCAACAAAATAGAGATATGTATTTAAAAAAGAAAAAATAAAGAGAATTCCTGCAGCCCTTCAGCAGGTCACGGCACAAAGTCTTAACGCTACATGAGAGCATTTTGGTTAAAGACTGAAAATTCAGAGTCAAGCCACACTGGAAAAATTTAATACTTGCTGCAAAATGAAAAGAGAGAGGACAATTTTGCAAAGAGAAGAATCAGAAAATCAAGAGTGGCACTGCTCAGAGTGGCACTGCCTCTCCAATGGACAGATTGAGGGTACTGCTGGGGCAACTGCTTTACTCTTACATCACTCAAAAGGATGGAGCTTTCTCTGTTCCAGCTGAGCCTACAGACTACAAAACCACACCAGTGAGCCTGACTTCCAGCTGCACATACCTTCACTGTCGGGCACGGCTGGGAAGGTTTTCACCTGGAATGGGCGGAAGGGTTTGCCATCCAGGGGGATCTCTTCGCTCTCCTCAGAGCTCACTCTGACATCCACCGGGGACTCAGAAATGGAGGATGTGAACTGATCCATGTCTGCACGCTGCTCCTGGAGCAGCTCATCTGAAAGGAAGAAGAGAATTTATTCCACAAACTGCACGAAGCCTGGCAGGGACAGAGAGGGGCAGATGGTTTGAACCTCGCTGAGGCAGAGCTGCAGGGGAACATGTTCAAGGCTGCCAGGTTATTTATCTTGCAGGCTCTGAAGTCTCATCTGGAATTCTCAGTAAATTCTCTTATTTGTTAGAAATACATGCAAATAAGGGCCAAGAGGCTTGATGTGGCAAGAGAGTTTGGCAAGATGGGATTAAACTATAAAACTGGAAACCATCTGCTTATTTTTATGGACCTTTTTCACCTCCCTTAGAGAAACAGCTTTGCTATTCTGAATGTTGTTGATTTTTTTTTAAATGGAGACAGTGAAAGTTCTTGGGAACAAGCTATTCTCACTGCCTGTGCTACAAATCCCAGAGTGTCTGCCCTGCGGTACCTAAGCCTAAGCCCCAGTGCTTGTTGTCAAGGGCATCCCCCCAAAGGAGCTACCAATCATTTGGGAGCCCACTGGATATGAAAGCTTGGAGTCTTAACACAGCATATGAACTGGCACACACACTCACCAATCTCATCCTGGATTTCTTCAGCCACATATGGTACCTTGTACAGCAGAGACAAGCTTTGATTCATCCGCTCCTCGATCACATGGAGATGTGTCATCACCTGCAGATGTACAAGAGTGTGTTGGAGTAGGCATAGACTGTCAGTCACTTCGTAGTTCTTCCCTTGCTTAATAAAATATCTACAACTGGTAGGTCTGCCATGGGACACAGGGCTATCTAATCAATTCTCTGACTGATCTCTCCACCACATCACTCTTCCCTGGAACTGGCCATCTGTATATGTTGCTCTCAGTATTTTGGGAAGTGCTGGAGGTAAGAGAGAGCATTCAGCTGACTCTTGTAACCAGCTCTCCACTGGAAACACCAAAATACCACCGAGGCTGGTATTTCCCATATGCCAGACAGGGTCATAATTCATCTCCTGCAGCAGCTGCAAGTGCTTTATTAAATGGATTATCATCCCTGACTGATAGAAAAAATACAGGCAAAGGGAGTACACAATATTATTTATCAACTCTGGTCTCAGAACAAAGGTGCCTTTCATACCAACGGTGGCATTACATTTGTCTGACACCCACTCACTGGCAACAGTGTTCTCCCTTCATTTGAGAAATACATTCGAACTGTGTGCAACCTCCAATTGCTCCTCCCAAGTACAGTAAGCCCAGTGGTGAAGTCAGGCCTGACCTGAAGAGGGTGCTGCATAATCAAGGATCACACAGAGCTTGGAGAACATTTATATGGACGGCCCAACACTGAAAAAAACCCAAGGAGTTGGACGGACCTGCTTTACGGTCTGATGTGTGCCTGACCTTTAAGAGCAAGGATGAAAGCAATTTAATTTTACATGTGGCAGCTTGTCAATCAAGGGAATCGATTGAGGAGCTTAAAAGTGCAGCTGAAAAGTTAAGGGAATGGCAATTGAACTGTACCACCCACATCCCTCTCATGTAGATCTGTTGACACTGCAGCCTTCAGAACGAATTAAGGACTGCTCAGGGTTTAGCACAAGAACACAGTTCACACACTCTCTCTTAGGCTCTGGCAGCAGAACAAAGTGTTGGGGTGGACTGTGCTTGATGTGTCTCCGAAAAGGCAATCTGCATCCAGAGCAAAAGGTCAGCTCTGCCCAGTGTAAGTGCCCCACCCCTCCTGAGGATGTGCAGCTGAGGGAGGATCACGCTGAGTCACACAGCCAGTGGGAGACAACCCGGGAGACACGAGGAGAAGGTTCACTGCCAGTACCCAGAAACAAGGTGACACCCATGGGACCTGGCACCTCCAAGGGTGAGGTTCACTTCTAGAAAATCACTGTGATACTGCTCTGCCCCTCCCTGTCCTACTCGTAACCCAGGATATTTCCATCTCCTGGTTATACACTTTTTATTGCATTTTTCCTCAGCTTATTTCTTCCATTTGGCAGCACTGGATGTGCTCTACTACACTGTCTCCCTGCAGCTCTCTGTTCTTTTTCCTTCTCCTTATATTTCATACATTACAAAATTCAAAGATATTCCAAAGCAGCATATCAACCACAAACTGGAACTGGGAAAACATTCCTAAAGCTGTGACTGGACAGTCAGTTCTCTCTGAGCCCTTATGAACAGACCTTTCGATATTATCAGGCCATTCTTCATTTGAATTTTGAATCAGTTGGACCTTTTAGATAACCTTTTACCATTTTAAAACAAGTGAAAACAAGTGTCAGGACGTAATTCCAAAGATTTGTGGAGTATCTGTAACTATTCTTGCCAGGTTTCAAGCAGCACATTCACACACACTACCCAGTAGGAGGAAAATTATTTTCTAGCTGTTCAGGAGTACAGTATAGTGCAACAGCACAACGTACACGCATCAAAACAAGACTTGTGATAAGGTTAACAACAATGATCAAGTGCTTGGAAAGAGTTACGTATTATGCTTTGCAAACCAGGCAATAACTCTGCAGAAGCACAATTCCCACAACCCCCCAATACAGTGAAGAACAAGCCTAATGAAAGGAACATAGACATGAGGTCTTAGAGGGCATGAGGAAGGATGTTCAAGGAAGACCAACCTCTCAACAAATAATTTCATGGGTGTTTTATAAAAGGAAACACAATACCGATACTGAACTAGTTCTAAATCCCTTGACTTGTCATTGTGGCCAAAATAAATCAGAGTTTCAGTTTTTTACAGAGTCAAGCACCAAGGAAAATTGTGCAGGGAGTGTATCTGGTGAGAGGGAAAGCTCTGCACAAGGGCGATGTTGCTATAGTACCCAACAACACAGGGCTCTCAGAGCCTCTGACAGCCAGGGCTGGGTGAAAATGAAACCTCCTCACCTGGGACTTCATCTGTGCAGCCTTCTCGGGGTCCACTGCCAGGACGTGCTGGTAGTGGCGGACGGTGTGGAGCCGGTCCTTGTTCTCGGCACGGACGTAGCGCTTCAGGGCCTGCAGGATGCGGTGGGGCTGGGGAGGGGAGCAGGGAACAGCTCAAACCCACGGGAGTCAAATCAGATTCACAGCTGAAAACAGCACCTCAGATGGGAGCCTGCTTTAGTGTTGGACAGATCTGTCACCTGCACTCACCTCTTAGATATTTTCTCTTTAAATTATGCCTGTTTGACTCAGAACATATTCAAATCAAGCCTCTTTGACTCAGAACACTTATTAATTAAGCCTTTTTGACTGAGAACACCACACCTTCTGAACTGTGCCTTATGGACACCAAACAAAGTAGAGGGCTTTTTCACCAGCGAGTCAATTAGGAGTCCCACTGCCAAGTCTGCAGCACAAACTGCCACGATGGAGAAAGCTTTCCCAGGAACCTATTCCCAATTTCTGCCCTGGCAAGTCACAGGCCACCTTCTCATCAAGACATTGCCACATTACTTCCTACCCAGTGCTGTCCTGCTGTAGAAATGTGGTGGAGAGCAGCTCACCCGTGGTGGGTCAGCCTGCAGGGCAGCCAGGTAGTTCTCTAGGGCGATCCGACGGCGATCGTTCAGCATCGCTTCCACACGAGCCAGGTGAGTTTCCACAAGCTGCTGCTTCTCACTTGCTGCTTCCTTCTCCAGAGATTTCACCATGGCCTGGAAGTGCTAGGACAAAGAAAGCTGTGTGCATGAAATGCCCTGTGTGACCAGGGTCACCTGCTCTCACTCATGTCACTCCTTAGAACTAACAGTCACTGTCAAACTCCATGTCTAACCCCTTTACAGGAGTAGGAGAGATGCTGATGCAGACTTCATCTTTGCAAATTCAATAGTGACAATTTGCGTTCCAAACTTCCCTCATAGGCCATTACAAAGGTCTGAAGAAGGAAAATGACCTTGCACATAAAGATCAGGCTGTGCTGAATGACTGACACAGTATCAACTCTTTCCCTCAACCCTGCAGTATGGAAATAGGATTGATCCCTTCAGCCTGGAGCCATTAATCTCCAAACCAACTAGAACACATGACTAAGAGTTGTTATGTTCCACTAGAGATGATGGCAAGCTCTTGGACTTGCATATAGTTCCAAACAGTGACTTACATTAAAAAAATGCAGAGAGAAAACCGTGTTCCAGGATAAAATCCAAAGTGGGATGAAAAGCTGGAGTCAGTCACTTAGTTTGAGGGAAATTCATACAGTTGTCACTACCAGAAGAGCCTTCCCCTAACAATCCCACACCACGAATATCCTTGATTAACTTCACAGTCCAGCTGAACTCCCCCCATAAGGCCCAAGATTGGCATTTTGGCAGCAAATCAGCTTTATCTGCTGTCTAAGCGGTTTTCACTAAGTCTGTCCCGACAGGAAATGTGTGTCCACAGAGCCAGGGCTGAGTCTGAACCAGACTCTGAGGCCACTGGGTAGTGCAAAACAGGCCAAAGGTCTGAAATTACAATTTGGCTCTGCTGTTGCTACGCTTGAAGGGCAAGATCACTTCCTACTAGTGGATCTAGGAAAGGACCTGGCACAAGGTCAGATCATCTCCAGCTTTAAGAATAAAGAATGCAGTTGAATCAAACCTGCTCTAAAAGGCAGCTGTTGACAGAGCAGGAAGGCTGTGCTTCCATCTCAGTCATCTTTTGGCTCTGAATATTACAATCTCTCTCAGTAACTTTCCTCTTTAGGTCCTTCCACTCTTACCTGGATGAGAGTCTGCCTTTCTGCCTTGGGGAGATTTACAGCTTGGTGCTCAGCTTCCTCCCATTCCTTTTTCACCTGGACAAAAAAAGGACAGACATCAACAACAGACAAATTTACATCTGATCTTTGCAAATTCATTTGCCTCCACAGGCAGATCCTGGCACAGCCTGGCCAGGTTTTGAAGGCACAATAGAGCTGCTGTGGGGCTTAAAAACTTAAGCCCCCTGGGCAGCGAGCCAAGTACCCTCAATGATTCATAGAATCCCAGCATAGTTTGGGTTGGAGACCTTAAAGCCCATCTCATTCCAACACCCCTTCCATGGGCAGGGACACCCTTCAAGCCCTGTCCAACCTGGCCTTGGACACTTCAAGGGATGGGGCAGCCACAGCTCCTCTGGGCAACCTGTGCCAGGCCTGAGTAAAGAATTCTTCCTAACATCTAATCTAATCTAATTCCTCTCTTCCAACACTGCAGAAATAAAAATCTAACTGCCATGATGTGGTCATACTGCAAAAAACACATGGAAGGCTGGAAACTGGAAAGGAAGCCTTTCCACCATCAGATTGCCCAGATAAAGCCAGGCAGCAGGGAGGCAGCAGCACCCAGGCTGAAGGCACACACTCACCCGGTCCATGCGGTTGTGGTGCCTGACCTCCAGCTGCTCCTTGGCCTTCTGGAAGCGGGCGTGCTCATTGTCATCAGCTGGGGTCTCAAAGTAGACATCCACATCATCAGTGGGCACTGCCAGGACAGGGGAAGCGTCAGCAGGGCTTGGAAACCCGGGATCCTGGACTGCAAAGGGCAGGGCAGGAGAGGGATCTCCACGCCTGCATCATTAACAATCTGGCAGGTTGAGTCTACTGAACCACCTACCAGGAGTCCAGTTTGGAATCTCTGAGCTGCCAATTCACTGCACAACATCAGCTACATCAGCTACATCACACAGCCATGCACTGTGGCGACCAGCACCTGCTCAGCCTTCCCAGTTCTGAGATGAGCACTGCTCAGCTCCAGAAACAGGGACTTGGATGGCAGGATAAAGAACTCCTTTTCTCTTCCCTTCCACATTGGCTTTGGATGTTTTAAATGACATTCTGTGCATTAGCTGTTCACTAACAAGCTAGCTCCAGACATCATTAATATGATTAGGGAGCTTTGACAATAAATCTGCACAAAACACTCCCCAATATTTTATACTTCAAACATACCTTCCCTACCAGATGCGCCATGCAAGACTAACAGGCAATGATATTAGACAAGACAGCGACAGAAGGAGGCTCAGTGTGACAAAGTGACTTGTCCAATACATTGGATGGTTTGTAACTTCAAGACATCCAAATTCAACAAGGGGAAAAACAAAATTTCAAAACAGATAAATTTCAAGCATCTGCAAAATCCACACCAGGGGCTCTGTACGCTGTGTTCTGCAGTTTAGGAAGTGCTGAACCAAGCTCCTGTGCTACAGTTTTAGACACTACACATCCCAGAGCCTTTCTGAGAGGAACTATGGCAAACATGATGCACTCCATCGTTGCCCTTTGCCTGAGGGAGGGCAGAAAGGGACAGTTAAGGCAACCTTTCATCCGTATTAGTTATTTTGGGGGGAAAACCTCCAACACATCATTGAAATAGAGCATGCTTCGGAAATAATTAATCTGGCACTTCGGCATGAACACAGGAGAAGAGTTTAACACACACCGGCATCCACCCACCTTCCCTCTAACTGGGGGAAAATATTTGGAACATACAACACAGGCACTTTTGTGTGCAAAGGACAGTGTCATATCAGTGCTGGATTCTGGGCCTGCTCATGGCATTTCTGAACCAGGCTTGGACACAGACAACCCTCTTCCCGACCCCAAATCCCTCTGTAACAGGACAAACTTTTGTCCCAAAAGCTCCTGACATCCACATCTTTTCTTTCCCTGCCTCAGTCAGATCAGCCCAATCTAAAGCACTTGCATGAAGCCCATTTTGTAAACAGGATTATGGCTGTATAGTCAGGCTGCCAAACCCCAGATAACACAAAAAGCCTTTCAAAAGGCTTTAATGGTAGCTGAAGTGGAAGTGCTGGAGTTCAACAATAAGATTAATAAGGAGGTTAAAATGTTTTTGGTAGCTTTATCATCTGACATAAAAGCCAGTTGAAATTGGTGCCAAAAACCTCAAGCACTCAAAAACACAGGGATTGAGTCGTGATTCATATTTCATACTGAGCTGAAACTGGGAATCTGATTTCTATACTATTTGTCTGATACTTTCCAAAATTAAAATAGCAACAAAATGCCTATTACCAGGAGAACAGCGAGCAGCATCCTGCTTTTCAGGACCTACTGGTCAAACACAGGCATGGGAACACAACTGGGGGGAGCAAGGGCTTCCTTTCATTTGTTTTGGAAAGAAAGCCAGTTAGGCAAGGTCAGAGACAGCCCCTGGTCCCAGGTTCAGACCTGAAGAGGACAGCTGAGCCCTCGGCAAGAGCTGCAAGCCAACAGGGAGCACAGACAGCATATGGTGAGAGCTACTTTTCCCAGGAATGATCATCCTATGGACCTAGGGAAGCAGAGACAGGAGGAGACTGCTGCAAAGAGACAGACACCAGAACCAAAGGGAGAAGCTACAGACGGGTCCTCTCTTGCCCCAGGCAAGGAGGAGGAGACACCACACGCCAGACAGACAGTGGCCAGCTGCAAAGGGCCAGTGGGAGGCAGGACTTACTCATCTTTTTACACACAGCCATACAATACTCCTCTGACTCAAAATTGTTCCTGTTGCCTCCGCAGCCTCCATATATAAAGCGAATGCACTTTCTCTTGTTAGGGTCGAAGTACCAGCGAGGCATCACAGCCCGGCAGGGCCCTGTCAGGGCCTCCTGGGAGCAGACAGCTGTGTGGAGATGGGGTAGAACATGAGCTATGAGGAGCACAGGCCTTGCTCAGTGACCTACACAACGCAGGGTGGCTCTGCCTCACACCTTCCTCTGGGGCACCAGCGCTGGCCTCAACAGCAGGAAATGTTTATCAGAGTCTCCCAGTTTTTCCCTGGCCTGAGGCTAAAGATCAAACATTCTGACCAATATTAAGGGTGCAGAATTGCTTTCAGAGGAATGACACGAATGGAGAGATTAGTTGTCTCAAAAGAATTATTCTTCTGTCCCAGGCCTTTGGGGTGCTGGGATATCAGTGGTTAGTCCAAAAGCAACACAAATGAAGTTATAAATATCCCTCCCCTTCCAAATCCTTCAGTGACCAAAGGGCTTCTGACAGTTCTGGGGGGCTTAATGTGGCCAAAGCATCCATCATAATGTCAGGGAGGTGCCTGCACATGGTGCTTTGGAGTGAGCTGAGCAGCTCACTCTTTCTCAACATAGAGCTCTCATTGGTGATTTCTCTTTAGCCAGGGGCTGGAACAGCAAGGATCTGTTCTGCTGATGGCACAGTATTATGCCCTTGGTGCCCCAGGGGGAGATCCTCCACTGTATAAAATGGAACGGTCCATTAAAGCATCCCAACATGTCCTGTTTGCTGCATTCTGCCTGGACAGACAATCCATATCTTACAGGGGAGGTGTAAGAGCACAGGAAAAGGCAGGCTAACCAAAAGGAATGACTGCTATGCCAGCCTCAGTTTTTAAGTTTTGAAACATCTGTGCACTAAATATTAAAACTCCATGCAGCCATGGCACGTGGATTGCTTCATGGTCAGCCAGCAATAGCAGTTGGGCTATTCTGAGGCAAGAGAAAAGATATTGTGTATAAATTAGCAACCGTTTGTGGTACTAGGAGAAAAAAAGCAGTGTACCCCCAAAACAGACACCCCAGTCATACTACTCTAAGTCTCTTTCAATACCTGCAGACCTGTAACAGCCCTGGACACATATGAGCTAAGCCTTGTTTCAGCAAGTAAAATTATCTGCAGCATGCTGGCATTTTACCAAAAAGATGCAAGAACTGCTGGCAATGATTCAGTGATCTGGAGCTAATTGAATTTCATTCCCTCTCCCCTCCTCTCTCCTCTACAGACACTTCTACACACAAAGAATAGGACATCACATAACTGAGGTACCACGCCATCAACCCTCTGTGAGGGCACCGACCACTGAACAAAAGCTGCAGTGGATCTTAATAATGCACAAAGGATATATTATCATAGAACAAAGCTGGGCCAAGCTGCTGACTTTCTTTTGTGGAAGAGAAGTGTTTATGCAAAGGCAGCACTAAGGATGTTCCTCACTCTTAAATAGCCAGATAGCACCTTGATGCCACCTCTGCAGAGTATGGCCCACTTCTAGTTTCCTTTTTATATAAAATACCAAATCCAAGATAATCACCCCCAAACAGGGATTTTAAACTTACGGTGTGCCCCAAATGCCTCTTTTAGATTTTCCAGAATTTGCAGATACAGTTTTTCTGACTCATCACTGCACCTTGGTGGAGATGCTTGTTCAGCGTGCCAAACACTGGGCTCCCTGCCAGCAGAACTGCTGTTTATCTGCAAACATATGGCCCGTGCTCTCGAGAGTTAATTTCAACACTTGAAACACAAGCATCATCACCTTTCCTCTGTTTGCTAACTTATCTGGCAAATAAAACTTCCAAGTGGCATTTATTGACTTGATCAAAACCCCATCACTAACTGACAGCCAACAGAGATAATCCCAAGGGAGGAAGAGGCCTGGATGCTGGAATGTGTCTTACATTTCATATCACTGCTCACTTCCTTCTCAGCCACAGCCTTGTCATTGCTGGGCTCTGTGGGGGTCTCCTCATTGTAATCATCCACCTTGTAGCTGTCATAGTAGTAATCACGGTCTTCCACCACGTCCTCTTCCTCCTCCCCTTCGTCATCTTCATCCTCATCTTCCTCCACAGCTGTTCCTGTGAAGTCTTCTACACCTGCCTCTGTAGGGAACTCACTAGAAGAATATGGTTATATTAGAGGGTAAAGTTAAGGCTGATCAGGGATGTACCAGAATAATGATTCTCTTTCCATCTGTTCTAGAAACACTAGAGATGAGAAAAATAAATGTAGCGACTGTTGATTGGCCCATCACCCACAGCAACGGGACATCTCTCATTTCCTTGAACTTCCCCATCAGCTTTCCTCAGGAAATGAGAGTCTATCCCTGGGGGAGGTGCCTGCTGTAGAATCCTGGAATGGTTTGGGTTGGAAGAGACCTTCAAACCCATATTGTTCCACCCCCTGCCATGGGCAGGGACACCTTCCCCTATCCTCAATCCCAAGCCCTGTCCAACCTGGCCTTGGACACTTCCAGGGATGGGGCAGCCACAGCTTCTCTGGGCAACCTGTGCCAGGGCCTCACCACCCTCACAGACAATTCCTTCCCAATATCCCACCTAATCCTGCCCTCTGGCAGAGGGAAGCCATTCTCTGTGTCTTGTCCCTTCAGACCCTTGTCCTAAGTACCTCTCCAGCTCTCTTGGAGCCCCTTTAAGCACTGGAAGGGGCTCTCAGGTCTCCCTGGACCCTTCTCTTCTCCAGGCTGAGTGACCCCAACTCTCTCTGTCCAAGGATGAAGGGAGAGGGGCTGTTGAGCTCCTCCAGTAATAAAAAAGTCACTTGTCCTCCTGCAAGGCTCCTTCAAGCTCAGGACACAATTCAGAAGCACAGAAATTCTCTCAACCCTCAGCACAAGGGAGGTGCTGCGTGAAATATTCCCAAGCAGCCGGTGGTAACACCTACACCAGTAAGAAAGAACCCTACCTTTTGTAAAGGTCATAGTCTTCATCCTCCTCCTCCTCCTCCTCCTCCTCCTCCTCCTCCTCTTTGGACAGAGCCTCATCCACAACCTTAGTCTGAGGACAGCACACGTATTCTGTCCCATGGAACTGGTCCACCCCGCAGGGCAGCAGCATCCCATAACTGTGCAGGATCATCCCCTCTGTCAGACAGGCCTGAAAGGAGAGCCCAGCCAGGTCAGTTTAGCATCGTGCCCCTCCTTTGGATAAACCTCAAGTTTGCCTATCAGAGGTCCCAAGAATGCGACCGATGGTTTAAATTTTACAGCAAAAACACAACAGCAACATATGACCTAGGAGTGAACATCAAAGGAAAATGGATTTGAAACTTGCAGGGCAAAAGAAATCCCCAGAAAATTCCCACATTCAGAGCTTCCTGCTGTTAATGTATCACACCCTGGCCCCAACAAGTGCTGGTCTGTCAGCCTGGCAAACTTTAGGAGAAACAGCAAAACATTTTGTGCCAACTCAAGGGAGAGAGCACTTGAAAGAACCAGAACGGGTGTTTGCTTTTCCGGGCTAGCTGTTTCATTAAACGTTATCTATTAAACTTTACACTGGAGTAAGTGAATAATAGCTCAAATGGACTTTGTGTCAAGATTATTTTAACATGCTGTAGATGAAAATCAATCAGATAATTCAAGTAAAAAGTTAAATGCAAACTATGATCCGACATTATGTCTATACACCTCTCTTAAGTTAAGGAAATACTTGGCTTTGTCATACTCAGCAAAGAATGAAGTAAGAAAAGCTTTATTATGCACATCAGAACCCTTTTGTGCTTTGCTTTGTTACAGCAAAGATTTTAAATGAGCCAAATATTGCTGGAAAAGTTCTCCAACTACATTTAAAACAAATGATTTTTCAATTTGCTAGACATTAACAAGTTTATCCTCAATTAAAAGGCAATTCCTCTAGTACAGCTTTATTTAGAGAGGTTTTTGCCCACAGGATTTTAAAGAAATAGGAATTTTAACTGGAACATCCTTAACCTCATCTTTTTCAGCACCATCACAACTGATTGATGTGCTGCTGCTTCTACAATTGCTGCTTCTACAAAATAGAAAACATGTACATTTTGTCATGATCCTGTTTTTACTACCCCAGCTTCAAATGGGTATGCAGAGCATTTGCAGCAGTTTAGCTAGTCAGATAAAGAACCAAAAAAACACCCCAAAACCACGGGCTGCATTTATCCTGAGAAGATAATCCATCTCTTATGTAAAACCTCCACTAATCAGTCCCAACGAAACTCAGATTGCTCCCAGGCAAACCCTCCCAACCAAATCCCCAGCAGCAGCCGGTACATTAAAGCAAAATGTGCAAGAAAAACAGGAACTATGCTATGCCCACTGCAGCTCCCTGGAAAGAGGGATGAAGCACTGGTTAAAGCAGCATCCCAGTTCCTAGCTCCATGATCTGGATAAGCGACTTAGGACAGCTTTTCATGAGGGAACAATAATTCAGTGACTCCACAGGTTTTTTGAGTCACCTGAGTACTTTTAAATGTTCATTTCCTTGCTGTTGCCTCAGTCCATTGACTGGAACATGGGAATAACAGCCCAGAGATAAATACTGCTATGTTCCAACACTGCCTGCATCCAAGTGCAGACTAAATACTGCTGCTCCAGCAGCTGCATTACCTCCTTTGCCACAGTGTGCCAGTGTTGGTGGCTCTCACACACATCCATCCGCTCCTTGTGGAAGAACCGGCACTTCTCGGGCACCAGCAGCACGTCGCTCACGAACTCACCCACTGAAAAACACACAGCAGACCCAGGTCACACCTGCCCAAAGCCACCACCGGAGCCCCCCCAGAGCACACGTCGTGCATGTGGCTTGAAGGGTTGGAATATTCCTAATGGGAACAAGTCACATCAGTTCTGAAAATTATCTCTGAGAATCTACACAAAACCAGTCTGAATTTCCACGGTAAAACCAGGAATAGGGGCTGACTGCTGACCCTGAAGGTAAAGTTTACAGTGCAAGTTAATAAACCGTTGTTCAAGGAACCAAAAGAACTGACTGAAGAGATTTCACTCAAGTCTTTGAAAAGATTGTGTCTGCACACATAAGTTTTCAAACCACTTAATCCCCTATTTCTAAATGAGCTGCATCACATCAAAGCTCCTTCACACACTGGCTGCTGCTGAAACAACCTGGAAATTTTTATATGCCCTGAGTGTTATCTATGTTTTCAGTATCTGAGCAAGTCTTGTTTGGTTTGGTTTTGTTTTGTTTTGTTTCCAGATGGTTTAATTCAGGATCAACTGCAGCACATTCCCTGCCTGGGACAGTCCTTAAACAAAACACAGAGGGCTGGAAAAATAAAAACTGTACAGCCTAAAAACCAGAGTAGAACCCAAGTCAGCAAATACGCTGTATTGCAACATTTAGAAAACCACAACCTCACCAGCAAGAGTAAGCTCTGGCACAATCTTTGTGCCAAAACCAGACTTTTGCTTTTGAGGAAGATGGGAGAGAAAGAATCGGTCTGCTCTACAGACTCTGTATTAATTGCACTTAAAAGCTATTTAGCCTAAATTTCCATCATCATTCAGTGTGGTACCAACACATGGAAAATAAGGATCAGAACTAAGTGAGCGTCGCTTCCTGTTCTTAGCCCAGAAGTCCCAGTGAACACTGGGATCCAAACCACGGTATTTTCTCCAAGTTGAGGTTTTTCTCTCTTTCTTGCTGATTTAAATGCCACATTCAATAATTTTAAAATAAGGGCGTGATTAGATACTCTAAGAAGATCAGGAAAAGATCTTCAACTGTTTCAAAGCAACATTCCCTGCATACATGACCAGCAGCTTTAGGAATCATTTGTTAAAACTGGAGAAAAGGTTTTTAAGTCAAAGGCCTTTTCTCACAGTCTCCAGGGAGCACAATTCTTTGTTCAATCAATCTTCAACATTATCTTGTCAAAATATATTTTAAATATTCTGCACACCCAGTGTGTTTTGCAACCCCTCAGTATTGATACCAAAGGCTCATGGACACTTCTACAGAGAAGTTAAAGAGAGTTTAGGGACAGATTATCTGATGACAATTGAAGATAATGGAATCAACTGGCCTTCGTCATCCCTTTGCAGTTAGTTACATTTTAAACTAAGAGAGATGCTATTTTCCCCATTTTCTTGTCTCAAAACAGCCCAGTTAGAATTTTGAGTTAATAATCTTTTCTCCTTCCCTATCAGTTTAATAAGTTAAGTAAAAAAAGTTTAAATGCTCCTGATAAGAAAACTAAAACTGAGCAAACTTGAAAACCAAGAGATTGTGGTTGTGTGGACTGAAGGCAGAAGGTTTTGGGTTCTCCTCTTCACCTTTGAAATACAAAGGACCTTTCTCTGGTGAAGGGAAGCAGAGAGGGTTAAACATGGTATGTTTATATCCCACCCAAGATACAATGTGCATTAAGGTATCAAGGAAGACACAAGCACGAATGGGAATGAAATTCCATATTTTGACTATAATCACAGAGAAACACAAGATCCTTTTACAACCAGCAATTTGTGGAGTGCTAAAGGAGAAGGTGCTTTATAGATGTGGACTCCTGACTTGCAGCTTGCATCTGAAAAACAAAGCTGCCTCCCAGGCTGGGATGTGCAAGTCATGCACACTGTGAGAGACACAGTTCATGAAAAACCTGAACATATAGTTTAATGCTTATCAAATTTTAGGGCAGCATCACTAAAATCAGCTTATTTTTCAGCTGGAGAATAGGCTTGGGGGAGGACTATTTCTGAAAGAGATGACTCCTTATAAATCCAGGGATCTTGCTTTCATCCTTATTTCCATCAGAAGTTCTCTGTATACTCAGCTGGGTTTGGTTGCTTCCCAAACCTGAATTTCCACATTTATAAAGACAAGCCCCTTTCTGCCAGGATGTGTCCATGTTAAATTTCATTTTTAATGAAATGCTTTATGATTGTGTAGTGGAAGGTATAAAACACAGGACAAAGTACCCACATGGTTCTGCAGGTTTGCTGATGTTCTCCTCTGTCAAATCACATGTTAACCTGAGATATGGATATCAACTATGAAAACTGGTTCCCAATGAATGCTCCCAGCAATCAGACTCTCCTAAGACTTCTTATAGAACAAGCCTTTTCCAGTGGACGATTGAAAAAAACTCAGCCAGCTGGGACTAAGCTCAGTCCTGAGCACAGCCACGGAGCAGCGCAGCGTCAGAACCACGCCTGGGGCAGGGAGCACAAGGTAAACCAGTCACACACGCTGCCTGACTCCAGTGGGTGGGGACATTCTGCAAAGCACCATGAAGTCCATCACAGTTTATCTCCTACTCTTTCACAGTTCAAAGTGGGGACATGGGATACAGCTGCAAGAAGCAAGGCCTCTTTGAAACTGCAAAGTTTAAATATAGTCATTGAAATAGAATAGAGATCTCTTGCCAAGACCACAGCAGGAAGCCTGAGCACACTGAGCATTTAAGTCTCCAAGGCAACAAAATATTAAAGCTCCACAAAAATAGGATCAGAGTATTAAAGCCCAGTGTCTTTGTGATACTCAGATACAATAGCCTTCAGGTTTTTATGGCAGTTGCAGAGAGAATAGGAATTTCTTTATCATGCCAGGCATCATTATTCCACCACAGTTGTTATCAAACTGTCGATCTGCTCCAGAAAGGCAGAGTTCCATCTTATGGAAAGAAAAACGTGGAAGCTGGATGTGGAAATGGCAACCTGATATGAGAGAACCCTTAGGAACTGAGTTGTTCCTGGGAGGAATTGCTTGCTCCTCCCACAGAATGCACAGCCCCCCGGCACTCACCCAGGCACTTGTAGGGCACCACGATGTGAGTGTGGTCCTTGCACTGCTTCTTCCCACGCTTGCACCAGCTGTCGATGCTCACGGGCTGGTTGGCTTCCACCACGTTGGTGATCTGCAGGTCTGGGTACATCTGTTAACAGCACACACACAGAGGTTTCTCTCCAGAAAGGACACAGAATGTGCAAAGCAGCTCCTACCAGGAGTGGTGAGGCTGATTCTCTACATAGAAACAAGCTCAAGTTTGCACATGGACACACGCACTTTCCTCTAGATCAAAATTAGGACAGTTGAAGACATAAAAAAGCTCCCAGCTGTCTGTCACACGGGGCTTGAGAAAGGAAATATGTTATCACTTCTGTGAGGGAGGAGAAAGCCAGGTCAGAGGCAAGAACCCTCATTGGCACTAAGCTGAGGGGTCTGGCTTTGCAGGCAGTAGAGGAGTATTTGTGTTTGGAGATTTATCTGTTCCATTCTTTCTGGTGCAATACAAAATCCTCTGGAAGAGGGCAATCACCAACAAAGAGGGTTTAGTAGCATCTTCAGACTCTCTCATCTCTTGTCAAGCCAACACGCACCCACCTCCTCAGGTTTCCTCATGCCTGCTCCATTTATGATGCATTCATTTGATCCTTATGTCCTGCTTGAGTTCGCAAGTCCAGACACTGACTTATATTTAGGTTTCTACTACGTAAACCAAATGCAGCCCCAGTTACATCAGCCTTATAAAACAGTTTTAAAAGTTTTCCAGTCCAGACATTGTGCATTCTGTCCCTTTCCCATTAAAAAAAACCTACATTCCTTGTGGTATTTTACGAGCCTGACACCTCAGAGGAGCAATTAAAGACGCTTATCAAGGCCAATACGTTACAGCATATCTGGAGCACAGTGAAAGTAGACTATATCTTTTGCAATAAAGTATAAAGAGCTTAAAATACTGTCAACATTTAAATGAAAATTTTCTTTCTAATATTCTGGCTGATATGAACATGTCACTGAGACAGGTGTCAGGTTCCATTTGGTACAACACAGAGCAGATACTGGTTAACCTGCTCAGAGGCAGAACACTTGGGTAAGGCCCTGCAAACACAGATAAGGACACCTCTCTCTGACTTACAGATCAAGGACCTTCTTACAGCAGCATAAGTTGATCTAAGTCAGAGGTAGCTCCTAAATCCCACTGCTGTGTCCTCCCTGGGCAGTAACTCAGCAAAACAGCCTAGGGAATTGAGCTGGGCAACAGCAATCTTGTCTCCTGCAGGGTTAGTTTACCACTGACCAGCTAAATTGGAATCCAACTCCTTCGCAGCAGTGAAGAGCCAGAAAAACTCACCTCCTGGCAGTACTGCAGAATCTCTTCCTTCCTTCCAAAGCAGCTCTTGGTTCCAGAAGTGTCAGGTTCCCATTTCCCAGTCTGGATGTTCACATGCATATTTAGCTTCCCACAGAACATGGCAATTTGAGGCTCTGCCACTGCAAACCCTGTCCCAGCATTGGCTGCGAGGGCCTGTGAACACAAAGGAAAACAAAACACATTGATTGCATTGTCTGATGAAAGGCAGAACTCCAAGAACCAGAAACCCTCTGGCATCATCTCAGACAGCTCCTGCTTAATCCAGAGTCTTGCAAACTATTTTGTAACAACATTCCTTAAGATGCTGAGCCCACTCCTAGTGCTTGTTTTCCCAAACTCTATTTTCATTATTGAAATAGCAGCTTACCTAAACCAAGATTAATTCGCATTTAAAGGCTGTGCCCACAAAGGGTAAAACTGATGTCTGAAAAACCTTACAACTAACTAATACTAATAACTTTTGGCAGAAACACCTCTGTGTTACACATAAGCTACTGCTAACTGGGTCCCACTGCAAGAATCCTGCTCAGAGTTTGAAGTCATGTGTTTCTCCCAATATCATCAAATATTTGGGATAGAAACACCTAAGATTCTTGCTCAAACATACAAGTAAAGATGATTTCTGCTGAATCAGAAAAACAACTGTGGCAACCAGCTCTTCAAAGCCTCTTGTGTCCCATTCAGTGCATTCCCATGGGAGCTGTGTATTCTGTGCACTTCCCAGCCTGCACCGGCAGACAAAACCCGACAGCTCCAGCTCACATTCGGGTCAAAATGCAGACTGATCAATGAAAACAAGGTCAGGGTCCCTTTCTGAAATCTTGCTGGCTAACCAAAAGAGGAAAAAGGGGAGTAAATTAAATTGCAGGCTTGTTTTTTTTCTGAGGAGACTGAGCGGATGCAGGAGCTGAATGTGCTCTCCCTAAATAACTACTAGATGTTGTCAAAGAGAAGGAAGAGGCATAAGGCAAAAACCAGATGAACTCCTAAACCAAAAGCTCTTTAAGGGAATGAAATCCACTTCAACTATTCCAGCCCAGAAACGGCAATGCACAGAGGCTGCAGGGCAGTGCTGCCCCTAAGCTGCTTTCTTCCCTGGCAGGCAGCACAACCCCAGGCCACCAGTCCTGCCTTCATATTTAACTTTTATGCATTCAAAAATGTGGGCACTGTTCACCCCCTACTGCCTGCAGACCCCCATCATCTCATACCAATATATGTATGCTTAAAGCAAATTCAACTGCCAATGTGCAGTTACTGGATATTAGGAAAATATCCAGTTACTGGATATTAGGATACTAATAACTGGATACTAATCCTAGTTAGTGGATATTAGGAAAAAGAATAACTCCATTATAATTAGCTCATGTCTCCCCCCCTCCTCTTATCTCACTACCTGGAGATAAGACTTTTCAACACTCAGAGAGTCAAGGATTGTTTAGTGCTGAACACACCACCAGTGCTCGGGTGAGAAAATGAACTTGAGGCACAAAAGCATAAATTCATGTCTTATCTGCAGAAAAATGACCCCTTGAGTTTTAAGAACTATTTGACTGTGCACCACTTAAGAGAAACAGTTTTATAGAGTGGCTTCTACTTACTCTGACTCTTCCAACCAAGAGATGCTCATGAAAGTATGTTTTAGCGCAGACCACAAAGTAATGAAATACTAAACTATATATAACAGATACTGGCATCAATGTCCCAGTATCAAAATGCTGCCAAATTCACATATATTTTCAAATTTAGTGTGAGTACATTTTTTGTACTCTCTGTCCCAAGGAAAAGACAACAGTTATGTACTTCAGATGCAGGTTGAGTTCTGGATTGCACTGAGGCTGGGGAACTTGGTTCCTTCAGAAATCAAACCACTTAATAAATTTCTTACAAGTGCAGACTCTTGCATCGCTTTCCCTCCTGGTGTATCATTTCAGAAGAAAGAGGGAAATGTAGAATGATCCTTCCTAACTCTCTAAACACACACAAACTTTGTACGAGGCCCTTTTCATCCCCCTCCAAACAAACACCACTTCAGTACCAACAACCACTTTCCACAGAGCACAAGACTTGACATGTTAAAGGAAACAATCCACAAGACAGTTTTATGACAACACTCCAACCACATGCAAGATCCAACCTTGGAAAAGAACCAAAAGAGATGCAAGATAAAGTACACAGGAAGCATTAACCCTTGAAAGAATAAACGGCATCAAAAGAGAATAAAATGTACATGCTATGGCTGGAGATTGCTGGCACTGCTGATGCCTGAAAACTGTTTTCATCAAGGCAAACTTAACAAGTCTGCAGCAAAGCAAGGGAACTGCTGGAGCAGGAGAGGTGTAGAAACATCCATAAGTAACCCATTCACCACAGTCCCTGCCTGAGCAAAGCTCCTGTTCAAACACATACCAAGCTCCTGAAATCATGCCCACCCCCTATTTACATGCTGCTGGAGCCCGTGTTTATTTTTGCCGTCTCTCCTGTCACCTCTGCTCCCTGTAAAGGTACCATTCCCCTCCCTGGATTGCTCACATACTTTGCATATCAGCGAGTGCTGTTGCCGTAGCTACCAGAACATGCTAAGCCCCAATTCCCAGCTGAACAAACGACACTAATTACTTGCTTGATTTCATCACTTTTAATCAAACGGCAGAAATCTTCTCCTGGATTGCGCTGCTGGGTGAATTAATGAACTTTGAGATACACGAACTGATTCTTTAACCCCATGACCTGCAGGGTAAGATTTTTGAGCGATGGGCTTCAATTTTCCCTCCACTGGCAATCCCCTTCAGCCCTCAATCACATCAATTATTTAATTTAGTATTTTAATCTGTAATGAGAGAATATAGCACTACAAACTTCATCTGTACCCGTGGAGGCCACATCTTTAACACTGACATTTAAATAGGGAGGAAAGTCACCTACACAAGTTTTTGGGACAAAGTAATTTTCTGTTGCTTCCCACAACTGAGGTATCAAACCTAGAAGTGGATCCCTCGGGCTACATTCAAACATCACTTTGCAAAAGGAGGGCTGGGAAACATGTAAACCAGCACGAAGCTTGGGATAAAGCCACGTCCTCAGTTAAGCTCGTTAGTACTTCAGAGAATTCACCCATTCCACATTGCAGAGGGATGAACAACTGACAGCACATTTTTCTCGGGGAATTTCCCAGCCATAAATGGAAGCAGCTGCTTCTTGTAGTGCTGGGTAGCAACGATTCAATCCCTTAAATAAGCAGCCTGACAGCTCAGGAGGGGCAACACACACATGATGGAGGAGAGTTCATCCAGTTGTGTACATCCTCGGTGAACATTATTTTAGTGGCTATTATCCTATTAATACACATCCATAACATGAGAGCAAGACAAATGATATTTGGGGAAAGACTGTTCCATAAACCATTACTTTCCTCAGTGGCACTTGCATTTACAAGATGTTTCATGATAAACTGGGCTCTGCCTTTTGTATAATTCTGTAACCCAGTTTGCCTTTCAAGACCAAAAACACAAACACATAAATCTCAAGCCGGTTAATGTCAGTGAAATTCCTCACCCTGTCATGCAGTGCCTGATTTACGGTCCTGAAACACTGGAATTCAAACCTCTAAATCTTCTTTTTCTCTGATGGAAGTGTCTGCCCCAGTATCCCAGTTTTTATTTACTACTCGCCTCTTCAGCTTGTGACAGTGGGTTGGCTCCATATGCTAAAAAGTGTCAGGGCTGTTCTTCCTGCAAGTATCCCCCATCCCAAAGGAGGGATGAAAGTAAAATAAGGAATTTATTTAGTAAAATAAGGAATTTATTTAGTAAAATAAGGAATATTTCACATCTACCCCTCAAAAATGCTATTGCAGTTCTGGTTTATAAAGACTTAAACATGAAAATCATAATCCTTGCCTTTTATTTCCAGGATCTGTTAAACCTCACAACAACACACATTATTTCACATGCTGTCCATCCAGCTCCCTATGGAATGCTGCTACTCAGGAAAGCCTTCTGGCATGCTACTGGGGACTGGAGGATTGAAGGGTGATTGGAGTGTTTCTCTTGTGAAGAGGAGCTGTTATTTTATTTCACAGAAATGAGTTCCTGAGAGCTTTCCTTAATAGCACCAAGGTATCTGCAAAATGTCATATTTAACTGAATTCTGCATTTTCAGTGAGGTCAAACACAACCATAACCTTGTCCATCTGATTAGATTAGCCAGAATGAGCCTTTATTCCAGCAAAAACAGAGTGGATGGGATTTTAGGCCAAGAAGGATGAAGAGCATGCTAAGGAGAACTCCTACTGTCCCTACTTTCCATCAGGCTTCCTCTGCAGCAACACACGAGCAGCTCTCCGGATAAAACCACAGAAGATTAAGCTGTTTTAAGACTGAAACTCCAGCTTCTAGAATTTATAAGCTGCTGAAGAAAGCTCTCATGGAGAATTGCACTGACTTCGTGGCCAGAGAACAGATTAATTACTGCTTGGGGCATTCCCATGCAGAGCTTGTTGCAGGACTCTCTGCAGGTTGGATCACATTTCCTGCTCCCAAAAGTTACATGTATTCCACAACTATTTGCTGCTACACTGACAAAAAATGTCAGGCAGTACTTGAGAGGACAATTTGTGCTGTTTGTTTTTAATTAAGTGAAGCCCCCCCCAAGCAATACTGCTTATTAAATCAGGGTGCACATGAACCACAACCTGAGGGACTTCAGAACAGGCTGTTCAGCATAGTCTTTATCCAGATACATCACCTTCTCTTAATTCAAGAAAGAAAGAGGCTTTTCTGGATTTTTTTTTAATTGCATTTCCTATTCCATCTGGAGCAACACTGTAACTCTCCCTATGTCAGTGCAACACCCACAGATATGGAGGATATAAATTGAACTCTTTCAAAATCACTGAGGAATTCCAACAGCTCCTTTGATATAAAAATGAGCTTTTACCTTACCAGCCTTCCTATGAGCACAGCCCTTGACAGCTGCTGCTTTTAAATGCGTGAGTATTCCAACTTTCTGCACTTTCTGGGCTGAAAAGTTGGTGTGGACATTTGTGCAAGAACATGCTAATAATGCCAGTCGGGGGTTGAACCCTGTATGGGCCATTCACTTAAGAATTGATCCTTGTGGGACCCTTACAACTCAGAACATCCTGTGATAAACGCTACTGTTTCAAAGCCTAACTGCACACCCCACTATCTCCAGAGCTGATGTCCATGGGCACTTTTCCTTCCATAAGGAGAGGCCAGCCCTTTGCAAAATCAAAATCAAAATCAAAATGAAGAGCTGCTGCAGTCACAGCACCGAAGCCTTTGGAAGCAGAACAGCTGGCCTGGCACTGCAGAGCTGAGACTTCCCAGGTCACAACGTGCCACACAGCCTTTAAACCTAATGTTCATTGCCATGAACCTCACCTGGGAATTAATTCCAGTACTCAGGAAACCAACACTTCAGTTAAAAAGCTAAGGAAGTTGATAGAGGGACTTCACGCACGACTTCTGCACAGAATACCTGAAATTCCCGTGTATTTGTAACTTCTAAAAACGGGCAGAGCTCTCAATTCCTGCTTCAAATGGTGCTCCATGCTTTGTTTTCCTTAGCTTCTTTTCCTGCTTTTATTCAGCAGATAGGTGGCTTGAACCCAGGAAGGCTAATGAATGCCTGACACAGCAGGCAGTAAATCTACAGCCCAGCAGCTCATCCTAGCTTTATTGCTTTATTTTTTTTTAAATTGCTGATAATTACAATAATGCACATGGGCAGGGGTCCAAGACAGGAAGAATTATTGTCTGCAGGCAGATCTGGTGTGAGCTGATAATACAGCCTGTGTTTGCTTTTGAATTTAAATGGCAGAAATCTCAGTAAAGCAGTCTTTGACTTGCTTTAACTTGCTGGAAGGGGTGGAGTTCTCATCTGCTCGTCCTTTATCGACTTTTGTGGCAGAGGATTCTGCACCAGCAGAGAACTGGGAGCCAAGGCAGGAGCTGCAGTAATTCGGGTGCAGTTTATATTTAGATGCCTCTGTTTATAACTGACAGGCAGCTCTGAGCACTCGGAAGTTCAGTGACAATAATCCACGTCCTTCCATATGTGCTGACAGCAATCCCAGGATTATGAAGACCTGCTGCAGCCCGAAGCATTCCTTACTGCTTTGCACATTCCTCTTCCTAAAAGCAAAGGTGACATTTCCCAGTCCCTGACTTGGAATTTGTAATTAGGAGGTCTCAGATTATTTCCCCCTCCTCCTCTAGTTTATCACGCTCCATAAACCCGGCCTGCCCAAGTTATTGGGCACATAATCTGCCTGCCAGACCTTTGCACTGGGAACTGGCACATTCCACAGGGAATGGCACACTGCAGGCAGTGCTGCTGCAGTGCTGATCACATCCAGTAAAGCCACGACTCAGCACTGCCTCAGCTTCCTGAAGCTGCTTGTGTAACATGGTTGCCTTTGGCATCCTCTTTTCTATCCCTAGAGAGACAAAATTCATAACAACTGGGTTGGAACATTCCCTGAACAAATGTTACTGTACCCAGAACTGTGTCCTTTAAAAAAAGATTAATTGCTGGGCCTCAAGCTTTCAAAAGTACAACTTGGGTGTAATGGCTGGGAGTGGGACAGTTTAACACTAACCCAACCTAAAAGCAGGGCAAGAGAAGAGGAAGACACAATTATTACACCACTACTAATCCTCACACAGGGCACAGCTGGGTCCAAATAGGTTCAATCAGTCAGGCCACCTTCCACATGTCACAAGGACATCAGGGACAATTTCCATGCTGTGTCAGACAGACTCACTCACAGCCACTTCCTTCCCTTTGCAGCAGAACACGGCCATGGTCTATTTAAAGTTCCCTTTTTACAGCATGATCCTAAGTCCTACCTCAGCACAGAGCCAGGCCTATTTATCACTGGGCTAAACTGAGGCATAAAGTCAAGTGACTTGCCTAAGGTCATCCAGCAGCAGGCTCAGCTTGGATTAATCCTCAACTCCTCCAATCTGTGCCATCACTGTCTTGCACAGCAAGACTAATTACTGCTTTTCCACATTAATTATTTGGGCATCTGAAGCACAGGGACCCAAGATGTCCTGTTAGCCAGTCCGCAAGTAAAAACTTCAGCACAAGTTCATGTTTTCACAGTAAAATTCTATGAAAAAATGGCCACAGGGCAAGCAGAAGGGAGATCCAAACCAAAACCTAAGGACACCAGCTATGGCTTAATAGTGTTTCATACTTAAAGTTTAACTCTCAGATCTAACTTTCATTACTGAGCTGACTGATAAGAACCATCACTGTTGATAGCACTGAGGCATCTCTGACAGCAGCACATGTGGAGGAGTGCTGAGAGATGCTATTTTATAAGTATTTTCTCCATGGTTCAGTAGAGAGTTTGTGCCATCCTAAGGCACTTGAGCTACAGAAGAGTTAGGGAATATAATCACTGTAGTTACCAGGATACAGATTCCATAATACACAGGAAAGTACTTCTAGAAAATCTTTCATCACTTCAAAGTAATTTGTTCAAGGCAAAAATAACTTCTGGACTAAAACTCATCACAACTCCCACACCCATACAGCTTCCCCACTGGCTTTCGCAGAGGACAAAACTGGCCAAGAGAAGACTGAGAGAATGACTTATCCACATCAGGCAGGCAAAAAACAAACCCCCTACTACTGCCCCAAAGTGAGTTAGCATTTCAGGAGGGGAGAAACGAAAACCCTCCCTGAAAACAGCTGAAAGCTGGTTTTACAAATCTTGTGAAGCTGCACAAAAGAGCCACTGCAGGAACCTGTGGTTCCTTGCTCTACCCACGTGTCTGACCACTCACTGACTCCAGATAAAAAGGCTGCACAGATTGCGTTTTTATCTAACACAACCAAAAAGCAAAGCAGGAAACCGAGGGGCGTTTCTTAACTGAGAATTTCAAGTGGCAAGAAAACATACCTGGGAAAAAAATGCAAGATAAAGGAAGGATAACAAGCAGGAATGCAGTTTGCAATGCAGTGTGGGTTTGGTTCGAATGTCCCTCCCTTAATAAATGTTGTTCAGCATCACAGATCGGTTATTTATGTGCAATTGTTTTGGAACATAAATGATAAAATTTCCTTGGGATTTTAGAGTCCTGCAATTAGGCTATACACAACTTTCCTCCAGCTCACAGGAACGATTCACCAGGCCTTGCTCTGACTGCACTGGAGCTCTGCAGGTCTTGCTTTCCACCTCTAAATTCACAATCTTCTGGAAAAAAAAAAACTGAAGTCCAACGCAAATTAACTGGTAATTCTGTCCTTCAAACAATTCAGATGAAACTTCAAATCTGGACGAGGAAACCACGAGGTTTTCAAGTCCTGGCTTTCCAAACAATGTTAATGACCATCTTTCGAAAATGGGAAACCCACAGCTAAAACACAGGGCTTTTTTTTTTTCGTCCTTGTGCTGCTCCCTGGGCTCTGCCAAGGGGATCCTGATCCAGACCAAAATCAACGAGTTACCAAAAAATGATGGAACAGCCTTGCCATTTTCAGTGTAAAAATTGAGCATACCTTTATACTTCAAACTTTTTAAGTTCAGCCAAAAGCACAGGTTACTTCTGTAAATTACAGGTCTATGAAAACAGTCAGCAGTTAGTACCTGTTACTGAGGATGGGTAACTTAACTCTAGCTCTTAGTAAGTCTACTTAGGAAATAATGGAAATTGAGATTTTAAACCAAAACCATCTCCCCACACAGCTTCCCACACACCTCCTCCTGTTAGTTATTCTAAGAAGTGCTCACGGCCTGTTATGAAGCATCTTTGCATGACTGTTCACATACATACCAGAATCTTTTAACAACCTTCAATGTCTAGGGGTGCAGAAATCAGTGCTTTAAAATACTCCTATAGTGATGCTATAAGTTTCTTCAGCTACAGTAAATGATATCTTTTTCCTTAAATAGAAAACTTCAACACAAACACTGCCCCAAGAAAGTTTAGTTTTCAGTCAGCTGCTCATTAGGAAAAGTTCCTACCACTCACGGCTAAAAAGATAAATGCAAGAGAATTAACTAAGCAAAACCATCTCAAATTCTCATCAAAACACAGTCTCTCATTTTCCTGACTGCTGCCATTTCTGATCCCAGTAAACAGCAATAAAACTGGAGAAAGGCTGCCAGCTTCCTTCCACTAATGCTGGCAAACTAAAGGTGAGGGAGAAACTCCAAGTAAGGGCAGGATGAAGAATGCCAAGCACTACCTTACTCAAGTAGGAAAGAGGCTGAAATGTGGGAAGATGGCTTAGAGGAACACTTCTTACTTCCAAGGGTCTGATGGCAAAAGCTTGACTTGTTTATTTTTAAGCTTATCACCCACAGCCAAACACCTCTGAGAAAGATCACGGGGCTATCAGCAGAATTCAGGCTCAAATCTCACAACTTCCTTCCTTCTTCCAAAGCAGAGGATGAGAGGTGGACTCCCATCTATCCCCTGGAGCTCCAACACCTGGATTGAGCAGTCTGACATAAGAGACGACAAATGACAAACAGCTTTCTGAACCCCAAAGTTCTGTCAGCAGCAGGGTCATACAAAGTAAAGGATGTCAGAAATGGTTTAATGGATTTCCATTTTTTCCCTCTTTAAAAGCAATCCTGAGTAATTTAGTAGCATTTTATTTCTGAAGCATTAATTTATCAGCTGGGGTTTAACAGTCACAGCACCACAGCACAGTTAGGCTTGAACACTGGAACTCTAATGGATGTATTAACCAGTTCCTTTAAGGGAAGTAACAGAGCTCTGCTTAGAACAGCTGCTTAATGCTATTAGAAAATTAAGTGGTAATTTATAGAACAGACTCAAGCTGGTTGGGTTGAGATCCCCTTTACTAATTGCTGATCCAGAAAGTAAAACAAGCCTGACAGAAGCAAGCCTCGAACCTCCAATATTTCAGGACTTCAGAACATTTAACTGGCTTTGGATGCTGAACACCTGAATTTCTTGTGCTGAGTTTTATAGCTCTTCACTCTACTGAGCTGTATAAGATTACGCACGGAAATAAAACAAAACAGGAGAGGTGATTTTTATCTTTGGTAAAATGAGATTTTTAACTTGTCAACAATTTCTCCCAGGTTTTAGTGGGAAGAATGAACTCTAGGTACACTGACACCCATTATTTCTTTCAAGTTTCCTTAAGCATTTTCTGGAAGGTAACATAGGAAAAATTCAAGGTAAGGTAGAGAACACAGTGCTTTTCTTTCTACTTATTTGAACTACAATTGACCAAAAGATTAGCGGTAGAACTTACACACTGCAGCTGCATCTACCTGATGGTCGAGTGCTTGACCAGTTTTAAGGAATGTGACACTTCACTAAGGGCTCTGAAGCACAAAACCATCAGGTGCTGAAAGCTTTATTACCAAGGTGGAAGCAAAAACTGCCTGTTCTGCAACAGCGAGGGAAATTGCTCTTTGAAAAAGAGCAGGCAGAACAGTTTTAGACAATCTAGTTATGACTTAAAGAGCCACTATACCCCAGATCTTCCATCACCTCAAATGAAATTCTTCTTCCAGGTCTATGAAAGGTACTACTTTTTAAATTTTTTTAGACCCTTTGCCCAGGCTGTCCATCATAGCAGCTTGTGGGTTTTTTTGGTATACAGACTGAGTATTCTCCAGCTGGAGGAACTGTAGAGAAAACCTTCCGGATGTGTTATTTCCAATACAAGGATTCCAAACAACTCTTTATTTTCCTGTTTGGAAAAGTCTACCAGACAGGGGAGGATGTTTTTCTGCCTGCTCAGATGCTCTTGTCCAACCTGAGACACACTTGAATGAAAAAGAAAGAAATGGTCAGCCTTCCATCCAAGCTCTGCTTTCCCTGACCCTCCAAGCGGACACATAGCAATGGAAATGCTGACTTCACATGCAAATCCCATCGCTGGGACAGTGGTTAGAGGGTAGATTGATCTGAGTATTGATGCAATCAGTCACTCACCATTTTCCTAGCCATGGGCTCAGTCGTTTCAATGCCGCTTTCCCAAAGTCAAAGGATGAAAATGTTGCATAAAGTTCTAACCCTGGGGACTGGTGGTTTTATGTTTCACTGGTTGACTTCAGGCATGGCCCACTGAGGGTTTTTTTTTTAATTCAGGAACACGGCTGTGCACACATCTCAGCTGCAAATATTAACTCTGTCAGGATCTGGCAAGCCCCAGCTGTGGATGAGCCCCATGGAATCTATTCGGATGTCTCCCATCATAACACATCAGCACCCCCGAAAGCTGTGCTGAAATTACAGCCTGATGATGCAACAGCACGAGAGAGCCAGAAACATACCTCACTCTCATATCCTTACTTTGGACATCTTACAACAAAAATAAATCACTGAGAGCCCAAACGAGCTCTTTACCAGACTATGCCTCAATTATGCTGGAGGCTGCCTCTCCCTGCACAATTCCCAGGGAATTACTGGGACTAGTACTACCTGGATTTGTGTTATGAGCCTGGGAACATTCTGAGAATATCTCACTGAGAGATTCTGTATCTGATTGTAGCACCTGTTTGAGGAGGAAAACAGGTCAGGCAAACAGCACGAAATGGATTCGTGGCTGTCAAGGCTCTGTGGCAACTCTAAAGCCTGGACAACAAAGAGAAAGGGAGCAAATTCCGTCATAAAACTACATTAGAGGTTGTCTGTATTTTCATAATTATACCTGTCAATTAAGGGATGTGAATATTAAACCAGAGAGGAAGAAAGAGTAAGAAGAGTTCTCTGCTTTGAGTTGTTCCTCAGGTTAATTCACTACAGAAAGTATCCTAACAAATAGTGCCAAGCACATGATTTTAAGTTGCAAAGGGGACCAACTATCCATTCAAACACAGAAGAGAAAAATGAAAGCACGAAAGTATCTGCAGACAGGAGGCCAAGAGTTTCCATATGCAAACTAAGCCCCAGTTTCATCTTTCTGTGATATGAGCATCTGAAATCTGGCTCGAGTTAAAGATGTTCCCATCCTGATGCACTCCAGCAGACTGTACCACTCCAGCACGTTCAGCCTGTCTGCATCTTTAGTTTGTATTTATATGACATGTAGTGTATTCTGCAGTTTAATGACTATTTTCCCAAATCTTCGTTCGCGAAGCCTAGCCATGAATGACTATTTTAATCCTCTTCATCAGTGAAGAATGCCATCCTGTAGATATAGTCTGTGAGATGGGTGCTGCTCAAGAGATGGAGCTGAAGAGCCACTCCAAAGCGCAGAACTCATTCCAAGGCAAATATTACAAAACAAAAAACCTCTGCTTTGCTCAATTTGGAGTATTTAAAGCTCCACCCGCTGTTATGGCCTGAGAAGCAGCTTAGAGCAGGACAGCAGCATCCTCTTAATAAATGAAGAACTCTAAATCACAAAGCACCTCAAAGTCAACACGAGGGGAAGAGCTGCTCAAAGTTTAGCACATTAAACCCATCTTAGACACTTAATGTTGCTGCCAGCTGTGGCTCAATGTTTGTCACGCCCTCAGTTATAAGATCAAAATCCATGTAAGAATCACAGCCTATTAAATAACAGAAAATCATGAGTAATGCTATCAGCCACTTACATAATGGGGAATAATGATGCAACTTTTAGCAAAAATCTTCAAAAACATGAAGCTCAAAAAGCCAAATTGAAAACAAGGACAGCAAAGCAAATGAAGTAATGTCATCTTTGCTTTTGCTTGGAGCAAAAGGCCATGTAGGGTCTTGGAAAACAGTGCTCCTCATGCCTCAGCTACAGCACAGATGAAATTTGTGGGTGTCTCCATAATATACTTGTCTGGAGCACCCAGTTTAACTGTTTGCACGAGCACAAAGTATGACAGTGGCCATTTCAGACCAGCAATGCTCCTGAAATCCATCAGCATCTCTTACAAAGGGACTACAATGCTGCATTCTGCTGGGGCCCTGCAGTGAAAGGAGGCATTAACATGCTGTAGATGCTCTGGGCAAAGCCTTCCATACGGTTATACTTTGAAAAGTATTCTCCTCATCACACTAATTCCCTTCACTAACGTGAAGCCACTTGCAAAAGCTTGCTCAGTATAATTGAGTGCAACAAATTCACCCAAACCTCGGAATTTCAGCCTCAACTTCAAAATGCCTTTTGTCTGTGCTGCAGATTTTCCATCTAAGCAAATTTGAAAGATTTCCTGCTGTTTAAGAGTCCTGCTACAGGAGGAATCCAGCTCTTCTAGTTCACCTTCCTGGGAGCCAGGATGGTGAGGGAAGGGTGGGCAGGGAGAGAAGGCAAAAGGATGTTGAGGTGATCAGCTGATGGACGTTTATTTATGTCTTTTAACCTGAAGATGAAAGGATTTAAAATGAAGGATTAATAAAAAGCACTATAGATAAAACACAGCACTATGGATTCAAATGCAGATAATAGATTTCAGCTCTTGTGATTAGTGAGTTGTTATTCACAAACTCCAATACACCTTGTACATCCATACCATGAAAATATTAATAAAAACGAGATCATAAGCATGTAGCCAGAAGGAGAGGGACTGAAGTAAGTGCCAAGCTGTGATCCAGCCCTCAAAGCCAGCTGTGGATAACAGGAATACAACAGTGCAAACCCTTCCACTGCATCCAGCCCGTGCTCCATCAGGCCATTCATTTCTGCCTCTGGGATTGGGAAATTGCTTCCGAGAAAGCGGCTGTGCCCCAAACACAACATCCACATACTGACTGGCTTTGTTGCAGGGCAAGTACTGATGCAATTTGAACAAGACAGCATTTATCAGAGGTGACAGGGGCAGGAACACTGTTTTTTTCCCTGTTTTTAAAGCCTCCAGTGAGTCTCCTGTTGTGACACAATGCTCTGTCCCAAGCCCAAGCTTCACACACCCACAGGAGCACCATAACTTCATGTCATGACCCCATCGAGTCTGGCTCTTGCCCTGGTAAGCCACAGCATCACATCCATTCGTGTCCAAAGGCTGAGCTCTAAAACACCAATACCCCGCAAGCACAAAATCCCAATTTTTTGGCCAGCTACCAAGGGAAAAACCTCCTCCACTGCCTGGCATTTCCAGTGCTGAGGCTCCACTGAAAGCCTCTGGAAGTGAAGCGGTTATTGAAACCCTGCAACTCCAACTACTTAGAGGCACTTAAATCTTCCTCCCCGTCCAAACGGAGTTGTGAGCATTCTGCTCCATTCAGGAGTAATAACTGCCTTCCCCGATAACGTGCCCCCTCCCCAGTTCCTCAGCCTCCCTTTTCCTGGCAGGCAGCACATTTCAGGCCACACTCAAGTACTGCCCTATTTCAGAATTTCTCTCTGACCCAGTCTGGTAACGCAGGCTCCATGCTCTGTTGGATCCTGAAACCGTTTCACTCTTCAGGGTTTCCAAAGGCGTTTGTGATCTCGCAGCAACACGACACAAGCATCAAACTCAATTCCTTCAGTGAGAGCTTTGATAAATTATGCAGGGGAAGCCTCCTGTCCAAACACCGATACACTCCCTGGGAACTCCCATCACAGGTTTGAATTAACATTTTGCATTTAATCTTTTGAGAGGAATACTCAGCAGATTAAAGCAAATCTGCCCCTCTCTATTTCAGGCCACAATTACTGTAAGACGACCAGCGACCAACGTCAACCAGAGCTTGGTATTAGTGAATTATCCTAATTCACGCAGATTCCTCAAAGACCAGTTTTGGCAAGTTACTAGTCCTGATATGACTGGGAGAAGATTAAACCCCAGTAAAAAACCCTACTAAACTTAGACCTGGCAATGTGTCATGCCAAATCCAGAACCATATAGAGAATTCGGTGACAGGCTCTATGCTGGAGGGTAGCATAGTGTAAGCAGAGAGCAGCTTCTGTTGTGAATATGGAATCCAAATCTGCTTGGAATCTAACAGGAGTGCATAATATTTATTGTAACAGATGGTATTGCTAAGATTTTTCTTTTTGTTGCTGTCATTTCACACTATGCAATGACATCATAACTAGTGGGATTCATCAACTCAAAATCCAAAAGGAAAGGGACAAAGCTTTTGGCAGGGAGCTGGAGCTAAAAATAACGTAAGAGCCTTTAAAGAAAAGCCCAAAGATTAAAAATGCAAATGTCTGGCTTTTGATTTAAGCATTTCAGTTCTGAAATTAGCATAGGGTAACTCCTGGAAAATACCAAGTAGTTTACTAAACCTCTGTTTCATCTCTGCAACACCATCATTGTCAGATGATTTTTGAGCTTTCCTCAATGGCTGCTTTTAGAGCTTTGAGGCAGCAGGTTAAAGAACCCAGGCACAACATCTGCATGAGAAAATGCAAGCGCCTGCTACAGTAGAGAGTTAACAGAATAATAAAACTCACTCTAATGGAAGAACTGAAGAAACCCAATTCCCTGACCCACACCTCAGAACATCTCAGACATTTGAAAACATATCCTAAGCAGAAAATGTTGGGAGGGAAAGAGACCTGAATGAGTAAGAGAACTTTCAAGGTTAAACACCGCTTTTATTTAAACATGAAGCCATCAGTAAGGAGACAACACTTGGTTACTCTTAAATGGAAATTTTGTTGAGTATCAACCCACAGTCACAGCCAAGTGGAAGCAAGGCCCCAGCCAGCCCTGTGTGCCTGTGCGTGTCTGCCTGTCCCCGTCCTTGACCTGGATCAAAGTACACTTTGCTCTGCTGTAATTTTGTTAGAGAGAAGCTTACTGTATGAAATTACTTAAATGCATCCCTGTCATGGAGCCAGGGCCTGGGATCCGAGTGCTGAGGCATGTTTATCATCCCCTGCACCTCGGCACGACACCACGGATCCGTCACACTGCCAGGAGGGGAACCAGAACACCGCGATGGATGACTTGGGGCCTCACCACAACCAGGAAAGAAGGGGCACCTCCCACCTTCTGTGGGTTTTGTGAGACTTTCTGGGCAGGCAATTTTAATGGCTGGCGATTTTAATGCCCTTCATGCCTGGTGGCTTGACAAACTTGAGCTCAAAGTCATCATTTCATAATGATTTTCTGTTAGTCTCAAAGCACAGCGAAGCCATCCAAGCCTAACTATTATTGATTCGTCTCCTCCATAAGCTTCTCTGAAGCCCACACACTGCATGGAATAACAACTTCAGACCCTGCTTCATCACTGAAGGCCTTGTCTAGCCACAGCAACCTGCCACACTGCTCACCTGAGCAGGAAATCCTGTACTTGAAATAATGCTGAAACTTTCAAAGGTTCAGAAGAGGAATCCCCTGGAAAAGCCCATGCAAAGAAGATTAGACTAAACTCTGTAGGCAGACACTGATCTGCAGGTTGAGAGCTAAGAATTCCCCCAAACCCCTGCTCAAAATGCACAGCCCAATGTAATCACCTTGAGAAAAAAATCAGCAGGGGAAAAAACAGCTCAAGTGAAGGCACTGCCCGCACACCAACACCACAGTGGCCCAGCTGCACCACCTCACGCACCACCAGGCCAGTCTGGCCAGGAGAGATCAAGCCTTGATCTCCAAATCAGATGAATACATACCTATGTACGTTCAGGAACCAGCTCTGCCTGGAACAGACAACAAAAGGCTTTCTGGACCATGCCTCACCCATCAGTCCTCTCCCGCAGGAAACACAGAGCCAACATGTGATTTGACTTCCCATTGTCACCAGTGAAAATGGAAAGTGAAATAAAACATCAAATGCCACGGAGCACAGCAACATTTGACTGTGCACAGTGGTCAAGAGTGATGAGGAGACCACCAAGGACTCAAACCAAAATGAAGGTCTGCAATGTATAAATTTATACATGAGCATGATCACAACAGGAAACACGACAGCAAAAAGTTATAACTCAATTTAATACATATATGGGTTGAACTCTCAAAAATAAGGAACACAGTCATTTCCCCACTGGCTGCGTACAAACCATCCTTGTAATACTTCCAAATGAAGAGCTGTAAGCAGCTTAGCCACGTGCCCTCCTGGTCAGGTGGACCCCTCATTATATAAAGGTTGTGCTCTAGAAAGATTAGTTTAACACCATTTGCAGAACATTGGTGTTTTGATCATTCGTCTACAGTTGAAATTAAAAACTACAAATGCATGCAAGGAGGAAATCTTGCATTTTAAACATCAACTCAAGACTGTGGAGAAAGGATGGGAACTTATGGACATTTAAAAGCCAGGCTAGAAGTGGATTTGACTTTGTCTTCTTTGGTACGTGGGTTTTCCATGTTCTCACATGAGATGGTACAGCTTAGAGAACACACAGGCAGAAATATATATTTAACTCCAACTGAGAAGGCAGATGGGGGTGAAGGTAGTAAATCTAGTGCCGAGCGATTTAAAAATAAAAAGTGTTATCTACACGCTAGATCTCCATGTGAAATGTGTGTATATATATCCCATGTCTGTGTGTTTGTATATATGTATAGATATATCTATCTCCCTCTTACAGCTGCAGAAATTCATAAATTAAAAAGAAGTCAAATCTAACATTAAGAAATTACTCTAAAGAAAAAAAAAACCAACAACCAAATCCAGCCAAATTATTTCTCCTCAAAAGCACTTTTCCTTGTGCACCCCCTGGGGAGTGAGGGTTCACTTCTTTTTTCCCCCTACAGCACCTAATCTGAAGCACCACTTGCACTGTATGAGTAACACTATTAACATGCTAAAGTTGCCTTTACCCTATTGTATCGGATGAGGAGCCATCAGCCCTCCCAAAACAGAAGGAAAAAAGGACGTAATTTAGGTTAATCCACAGTAAAGAGAAACCTAACAATTTACTCCACTTATATGTTCTTTCTTGCTCCTTTGTAACTCACTCTAGTAAACATGCAATAAATAAATAAATATATATATGGAAAAGTTACTCTCAGACTTTGCACAATGTCATCAATCCATTTCCTCTCCCCACAAACCTGAGACTTACTGGTACCTACAGCAAAAAGCTGAAAATATCAAAATGGTGATTACAAAAATTGTATAGTTAATGTACAGGCACAGAGCCCTAAGGACTCCATTTAAGATAATGGCCAGTCTTCGCAAGCGAAGATTTGGGAAAGGTCATAAACCCTTCGAGCCTGCGCAGTGGATTTTTTAGGTGAGACACAGCGTGCGCTGAACTGAGCCCACCCTTTAATCCTGAGGTTCATCTGCCGGGGCCGAGCAAAGCTTGGACAGTGGCAGTGAGGTCCCCAGGACGTAGCTGGATTGCCATACAAGGCTGACGAGCTCCAGCTGCCCGGGGGGCCGGGAATTGAACCCGGGTCGCAGCGGTGCGAGTCCTGCACTCTAACCACTAGACCCCCGGGCAGCTGGAGCTCGTCAGCCTTGTATGGCAATCCAGCTACGTCCTGGGGACCTCACTGCCACTGTCCAAGCTTTGCTCGGCCCCGGCAGATGAACCTCAGGATTAAAGGGTGGGCTCAGTTCAGCGCACGCTGTGTCTCACCTAAAAAATCCACTGCGCAGGCTCGAAGGGTTTATGACCTTTCCCAAATCTTCGCTTGCGAAGACTGGCCATTTAAGATAAGCAGCAGGTAAAACCCGGGGCAGGAGATGCCATTTGCGTATGATAAACTCACTGCAGGTAGAGAAAGCAGAACGTGTCCATCATGGGCGCAAACAACACTTCGGGGGGGAGGGGGGAAAAGGAGCAGTGTCGTGAGTTCAAGTACAGCTCTGAATCAGGAGCCTCCTCAGAAGGGTTTCTAGGCCATTGTGAGTATTTGAAGTGTTCCAATTAAAAGAGAGCATCATCTTAAACTAGCCCCGTGTTTCAGAGGTGCTGACTGCCTGAACTAGAAATCAATGGCACCAAGTTTTACTGCAAGACAGGAGAAGCACAAGAGCAAGAGTCTGAGTGATTATGTCAATTCAGGAAGCCTGAGGAGTTAATGAGCAGAGTCTGAAAGGCCCAAGTGGAGAAACAGAGGGAAAGGCTCTGTGTTCTAACAAGGAATAGCTGGGGATGCTGCATTTCTCTTTTATTTTCAACTGAGGAACGAGGCTCTGGTTTAAGTACATGTGTAGAAGCAGATGCTGCAGTCAAAGTGACTTATGTTTCCAAGACTGAGTCCATACGCCTCCAAAAGACGAACAAACAGGGAAAAGCAGAAGAAGTTTTACAAGCCACATCTAGAGAGAAGCACAAGTGATAGAGAGCACACGGATGGTGCACACAGATCCCTGCACTCTCAGTGCTGGAGGAGTTCAGTGTGTAATTATAATACAGCTAAAGCCACCCACAGAACAGGCTTTGAATAACTCAGGTGATGCAACAACCACATTAACAAAAAAGTCATTCAATCCCTGATAGAGATATTAATGCCTAAATAACAGTGCTGATAATGATTTCACAGGTGAAACAAGGAGAGTTGAAGGCCCCCTCCGAAGAGCAGAGCTTACCTTCCCGTGGCATCCTACAACGCAGCAGAAATTCCAGAGCCTCCCTGCAGTATCAGATTTGCTTTATTTCCACATCTCTGCCTCAGAGATGTGGGGCTCAGAAGAGCCATTGAATATAATCACCTTCATAGGAAAGCATATTTCCTAACCCTGGGAAGAGAAGTTTCAGGAGCTGAAAGCAAACTAAAGGCCACGGGCTCAGGACTGGAATTTTCGTGAGCTGTTTCTACTCAGGACTCAAACACCAAGTGGAAATTTCCCTAGGTGGAGTTCTTTGTTTGATGCAGCAGGCAATTAGAAGTCCCCAAGGTCTGCAGAAACGGCACAAGGCTGATATTTTTGTCGGGGAGAATTTAAGCAATGCAAGATAAAAATAATAACTTGAATTCTGCTGCAAAACACACCCTTGTTTTTTGTCTCACCCCAAATCCTGGTGATTTCAAACAGGCAGGTAACAGATGTAAGCACTGAGGTTTGGAAAAAGACCAAACGCGATTAAAAAAAGCAATATCGAGTCTGCATTGCCTCAGATCTGATTACATGAAAAGGTCAAGTGATAAAAAAGAAACTTTGCATCTCTAAAGGCCTTGAGGGCACAGCAGAAGTAGTTTATCATTGGAATACAGATCAAATTAACATAGATTTATTTTCTTTTTCCACTTGGCATCAGTGTCCTATTTGAGGTTCCTTGGGACTTCACAAGCAAAACAAGCAAAATTCAGGCATACACTAAAGTAAAACATCAATTGCTGGGATCCACAGTTTCTCTAAGCTCTTATATTCCAACTCATTTGGAAGAGAGACTGTCAGAGGTTATCTGCCATCCACACACGAGGATCTGGAAGGGGAGACTGACTGTCACCAGGAACAGCCCGTGGGAATGCCCTTTTCAAGGCTTCAGATACCAAAAATTTAAAAGAAAAAATAAACTGCCACTCCCCTTGCTCTGTACAGGAGAGAAAGAAAAACAAATTGTAGTTGATAAGAAGATTAGCGGGTGTTCCAGGGACAGGGACTGGGAGATAATCGCGAGATAGAAAATCTACCTAATGGGACCGTGCCAATGCAACTCAACTAATAACTGCAGACACTGCTTCCCTTAACTTTCAAACGGCAGCTCGATTATTGAAAAAAATCAATTTCTTGCATATTTTTCTCACATTATCTGATAAAATCCAGTAAGGAAAACCCAAGAACAGTAAGCATTTAGCTTCCTAAATCTTCCTTTCTCTTCTGCATCGAGAAAGATTCTTGAGAAAAGCTCTCTCTCAAGAGCTGCAGTCCCCCACCAGCGAGACAATGGGAGAGGACGCAGCAAAAATAAGGATTAGAATGCCACAGTGCCAGCAGATGAAGGTAGATTCCGTGCCTTCCAAGGATGCAAACTGCATTACCGGAATGGTTTCATTTTAATCCTTTTCCAAAAGGTCAATGCCCCTGTTCTCCGGGGCTGGGGGAGCCGAGCTGAGACACTGCTGGTCTCCCTCTGTGCCAAACCCTGGCACTGGCAAACCCTGGGATCTGCTTCATCACACGGACACCAGGCTTTGGAATAAAACCACAGATAATGTTTTCCGAGCTGGTATCTCGTAGCACATGTCCATAAGCAGTGGATTCCAGAGGGATGTGCATGGCAGCCGAATTTGCCTCGAGTGTAAGGGAGGAAGTGACCTACAGCTGGAGGAGTTTCCAAACAGGTGGAAGGGACTGGATGTGACACCAGCAGCCAGGACAGTCCCCACCATCAAGGCAATGCCAAGGAAGCTGAGCTGGGATGAGCTCCACACCCTCGGAGCAGCTCCACCACCCTTCCTACGAGAGAACCTCCGCACAAGTTCTTCCACAGTTAACAGCATGTTCCCTTGATTTACAGGAATTTAAGACAAGGATTGGTGCAAAGTAGGAGGAATACTGTTCCTCAGTAGCAGTGAAACAAGTAGAAATCACGGACTACACCAACTCCACGCAGCACATATTAAAAATATCCCAAACCAGCTTAGTGCCCGTTAGGAATTATCGCCGGCTCAAGGCTTTGGATTTTTGCACCACACTAAGGTACATGTTCTGCTTAACCAAGCTAGCCAAAATTTACTGTAAACTCTCAAATCAAGCCATTCACAAGCAGCCACAAGCCTGTTCTTTCTCTCTCCCTAAATAATCCAGAACCTACACAAGACAGATGCAGCTGTTTTGCATTTCCAAACAACACCGAGGCTTAGATTATTAAACCCTTATTTACGTGTCTGGAGCTCAGCACGTACTTTGCTCCTTGTTTTGATGCTTCCCTCTAATAAACAGGTTATAGCATCAAGTTTTTAAAATAGCAAGATTTTCCCCTGCTCATCTTGCTGTTCAGAGAGCTGAATTACACGAGTGTTTGGTTTTAGGGACAAAGATGGAATTTCCCCCCTGCAATTACTTTCATATATACAAATGCAGTATATATTTCATATAGACAAAAGTTATATACATATATATTCATATATGTATACGTCTGTTTATATATGTATATGGGTGTGCATATATCTATATACATGTATATAGATATTTATACATATAAGCATCTAAGCCTTTTCTATGTGAAATGCACAACCTTTACACTCGGCTGAAGCATCTCCCCCGAAAGCCAAGGTACCAGTTCCAACCCGAAGATTTACTTAGGATCCATCAACAAACAAATGAATTCGTTTAACCGAGGCTTTTCTCTATGACATTGCCTTTTAACACTCTTCCAGACTCATCTGAAGCTCGCCGCTCCTGCGCCCGTGCCAAGAATGCCGAGGTCACTTCCCAAAAAAAAACCAGCCCCGAGCATCCCGATGAGACGGAGCTCTCGGCCAGGTGAGAGGCCTGAGGGATGCGGCTTTCCCGAGACCACGGGGAAAACGCGAACTCTCCGCCGCGGGAAGGACTCGGGGAGGCCGGACAAGGTGGAGTGGGTTCCACACCCGCCGAGACACCCCGAACCCCGCTTATCTCCCGCCGGCGCAGCAGGTACCCCTAGGGGAGGCCCAGCCGCCCGCACACACGCCCCGACAGCCCGCACACACCTCTATGTATCCGGCGAGCGCGGCCGCGGGCCCGAGGAGCACCAGGAGCAGCAGGAGCGCGGAGCCCATCGCCGCCGCCATCACCCGCCGCCGCCCGAGCGCGACTGCGGCCGCAGCGCCCCCGCGGGGCCCCGCCTCTCCACGCCCCGCCCCCGCACCGACTGACAGCCACGCCAGCCAATCGCCGCGCAGCGCTGCGGAGAGACCCCGCCCACCGAGGTAAATGGAGCCGAGGCCCGCCCCGGCGCCGCTGGTAGCCAATAGGAGGAGGAGAGGAGAGGGCGAGGCTGCCCCGGCAGGAAATGGCGGCCGGGGCTGAGGGGAACCCTGAGGGGAAAGTTCGCGGGCTATGACTGGGCCGCGTCACCGCCGGCACCCCGCCTTTGTCACCCCAGGCTGCCACAGACATTAACCCGAGAAGGCCGTGGGCTGTATGGGGGGTCTGTGGACTGAACACTGCTCAGCACTGCGGTGAGCGAGGGGGCTCTGGGGTAGGAAAAGCCAAGGGAGGCGTTTTCCTCATCTAGAAAGAAAACAACAAGGTTTCCCACTCAAAAAACCAGCTCTACATCCACTCCTGGTTCCTTAAAGCCCTTGAACCATGGTGGGAGCAGCAAGTTCCCAGCCCTTCTTGGTTCACAATAAAACTCGATACAGTTGTGCTTTTATATACATATATATATATATATATATTCTTAAAATACAACTATTGAATAATAATCATCAATTTCTTCATCCTGCTGCCAACACTGGATACTCACCAGGTACTACCTGGAAGAGAAGACAACACATGTGCTGCCAACCTCTGTAAACACAGCAAAACATAAACTTTTATTAAACAACAGACAAGTATTTAATTAAATATTTAATTAAACATCACATTCACCATCTCCAGTTTGTGCAGCCATGGGTGTGACACAGCCGTGCCTTTCCTTTCAACCAGAGCACGGCACCAGTTGCTTCCAATGCAGATGTTCTGCCACTGTTGGAGCCACTATTTAAAGACACATTTCTGGCTTAAAAACCAAGGGGATTTGTGCCAGATTTGCATTGAGGCTATTTGAATTTCACCACATTACTTATAAACAGAAATTTAAAATAAGCCTTTCAGGAACAAATCAGAGCTACCAACAGAAGCAGCTGATACCACAGTCCTTCCACATTGGTGCAGAACAATTATTATCCCCTTTTTAGTACTTTATTTAGTTTTCCCAATAGAAATGTACATCAATCAGTTCAGGCATGACAAATGCCCACACTGAAGATGCAACCGCTGAAAGATCTCACTGGTTTGAAGAACATGACACCTTGAAAAATCTGATGTAAACCAATATATTTTAGGGTTGTTTTTTTTAAGCACAAATAAACAGTGAACTCATAAGAATTAAGTTAGAAAAGCAGTATAATGGAATCACACAGTGGATTGGGTTGGAAAAGCTCATCTTGTTCCATCCCCCTGCCATGGGCAGGGATACCTTCCACCAGACCAGGATAGACTATCCTATAGATTCTATAGAATCTATGCCTTTTTGTATGAAGATATGTGAGGTGCTAATATAGGATGGAAAAAGACCATAGTACAAAATGTCACATAGTTATAAAACCTTTCCACTTGCAGCTTCCATGTTCTTTAATGTCTCTTCCAAGTGCTATTTTCTGAAATAGGAATATTGCCGAAATGTTGCAAATGGGGCAAATCTATGATAGATCAATAAGCCCAGTTTTAATTAAAACAGCTGACCAGTCCACTGGTCATTTATTATAGTCTCTTTCTCACACAATTTGAAAACTCTTATATCTCTTTTACTGCAGTCCTCTGGCATATTTAATTTCCTTTTCCACTTGGCCAAATTCAGTTGAAAAATTAAGTAACAAGTTGTTTTTGAAAACTGACACATTTAATGTAAATATTTTATTGTGTAAAATAAATACATGAGTAAATAACAAGACATTCTGAGTTAGGCTTTTCCCTTGTTTGAGAAAAGGAGGGATTTTTCTTCCTTCCCAGGTAAAAATGTACAAGTTCTTTATAAATCTTTGGATAGCAGCTTTCATTGGAGGTTGAATTTATATAGTATTTAAAGTGCTATATAAATTAATATACTTTTAATATTTACGTAGTGCTTGGTGAGTATTAATTCACGTTCACAACCCTGACTGAGACAGCCCTGATTCCAAGTGTTATCCTATAACACATTCCCCATCATACAGAGATCAGTCCTCCCAGGACTAAAAGGCCCCAGAAAAAAAAAGGTTTAAGCCACCAGATCTTGTTCATTCCTTGGTGATGCAACTAAATTCATACAACTGCAGGAGGGGAGGGAGGGAGATGGAGATACAGCAAGATGCAAATGGCATTCCAGCAGCTGGGAAAAAATACCCAATGGCCTTCAGCATGGAAAGGCTTTAGAAAAGACTGTTTTCAGATGACTGCTGTCAACATGGGAGAAGGGGTTTATGCAGGTGTGCTGGCACTCTCAATGGTTGTGGTTAATTCAGTGTACAGATCTCTTCCAGGTGAGCACTGGTACTTGTCTGTTGCCTGTGACAACAGCACCAGTTTGAATCAATGCTGCAGCATTCCCTAGAACACCCTTCCTGCTGTTAACTTTCCAAGAATCCCATTTTACACGCTTGTTCCCAGGGCTCTCGGTGCCATCCCCAGGACATCAGTGCTAACGAAGCACTAGGAATCTCATCCTCACCTTTGGCTGCTACTGTTTATTCTGTAAGAAATTCTCAAGTGAACATCTCTGCCCGTTAGCACTTGCGAGACCATGACTGTGTAAACAGAAAGAGCATATTTGTGATTGCAAAAATGTGCTCTGAGAGGGTAATGTTAAACTCTAGATAAAAGGAGCAAACAGAAGTCATAGAGAAATGTATTTGGTATACCATTAAAGTCTCTGGGAGCAGCAACTTTAGCAAACTGATGAGATCCTGCCAGTACCTGGAGAACGAGTTCAGAGAAGTAAGAAAGTCTTCAAATAGTCTCACCATTCTCTTAAACTCCACAAAAAAAAAATCATAAAATCAATCTAGCCTGTGAATTGTAATATTATACAGCTCTTTTAATTAAAAATCTTCACTGAAGATTTAAATGGAAGATCCTATCATTTGCATTAGCTCTGTGTGCCAGTATGTGCAAGGAAGAGCTGGCAGAGGTAGGGTTCAGTCAGTCTGGGTTTTAGGAGGTAGAATGCAAACTAAAGTTAGAAAACTACTACAGCATGTGGTGGGATTTAGTAAAGAACTCCTTTTTACTTATTATTGGAGTATTGCAATCATACAATATTATTACTGCTGAACACAATTCAGCAATATAAGAAATACTAAACAGTGCTTCTAGAAAAAATACAGTGTACAACTTGCACAAATTATACACAATTAACTGCCCCAACTCTTGGAAAAAAACCTCTGCCTGTCACCAGGGCTGTGTGAGGGACACAAAGCAGTGCAAAACTGTTATTAGCCAACTAAAACGTGATCAACATCCAGCTATGTAAGTGCCTGTGGGAAATAATACTTCTCCAAATCCAGAAATAACATCAGAAGGTTGCCAACGTGCTCTGGAATCGGTCATCTATATTTGGCTGCAACATTTCTGTGTGGAAGTCCAGGGTTCCTGCAGTTTTGCAGCCCAGCCTTCCATCTGTGACTCAAAGGACAACACGCTGGGGACAAGACGTAGGAAGTTCAGCAGCAGTGAGATGGAGGCAACTGCAGGAGAAATTGGCTTTAAGATATACAGAGAGGAGGAAGATGTTCCATAGAAAGAGGGCAACAAAAAAGGCACAGAGAGCTTCCAGGCCTTGAGAGATAACACAAGGCAGACAGGAGCTTAGAAACAGAAAGGTGATTTCTACGGGAATACAGTGAAGTTTAGGAAACTGAAAGACTGGAAAATAAATAAGAACAGATGCATTGCAAGTGGAGTCATACTATAAAAACAGCGATAAATAATAATTGCAGGAATAATTGCAGGTGTGAGGAGAAGCAGCACAGGAATCTGTGAAAAGGAAGTGACACAGTAAATCGTGGTGGACAACAAGCCTTTCTATTTCTGCTCAAAAACATCTTCAAAAAGGCTTGGCAGGGAAGGGAGAAAATCTGCCCTTCATTGTATCTATGAACCCTTAACTCTATGGCCATTTTCCCACTGCTCTGTTCCATGCCTGAAACAGTGCCATTAATTTGGCTTCCACACAGGTGGGCTGAGATGTTTCAAGTGGGTAGACGTGAAGAGCAGTTTGTGGTGTGTTCATCTCTAGCAGCACAATCCTTGTCTACACACTGCTAAGGAAACAATCCTGGCATAAATCCCCACTCTCCTGGAACTACAAACTTCAAAATAACCCTTCAGTTAGGTGTGGAGATATTACTGCTTTGCTGAAGCACCAGCACAGGAAAAAGGTGGCATTGCATTGGAAAATGAAAAATACATTAATCCAGGATGCTTAAAGCCAGCACAGCAAGAGCATGGCTGCTAAAGGAAGCTGCTGCTCCTTCAACACCCTGCACATGAATCTCAGCATTCAGAAAATGTGCCAAACTCTATGATTTCCTCACATTTCTAGATGGAGGGCAAAACCAGTGATCATGGTGAATTTAACTGTTTTTCTGAAGACTACCCAAGGCAAAAGCAGTGTCTGAGAGACATAAGGAATCCATTTTGGGATAGAGTTGCACATCTGTAGGATTCACTATCCAGGAAATTAAATTACCTGTGATATATAATTCAATAGAGTAATGAGCCTACACTCAGACTGAGGATCCCAAATGCAGAAATAGCAGAGCCTAACCTCCTTTTTAGCTAATACACAAACTGGGAATTTATGCTGCTCATTATCTCTCTCCAGATGGATCTGAGGCTTTGGGCACTGGCAGGATCTCAAGGCAGAGCAAAGCCTGATGCTTCTCCAAGGAGCTGAACACAAACACTGACCCTGACACAGGGAACTCAAAAAATTGAGGGTCAAAAGGTCTACAAATAAAGGCACAGTGAAGACACTGGGGGCAGAGAGGAAGGAGAGGCTGCGTTGCAGAAAATATGTAGTAAACTCTCACCCTCTTGCATTGTAATATCTTCCTGCAATGGCATCCTGTCTTCTTTATTTCTTCTAGTCCACCTGTGAAGACGAAGTGACATTTAATCTCTGAAGATTGCAGGATCAGTCATTCATGTATCAAGGCAACCAAACCACTCCAGGTTAAATAAGCTGAGCACCACAGTCGTGGTAGGAAAGCCATCTGAGAACTTAAAGAGAAAAAAAAAAATCCCACAATTAAAAAGAATCCACCACCAACTGAGCATATTTTCCACAGATATTGGCTCATTATGGTGCTGAGATTCCTTTTGTTGTCCTTGGATGTTCCTTCCCTCTCCCCTCATCTGCTTGCCTGTCTCAGTCTCATTTCATCAGTGTGAAAGGTGGTTCATTTTATAGAGGTCTTCTATGAAAGATGAAAATTCAAATATGTTATAATTAGCTGCAGTTCCACATAAGTCAGTATTATTGCAGCTTTTATATTAGATCTTAATTTGTCCCACAAAGGTGTGTGTCAAATATTACAGCAGAATGATTAATGACATCAGACATACTGGAAGGATTAAGCGTTGATGCAGGAGAGTTGCTCAAGAGGAACAATTTTAACTTCTTTTCACTCATAATTTATTTTTGTCCTCTACTGTAAAAGAAACCTGAAATGGAAAATAAAAATGGCTTGTGTTACTGGCAAGCAAAAGAAGAGATCTGATTCATGATTGAACTCTTCATTTAGTATTCATTGGTAGATTAAAAGCCAAATCATCTTAACAAATGGCACAGCAACGAAAAACATGGAATATAAAAACCTCAAGACTTCTGCTGAATAAACGTGGAATCATTTGCAGTAGCTTTGAAGATAAGTGCAATTCAACAGTAAAAAAATCTACCCCTCCCTCCACAATCAGGTCTGATTCAGTGCCTGCTCCATCAGGCATCATGGAGTAACCTGTGCTAACAAGCTCTTTCATGGCACACCAAAGTCACCTTTTATTTCTCCCCATCAGTTGTTTGAGTAGTTACTCAGTTTGCAACCAACAGGGTGTGTGAGGAAGGAACTGATGACACAGGAACAGGCAACAAGGAATTTAAAAAGTCTAGGAGACACATCATGCCTGTTGATGCAAATTACTGGGAACTGTAGATTTCCATCAGCTGCACGATACCTTTAAGTGCTTATTTTTCTGGTCCACTTAGAAGCAAAATAACTCCAAAAATCCCCTCCTTACTCACTTTAATCCAGTATCAGCACAGAAAGCTGCAGTTTGCATCATTCTATTTAAACAAATATTAAGACATTTCCTGTTACCATCACCCTTAGGAGCCTCACAGCTCCCAACCACCCAGTCATTCTTCTTATTTCAACACAGGAATATTTACTTTAGGTGCTGGAAATGCACACCCTGGAGACGCAGGAGTTGTGCTCCAGGAGCCACAGGGACCTGCAGCTTTGCCCTCCAGCACTGTCACCTTTGGGAAGCAACCGAGGGGCCTTGTCTAATCAGCAGCCTGGTCCTCAACTGAGAGTTAGGGGGGGGAAAAAATACAAAAATAAAAATCAGTGGGATACTCAAATTTACAGTCACAGGAACTCATACCTCTAAACTCACTCTACAAGTTTTTTATTCCAATGCCCCAAACACAGACAGGGCTCTCCAGCACTATTGATTTATAAACTCATTCAAGAGAGAGGCTTCGTATTGTGCTCCAGGGTTTTTATAACCTTTGAAACAGAGTTCTTTGGAGGGGCCACAAGAAAATGAGACGTAGCAGTGCCTTGGCAGCAAGAAGTTGGGATAGAGGTTCTGTGGTTATAAGAAATAGAGAAATATATGTATTTGAAGTCACTGTCAGGTGAATAAAGGCAAAGAGCAGAACACAGATGAAAGGAACTGGGCCATGTGAGGAGAAGATGAATCCCAGTGTCTCCAAGGGAAGGAGTAGGCTGCCTACAACTTCCACCCCAGACCTATGGCCTGAGGCGGAGCACAGCCCCCTCAGTTCTTCTCCTCAATCACATTTTCTCAGAAGATGAGTCAGCTCCTGAGAGATCTTTAAAAAAAAAAAAAAATCCCCATCCTGTAACTTTCCAACAGTCTTTTCTCATGTCTTGCAAAGGGCTGAATTCAAAGTTGCTCCCTTTATTTTACAACTTTACTTTACTGTGATTTTCCCTCACACACAGGAAGAGAGAACAGCCTGTGCTCTCCCCTCCCAGCTCACTAAGGCTTGAAGATTCCTTTTCCCCCACAACATTAAAGACAGTTTGCCCTACAATAACGAAAAACACCATTTTGCAGGAGAGCTTCACAATGATATCAGCATATTCAGCATTTTCTGAAGCAAATTACAAGGATTCCTCCAAGTCTAGGCTTTTCCTTGTCCTAGTCACTTGGTTGACTCCCCAAGGTCTCCACCAAGATGCAGCTCATTGGTTAAGTTACATAAAAGGAGCCTTAAGTAGAGCACTCCATTGAGGTTTGAGTTTTCCCTTTAAAATGCAAATGGCTGGTAGTTAATTCCCTTTTGGGATTTAAGAGCTGAATTTAAAATGGGAAATGATGATACAAAAATATACTTCAGAAAGCATTGCAGTGTGAGTAATGAAACCTTCGCCACATGAATGCAGATCCTTGGGGTCAGCAGACATCTTCATTTATCTGCATTTTAATAGTTTACCTCAAAACTGCTTTTGGCTAAGTTTTTCCTCAACATATTACCTGGTGCAGTCTCAGTGGACTACAAAGAAGGCAAAATTTGACTGCATTTTCTATTTTTTAAAATCTCCTAGATCAGCACATTTAAATACATCAATATTCCATTGTGTATGATAAATATCTCCCTCTTGTCTCTTCGAAAGTCTAATGAGACCTTTTCCATACTTCCTGAAAATACAGCTGGACCACAGACCCATTTGCCAGCTCCTTTTTTTGACAGGGAAGGCTAAAAAGCAATCCAAAAGAAGTGTCTACTTAGCAAAGATGTTAAATCAATATTCTCTTCCCAACTGCCAAAGGAATGTCTTCCATCTCCCTTTCTTTTTCATAATTACGAGTTTACTTCTAAGGGGGGGAATAAGCATATATAATTATGTCCTTAGCGCAATTTATGCTTAAACAAATGCATAGACACACAGACACACCCTGCAACCTTAGAGGGAACTGTGGGATGCAAGCGCTCTAATCTGCATTTAAAATTCAGAGTGCTCCACTCCATGCACGATCAGGCCTTAAGTAACTCAACTGGATTCCTTCTATTTGTTCTGTCTTCTAGAAAATATATCTTTACATAACCCTTCAAAAGAATCATTTCTATGCACACTGACACTGGCACAAACACATACACCAGTTTTCATAAACCTTATCCCAGCAAAGGATGGAACTGTGCTGGCATGAGAGGAAAACTACAGTTCACAACAGGGAACTGCAAAGTTCCTGGCCTGTGTTTAGAAGGGCCTAAACCTGGGTCTGGATGAAAAACTAGAAATTATTTGTATTTGGTGCACTTCCTTTAGCACGTGGGTGCAGAGCTGGAGCTGTGGCCAGAGGGTGAAATGAGAGCAGCCCTGAGCCAGGTGTCCCCCTTGGCCAACACCACGTGCTGATCCAGCATCATCTGGATCATCCAGCATGAGCACAGGGTAGATCCCTTGGCAGTGTCAGTAATTAAATACCTGCACCACCTCAAAACCTAAAAAACAAGGACTTAACACAAGTCTTATTTCAAGTTTTCCCTCCACCTATACAAGAATATATCAAACAGTCAAATTTTCCCTTTTTGCCCTTCTTTGGTTTCCATGTTTTTCTGCACATTGCAAACTGGCCAAGTTCTCCAGGCTCTGTTCTCTCTTTTTTTTTTTTCTTACAGGCTGACTTCAATCAAACCCTAGATCTGAAACTCCCCACACAACCAACAAAGAGCGTATTTCAGAACGTTAAATTTGAGAAGTCACAATAAGAGCTGTGCAATGATACTGTGATATCACTCCCAGAGCACTGTTATTCCATTGTGAATGAAAACAGCATCTGGCATAGGGCAGGAAATCAGTTACCAAAGGAGTATCCAAGAAGTACAGCAATGAAAAATAAGATTTAAATGAGTTTATGGCTATATAAGTTGTTCTATTTGCTGGGAAGATGTTTCTTTAAAATCAGAGAAGGAAAAATATTGCACTTGTTAAGTCTTTTTTCCACCTTTAACTCCAGTATTTGCTAATAGCTTTTCAACAATTGCATAATTCACTATTGAGCATTTCATGGTGAGAGAAGCCAGCATTCTGTACAGCACAGGGCTCTTTCATTCCTCTTTATTTCCTATTTCTGTTATCAACCAACATGTCGGCTGTGAAAGAAAACCTGGTGAAAGACTGTGAAAAGAGATAAACTCCCAGCAGGTGTCACAGAAATACTGGATTGGCTTTTAGTCTTAATTATACCTTCAGTGTGGTTTCCTGTGTTGCAGTTGCTCTATACTAAACAAAAGACTATTATTTTAACATTTTTTTTCTACAGTTTCTGCAATCACTATAAAGAGAAAGTGAACAGGTGAAAATAAAACTAGGTAAGAGATGGAAAAAGGGCAAACAGGCATTATCAGCATGTGTCCTGGAAGTTCTGCAGGAAATTAATGAGGAAAGGGAAGAGAAGGGGTGCTGGAATGTGGAATTCAGTATAAAGATGAACACAGAAGATCACAGAGTGGCTTGGGTTGGAAGAGATCTCAAAGATCATCTCACTCCATCCCCTGCCATGGGCAGGGACACCTCCCACTAGCCCAGGTTGCTCCAGGCCTCATCCACCTGGCCTTGGACACTTCCAGGGATGGGGCAGCCACAGCTTCTCTGGGCATTTACAGCCTTTTGCAGGTGAGGAGAACCATGATGATGTGAAGCTGCTCAGCCAACTTTTAGGCTATTTTTGGGTGAAACGGAACTCACCAGGGAGATGAATTCAGCCTTATCAAGCTCATCTGAGGAGTGAAAAATGACCTTGTCATCTTAGGCCTATTCCTGGCCTTTGCCTTCCTAAATACCTCAGCAACTATAAGAATAACTTTCAAGAGAATCTTACCACAGTGGTGAAAAGGTATTTCAGTGTAAAAAGTGGCTACTGAGGGGCTGGGCCTGCAGCTGGCAAATCTCTTAATCAGAATTATTCAAAATTGGCTTTAAGAAATGCCCTTGTTATTACTGTGCTCCTCTATTATTCAGGCAAATTCACTGAGGAGCCAATTTTTGAGTATTTTGAAAATCAGGGATCAAAATCTGGGATGCTTTGATAAAACTGAAGAGCCCAGATCCAACCTGAGCTCCCACTGGAGCGTATTGGCTTTAAAGACAGTCTTCCCAAGCAAAGGGAGTGTAGAGCCCTGGGAAATACCAATTCTACTCTATCAGCAAAACCCTTGAAACAAATCTCCAGAGGGATCCCTGCAAAAGGAAGGCAGAAAACCTGCCATGATGCAGGAGACAGGAACACTCAGCTGGAACTGCAGCAAACCCTTTATTGTGAGCTGTAACCTCATGCTCAGGCAAGCAAACCCAGAATTTTTCCACTGTGTGCAGGCTGGGGTTACAGGAGTTCAAAGCAACAGTTGAACAATTCCATAATAACAGAAATGCAAAGTGGTGGCATAACTTTACCGTGTAAATCCACTGCTTTGAAGAAACCACCTTTGTTTTGGGTCAGGCTGGCCAGGTGCCTGGGCACACCTGGAATGTAGAACGTTTGGGTGCACCTGGATAACATCACATGAGCTGTAACAATGAGGATTATTTCCTGCATGAAAAAAAAAGAAAGAAAAAAAATGAGACTAGCTTGAAATAATTGGGTTAAGTTCTGTTCACTGAAAGGTTTGGGGGAAGCAGACATGGTTTTTCATCACAGCCTCCGGGATCCACATCCTTCCTCTGGTGGCGTTTGCCTGAAGCACAGCAGAGGGTCTGCCAGAATTCCCTGCTCTGGGCAGCTCTTTTCCCCTGAGCAGCACATTTTTCTGTTTTTCCTGTGTGTGTGGCAGCAGGAGTTTCTCATCTGGAGCCATCTCTGCACCAGGGCAGAATCTGTGGCTCCACTCAATGGCTGTGCGAGGTGACATCCTTGGGGGTTGTCAGCTGCACAGATAAGGCAGCACCAACTCCCTGGCAAATCCTGGCACTTACTCCATTTGATTCCTTCTCTTCTCCTCAAATACTTGTTTTCCAAGGCATTCAGGTATCTGTCTCCAGCGTGGGTGGAATACACTTACCTTCCAACTCAGTTAAGTTTGAAAACATTCCCTCCCTTAAACTAATCATCCCCTGAAGCAAACATTTCTTTTCTACCCAGACAACTCCCTCCTGGAAGGACACATCCAACTGCAAAAATATTTTGAATGCAATCCAAAATGACATCTAACTCAATCCAGCCCCAGTGCCTGCTCACCCAGGAGACCCCAGACCCCGAGGTGGTGGCAGCAGTGCAACACCACCCACCTGGCAAATGGTGGTTTTCTTCCACTTAAACTCCAAATCCCAGAATGCTGTGGAAAAATTTCACCCGTAGTTTTCTTTTTAAAAATCTAACTTTCAACTTGCTATGATAAAAAATTAAGGGAAGACTTGAAAATACAGTAAATAAAGGTTTAAAATTAAGAAAAAAATAAAGAATGCAACTATAATTCTACTTTTTTTAAAGTCTTTTTTTGTACCAGTCCCATAAGCCATTCATAAATAGGGGAGCAATACAAATACTAAACTTAAGAGAAACTCAAATTGTAAGTTTACAGAGAAAGCAAAGCAAAACAACTTTGACAAGAACCCAAGGCTGCAAGCAAAGCTCTTCCCTGCAGCACTTGGGAGCACTGCAGGACATACCAGAGCCCTGGGACCACTAATAAATCCTGATAAGCTTCACCTGGGCTCTCCAGCCACAGGCCCAGGAGTCCTATTTAAGCCCAGCTCAGGGGCCTCATGCCTTGTCTGAGCAATACTAGTGGAGTGCTTGATTTCAGCCTGGGGTTGGTTCTAACTGGTTACAGCCCTTGACTTTGTCCTGTTGCTCTGGTATTGGAAAGTTACTGTTGGATTTTGTCTAATTTTTATCACTAAATTGTAGACTGATGCTAGTTCTGACCTCAGCCCTGCCTCATTCTCTTGAACTTGCCTCAGACCCTGGATTTCTGAACGTCCCTGCTGCCATCTCCAGATGAGTCTTAGTCATCTCCTTTAGGTACTGAAGGATGAGACTGTGACTGGTGAATATTTCCACGAGCTTAGAGATGCAGGTTTTTGGGTAAGAGCTGAAGACATCCCAGGGGACATTTTTTACACTTAAAAATTTGTAAGAGCTTCTAAAACTGCATCACCTAAAATGAAATGTTCTCTGTAAAAGCCCTGTTGTCCGTGCGGAGCAGAGGAGCTGGTCAGACAGCTGAGAATGAGGAATTTTTGGACAGGAGAAGATGAAAGAAATGTGGTTTGTTTCTGACAAAACAAACTTGACGGGAGGATGTACCTGTCTATAAACACATCAGGAGAGTAGACACTGGGGCAAGGATAGAGACCCTCTTTAAACTGCATGCAAATGTTGGCACAAGAACAAGCAAGTAGAATAAGCTTTGGAAAAAACCCAGCCTTGTCTTCAGTGATGTTTTTAGTCTCTTGTTCAAGGCTGCAAGAATAAAAGCCTCAGTTTCTCTCAAGAGAAATCCTGCTCAGGTTATTCACTGTGGTGTCTGTGATGGAGAGGAGGTGGTGGCTTGGAAACTCCTTTGCCAACTCCTCCATCCATGAGGAGGTCAGACTTCTAATTTCTAACCCCTGGGGAAGGAGGAAGACTGAGCATCTGACAGATAAGTATTTTTATCCCTATACATACTGAAAAAGGATATGGAGTTTTCCCAGCTAGGCAACTTACTTTTGGCTGCTCTATAAAAAGGCAAGATAAACAGAGTATGGGGTTGGTATGTGTACTAAATTACATCATAAAGTAGGATTTTTTTTCTTTTAAAGAAAACATGGTAGATGTTTAGACAGCAGCCACAAGTTATCACTGAACTTGTTTCTATGTTGCTTCCTTTATTTATCTACCAAATTCAGAAGCAGGAGGACTATCTCTGAAGATCCCTTCTTTCCCAACAAAGGCAGGGTAAGGCTGATTCTGTCATATAATCATCACTTTTTTTTTGAAAAATGCAATTGAAGGGATACGTTTCAAGTTCTTTCCCAGTGCTGGAGACAGGGAAACCTTCTAGAAAAATCAAAAATACTTTTAAATCCTGTAAATTTTAAAGCCAGCCTGTTAAATTTTAAGCCAGTTTCCTGGCTTAATTTTGTGCCTCTTTATATTTCCCATTAAATATTAAAGGGTAAATGCTACTTGGGTGGGTACAGATCAGGCAAAGAGCGAATAGTGAATGTATGGGATGAAATGCCTTAGCTAATGGTATGTTTTTCATTCAAAATAAAATCTTTACACTGATTTTTCTCTTTTTAAAGATAGCAATATAATGTAATACAGGAGTAATTTTAGTAGAGAATATCCAACCTTTATATAAGTTTCTGGCAAACTCTGAAATATCTGAGTTGCCTGAGTCATTCCAGCCTATTTAATGGAGAGGAAACCCAAACAGGCTCTGTGTTTATTTTGCAGTTAATTTCCTGTTAACGGCAGTTCTACACAACCAGAGCTGGGCAGTGGATTCTCTTGAACTCAAGAGGGAAATCCCCTTTCCAGCCTCAGCAGCTCCCTGTGATCCCATGTAAAACCTCAAGAATTTCCAAAAGAATTTATTCCTGGCTATAGCAGTTCAAAAAAATCCACCCTGGGTTTTGTGTCAAACCAACCATTATAGCTAATCTTGCAGAATAATTATATCTGGACAATCATATTCAACACTACAAGAGGTTTGTGGGGAAGTTACAAAATAAAATTAAAAGTTCCCATGTTGTCCCTAGCTTCAGTATGTCATTGTGCCACCTCAGATACCCAACTATAGCAGCATAATTTAAATATGTGGGACAAGGACTATAGGGATTCCTTTAGAGTGGTGCTGGAAGGGTTTTAAGGCTGATGGTGGTTGAGGTCCTTTCCCAGAGGAATGTGTGCACTAAATCACCAGGAATCCCAATGAAGAGAAGCTGACCTGGATTTGAAGTTGAACTACATCTGTCCAGTGAGATTTCTGGGAAGTGCTTCAAGAAATAACAAGTCTGGCAATGCAGAGGAGAACTGGGCTGCACTGGAATTCTGAACTGGGTTGATTGGGACCACAACCTGCTGCCTGTAGAAGGGCTGGGGCTGCACAGGAGCAGCTAGGAGAAGAAGGAAAAAAATCTCGTTCTCATCCAGCAGAAGCTTGTGAAGAGGCAGTTTTTACATCCAAACCTGTGAAATGCTCAACTCCTGGTTGATTTTTATCTTCCCTAAACACTGAGATTTCGAGGCCCCATCATGAGCAGCAGCAGCCTCCATAAATATTGTTAGAATGGAGTCAAAGAGATATTGGAGTGTGAGTGGCAAAGTATTTTCCCTGCAGGCATTTTGGCAGCCAGAACTCACTTTTCCCATCCCTACACCCCAATAGGGCTTTGCTAAATAGATTTTCAGTGAACTGAAAAGCTCTCTTTTCCTGAAACTTGCTGCATCTTTTACCCAGTGAAGATTAAGGGGGGTGATGAGAGTTGTTTCCTGGCTTATTTCTGTGTTGCTTTATATTTATTAATAAACATTGCGGGATGTGACTACAGATCAGACACAGAGAGCTGATAGTGAATGTGTGGGATGAGATGGTATGCTTTTCATTTAAAATAAAATCACTTAAAATGTTGATCATTAGGTGTTAAAACACTGACCCCAAACTTCCCTTAGTCAAACCTTTTCTTGCAGTTAAAGGGATTAATTCAGCATGTTAAAAAACAAAACACTAATTTTTTAGGGGCAAAATGATCCTGAGAACCAAACTAAGATAACTTTGCTGTATTTGCATGTGTTTTACATGAGGACACTTTAATTAAATTTATTGTGGCTTGCTCTAAACTAGTGAATTCACATCATTCCCTTAATGTTTTGTATTCTCTGTGCAGGATGAAAAGTAATTCCATTTCAGTTGCATTATAATTTAGCAGGTTTTAACAGACACAGGGAGAGAGCTGAAGTTTTTCCATCTCCTAGATTGGGGTTTTAAATCACAGCCAGCTGCTGACTCGCACAAGGGGAGGGAGGTGGGTGCCACAATCCATAGCCCAATTCTGTGTGTAGTTTAATTTGGGAATCTGGGCCTAAGTACCTACTTGTCATGCACAGATGGAGGCTGGGAGGTCACCAGTGCCAGCGAGGCAGTGGCTGCTTCTATAACTCAAGTGAATTTAGAGCACTTGAGCATTTTTCTTTGTCATGTTTTAATCTACGTGCTCCTTAAAATGAGATTATGTCATGGAGAAAAATCCAATAACCCCGACAAAACCTGAAACAAAGGGGGATAGATGGGACAAGAAAAATATTTCTAGGGGGTTTAGGGTTTAGAGCTTTAAGGAGTGTGGTCAAGGTGTGGGAGGCTTGTTTTTAAGGCAGAGACTTGAGAGTGGTTTTAGTGGGTAAAAGGAAAGGGTGAGGAGGTACAAGTGAAAGAGGGCAAATTGATATTAATGAATAAATTAAATGAGGTGGGGTTGCAATGTGCTTTTCTATACAGAATGAGGGAGAAAACAGTCAGTGGGAAACAGTGGAAAATGAGCCTTGGAGTGGCCAGAGGGGAGAGACAGAACAGGCAGGATGGGAGGAGGTGCTGAAGCACCAAATGAGGTGGTGCAGGGATGGAGATGTGGATCTGCTGAGCCAGGAGATGAGGGAGAGAAGGAGAATTTGGTGGCGGGTCCCAGCACTGCTCCAGACCAGGGGTGGTTTCATGTATTTCATGAAGATTAGAAATAAATAAATAAACCCCCTGTGAGGGCTCCTCTCTCTGCCAGCAAAGAAAACAAAGCCTGTGCTGGAGCACCAGCAACAACACATGGAACATGGGAATTACAATGGGCATTACATCAGAGCCCAGAGACTGCAGGGGATGAATCAGAGCAGCATCTGCAGCCACTGGAAACTTGCACTGATTTGGCTCAGAGGGGAAAAAAACCCGTGGGATAGCATTCAATATGAGCCAGCAAATCTTCAAAATGTTAGGGAGACTCTTGGAAACCCCAAATAAAAATATAACACTGAAAACACTGACTTGTTAAAAAAGTAATACATGTACCTGTTAAGACTTACGAGAAATAAAGCAGTTTTGTTTGGCTTTATGTATTACTATTAGCTCTCCTAATGTTTCAATGTGGTAAAATGAAATCAAAACTGATTTTATAGGACAGAGGAATAAATCGACTCCATAACTGCCATAATTCAAATTAAGACAACTGCCCAGAGGCATAAAAAGGTATTGTGAAAGGGGAAAAAGACCCCGAAAGCTTCTAAATTAAGCTAATTCTGCTCATTTCAGGTTTGAAACCTGTATCTAACATTTTAAGGTCAATTTCCTAAGCGCAGGTTAGAAAATTTGCATCTCGGGGGGGTTTTCTTTAAATTTTGATTGCTCATGGAAGGGCTGGGTCAGTACAACAGGGGATGATTTCAATATGCACCTGCAGCTCTTAATTTAAAATACTAGTCCAGGCTTTAAAAAGACAGACCTAATGGAAAATTAGACATAATTGCACCAAGATCAGACTTTCTTGCTGTTCTCCCAGGGCAGAGAATGAGCAGAACCAGTTCTGTAAAAGCAGTGACTCATTTCTAACCCAAATTTCCCCTTTCCGTGCTCCTGGGTTTGGGTCAGTTGCCCGCAATAGGCCATTGCAAGATCTGTGGCTGCCCACGCTGCAGAGAACAGTGGTTTTGTGCACACAAAGTTCATGGAGCCATTTGGAATAAACTTAAAAGGTCCTAAACACAGAGATTGTCTTGTTTAAAAAATATCTACTCAGCTACCAGATCAAAAAGCTTCCCAAGTGTGTGAAAAAATGTAAATTATAGCACCAGTTAGGGCCCTGTGAGGCAGAAGAAGCCCTTTTTGGGGGCATTTCCTCATCCTCAACAGATATTAATAGCTCGTGCCTCAGCTTTTAAGTGAAATTCTGGTGAAACCTGCTGGCTTTGACACTATTTTAGGTAATTGTAGTACCAGGGGCTGTCAGATGGGGCTGACGGGGTGTGGGGCCTGGAGCCCAGGAGAACTGTGGGGGGGGTCACCTCATTATCCAGAGGGGATGGACGTCCTGTCCTGGAAAATTTGGGAATGGGGAGTGGGTTGTGGGGGAATCGCCCCTCGGCCCTCCCCGCCGCCAGGGGGCGCCCCGCGCTGCCCCGCCCCGCCAGCAGGGGGCGCTGCCCGCGGCCCCCACATCGCCTCCCACAGCAGGAGGCGGAGCACCGCGATGAAAGGCGCGTCCTGATTGGCGGAGATATCTCCGGCGGGGATGAGAGCGACGCCCTGATTGGCCGCGCGCAGCCGCAGGGGGGAGCGAAAGCGCGGGCCGGGGTCCCCCCCGTCCCGTCCCCTCCCCGCGGGCCCCGGTCCTCCAGTCCCCTGTACCTGTACCCCTACCCCCACCCCCAGCCCCCTGACCTGGGTACTCCGAGCCCTCCCTGGAGCAGTTTTGTGCCCCATCGTGGCGGGCGGAGACGCTTCAGCCAATCAGCGCGCGGCGCCACGGCCTGTTGCCAGGCAGATTATGCTAATGAGGCCCGGGCGGCCGCCCCCCCCTCCCGCTCTGCAGCTACCATTGTGAGGTGAGGACAGGTGGGGGGGTTCGGGGCCGCCGCGCGGCCGGCGGCGGCGGCCGGGGCACGGCGCCCGCACGGGACCCCCTCAGGTAACGCGATGGGACGGTCCGGGAGGGCAGCGCGGCCCGGGGACGCCGCGGGGACTCGCCGGGGGTTTTGGACTTGTTGTTTTAGTCGCACCCAAGATGGCGCCCAGAGCTGGCGGTGCGGGGCCGGGATAAACCGTTGGCTCCCGCCAGTGGGGGGGGGGAGCACGGCGCACTCATTCCCCTTCCCCCCCCCCCGCGGGAGAGGTACAGTCCGCTCTCCCCCCCCGCCTCGGCCCAGCCGGGATCCCCCACCCGCCCCGGACGCGAAGAGAAGGGGCTGCCCCCACCCCTGCTCTCCCCCTCCCTGCGTGGTACAGTCCGGACCCCGGCACCTCAGCAGCGGGGGGGGCTGCCGCAGCCATCTTTTTGCCCCCCCCGGCACTGCGGGGGTCTCATCCTCCACCACTGCTCTGGGCCGCTCGCCCTGCGGTTAGCACGGCTCCCCTGCCCTGCGCTGCCGGCCCGTGCCCCCCGCGCTGCCCGTGCTCTGGCCAGCGGCCCGCGTCCCCCCCGGGCCCGCAGTGGTCGGGGCCGGCTGACCGCCGGGCGCCCTCCCGGGGGGCCGATGGCGCGGGGCCCTCAGGCGGGGCCGGGGGGGGCGGCGGAGAGCGGGCGGTCTGGCGGGGGGGGGGGGGGGGGCACGCGCGCCTGCTGATTGGCCGCTGGCCTCGCGCCCCTGCCTCCTATTGGTCTATTTAGGGGAGGGGGCGTCGCACCCCGTCTTCGGATTGGCTGTGTGAGGCGGTGGGGGGCCGCGTAGGTTATATAAGGGGGTGCAGGTGGGGGAGGCGGGGCTGGCAGTCCGCCCTCTGAGGGACCGTGGGGGCTTGCCCGTCGTGGGGTCCCAACTTCATGGGGTCCTGCCCCAGGGGGGTGTCAGGGGACCCTTTGGGCACCGGTGTGGGCCCAGCAGGGAAAGGCTCCCAGCTGGGCAGCCCTGAGGCTTGGTGTGGAGGGAAGGCAGCCCCTTCCCCACTGCCCTGAGGTGGTTCTGTCCATGAGGGTCCCAGTGTGAGCAAGAGCAGCTGCTGCAGGTGGGAGCTGTGGGTTCACTGCTCTCCTGGTGCTGGTCTTGGTGCCACCGTGGTTGTCTTTGCCAAAACCCCTGTTCTTGTGGTCTGCGATGTGGTTATAGAATGTAGCTTTTTGTGCATCTTTTGCTCCCCGCATTTTGGCGGTGGCTTGTCCTGTTCCTTCTCCTGAAACTCCACGGTTCCATTAAAAATTTGTGGGAGCTTGTTAAATGATTAAGTTGGAATGGAAAAATGAGGTTCTGGTGCTGTGCCTTTCAGAATTACTCATCCTAAAGAGAAAACTCAGCTTTATAGGGTTATTTCACTGTACAAGATCTTCCAAGCTATGTGTGGTCACCTCTTGTTCACTGTTCGTTTCAAAGCCTCAGGAGGACTCTTGCAGGGGCCCTAAATCAGAATTTAAACCTAGTTTAAGATACTGACCTCCATAGCCTTGACAAATGAAGGGTCAGTATTTGCAATGCATTTTTTGGTACCTGAGGACCAACCTGTCTGTTGTATCATGATATATTTGTGATTCTTACAGGCCCTTAAAGAATGAACAAGCACAAAAATGGGTGTGTAAAATGCCTGTCAAGATTTCTCTTTGAGTTTCAGTGGGAATAGAGACCATACTGAACTTAAGCTTTCCTCTGTATATTTTTAATAATTCAGTTATTTTTTTTCTTTTAGTTCAGTTAGAAGATGAGATGCTAATGAATCACCAACTGATTTTACAAGAGGATTCTTTGCTGCTTTTGTGGCCACAATAAAATAATTGGCAGACTCGAGCCTTCTAATGCCTTCATTTCTAGGAAAAATAATACAAGAGGGTGTATTGCTCTAGTCAGTCCTTAAATGGAAAACTTATCTCCTGAATTGAGATGGGTTTTGGCACTTTGCTACATGTGTGAAACCAGACAGCTTTATTACCTTGGCTAGAGAATGAGATATCGATGTCATTGTTATTAATATTATCTGATGGAATAATTGACAACTTGCTTTCAGAGAGAAACGGGTCTGTGGTGTGTCTTCTTACTCCTACCCTGCACAGAAAATCCCTGGATGAGCATTGCCAGGGTAATTTTCTTTGCAGTCAGTAGCCACTTCGAGTGTGTTCCTGACCACCTGCAGCTGCTTACAGCTGGGTAAACTGAATTCTAATGGCCTTTTAAGTGTAGCTAATTACAGGGGCTGCTTTTGTATGGTGAATTTTGTTTGGACTTAAACACGAAGTGGGGCCTATTTGTCGCTTTTATTTCCTGCTAGTAAAACACACGGAAGTTATGGTGTAGCCCTGAGATGTCTCTCTCTCAGTCCTCACTTCTTTTAAGGTGCAGATAGTCCATTTGTTCTCTGGGGTAATTCAGAGAAGCAGCTATTCTGCAGGAGCCAGCTTAGGTGTGGTTTTCATAGGCAGAAACAAGGTAGTTTTGTCTTTTGAATTTTAAGAGTGATTTAATTCAGAGGAGAGGTGCAGAGGGGTGGGAAAGGGAGGGAAAAGGAGCAGCACCATCCACTTGTAGGAAGGGGAACAACCCCTTCCAATTGACAGTTCCTTTGGGAAGAGCTGCTGGAGTAGGAAAGGATGAGAGACTAAGTGGCAGGAGGAAGCTGGAGGGGAACAGTTTGTTTTCTTACAGTAAACCATGAGTGTGCCTTCTTGAAGGCTGTGTAGGCAGCACTGTAGCACACATTGATACAGACACTTTTCCTTTTTTTGTCATCTTGTACTTTGAAATACATGTGTTCCCTATTTTCTTGTTTTATCAACTTCTCCCTCTGTCATTTATAAACCAAATTTAGGAAGGCAGGGTCACTGCCTCAAGCAGTGATACAATACACCATGATATCACAGAGGATGAAAGATTGGGAAAAAAAGTGACGTGGAGAACGTGGTCATGGATTCAGGAAGCTGAGGGCGGGAGAAAGGAGTCAGTTGGAGTGGATATGTAGATGTTGAGCAAATGGGAGGAGAGGTGACTAAAGAAGAGCATGTGCATATATAGAAAGTCATGAACTTGTCTCTGCCCACTCTGAGGGAGAAGATATTGTGGGAAACTTGGTTATACAAGAGTTGGGAGTCAACATCCTTAGAGCGGCTCTGAGTAGGTGTCTGAGCCAAGCCCAGGTAGTCCCCAGGAATGTTAACCTGTCCCTGTGGAGCTGGGTTATCTCCTGGATTCCGTGGTAGAAATGGACTTTCACCTCACAGGTTGTGAGAATAGTTCCATCAGGCGGTCATGCTGTCACCTCTAGTGCCTGGGCACTGTCCCTGGAGGAAAAGGACTGGGACACATTGGACACAGTAAGAAAGGACTGGCCTTGACAATCTAAGAGTTCTCTTCCAGCTCATTGTTGTTCTTATGATGGATATGCCATAAGGATATGGATATAGATAGATCCATTATGCACAATTGGAATAAAGACTGAGTTGGTGTTTGGCTGAGCTCTTCTCTGTATTACATGACTAAATAAATTGAAGCCATTTTTCCTTCTGTGGAAATAAATAATCCTTGCTGTCCCAGCCCTATGTATGATTTCCATTTTTAACTTGCCGGTAAAACATAAATATTGTGGTTATATATTACCCGATTGTTACCATTCAGGCAAAATGCACCAGAGCCAGAGTTCCTTGAAACAATGTATGCGTGTGATGGATGGTGCTGCAGAGGAGGTGACGCAGTGGTGACTCAGTCCTCAGTGAGGTTCAAACCCTTCCTGCTGCACTGAAAGCCTGTTCCTGCCAAGGCAGCTCAGGAAATGCACCCGCTCTGCCTTCTAGGAAAGCTGGGGTAATTAACTTAAGTGTGGGATAAAGCTTTTTGGAGACACATGTGATGTTCCTTTGGAACCCAATAAATCATTTTCATATTAAAAGCTGGAGGAAGACCCAGAGTCATAAACCCCCTTTTGTACCAATTTTGCTGCCTTTGCACATGGCTGGGTGGTCAGTGAGCTCAGTCCTGGGAGGATTAAACTAATAGTCCCTGCTGTTATTGCTGCAGGGAATCCCAGGTGATGGCAAACCTCCCTTACGCCGGGGAGTAAATCACATTATCTGCTTTATGCACCATTATTGTAAAGTGGGTTCTCATTTGAGACACTGCAGTGGCTTTATGGCTCCCTGAGCAGGGAGGGGGACTTTGCCCCTCGCTCAGCTTTAATATTCCCCCATTCTTCTCTTTCCAGAGAAGGGACAAAAACGAGTGTTTGGCAGCCACCGGCTTGGGTTTTTCAGTAAAATGTCCTTAGTGAGATTTGCAGAGGTTGCTGCAGATGAATTCCCCAGAGATTTTGTCTCTGTATCTTCTTGTGTAGTTGCAGCGTTGAGAGAAATTGCCATTCCTAATAGCCAAGAAAATATGGTTACTGTTGATTTTTGGGTTTTTTTTGGTGGTGTTTTTCTCTGAATTTCTGAGCTTTCCTTTGAAGCGCTGAGTTCACTGTGTTCAACTTGTGTCCAAAACACTCAGACACTGAGCACAAAACGGCAGTGACTTTGCTGTTAGAGCACCATTCACTGCCACTCCCTGAGTGTTCGGGGAGTCACGGATGCACATGTGGGGTGTCACACGTGGGTGTTGTGATGGCTCAGGGGGTCTGATGCTGAGGGCAGGAAGGAGATTTCTGCTGGATAGGGAACGAGCCACTTTGCCCCTAGAGCAGTGCTTTCCCATCCTCTGCAGCTGAATGCACTACATGGGGAAGTTGCTGATTTAATAACACAGCTCCAGAGGAAACACCATCCCACAGGAACAGGAGAGAGGAGCTGGAGAGTGTCCTGGAGGACGAAAGGAGTTTTCAAGCGAGATTTCCAAAAGAGATGAAGAACTCTTCAGACAATGACACAAAGGTGCTTTCCAGGCATCAGGAGCTGCAGAGAAGCTTTGCTATTAATGAGATGTTCTGGATTGGATGTAAAAAGCAAAAACTAAGAGAAAAATTGGAGGTCTGTGACACCAGCAGGTCCCAGAGGGTGTTGAAAAAAGGAAGGTAAATGTGAATGGTGTAGAGACCAACCTGTTTTGTCTTGAAGGGGTGGTTGATTTACTTGCACAGCTCAGAATGAGCTAATCTTCCACTGAAGGAGATATTTCAAAGTCATGGGAGCTGAGCTGGTTCTTGGTTCGCATTGTATTTGATTCACACCAGTGACACACAGGACTGTCACTGCCTCGCCACTCTGACGTACTGGAGTGATACTGGGAGATATTTATACCTGCTGCCATTTCAGCTTGTGCCATCACCCAGTGTGGACTGGGAGAGGCATGCCTGCTGTTTTGGGGAGGTAGATGCTGTCTTTGCAGTTGTTGTAAGTGGTTTACCGTCTCACATTGGCATTGCTTTCACTCATGTGCATGATGCTTATGAGGTTGAATGAAAACATTGGGATGCTGATAGATTTGTTGATGATTATTGGGTGATGTGCCTCATAATATGACTAATCTTTCAAATTCCATCATCTCCAAGTTATTGAAATACTTGTTACGACAAAAAATGATGGAGTATTAAATAATATTTGAGCCAGGCCTCTTAAATTTTATAGTGTCATTACCAGTGGATCAGAACTGAGGAGAGAGAATATAGTTGTGACATACACAACACATAAATTTAACATTAGTTTAGGCAAGCTGTTTAGTTTATTGTTTGACTAATCTCTACATGGATTATCATTACAAAATGTAGCCTAATTTCTCCATATTGGGAAAAAGCTGAGTATATCCTATCACAGCTCCTTTTATCTTTAATTATCTTTTTTTTCTTGTAGGATTTCTGCAATTCAGTTTCAAATTGTTGTACAAATTCATATGGTAATCCTTTGGACATAGCAGAGCTTCACATTGAGGTGCTTGTCCTGGTGTTTGGTTAGCTTGTCTGAAAATGTCTCATGTGTGTGAGATATGGTGAGAAAAATCAACAATTGCAAAGGATAATCCATGGGCAAACAGTGCAGAGAGTGCTCCCTGCATGCTAACGGTTTGGCAGTGCTTATGCCCAAAGTTCCATGTTTATTTCTGCTGAAAAACCACCAAAACTGAGAGGAACTCACAGGGAAGTGGTTAAAGTCTCAGGGTGCTGTGGTTGTCGGTGTCAGAGCTGTAATGGGTATTAAAAGGAGGTTTTAGAGGAAGAAATTAGATCCTGCAGGATTAACAGGAGGAGTTAGTTACTCCTATGGAGGAGTAGTGAGCAAAGTTAGTTTGGTCTTTGTCATCAGTGTTAGAAAACTCCCTCAGGTGTTGGTGTTTCCAGGCAGTTCTGTGGCAGTGACTTGGGGCCACATCATGTTTTCCAGCTCCTGCCCTTGGGCTTGTTTCACAGCTAAATATCAACACTTCCTCCTGCCTCCTGTGCTCTTTGTTGCCAGTCCTTGGGACCTCTCTGGGACACAGCCTGTGTCCTGCACTCCTCTCTCAACACATCTATGTTTCCAGGGAAATGTGCTTCTCAGTGTATCTTGGTGATTATAGAAATGCTGATAGAATTCATGGACATCCAAGCTTTGGTAGGAATGCACACCAGAGGCAGATCTAGGATGTATTTGGAAGTACAGAAGTTGAAAGTATCAGCAAATCCTGCAGCTCCTGATATTGTCCCTTATTGGTGCACAATTGGCTGAGCTGTTTATTATTTTCATTTCTGTGAAGAACAGCAATAACAGGACCGTTTATAGAAACTGCACCACCGAGCCCCTGAAGTTGGCTCAACCTTGCTTTTTTTTTCCCCAAGATTTGACATGAGTGCTAACTTCAGAAACATGACATGACTGTCTTCTGCTTTCCTTTGCAACTCTTTGGTACTATTTTTTTCCAGAGATGAATCGTAATGCCCCATTTTGTCTATTAAAGGCCCTGCCTGAACTCTTTGGTCTCCTTTGCACTAAAGTTGTAGGGTATTTGTGCCAAAATGAGTCTGCAGGAGTGAGTCAGCATCTTCCCTCAGCCCTTCAGTGTCTGCTGGTGGGGAAGGTCAGCCAAAAATTCTGCTACTTGTTGCACCACGTGGAATTAGCTAGAACTGTGCCTTTCCCTTAATTCAATCACTGGTTAATTTAATTATATTCTTTTTAACAGGTTAATTATATTTTTTTTTTTTAAATCAAGCCACCCAAAATTGAAACTTATAGTGTTTATTTTTCTAAGCAATTAGGTAATTGATTAAACTACTGGCTATTGTTAGTGCAATTATCTGAATTGGCTCTTGATTAATACTGACAGTTAAGGAAAAGAGCTGTTCGGGATAAACCAACCAAAGAATATCAACAGGATGGGTGTTAAATTTTACATAAAAATTGCTCAGAGTGTGTTACTGACAAAAATGCTGTCATGTGTCACACTGTGGTGATCAAATGAGCGCTGGAGGTCAGTGAATGAGGTAGGATTAGGTATGAGAAAATCCCTGATTTAATCCTTAATAACAAGTAGCTGGATAAAAGGTGCTGTGTAGGGATGGATGATATTTATTTATAGATCAGAGCTTGTGTGTTCTGGGACATATAAAGACATGATATTTATCTAATAATATTTATCTGAAAGACATGATATTTATCTAATAATATTTATCTGTGAATGACCCTGGCTTTCACACTTGCAGAGCAAGGCTGGTGTTTATCACTCCTAATTGTTTGCTGCAGTTAATTTGCTGGTACTAATGAGATCCTGAGCTCAGGCGTTGCACTCAGGTACATGGATTTGTTTTTAATTTTTCTCCTCAGTGCTTTTTGGAGATGTTTTGTATTGAGCAATGTTGATGGAGATAAGATTTCTGTCCCTTTATTCCCATTTTTTCCCCTCTACCACGCAGTTCAGTGGTGTTACTGTGAGACTTCCCTCTCCTGTTGATTTCTCCCTGGCCAGGACTGGTGGAACAGTCAGTGCTCGGGTCTGCATAGCTCAGTCCTTGCTGGCAAAATTAGCAGGAGGCAGAAAGTGCCTGCTGCTTTTTCTACCCCTCCTTATCTATTTTTCAGTTTGTCAATGACAAGCCAAATGCTAACATTTATAGGGATAAATTATGACTAAAATAATTTGCATTTAAAATGCAAATGAATGAAAGCATCAGCAAGGAGCCTTCTGCTTCCCTCTTGGAGCACAGGCTGGTACTGGCATTGGATCGGTCCAGAGAGGCACTGGGTATAAAATAAACTTAATTGGAGGAGCTGAGAAATTAAATGGGCTCAGCCTCATGCTAATTCCTGTGATTTAATATGACATTAGAGGGGAAGGATTGGGAAGGTGCTGAACCACTGACTAAACCAATCACCAGAGCTGTAAATTACCCTGCTGGGATCCCAACGGCAGATTGAGAGGCCCCAATAAAACTGTGAGAGGTGAATAAAATCAAGCTTGGAAGCAGTTTGTCGGGATCTTGGGGCTCATGTGAATTAGAGCTTGAGTTTCATTGTTCTTTTTCAGAAGTTGGCTGTTGTAACACTGCCCTGTACTACCCAGGACTGTGGTTTTGTCCAAGGTGAAAGCTGCCTGTTCATGGAAAGCCCTTTTGTGTTCTCCCAAAACCTCTTTCAGGCAAACTGGTCATGCATCTCTGAATGTAGTGTTTTCCTGTTGGAAGCCTAGGGTCCATTTTTTGCATTATTTATTGATTTCTAGGCTTGTAGGTGCCAGAAGGACAATGTGGAGAACGTGTAGTGGTCTGCCTGTGGCCAAGGAAAGATGTGCCGGAAGAATTCAGTGTAATGTTTCAGTGCTGCTGTAGCAATGGTTAACTTGTTTCCTCAATGGGACATGGAAAGTGTTGTACAGCATGACTTGACCATGGCAAATGAAATAAGATTTCTCTTCCTTTATTCCCCTAACTAAGGCATTTGGGTCTAAAAGGAAGTGTTTGTAAAGCCAGGCCTGCTTTACTCTGTGTGGTACAGAAGTGTGGTAGCCGATGATAGTAATTATCTCACACTGGTTTTAACATTTCTGCCCTCTGCGTTTTTACAGCCATGTTGCTGAAGATCACCTTGTCTTCTGGAAGCAGAAACACAGTGAACAGATGAATCCCTCCAGCTAGACATTCCTCCAGTAGATCCCTCTTCTCATGGAACACCCCAGCAGGGAGGAGATGGACTTGAAAGAGGAAGGTTCCCAGGTGTGGGCTGAGTCTGCAGCACAGGAACAGAGCACTGCTCAGGTGATTAGTGCTTTTCGGAGCTCATTCTGCTCAGGATGGATTGGGATTGATGCGGAGGTTTTGTTTCCCATCCAACCCTGGCTTAGTGTCTGGAAGCTCAGCTTTTATTTGAGGAGAAATACAAACATGTTTGTGGTGATTTTGGATTAAAGCTTCAGAAACTGAGCTGTGCAAACCACAGCAGTGAAGACACAAAGCTCTAAAACCGAGCTGAATAAAACCAGCCAGTGGCTCTAGAAGTTTCGGTGTCCAAATATATATATATCCATGTGGGAAAGTAAAAGGGTGCTCAGAGTAATGAATATTAACAAAATCTTTGGTCTGTGGCAGCCTGTTTGATGGCATCAGTCGAATCAGCTGGAGCTGTGGGTGGACCTTGGGGAAAGTAATGAATAATTTTTCCTGTCAGACATCTGGGTACTGAGGAAGGGAGAAATGTTAATTGTAGGCGACTAATGCAGTCAGATTCTGATGTGTGCAGCTCGTCCCTCTGACTCTGAGACAACGCAGCTGGGAATTTCTAAAAGGCTGTAAATTGATTTATTCTTTTAAGTATGTAATGAAGAGGGTGCTGCATGGCATTTGACACACAAGCTGAGAAATTCTGCCTCTCCTGGTAATTTCTAGCTTTGAAATTTGCCAAGAAAGGCAGTTTTCAGTGCTCCTGTTCCCTTCTCTCTACAAGGGGATAACTATGCTGCTGTTTGCACACAGCAGTTTTAAGGCTTAATTAGTATTTGCAGAGTGCTCTCCAAATGTGAAACTGTAGTGTTTGTTTGAGGATTTATTGTACAGAATCAGCACTGAGCAGCCACGGGGGAGTACCAGGTGTCTCCTGCAGCATAAGCTGAAAGGTGAAACAAAATAAACAAAACATGTAACTGTGGCATCGTTTTATGTGAAAGTGTTTGATGTGAATATGAATACAGATACTCAAACTAGGTTTCCTGCTAACTGTCCTATTTTCCTATACACTGGAAAAGGTTTTCAGCATATAAAGGATGTCAAAAGCTAAATGTGTTCCTATTTCCACTGGAATTCAGTATTCTGACTTGTCTAATGTAGGCCACTAATCATCATATATGATCATAATGTTCTGTCAAAATCAACTTGTTTGGATTTAAACTGCTGCCCTAGACATAACTTGTTCCAGTAGTCCTTGGAATCATTGCTTAATGCTTTCAGTTACGTTTGTCTGTTTAAATAGCTGAATTTTCTCCTGATACTGCATGTACATACTAGAGAGAAGCAATCTCACATGCCCTACTGCTGCCTCTGAGAGGTGCAGTACTATAACTTGAAGTAATATCAGAGTTAATAAGTTCTGTAAGCCCTTCATAAGATAAAAGCAATTAGCTGAATGAAGTCATTATCATAAATCCAGAAAGGAACATGAGCATAAAGGGAAACAACGTACCAATAAATTCCATACATACACCAGTTCAAATATGAACTTCTTCTCTTAGGCTTCTCTTTTCTTCTCTTGTTCTTAGTGCAAGAACTAAGTATGGGTGGGTGCCGTTTATACCAGTTGAGTTACAATGCAGAGTAAAACCAGGAACTGATGGGAGTTGGTGCCCAGGTTTCCATATTGCCACCATAATTCAATGAGATTTTAAATGTGTTACACAGTGACAATTTCAAACTGAGGTTCTCCCTGCTTCCCAAGGCAGCCTGTGTTGTCCCCCAGGCCTGCTGTGGTGTCACTCCAGGATGTGTTTTCCCCCCAGGTGCACTTTGTCCCCGAGGGGGGGGCGGTGGCGCAGATCGTGTACAGCGACGAGCAGGAGCGGGGCCCGTCCCAGCAGGTGGTTTACACGGCCGATGGCACCTCCTACACCTCGGTGGACACCTCAGAGCACACCCTCGTTTACATCCACCCCGTGGAGGCTACGCAGGCACGTGTGGTTCCCAGCCCAGCCCGGGTTTGGCACCTAGAAAACAAACCAGTCTTGTTTGGGATGAAAGCCAGTCACCAGCCAAGTGGTACGACTGGAAAATAGCAGTTTTTCCTGCCCACTGCTGAGCAGGGACTTCGTGCTGTTCATTTGTCTGACGTGCAAATGTGCTCATCAAAGGATGTGGAGGCTATGAATTGTGAAATGCTGGTTATTTCACTGAAGGTGGACGAGATTATAATTAACTCAAAGGTGTTTTCCAAAACATGGATAATCTCTCCAGAAATTCTGCCTCTGTTGTATTCAGTAAAAAGCTAAAAGCCATCTATGTGCCTTCTGGAAGAGTCCTTGTTTTGTGTAACGCAGTTGTCCTAATCAATAGTTACAATAACAGTTGTGTCTCTTTGCAGAGGATCTCAGTGTATTCAACCTAATTTTGTAGTCTCTCTGCAGAGTTGTTGATTTTATAGACCTTTTATATTCTTTTGCTTTTGCATAATCATATCAAATAGCTTTTATTCCCTGACAGCACATGTTTGGATGGGGTTAATATGCTGTGCATCTGTGGCTCTGTGTGGACAGATTCAAAAGGACCAGGCTGGCTTTGTGGAGGGTGTTTTATAATGTTTTTGCTGACAGGACAGATTAGCAGAGCTGCAAAGTGCACGTACCTGACACCCCCAGCCACGCTGGCAGGGCCTCATGGCACGGTCTGTCCTCTGCAGCCCTCAGCTGTTACATAAAAACTGCTCTTACATGGTGGGATGCCCTGAGAGGATATTTTGGGAGAATATCTCCCAGGAAGTTACTGACAACTAACTCCAAAACTCTGAATACTATCATTTTGTCAAAAGATACTGTCACGCAACTGAGATTAAATTATCACAGTGCTAAAGGAAATTGTATTATGCCTTATTTTGTTGAGCCAGGCTGCTACAAGCTCAGGTTTTGGCAAAGTAGGCAAGGCTGACCTCAGTCAATCCTTAGTTTTCATCTGAGTCTTGCTTTTCCAAGCTCCCATCAGGGCTGTTCTTGCAGAATATTGGAGTTGGCATATCTTCTATGAAATTAAACAGCATCTTGCCCTTACTAAATTTACATGTGGGATGTGCCTGATAGCTCCTCAAAAGAAAGTGTGCAGAAGTCTTGTGAATTTGCAGGAAGAAAAACCTCACAGTTATCTTCTATCCTGCCCTTAAGTAGTTTTGGTAGAGATTTTGAATTGAATTAGAATCCTGTAGATTCTATCAAATCAACAATTGACAAATGATTTCTGTAATAAAAAAAGATAAACCAGGTGAAACACTTTAGTTATACAGATGAAAAGTGCCACATAATTATGATATTAAATTTCTATGGAGCACCACCCAATTTTAATTTCTATCTGTGTAGATCCACTTGGGTAAGTCAAAGTAAAGTTCTGTGATAATAGTCATGTTAGAAGTTGGCAGAGGCTTAAATGTGGGTCATTTCTTGGTGGCAGGGTAATTTTTGTGTGACTTGGGAGTAAACAACACCAGGGCTGGTTTGATAAGCCTTTTTCACTTTGTCTAGACTCTGTTTACAGATCCATCCCAAGTGGCTTATGTCCAACAGGATGCCACCACCCAGCAGGTAAGGAAGAGACACTGCTTATCTTGGACCTGAAACTGTAAGGGGAGAGTTAGGGAAGGTAAAGGGACATTGTTGTGGTGCTAGAGGGTAACGACTGTCCCTGCAATTGTCCAAAACTAGTTATGTCCTGTCATCCTGATCAAGGGCAAAAAGCCACTATTGCTATGGCCAGCTTGTGCATGAATGATAATGAAAGTTAAGACTGACTTTGAGTTTATTGACTTCAATTCATGCTCAACAAAAATTCTAATTTACTGCCCTAGATATAATGAAAAATCTTTCAACAGTGTCCCTTTAAATGAGTCAGCAGCAGATGTGGCTGACTTTATCTGAACATGCCATTCTGGAAAGGCTGGGTTTGCAGTTGTCCTCATAGAGATTCTGATCCAAATGCCTTTTAAGTCCACCAGAGGCTCTTGAGGGATAGAAAAATTGGATCAAATGCTACTTTTACTAGAAGCTTCACAGGAAATGAAGTGTAAAACCTGAGGAAGTTCAGTGAGTGGCTCCCTTACCTTACCAGGGTGTGCTGGGCTTGCCAATGTGAGGTAGGCTGGGAATAGAATAAAATGGAGCCTGTGCTTATAAAGTTTTGATGATTTTCCTTTTTTTGTAGTGCCTCATGGATGCAAAGGTTTTATTGTTAACTCTTACTTATCTTTGGGGACTGTATTGTGGTAACCAGGTATAGACAGCTACTTTCAGGTCTCTCTAGTTGAAATTCTCTGCTGTCATGGACTTTAAATCATTACTGCTTTAATGGCATGTGTGAATGGATGTGCTGGATCTGAATCATCACTCAAGTCATCATTAAAATGGGTGTTTACTGACAGTCTTGGGGCAGAGCGAAGGGTTGAATGTGTGCTGAAAACAAATTTTATTGCTCAAAGACTTTATAAACTGTTGAGGCACAGACAGGAAACAATGATTGACACAGTAAAGGTGTTACCTGTCTTCTGGTTCTCTGGAATATTTTGCTACATCAATTTCCCTGCATTAAGAAGCCAAAAATTCCTATTTAATTGTCTTAAAGCTTATTTAACACACATGATTAATTAAAAGTAGAGGTTACTTGTGTGCAGTGCCGATGAGACCCTAACAGGAGATGTGCTGTTACCATCCCAGGTACAAGGGCGAGAGCACTTGCGTGTGTCCTCAGCCTGTCCTCCCTTCCAGCACTTTCTGATATCAGTCCTGGCAGATATATTAATTTTTTGGTGGCTAGTTAATCCCTTATTGTGGCAATTCCTGCCTCTGCGGGTGTTTTTACATCAGCATGTCACGTGGGACATCCCTGAACTGATAACAAATGATAAAATAACAATGAAAGCTCCCCTTGTCTTTTAAAAGAAACTTTATCTTAAAAAGAAATTGAAAAGTTTTTAAAAATAACGCCTATACTCTGTGCAGTGCCTGACATGGAAATGGAAGTAAGGGTATGTTTGAAGTGTGATTAGGAGTAGGCAATACTAATAGTAGGTACAAGCTCGTGTGACCCTCTGCTCGCTGGCAGACTGGAGCTGTGCCATGGAATAATAATGCCTTTCCTGTTGCCACTTGGCATCAGAAATGAAAATACTAGACAGCTTAGTTCAGCTGTCATCCTGGTGTCCTCTTTACCATCGCACTGCTCCCTGAAGTCTTTTTGCTGTAGTTTTTAAGCAGTTTCATAAATTACTCTTAATACCTCTTAAAGCAATTAGATTTGGAGTTTTAAGATTGTCTCCTTGTGTTATGGATTTTCTTGTCTGCTCCTTCACTGCTGGCACAATTCACTGCACTCAGTTTTATCTGATATTTATTAAGCACTCTGCAGAGAGGCAGGGGCTTGGATTTTAGCATAAAAGCTGCTTAACAGTCAGAGGCACAAACTAGAAACCACATGATGTCAACTGTAGAGAAGGATGAAACATCATGTGGGATACCTGTGCAAATTCCTGTACAGATAAGCAGGAAACAAAAGATAGGAAAGGTGATTCCTGGGATCTTATTTCTGCTTAGTTTTATTGCTGAATGTGTGAGAACAGTGTGGTAATAGGCATTAATTTGGTTGTTAATGCACCAAAAAAGTATGTAAACAGAAATGTATAGTGTGACCAAATAATGTAGAGGAAAATAATGGTTGGAATCCTCTAGTTTGAGAGTTTGATCTTCCAGTGAGGTCAATACACTTGTCTTGGATTCATTTTTAATGGATCCTGGATCATAAAATCACAGAATAGTTTGGATTGGAAGGGGCCTTAAAGCTCATCTAATTCCAACACCCTGCCACGAGCAGGGTTTGCTTGAGAAAAAGAAAGATAGGCAAAAAAGAGGAGACGTCTCTTTTCCCTTCTTTACCTTTTCCCTTAAAAAAAAAAAAAGTAAATTTGTGCATAGAAGAGAAAAAGACCCCAAATCACTGGTTTTACCAGGAGCTAAAGAGTTCCTCACATCTTTTAGTGCCGTTTGAACCCAGGCTGGGTAGGGCCTCGATTTAAAAATGGGTGATAGGTAATTCAGAAGTTGCAAAGTCTAGACTGAGGTTTGAAGCCTTTCCCTTTGTCCCTGGAGCTGCAGGTTCTTTCCAAGCCCATCACCCCTCTCTAAAACCCTCGAGATCACTGCAGTGCTGTAGTTTCCAGTGAGTGCAGGGCTCGAGGGAGCTGTGCATGGTGGGCAGGGCCCATGTGGAAGTGCCTGATGGAACTGTGCAGTGCTAAAATGAGTGCCTGTGATTTTAGGTAACGGTGCTCTTGCCTGCTGCTGCTCAGAGCATGAACCCCACCAACCTGTCCGTGCTCGGCAGCGTTGCTGACCCCCCCCAGCCAGTGGCTCTGGAGCAGGGGCCACAAGCAGATAGAGTAAGTGCCAGGCACCCTTTCCTTTTCCATGTCCTGATTCCATTGCTCCATCATTTCAGGGGATGGCACGTGGCTGAGTGTGAGAAACTGTAGCACAGATTTGTACTGTCTTCCATAGTCTCACCATGAAATGTGTGGGGTTTTTTTAGGAGAGATCATGTGTTTAATATACAGAGAAACTTGTACAGATGGTTCTGTCTTGAGCAGCCACCTTAAAATTCTCCTCTCAGCATTGGAAAGTGAAGATAACAGAAGGTGTAACGCTGACTGTCACAGCAACATCCACTTGCCAGTGGTCTCCTTGACAGTGTTTTCAGGCAGCTTTACTGGGGGTAGGATTTTTTGTTCTCCACCTGAGAAACCTGTGTGGATGATGAAATATGCACTGCATTTAAAATACTTAATTGTTTTTTTAGGGAAATAAAGGGATAAACTTGAAAATTAGTGGAAGAATGCAATGGTCTCAACTGTCCTTCATGGCTCATAGTTTATATCTAGGCCCCGTGTTACCTCATCCCTTATTATCTCTGCCTGTGTGCTTTGGGGATTGGTTTTAAAAGATCATGTACCAAAGTGCAGGATTTTCTCACTTGTACAAAAGAAGTTAAAATACAGCTTTAGACTCTAGATTATTTCCACAGAGCCTGGACTTTGTTTCAACAGTTCTGTGAGAGTGCAGAGCTTCCCTGATTTCAGTTTCTTCTCCTGGGAACTGAGTTCTTGGAAGGGTGGAGGCAGGGAGTGACACAGAGGTGTCCTGAGCGAGGCCTCAGCAGCAGCAACACAAAACATCCCTCAGCAGTTGTTTATCAGCCGCTTCACTTCCCCTTGTCCTTCTCTCCATTACCAAAGGAAGCAGGAAGGGTAGACTAGCAAGGACCTTCATTGCTCATCTTTGTAAGTGTAGTTTTCTTCCTGAATCAGTTTTAATGGTTTGTGAATTCTTTCCCCAGGCATCATTACCGGTGCATAACCAGGTGTTACCTCCCATGGAGGCAGTGGATGGTTCTGACCCTTTAGCACCTCTGCAGAATCAAATGGAAAGGATAGAAACAAAAGAGGAAGATGATGAGGATGAAGATGAGGATGAAGATGGGGAAGACTCTGACATGGATGAATGGGATCCGGATCCACCTCGACCCTTTGATCCCAATGATTTGTGTAAGCATTTGAAGTAGTATTTCATGTATTGCCTGCCCTCCCCTTTTTTCTTTCTCCTCCATCAATAAACGGAGTTGAGAACAATTCCGATTTTAGCAGTAATGAGTAAACACCTTTATGCCCAGAAATGTGGACTCACATTGGGCTGCTGTACTGACAAGACAAGATTCTGTCTCGGGTAAAGTCTCTGAACTGCTTTGTTCTTCATTTTGCAGGAGGCTGCCCTCTCTAATGTTGTAAAATCTAGACAGACTATTGGCATAATGTTCCCACAGCTGAGCCAAAGAGGTTTAGAGAGAGATAAGGCTGTCTGTGAGCTGCATCTGAGCGTGTGCCTGACAGTGTCCTTCTGCCTTTGTGTGCAGGGTGTGAGGAGTGCAATAATGCACACCCCTCGGTGTGCCCCAAACACGGCCCTCTGCACCCCATCCCCAACCGGCCCGTGCTGACCCGGGCGAGGGCCAGCCTGCCCCTGGTGCTCTACATTGACAGGTTTTTGGGAGGAGTGTTCTCCAAACGGCGCATCCCGAAGCGAACACAGTTTGGGCCTGTGGAAGGGCCCCTGGTCAGACAAACCGAGCTCAAAGATTGCTACATCCATTTGAAGGTAAGGGGGGGGTGGTGAGAGAAGAAGGGATCAGTTTGTGCCTGAGCTTTGATTTTCATGAGTTTGTCACTTTATCTTGATCGATAGACATGTTCTTTTGTTACCCTAGTGTAACTCAGAAACACTCAAATTGCTTTGGCTCCTGTGCTGGTTTAAAGGTAAACCAGCAGGGGAAATGAACTCCACTCAAAAGAGAGATTATAAGTCAGAATAACAATTTAATAAAATAATACAATAAGTACGATTATACGGACAAACAATTGGTTTTAACCCACAAACCCCAAATGTATAACCCAGCACCCTGGGGCATGAACAGAGTGGTGTTCTTCAGGCCCCCTGAGTCCAAAGGAAAAGGAGAGGGGAAAACCTGTTGGTGAGAGTGCTGGTGCAGTCTGGTTGAAAAGTGGTGGTTGCAGTCCAGTCGAGAGCAGTGGTCTGCAGTCTGGTTGAGAGCGATGATCTGCAGTCTTCCTCTGGATCCCACGAGTGGTTAAAGACTCCAAGATTGTATCTTCCAGTTCAGGCAGGAATGCTCAGTACCTCCCTCAGGGTAGGGGGTTCCTTAATGGGTGTGAGGACAAAAGCAACCTCCTATCTCGCAGGCCTTTTAACACCTAGTTTATAGCCTGAGGAGTCAGGCTCTATGTGCAGATGGTGTAAATGGTTCATTGATAACAGTTTCTGGGAAATGGCATGAAAGGCCAGTTTGGGGTTACACCCATCCAGTGATGAACTGGTCTCAGCTGTCCTAACTAGGACAGCTCCAAATCTGCTCTCTTATTCAGGGAGACGCACTGATCCTAGTGAATGTTCTGGCTCTATAGTGTTATGATATATAGGGTGCATAACTTGGAAGGCTGTGAGTCACTCCATGAGCTGAAGCAGCATCTGGACATAAAAACAGCAGCCCCATCTGAGAATATTTTGCAGCCATTCTTTTGTCATGCTGTAACTTCAGTTCAAAATACTTTTCGTCCCTTTCCTTTCTCTTCCCCATAAGATGGAGGGGAAAGGAGAGATTTTTCTCCCCTTTCTTATACCAAGTCCTTGATGTAGGGTAAAATGGATTTGACTGACTTTTATCTATTCATTTACTGGTTTCATTATAGAAATTGGTCCTTTATTTACTGGAGTTCAGGCCCACAGTTTAGGAGTACTCTGATGGGTAGTGTCTGACAAGCAAGTTGTGACTATAGGCAGATTCAGCAACCAAGAGAAGTTCAGCTAAAAAAGTGCTGCTTCCAGCTTGAGGCAATGTTACGAGTCAAGAAATGAAAGGAGAAGTGGGTCTGCCAGTAAGAAACATCTGACTGATGTTTCTGTATCTTACTAAAGCTACAGCTCATTTATAGCCACAGGGACATACTGTGCCTGACCCTTTTAATGAATGATTCTTGTCCTTGAAACTCTTGGAAGGGTCCATCATGTCTCCCTGCTTAAATCTCTGCCCATTTTTAAGTACTTCTCTGCCTGTTTCAGGATCCCTGTTAGTAAAGAGAAAAAATGAGCTATGCCTTCATTGCTCCCCTGATGTAACAGTTGCATGGGCACAGTTGTTAGTAACTCAAATTCTTTTGAACCAGGCAGTTAATTACAGTCACATGTAATTGGATTTTACTACAGGTTTCTCTTGATAAGGGTGACAGAAAAGACAGAGACTTGCAAGAGGACCTGTGGTTTGAACTTTCCAGTGAGGCTCTGTGTAACTGGATGATGTTTGTGCGTCCAGCCCAGAACCACCTGGAGCAGAACCTGGTGGCTTATCAGTATGGCCACCACATCTACTACACCACCATCAAAAACGTGGAGCCCAAGCAGGAACTCAAGGTATGACATTGCTCATATCTCAGGGTTCTTGTTTTCTACTGATTAAATAATCTCTTAAGAGTTGCTGCCTAATAACTGCATGTCCAAGTGCCAGAAAATATTGCTCTAAATAGTTTTAGGGCTTTTTTTTCTCTGATGGTCTGAGTCAAATGCCACTAAAGTCAGTAAGTAGTTGGCCACCAACTTAGGAATTTTAATAAGCTTTGACTCAGGTAGAAAATCAGGAAGTTCAATAAAACTATGTAAATTATTTGTCTCTCACTGTCATGCTTTACACTGCATATATTTTGCTGCTGCAGTCTAATTTTTATTGCAGCAATCTTACTCTTTTTAGTTCTGAATGCCCCTTTGAGTTAGTCCTGTGTGCCCTTGACTTGTTTTTTGATGCCTTAAGTGAATATGGTCTCTCCCTTTACCTGGCTTTCCTGGAACTTTTGAAACTTTGCATGTGGGAAATTATAAAGAATATTGTGACTTCCCTGTGAGTTAGGTTTTGTTCCCTCTCAAAACGTATTCATTACTTTGAGCTCAAAGCAGCAAGGCTGACTGAGATGGCCTTCAGTTTCAACATCTATTGGAGCACTGGGGGAAACTAAAAAATTTTGATATCAGGAAATTGTTTGTTGTTCTTCAAATCTCTTCTGGCACATAGATGTCAACAGTTTATCTGGAAGAACAATTGTTTTAAGCACACTCACTGAACCAGGGCTAAAGACTGTTTATACACTCTAAGAGTAGGAATCTCTGAAGCTGAATCACTAGAAATCTTATTAATCCATTGTAAGTGTATCCAAACATCGTTTTCTCAGCAGTTTTTAAAGCAATTTGAAATCAGACTCTAAATCTGTACGGACCTGCCTGTAGAAGCATAATTTTTCTTACTCTATGTGTTAGCAGTATCTTTTGGGGTAAAATTGGTTTGCTAATTGAAAGCCAATTGCCTGAGCTCAGTAATGGGGTTTCTTCTCCAAGTAGATTTAGAGGATTCATACGAATTTTGTCCAGAGATTGGACTGTGAGGATCAGCGAGTTAAAGCTGGGAAGTTCTGTATTACATGTCAGATGAGTATTCCAGGAGCTCCAGGCTTTCCTTTTTGCCCAGCCAGTGAGATTCCTACAGAGTAACACGCACCTTGAAATGCCACCCACCGCTACTGTGGAAATGCCTGTGGCCCAGTGCAAGTTAAAACCTGCCTGGATTTTTCATGCTGAAAATCTGTTCATGCCTTCTCTGAGAAATTCTCTTCTAAAATTGTCCTTTTTTAATCAAACAGATGGAATGATGCAAGGATGCAAGAATTCTCAGCTAGATGTGAGCATCTGCTTTCAGGCTTTAATAAACTTTGTCTTCCTGCCTCCTCTGGTTCTAAGGCTTCCTAAATCCCTCCTATAACAAAAGTGGGTCCATCATGCTGCCACCTGGCAGATCTTTGTTTTGCGAAGCAGGACTATATTGCTGTAATCCTTTGGAAGCTGAGAAACATTTTAAATGAGTCTCTGTGGATGGTGCTGCCTACTGTCTATGTAAAGAGAGCAGGAAAGAAATGTGAAATCCCCCCAGTTAAAAGTTTTTCCATTCCTCTTGGTACCACAACTAACAGGACTCTGCTGTTACACAGTTGGGTTTGAAGAAATTAATCTTATTTCCTTTAGACCTACTGGTAGTCTTGTGCCAGATTAACATTCATATTGGGAGGCTAGACCTTAAAATTAAATGGAAATGCTTTCTGAGCAAAGCTCTTCTATTCCTCAGCAGGAGCATATTGATCTCACCAGGCTTTGCTATTGAGTATGAAAGGAGCAGTAAGTGAGTGGTTGAGGCAGGTGAAGTAAATGTGTTGCTTAAAACCCATATTCAAATGAATTCCCTTTAGTTCTGGTTTTAAGTGCTCTGTTACCTTTATTCCTGCTGCAGGTGTGGTATGCTGCCTCTTATGCTGAGTTTGTGAACCAGAAGATCCATGACATAACTGAGGAGGAAAGGAAGGGTAACTTGGGCTCTTCTGTTCTCTGCGTGATGGTCATTGGGTGTTGCACTTCTTATTCTAGAGCATATGGCCTGTATAGTGCTCCCAGATTTCTGCTAGGTTGGGAAAAGTTAAACCAGATCTAGATTGGGTTATTGGAACTTACATCTACTAACTCTTCTCATGCTAATATTACAATAATTTAACCTTTTGCCTCAGTTTCTGGAAAGCATTAGGTTGCTGCTGGGAGAGGTGTGTTTCTGTACTCAAGGTCTAATGTTGTGTCTGCATCATAAATTGATGTGCAGCTGCTTTAGACTGATCTCCCCTAATTTGTGCCAGAGACACCATCCTGTGCTCTTCCATACAGGGTGAATTTCAGAATCACCCTGAATTTTAAGCATTTGATAGTTCATATGAATTGTCCAAGCACATTTTTGTCTCTCTGTGATGGGCTGTGGTCATGGCACACTGCAGAGGGGATAAAAGCAAAGCCAAATGGAGCAGTGCTGGGTATTCTGCAGCCTGTCCAACTTTCAGGGGAGAGATATGGCCCACAGAGGCTTGGGAAAAAAGATGAGGTTTAATTGGTGAGGCTGAAATGCTGTTACTGACATTTCAAATTGAACACAGTTCTCAGGGAGCAGGAGAAGAACTGGCCCTGTTACGAGTGCAATCGGCGTTTCATGAGCTCGGAGCAGCTCCAGCAGCACCTCAACTCCCACGACGAGAAGCTGGACTTCTTCAGCAGGTACTGACAGCTTTGGCTTTGTTGCGTATCACTGTGGTACTTTCCCAAAATTGCAGAAAAGGGGCTTTGCCCTACAGATCTTAGGGACCAACTCAAGAGAGAACAGCTCCGCACCAGAAGGAAAGAAGGTGGCACCAGAATCTGACTGGTTAAGAGAATTTGTGAAAGAAGTAGCTTGAAAGAAATAAATACTCTATTGAAACCAGTGGGATTTTTTTTTCTTATTTGGCTTTTGTTTTTTTTATTGCCATTGACTTAAAAAATTGTAGTATTTCAATACCGCAATATTGAAATACTGATATTTCTCAGATGAATTGAGATACAGAGCTTTGAGGACAAGGCTTCTAGTGCCTTGGCTCCTTGTTGGGCTGGCAAGACAGTTGATTCTATTAAAAACTGAATCTACAAACATCCATCACAGAGCATTGGTGCCTTTTTTCCCTGAAATGTAGTGAGTGGCTCTCACTTTGTTTTGCTTTTTTGTCACAAAATTGTTCCCTTCTAATTAGGACCTGACATCAATGGCTAAGTGCTTTTTGGGGAGGAATGTTGTGGCTCTAGGTTTTAAATTGGTTTCCTTGTGCACTTGTTCCATGTTGCTGAAAATGCTTCCAACACACTGTATGCTGGGGTGTTGGAAGTGGGAGAGTTGCCATGGCAGAGGACTTGCTAGAAGCCAGTGGTCCTCTCAGTCCCATGATTACTGAAATAAATTTAATGTCTTCTGGACTTTGGTTTCTTATAAAGCACAGAATAAATAGATATCAGCCAGAAAATATTGTTTCTGCTGCCAGAATTTCTTCAGGTTTTATTATTTACTGAAGGCCATTGTTGCAGAGTCGAGTGGGTGAACAGTGATGCTGAGAAAGAATGCATAAAATCAGTAGAGAATCCAAATCCATCTCTTTTTTGTCTCTAACCTGTGGCACTGTGTGTTCTGCAGAGCCAGAGGCCGAGGTCGTGGGCGAGGGAAGAGGAGGTTTGGACCAGGCAGACGCCCCGGGCGCCCTCCCAAGTTCATGCGCATGGAAGTAACCAGTGAAAATGGGGAAAAGTGTGAAGAAGGGACACAGGTATATTTTTGGAGATGGAAAGGAGGAAAAAAATATCCTGTGGGATGTAAACTCTTGACTAAAAAAAGAATTTGGGGCATTAGTGCAAACTGAGGGTGTGCTTTGTACTTAAACCTGAGTAATTCTTGTTTTCTAACTGCGATTCTCTGCAGGAGAGCACACCACTTCCCTTCCACTGTAAAATCACTTGCATTTCTACAGCAAGTTTCATCCCAGAACACTTAGCAGTGAGGTGGGTTATTGCAGCACTTTAGCAGCATCACAGAAGTAATTTAGACAGTAAAACTGTAATGGGAATTTAGGTTCCTATTTGTCCTTTCTGGAATGTGAGATCAGCCTGCTCTTATAACTGCTGCTGGTGGAATTAAATCAGTTTGAGCTATGGTTCTCTGTGATGTTTTAATATTAACCGAAGGGCCTCCTGTAGGCAGGCTTATTGCAAAATGTTCTTTTGCTCGTGGCTGTTGGTTATATTCTGTAGGGACCCAATACGATGCATTCAAGTAAAATGCTAAATTCTCTGATGCTGCCCATGCTTAGGTTACCACTAAGTCCTTTTCTGAGTGGTGTCAAAAGGGATCAGTGCTCTGTTTTATGATTTAGCTGAAAGCTGATATCTGGAGTGGTAGTTTTCCTCTGGCATCTCACTGGGTCATGGCTCTGTGCTGACTCAGAGGGAGGAACGTGTTCTCTGCCTATGGATCCCTGCTGCAGTGCCCTAAATGCTGCATTAAGTGCAGGCTGACCCTCTCCGCAGGCTGACAGCGCAGGCTACCAGCCTTCTTTAGACAAATACACATACTGCTGCTCCCAAACCCTTCACTCTGGGGAGACAGGGCTTGCTGGGCACAATCCCACGTTAATGGGTGTGAGTGGCCTCTGGACTGGAGGTGGCTCATGTCCTGCCAGCTTGGAGCGTGGCCAGGCCTGGAATGTCTGTGCAGTGGAGCAGGGCCACAGTGATGTCCTAAGCCTTTGGAGGTCTGCCCACTTCCCTAAAGACCAGGCACAACTTCTGCCTGAGAACTTGAGAGTCAGGATGTGAGCACAATCTAATGTCAGTCAGGGTGGAAACTTGTCACCTAAACCTGGGCTGGACACTTGGCTGGTGTATTGTTCTACCAAGTGTCTCTCTGGTGAGCAGTCCTGGTTTGTAAAGGTCTCACTCCTCCTGGCACCCTGGGTTTCTTCTCCCACACCCACTTTTGTGCTTTGACAGCACCAGCCTTGAGCTGACATAATTCTGGTGCTCTGCTTCCTAGCTTATGCTTCTAAGTTTCCTTAGTTGCATTAAGTGGTGTCAAGTAAGGATCTTTGTGTGATTTTTTTTCATGTAATACAGAAGAATTCCATGCCAGAGAAGTTACTGGAACTTACAGGGACAGAATGTAGATTTTTGGCATGTGCTTCCCACTCACAACACCCTCCCTTTTTATGGTAATTCAAAAAAGGAGGAAAACAGCTTTGTGTGATAAGTGTTAGTGATGTGTGCAGCTGGGGGGACAAGAGTGTGCAGAGCTGGAAACTGGATAGAAAACCACAGTGCACAGTGTAATCACCTCGTTTGTCGCTCTCTAGTACTCCAGAGAGTTTGTTAGAAAGAAGACACTACTAACGACACAGAATAATGCTTCAAAGTGCGAACAGTTTCAACGAGACAGGAATCCTCTCCTTTCCCTGGTCTGCACTAGTCACTTTGGTTGTAAGATTTCTCCCAGGTCAGGTTGTAAGATTTCTCCCAACATCATCTTTGGTTAAAGCAGAAATAGCCCTCAGTGCAGAAGACTGGATAATGTTGATTTTCTGTGGCTGGTCAGCGGAGTCACCCACCTGCAGCGCTGCTTCCCTGGCTCTGAGCAATGTTGCTGTAGGTGAAGGTGATGTGGGAAAGCATCAGTGGACATGGCAGGAGAACTGTAGGAGTTTTGTTCATAGCTTGTGATGAAAAATGTAGAAATCCTGTTGTCTGCTGAGTGTTGTCAAAGCGTTTCTCAGTGGGTGGGGGGAATAATCACCAGTTGTATGATTTGCGGTTTCAGGACTTGCTGCATTTTTCCAGCAAGGGGCAGTTTGATGAGGCCGGACAAGCCGCCCTGAACGGGCTGGAGCAGCAGGAGCAGACTCCGGTGCTGCCGGAGCCGCAGCCGGCCCTGGAGCAGCAGGAACCCCCCGCGCTCCAGGTGCAGCCGCAGCACGAGGGCAGCACGGGGCCCACGCAGAGCACCATGACAGCAGATGACATGAGGAGAGCCAAGCGCATCAGGGTAAGCACTGAGGGATGGCAGAGCACAGCCCCCCCCCTCCATCCACTGTAAGCCAGGGAATGCCAGACCCACCTGCCAGGAGCAGCTGCTCTGCCTCTCACTGTCTATCCACCTCCAAATCTAAAGCATTTAAATCATTCCTAGCAGGTTTCTTAGCACTGAGGAAGGCAAGTCTCACGTTAAGAACCAATATCTCAAGTGTTAGTGAGAACTGGTCAGCAGTTGGAGCTGATTGAATTGCAGCACAGTAATTCTCTCAGGGAACGCAGTCCATCCGAGCTGGCGAGCAGGGTGGCTGCAAACAGCCGGTGGAATTGTTGTGCTGTGGCACAGACTAATGACTTGCTCACAGCACCATCTGTGTCTCTCAGAATGCTACTGCAAAGTTGTCAAAGAGGAACCACAACTACAGTTTAGATCCACTTAAATCGTGATATTTAGTGATTAAAATTCTTTTTTGGGGTAGAAAAACGTGCTTTTGAGATCAAAACCTGCGCTAAGAGCTTTGTGTGCCAACAGCAAACGCTTTGAGCCTGAGCTCTGTGTCAGCTGGGTGAGCTGTTTTTTCTCTACTATGTGTGGGAGGGAAATGATTTGAGCAAATAATCCTTGAAGTTGTGTAACTGGGAGATGGGTTTATTTAGCTTAAAATCTTTTCCTTTTTCTTCCGTGTATAAAATTTGGATTAAAGAAAGGAACAGCTGCAATGGGGGTAAGAGTTCATTTTTAGGGGATGAGAAAGGATTAGGAAAGAGTTGAGTTGTTCTGTGTAGGAAGATGTTGAGACAAATTTTGCTTGCACTTTATAGCAATACACGTGTAAGGCCAGTGGTGGTGTTACCCCAAAAATGTACATCTTGAAGGAAGGATTTGGCTTGGGCACATTAAGACTGAACAGTTTTTAACCATCTAAAATGCTTGCAGTCTCCGAATGACAAGGTTCTACCAGTAATTTCATTTTCATAGATTAAAATCTTGAGAGATTTTTACTGAATGTATTGAAGGGAAGAGAACAGAGTACAAAGAGAGATGCTGAGTTTTTGTCAGTAAAGAGCATGGGGAATGGACTGCTTACAGTGTGCTACAGCTTCCTCAGTAAGAAGAGAAAGTCTTGGCCATTTCCCTGAACTTTGGAACCCAAGATACGAACTTCGAATCTTCTGAAATAGTGAATATGGGAAGAAAGGTACAAAAATTCTGAAGTTACTTGTCTTGTGACTTAGCTTGGAAATTCATCACAGATGACAGCTAAGAGGGTGCAGTGGTGGTTTAGTGACACGTTTGTCCCTCAAATCTTCCTAACTTCTCATGCATCTGGCAGCTCGTGTTCAGCAGAGTTCTGGAGGTGTTTCAAGCCAGAAGCACTGGCAGAATGGCAAACGGATGGTTGCACAGACCCTTCCATATTGCATCAGATTGTGAGCAATGAGCACTGAGTTAAGGCTAAACCAGCAAGTATTATTTTCTAAGCACTGAAAAATCACCCTCTGAACACTCAGTCAGCTCAGCTATTCACAGCACCTGCTTATACTAATGTGTACTTAATAATATAAGCAAGCAAACATTTGGATTTTAGATGTGTAGTATACATTATTCACTTCCAAAGAAAAGGTAGAAAGTCCTGACTGCTATAATCCAGAGACTTGTGTAGCTCTACTTCTTTATTACTCATATAGGATTTAATTATCAAAAACAATCATTCTTTGGGAATTGCTTCAGCTTTTCTAAGGTTTAAGGCAAAGTGTTTTCATTCTAGCTGGAAGCAGTTATCTGTGGTGCCCCAGGATTCAAGTCCTGATAGGATCAGTTAATTTTTCAGCCTCTGCTTTATAGCCTGTGGAGTTTTCTTGGAGATCAGACCTTAACTATGGCAGTTGTGTCCCCAGCATTGCAAAGAGATACACCCACCCTTCGAGATACTCTTGTAACACATTAGAGGAACATAGTGGTGCACAGCCAAAATGAATGTTTGTTTTTATTCAGTTGTGGGCAGTATCTAAAGTGTCTATGTGCTGATGCCAGAACCTGGCAGGGATAGAGATATGATTTGGAAAGCACAGTCACTTCCTTCGTGCTGAAAGAAATGCAACCAGTTGTTTAACAGGGAGTACAGCCAGTAAGATGAGGTTAGAAAAAGTCCCTTCTCCTTAACTTTTTCACTCTTCTAATCCCTGCCCTATTGTCATCCTGCCCTAATTATTCCCTTCTGCTGAAAGCATTTCATTCTCACAGTGGCTCTGCCATGCACTGCATCATTGTTAATCAGCCCCGGAGAACAGGAAAGGTCACAAAACACCTTCAAGATTATCTTTGCCCTTTAACTCCCTTGGGCAGTTACTAACTACAGAGTAAACCTCAAAGGTCTGTTTAGTGTTTCCTGAGGCAAAAACCTCAAAGGAGTAAGCTCCAGTTAGAAGAGCTGGCCCTTGTAGTGACCTGCAGAAGTCAAGGCTTCTGTTTTCAAGTCCATTGCATAACATAAGTATTTTTCTCTCCCTCAATGCTGCCTGTTCAGCTGGAGCTGCAGGTAGGTTTGGGTTTTTGCTTCATTGGGTTTTTGCTGTATCTAATCCAATGGGACATACCAACATCACCTTCCATTGTTGTTTTGTCCAGCTCCTGTTTAGTGTTTCCTGATTGACCCCACACTGTAAATTGTCACATTTGTTCTTCTTGAAGCAACCACTGTCCAGAACTAAGTGTTACCTGAAAAACTATTTTGCAGAACTCTAGTTCTTTTCATGCCAATTAATTATAAATTTAAGGTGGATATTTTAGGAGTAAACTGCTTGGGTGAAGAGCTGTAATATCCATCTTAAAGTTTTGGAGGATTTGTTTGCACAGTTGTTTGTGCTGGATTAATATTATGAGTTAATGAGACAACACTTAGTTCTCTTTTTCTGTTTTTATAGTTGATAGCTTATCTAGCCAAAGAGCAGTAAAACAATTCACCCTTCTGTAGCCCTTGGATAGCAGTGAGACTGAACACAGTTATCCTGCTGTCTTCCCACTCAGCTCCCGGGTAAGGTACCAGTGATCAAATAGCAAATTAATAGTGCCAGTTCAGGACTTGAAGTGCATTTCTTCAACTATATGTGTTTTATTAGCATATCCCTGTGGTTCAGGGGAACTTATGTACTCGTGACTCCATACAGCGTATTAGTTTTTACACAGCACATGTCTGTGTTTCCAGTTCCTGGGGTGACTTACAGCAGATCTCAGTATTTCCCATTGTCTCACTTGTAAAATGGAGAATGGAGATGATGACAGTTCATTTGGAGCTCCTGTATGAAACTGTTAGGTTTTTGAGTAACTCTCCCGTTCCTTTCCTGGAATGGAAGTCTAGGTTTGCCTCTGCAGTTCAGATGGTGAAAAGGACCTTTCAGGCTCACAAATTTAATCCTTATCACAGCATTTCACAGTATTCCCAAGCTGTTCCCTCATTGCAGCAGAAGAGCTCCTAACTTCACTTATTCAATGTCAGCTGTTGGCAGGCACTTAAGGGACACAGCAAATGTCAGCTGTGTCAGCTGTCACATTCCCACAAGGAAAGGAGAGAGGAAACCAGGGGAATCTTTTTTCAGAAGTCTCAAATGTAGCTCAGGGAAAAGTGGGTCATATGGAACATGTGTGAGCAGGGGTATCAGCAGTGTCTAGTGCTATTTAGAATCATGGAATGGTTTGGGTTGAAAGAGACCTTAAAGCTCATCTTGTTCCATCCCCTGCCATGGGCAGGGACACCTTCTACTAGCCCAGGTTGCTCCAAGCCCCATCCAACCTGGCCATGGACACTTCCAGGGATGGGGCAGCCTCAGCTTCTCTGGGCAACCTGTGCCAGGGCCTCCCCACCCTCCTAGCCAAGAATTCCTTCCTAATATCCCATCTTACCATGCCCTCCAGGTTATTTCTCTGGCTTCTGTGTGTAACATGTGAAAAGAGAAGACATCGATAAATGACCATTTATGGATCTTAATTTGGAGAAGAGAAGATAATGCTTAGACTTAACGCTTAGAGCATTGCACTGTACTTTGAGTGCTGTGTGCTGTGAGATTTTATACATGCAGAGGTAGCACCTAATTCCAGCTTTCCAATTATCCAACATGAAATTTTAATCCAGTATTGAAATGCAGATGCAGGATACACTTCCCTCTTTCTACAGGCAACATGTACAGCAGCATTTGTTCCTCCAGCAGACACTGCTGGATCAGGACTGGGATGGCTCTGTAACATTTATCTGAAAGGGAGAAGGGGAAGAGAGAATAATCAGGAAATGTCACAGAAAAGGTAGAGTGAAGAAAAACACACCAAAACAAAATAGGGGCTGAGAAGAGATGTTGTGCACAGTAGGAGTGGAGAACTGCTCACAAGTTGTTACCTGCTGCTCCTAAACCTGCCATTCTGCCCCTGCTGTCATGTTTTGAAACGCTATTCTTCTTTTTCATAACAACAGAAAGGCTTACAGTAGCACCTCTTGAATGTATGCTCCAGCAGAAGTTTTCCAGGCAATGCTAAACCCCAGCTGCACGTCTCTGTGGTGATCTTTGGTGAGGAGGTGATGTAAAGGGCTGTGGAATTTCATAAGCCCTGCTCCTGAGGGAAACAGGGCGCTGGCTCACCATCCCTTTTTATGGTGGCTGAACTTGTGACCTGATCCCCCAAAACCAGTGCGAATTGCAGCTTTTCTCAGGCCCAGGTCTGTACTGCAGAGAGAACTTGTCTTTAGCATGGCATTTTTCTGTAAAATAAGCTAAATAGAAGAAATCAGGGATGGAGAGGAAACTCTGCACTGTGTTCTGCTAACTCAGGGTGTAACTGCAGGTATGTCCCCTGACTCCTGCCTGTCACAGCCTCCCCTGCTGTGAAATGGAGACAGAATATGATGCAACATAACTTTTTGAAGTGTAGGTTCGCTGCTCATCTGGTATATCTAATCCTGAGAATATCTGGATGTGGAATCTATCCTTAAAGAAGCTAAAGGTATCTGGGATGTTTCTTTCAGAATGCAGCTCTGCAGCACCTGTTCATCCGGAAATCCTTCCGGCCCTTCAAATGCCTGCAGTGTGGGAAGGCCTTCCGGGAGAAGGACAAGCTGGATCAGCACCTGCGCTTCCACGGCCGGGAGGGGAATTGCCCCCTGACCTGCGACATCTGCAACAAGGGCTTCATCAACAGTGGTGCCCTTGAGAGCCACATGAAGTTCCACATGGACCAGAAAACCTACTCCTGCATCTTCTGCCCCGAGTCCTTTGACCGCCTGGATCTGCTCAAAGACCACGTGGCCATCCATGTCAACGACGGCTATTTCACCTGCCCCACCTGTAAGAAACGCTTCCCAGATTTCATCCAGGTGAGGTGCCCTGCTGATTTGAAGCACTGCCTTCCGGGTCTCTCTCAAGGCTATGGATTTTTCAGCCCTCTCCCTGTGAAATGCTGCACAGGAGTTCCTTTGCACATGATGAAGGGATCCACATCTGTCAGAAATTGAAAAGGAAGACTGACCAAGCACTTGTAGATGTTGTCTTATGCCACTGAAGTGCTCTGTCCACTCAGTCATCAGATGTGGTGCTTCAGTCTGGCATTTGAAGACACTGTACTGCAGGAGGCTGGGTCCCTTATTCCCCAGAAATGCCCAAAGCAGAGGCCCTGGTTACCACAGCTCCACGGCACAAAAAGGGATTGTCTTTTGCCGTACTCTGCTTGAACTTGAACATACCTTGTCCTTTGTCATTAGAACTCTGAACAAAAAAAACCAGTGGTTTTTCATCTTTAATCCCTTGCCTGGTTTTTGTCAGGATAATTCATTTAAACAGCTTGCAGAAATGCCAGAATGGATCAGGATACTCTGCTTCCTGACTTCCCCCCTGGGCTTCAGCTGGGCACTTTGTTCTCCTCCTCTGCACACTGCTTAGGACTGCACTGGAGCAGTGGGTAATGCAGCTACTCTGTGCAGTGAGCAGAGCACTTGGGGAAGGTCATTAATAGAATTTAAAGATTCTATTTCCATGTCCAGTAAGAAAAAAACTGAGATGTACCATTAATATATTCATTATTCTTCCTAGGGACAAAGCAGTTGATGTGTCTTACTGAGCAGCCTGAAATTGAAATGTAGAAAGCCAGTTTGTATTAGTAATAGGAACTGATAGACTGTCCACTAGGCTAAAGAGGAAAGGATGGGGAAAAGTGATTTACTAATACAACTCCATCCTGGCAGAAGCCCTTTATCTTCTGTAAATGTTGCACAAGGAAAAATGTTGATGATTCAGAAATGCTGTACTGCAACCTAATTCCCCATAAACTTTCCCATGCAAATGATCAAGTCAGAAGAAGGATCCATGGCTTTTTTCCAGCTATTCAGCTCTATTTTTGAAATTTAACAATGATTTTTTTTCTCTTCTTGCTATATGAATAATTATGTCTAGTCACTGCTGCCTACTTAAATACTTTTATGTGGAACACATAAAGACACCAAGTTGTTCCATGTATGATCAGTATTAGAATATGGTAGAGATTTAATTAGAGATCCGTTTCTTGAGTAATGCTTGCATTTCAAATGTCAAACCTCATTAGTTCCTTTATTTGGGGGGGGGAACCCCACTAGATGTTTGAAGAGGTCAAGGATAGTCCCAGAGTATGGAGAAGTAATTGCAAATGCTCTTCTGATTAAGGCTCTTTTTTTTGCCAATTGTAATTGCACTCTCATTCTCTCTGATTGAAAGGAATTAGTCCCTGCATTTAGATTTCTTACAAATGAAGGGAAGATAATGAACCTCAGATGAATGCGTTCACTCGAGGGTGATTCGGTACAACATCGTGGACCTTTGCTGCCCATTAAGTGCAACTGTGCAATAGCTGATGCCTTCAAGAATCAATCTTGAAGAAATCAAATCATCCATCCGTAAAGATGTTATGGCTTTATAGAAACTCTTGTTGAGATATCTGTTCTGATCAAATACTTTTTAAACCAAAACAGATTAGACAACTTCAAAACCTTTTTCCTTTCTTTCTTTTCAATAGGGTTTCCTAGACTGTTTTACCACTCACTTCTCTCTTGCATAAGCTCCATTTTTGTATGATCTGCCATTCCAGGTCAAGAAGCACGTGCGCAGTTTCCACTCTGAGAAGATTTACCAGTGCACAGAGTGTGACAAAGCTTTCTGCCGCCCTGACAAGCTGCGGCTCCACATGCTGCGGCACTCGGACCGCAAGGACTTCCTGTGCTCCACCTGTGGCAAGCAGTTCAAGGTGAGGTGGCTCTTGGCTGGACCATTCCTGATACAACAAACACCATTTCTTGCCCTCCTTCAAGTAGATAAGCTCATGTTCTCAAAGGTGGAAGCAAATAATATGTGTAACCATGGTAGACTTGCCTGCAAGTTGCATGTACCGCTTGGTGTTGTATGTGAGCTACAACATCCATTCCTAAGGGGCAAGGCCACCCCAGCATCTTATTTCAAACAGATCTTATTTCTAATAATTTAACAGCAAAGGAACTTTCTATCTGCTCATTAAGAACTAGATCATGATTCAGCTCCACTAGCAGGTGCTTGGGTTGTATTGTTTATATCAGTTCAGTAAAGAAACTGCTTGCTGATACCAGTGAATTAATCTTATTCCTGACAGAGGTGCCTGTGTCCATGGCATCCATCCTGTCAGCATGTTATCCAGATGCCTTTCCAAATCCCACCAGAACAGATGGAGCAGACTGTGAGCCAGGTAAAGTGTGGTGGCAGCAGCCTGCTCCTTGTCACTGAGCTTGTAATGGGACACTGAGGGACTAAACACTTCTGAGTGGAGAAACACATTTTTCTGAGAGGAAAAGCTGGAGCGAGATCCCTGAAAACTCACATTCCTGACAGGCCGTAAGGCAGTCACTGGGGTGGTGCTGACATTTTTCTCCCTGATTGCTCTTTCCCAGAGGAAGGACAAGCTGCGGGAGCACATGCAGAGGATGCACAACCCGGAGAGGGAGGCCAAGAAGGCTGATCGGATCAGCCGCTCGAAAACCTTCAAGCCCCGGATCGCATCCACCGACTACGAGAGCTTCATGTTCAAGTGCCGCCTCTGCATGATGGGCTTCCGCCGCAGGGGCATGTTGGTGAGTGCCTGGCTGCTCCTACAGCCTCCTGCTCTATCCTGATCAATAGTTAAAGAGGGAAGATGGAATTCTAGTGGTTGGAATGCAATGATCATAGAAGGCTTTGGGCTGGAAGAGACCTTAAAGCTCATCTTACTCCAATCCCCTGCCATGGGCAGGGACACCTTCCACTAGACCAATTTGATCAGAGCCCTGTCCAACCTGGTCTTATCCAGCCAGGATGCTGTGAAACAGGGCAAATTTTATAGCCGAGTTGAGGTGATACATCTTTTTTTAAACCTGTGTGTCTTATCTCCTCAGCAAATCTGTCTTTGCACATTTCACTGCCTGCCTTGTATGTCTGGTTGTCACTCCCATATTTCAATGCTAAGTAATGCTGACTGATGTGTAATGTATTTAACAGAACATGAGATGAAAATATTGCCTAATTCAGCCTTACAGCTTCAGTTTTCTTAGTCTCTTTCTGTGTTTTGTTTCTCCCCCTTCTTGAGGGCCTCCCCTGGCCATGCCCTGTCACTGCCTCTGGGTGAAGGCTGTACTGCAGCAAGAGATCTTGTTTGCAGAGGTTTCATAGGGGCTGTGATCTGGGCAGAGGCCCTTTACACTACCTCACTCTCAGCTACAAGACAGTTCTGGCGAGCTATTTTACCCCTTCCCATCTTATTTTGATTAGAGAAACTGTAAATGAGATCTAGCAAGACCACGTTTACCTTCAGCAGCCAACTGTGAGTGCACAATACCACTTGCAGCAGCAAATGCTTCTGGTGCTGCTGACTTGCATCATTCACTTCTGGTTTGGCTGTTATCCATGTCTGGGAGAAGCAGCAATTGTTTGGTTTTCAGCTGTAATATGTTCTTGTTCTCTGTGTTTCCTTTTCCTAAGGTGAATCATTTATCCAAGAGACATCCAGACATGAAAATAGAGGAGGTGCCAGAGCTCACATTGCCCATCATCAAACCCAACAGAGATTACTTCTGTCAATACTGTGATAAGGTGTGTGGGAAGTCACCCCTTAGAGGACAGCTCAGTCCCAGACCTGTATGCAACCAATTTGTCTCTGTATAGAAATCTCTGGCAGGGTTTGTAGCTTTTTCTGAGGTGGCTGCCAGCAACATTCTGCTGTACTGTCCAAAAAAAACGAAGACAAAATGCGCTTAGGCCAAGGCAGTGGAATGCTAATTGAAAACTGGAGTTATCCTTTTCTGCTGTCTTTGGCATTGGAAAACAACTACTGTGATCCAGCAAACAGTCACTGACTCTTGGTCCTGTGTCAGCCCAGGATTAAGTATCCTGTCTGTCTATAGTTCCTGAACGCTGAGTTCTTTTAGTTTCTGTATCACTCCTAAAAGTCTCTAACTCCTTTTACTGTAAGCTGCTCATTTAGTCATATGCCAGTAATTCCAGTGTTCAGTGGAGCCTGAAGCTGTTTCTGCAGTGCCTTTGCGTTCCCGCTCTTATTCCCTGGCCTTTGCTTTTTGTGCATGGGGGCATTTATTTACCAGGCAGTGTATTTTATATGTCCTTATCCTCAGTATATTCTTCTGTGATGCCTCCTTTCTTTTGTTTGAAGGGAGAAAAAATAGTTTTAAATAATATTACAGAATATTCATTTGTTGCTGTGCCTAAAAAGAATTAAAAAATTATGTCAATCACTGAACTAAAACAGTTTGATGCTTTGTGTGTGAGGAGAGTGGAGGCATTGATCCTCATAACAAATGAACATTGGGCAAATTACAGCTTTGGTGATCAGTGGCTTCTCTTACATTTGATCTTCAAGTACCAGGCAAAAAGGGTTTTCTTCTTGCCTCCTTGTCCTGCTCTGAGTCCGGTTGTGGCATACAGTATGTTCTCAAAAGGCTTCTGTGTGCTACACAAGAAGTTAGTTGTTTTTACAGACTGATTAAGCACTGGAAGGGTTATATATGTTCATGCGTTATGTTGTAATTTTGGGGGGATTTAACTAAACATAGAGAATCACAGAATATGCTGAGCTGGGGGAGACCCATCAGTATCATCAAGTCCAATTTCTGGCCCGGTGCAGGACACCTCGGCAATCCCACCATGTGCCTGAGAGTGTTGTCCAAACACTTCTTGAACTCAGACAGGCTTGGGGCTGTGACCACTGCCCTGCACAGACACACGCAGACCTTCCAGATCAAGATAACTGGTAGCTGTTTTCAGTGTGCAGTGCACCATTTTAATTCCAAATCTTTCCCCTGCAGGTGTACAAGAGCGCCAGCAAACGCAAAGCACACATTCTGAAGAACCATCCTGGTGCTGAGTTGCCTCCAAGCATCCGGAAGCTGCGTCCTGCAGGCCCAGGAGAGCCGGATCCCATGCTGAGCACCCACACCCAGCTCACAGGCACCATTGCCACCCCTCCCGTGTGCTGCCCTCACTGCTCCAAGCAGTACAGCAGTAAGGTACGAGATGTTTTGGCCCCAAAAGGTACAGCCTGTCCCTGGTGATGCTCTTTCACCACAGCCCCTGTCACCTATCACTCAGTCTGAGTCAGAGCGCTGGTGTCATGACGTGTGCTGACAATGCAGGCACAGCCTGCTTGTTTTAGGGCTAAAAGGTTCCCTGAATAGAGGGCACAAGCTTGAAAGAAGGAATGGAAAAGTTAACAGAGTGTGATCACAAATGGAAAGGCTTGGAAACTGCTCACTGACAGTTACAAGGGAGAGGAGTGGGGAAACAAAACACAGAAAAGATGACCTTCAGAAAAAGTCCCCCAAATACTTGGCTGTGTTGGGGTAAAAAGCTACTGGATGTGCTGTTTGGGGCAATATTTCAGTGTCAGGTAGCTCTAATCAGCAGCAGCTTTCTGATCCTTGTTTCTTGACCAGAGCATCCCATAGTGTGAATCTTGATGGTGCCTCACTGAGGGAAACCTAAAAGCTGCAGTTGGCCGGACTGGTGGATTTCACAGAATCCCAAAATATGCTGAGTTGGAAGGGCCCCGCAAGGACCATCCAGTCCAACCCTCAGCCCTGCACAGACCCATCCCCAAGATTCACACCCTGTGCCCCCGAGGATCATCCAAACCCTCTTGGAGCTCTGGCAGCCTTGGTGCTGTGCCCACTGCTCTGGGGAGCCTGTTCAGTGCCCAACCAGCCTCATTTCCCATGGCCCCAAGCAGTGTTCCTGCCCATCCTTCTAACACCATTTGTTTCTGTAGACAAAGATGGTACAACACATCCGTAAGAAGCACCCGGAGCTCGCTCAGCTCCCGAACACGATCCACGCCCCGCTGGCCACGGCCGTCATCAGCTCCACCCCCGCTGTCCTGGCCACCGACAGCACCACCGGCGAGACCGTTGTGGTAAGGGCTGCAGGCCAGGGGAGGGGAACAGCCACAGCAGAGGCCCTCTGGTATTAGTGATCTTACTTTATTTGGCAGACATCATTTTAAAGGCTGTGTTAGGACATGATTTGAGATCACGTCTGGTTTTGAGTCTGGTTTAGTTTTGCTCTGCCAGGAACTGTGTATTTCTTTCTGGAGCTCTTAAGGATTTGCCTTTTTTCCCCAACTCCATTCCCTTCTTTCATTCAGACCTACTGATTCCATATAATACATTCACACATGCCTAATGAACTCAGAAACACACATCTCATGGATTTTCACTGGGACTACTCCCCTGAGGTACTTGCAGTTCTTGGGATCAAGAGAACGTGTTTAACAGTGACTGGGAACTGGATCCAGCTGTGTTCAGGGAGTCAAGATCTCTGTAGGCCTTTGGACAGTGCAGCACTGACTGATATGAATCTCCAGTGGCTGATCTTTGTTAATACATCAGCTGCCACAGAAGTGAAAGCTGAGACTAGAAAATCTGACATGTATCCCTCAGGGGTGCTGAGATGCTGCATAGTTGTAGAAATCCTATTGATCACAGTTTAAAACTGTTGGAAGACTAAGTGGATAAAAGACTGTTTTGCTTGAAAAATGAGAGGTTCAATCAGGATGCTGTTGGCTTCATAAACCTCACTAATTAGATATTAAATGGTTTTACTTACTTCAGAAATACAGTTGTCAAGAAAAGTATCAGTCTGGAGGAGGAAAGATGGAATATGACCATGAAGCACTTTTTGACTTGGAAATGAAGTCAGCTCCTTACAAATGCAGGACTTTCGTTGTCTAATAAGAATATTGTTAAGTCAGAAGGTTAAAATAATTATTTTTATTATGGTATGTTAAATTAGCCCTTAATGGTCCTCTAGTGGATGATCCCTGGTGATTATTTATGACCCCAACCTCTGCACGCATTGAGCTCTTGTAAATAAATGACCAGGCCCGAGGTAAGTGTAAATTCAGTGTGAGGAAAGAACTACAGCCCTGCAAAAGTGCATCAATATGTGAAGATGGTTTGTATCTCTCTCCTTCTCCCTGCTCAGACAACAGATTTACTGACCCAGGCCATGACAGAGATATCCCAGACCCTCACCACGGACTACCGGACTCCCCAGGGGGATTACCAGCGCATCCAGTACATCCCTGTGTCCCAGTCCACAACTGGCTTGCAGCAGCCTCAGCACATACAGCTGCAGGTTGTTCAAGTGGCCCAGGTGAGTAACCTGCTGGGAGTCTTGCTGTGCTTTTGCCCCTTTCCACACCAAGCCTGTGCATTCTTGGGGCTGTAGCACTCAGAAGTTTGTTAAGGAGTAGTTACAAAAGGTGGTGCAGACCATCTCTTACAGATAAATCAATTGATAATGCATAGGGTTCCCTTCATAAGCATCGTGTACTGGGCATAAATAGTCCTGCCAGCCTTGGTCAGCTTGCTGGAGACATACCAACACAGTCTTGACTTAATTCTCCCCATCTGGGCACCCTCGCTCGAGTCTGCTCCAGCAACTGGAAAAGTGGGTCAGTGGGTGACCTGTTTTCTGCAGTTCAAGACTAATTTGTACTTCCTTGTTCTCGGTGAACCAGAGCCAAAATTTGGGAGTACAGAGAGTGCTTGCTTGTTCCCTTCAGATCATCTATTAGAATATTCATTCCCTGATGCTCAACAGCCTCCTAAAAATAAAACCAGAGTGTAACTAGAGTCACTGAGCAAGATAGGCAGCTGTAAGGAATCACTGTAGCCTTCAAGTCTGTTATCCACTGGGTAAAGCTGAAACTACCATTTGGTTAGATTTGAATCTGAAATTCTGTGTTCTCTCTGGCCCCTCGTTACAAATCAGGTTATGAACTGGGTTAATAAAGGCCTAAACAATGGCCCCAGTTAATAGTGACTGTGGCTGTTGTAACCATACAAGAGCATGAGTACTGATTCCTGCAGTATTATTAATATTATCAAGACCTTAATTTTATCAAGATCTGAGACTTGTAATTAAGTTACCGCAATTGGTATCATTAGCAGGTGTTGTTCAAAAAATCCATTAAAAGCCTCTGGCCCCTTGCCGTGACTCAGCTATGCCAAACTACAGAATTGGATATGCAGATCTCAAGTATGTGAACATTTTATAGAAAGATGCTAATCCTGGTTTTCAGACCAGTCACTGCCACAAGCAGCTTGTATGAGCTCAGGCAAGTCCTTGCCATTGAGATCACTGAGATAAACCATCTCTGTGCCATTACATCTGTTAAGTGTACTTTACCTCCCAGGAGTGCAAAGAAACTCAACAGGCTTGAGCAGGAGTGCTCCACTATGGCTCCTACCTCATTATTCCAGACCTTGTGTCCCAGAAGAGATTTACATGGCTGCTTCTGTAAAGAATTTGAAATATGCACCTCTGCTTATTTTTTTTCCCCAGGCTACCTCACCTCACCAGTCCCAGCACTCCACAGTGGACGTTGGGCAGCTCCATGACCCGCAGACATACACCCAGCATGCCATCCAGGTGCAGCACATCCAGGTCACAGAGCCATCGCCAGCAGCTCAATCATCACCACAGGTATTTCCCTCTTCTCTTGCAGGGAATCTTTTCCCTGCCAGTCTGTTCCGCTGACATATTGCATGTGCTGAGGCAGGAGATAGTCTTCTCTATGTCACTTAAAGGACCACACATGAAATGACTCTCACATGAACATCTCTGAGTTCATCAAGTAGTTCCCAGGTGTCCCAGGATGTATGGGAGTGTTTTGTTGTGGTTTTGTTTGGGGTGTTTGTTGTGTGGGGTTTCTGGTGTTTCTTTTTTTTCCCCCTAAGTTAGAGATAAATAGTTGGGAACTGACAAATTTGCAGCTTAAATAGAGTTTTTTGGTTAAAATATGTAAATGGAAACTGGCATTCCTCAAATATTTGAAGTGCAGCTCTTCGTTCTCTTGGGTAGAATTTAGCCTCTAATCTCCGTTCTCTGCCATAGACTCACTTGGGCAAACAGCATCTCTGTTTTTCCTGGTCTGTGCTTACTGGCCATAAAGTGAAGCAAGTTAGAGGCGAGGGAGGAGAGTTTTGCATTTCTTGTGCTTGATGTGCTCTGGAACCCACCCTGTGTTTTCCCTTTGTAAGAAGGATGTGTCTGGAAGAGCACAGAGCTATGCAATCCTTACCACACCAAGAACACTTACACCTTTTTTTTCTTTAGGTTGGAGGTCAGCCTTTGAGTCCCTCCTCGCAACAACCCCAGCAGGAACTCAGCCCTTCACAGATACAGACTGTGACACCGACACCAAACCAAGGCCTGCAGCAGCAGCAGGGCTCCTCAGTCCAGCACACGTATCTCCCCAGCACTTGGAACTCCTTTCGGAGCTACTGTGAGTGCCACAGTACTCTCACTACTTGCCTGGCCAGTGTGTGTGACTAATATGTGCCCCAGGTCTCCAGCTACCAAATAGGATTGTGTTTTCAGAGCTCATTAAGCTTTGTGGTTAATATTCATAGAGATCAGGAAGATAAAGTTTCAGACAAATGCAGATGGTTGTTGTAGCTCTTCTGCCGTAGGTCCATCCTGATTCCATATGTGGTTTGGGCAGGCATACTGGGCTCCTTTATTCCAAAGAACTTGCACTCAGCAAGAATCCATATGCTGGACAGCAGCTAGTTCAGATTTGGATGAGTGCTTGAAAGAACTGTACAGAACAGGAGGGTGACAGGAGATGATTTCGCATGTCCATGCAGCTCTGGATGGTAATTCTGTGATGATTTTGGTCAGAACAGGGTGTGTTGTCTCTGCAGGAGTTGCCCAATCTGCAGTTGGTGTTACCTGGCATAATTCTGTTGAGGTCTGTGGAGTTTGACAGGGCTTTACAGCACCTGAATTTCTGTTCAACACCCACTGTTTCAGACTTTAAATCTTGCTGACGTAAGACATGATCTTCCAAAGTTGTCTTTGAGTTTGATTCAAAGTCTTTATTCTCCAATTTCTATGTTTTAGCATCAGAGATTCAGATGATGACCATCCCCCAAGGGCAGTACGTGATCACAGAGACCGCTGTGGGTACCCCGGTTACCACTGTCAACACGGGGCAAGTGAAAGCAGTTACTCAGGTAAAGAAAACAATCATGGCCATTTTTTCATCCAGAATAATACATCAGATGTAAAGTCTTCAGCTTGAAGGTTAAAGCAATGCCAAACTGATGACTGGGGCACAGAGTAAAGCATAATGTGGTACCTGAAGAGGTCCAGATTGCACAGTACAATCTATGTGTAGCCATTTACAGAGCCCACACTGTCTGGCCCTTGTGTGTATGACTCCTTCCAGCTTAAAGTGTTCTTTTAATCACATTTGCAGGACAAAGTATTATTTAGTGGTACTGCTTAGTCTTAAAAATATTTATGATTAAGCTGTATGTATTAAACCAAATTTCAGAGCAGCTCCTGGGAACATTTTGATAGCTTGTTGTTATCTGTAAGGTTACAAAATAAGAGGAGTTCCTGCTGTCTTATCTTGTAAGCAATCCAGCACAAGGAGGCAGGCAGGCCATTGTGCTGTGTTGGTATTGGACACTGGGAGTGCAACTTCTGCTAGAATACATGGAATATAGAAAAAACACCTTGCAGAATACTTGTATTCAAAATTGTTACTTTAATCTGAAGTGATGGGTTTTGTGTAATGAGTTTAACAATTCATAAATTATCCAAATGCCAATGTCCTTCAAATCAAAGGACAAGCGTTATGTTGCTCTCAAATACAGTTAAATGAAAGAGTTTCATTTCCAAGTTCCTTGTTCATCCCAAAATACCTTCCAGCAGACTATTAGAACAGAGAAGTCACAGAAGATACAATGATCAGTAATTATTTCTGTTCCCCCGCAGACTCACTATGTGATCTCGGAGGGTCAGCCCGACCTGGACAAACAAACGTCCTCGCTGCCCAGTGAGGTACAGGTGGGTGTTTCCCAGCCCCCGGAGCCCCTGGAGTCCCAGCCGAGCAGCCAACAGCAAACCACCCAGTACATCATCACCACCACCACCAACGGCAGTGGGGGCAGCGAGGTGCACATCACCAAACCCAGGACTTTCTCAGCAGAACACGAGTGAAGCAGCCCCACAGTGTCATCTACTTGTCTTGTCACCTCCCTGACAGCCCAGATGTGGGGGTACCCTGGGGCTCCGTATGTTTTGATCTCTGTTCACTTACCTTCAACTAAAATCTTGGAGCTCTTGTTAATGCTTTAAGAGGGTTTAACTCCCCAGTGACCATGAAGTATGCTCAAAATCCTTCTGGGATGCTTTTATGCAGCTTTTAACAAAAAGGACAAGAGAAGTGAAACCTCTCCTTGCCCTGGATTTTATTTTTGGCATGTCTGCTGACTCTTACTTTTCGTTTTTGGAAGTGTCTCCAGCGAACAACTTTTTATTTCAATTGTATGGGAAAAGCTTGCCTAGCTGAAGGCATCCTGGCAGATTGTTGTATGTATATTTTTAACGGGAGCCTTTAAACAGGAGGACATCATGTAAATTGCCAGGGTATGGCAAAACTGCTTCCTGTGGCTTTGTTTCAGCAGCCAAGGTGAAAGGGAATGTCCCAGCTCAACATGAGCAGACTGCCTGGACAAAGGAGCAGCAGCAGCCAAGTGGTGGGCTCCTTGTGTCCCTGTGTGGGGATGGATCAAACAGTGAAGATGTGCCGAAGCAGTCCATTAAATTATCCTTTTTCCAGCCCTCCAGAACTGTTTACATGCTGTTTGCCCTGCCCTGTGTTACCCAGCAGCTCCACAAAGAAGGAAAAGGGGAGTCTTGTTGTTGGACAAAGTGATTGAAATCATAGTAGCACCCGAGGGTACTACAGAGCCACTGTTGACTCTTTCCCCTGCACTGTTTGGAGGGAAGGTTGCTTTTTTTGTCTGTAAACAAAAAAATAAAAGGCTCAGCTTAACCTGCACTTTTGACCTAAGATAGTTGTGCCAGGAGAAGATGAGGGTACAGGAGCACTGCTCTGAAGGGACTGGGTCCTTATCTCTGTGGCCACCTCAAAGTGAACATGTTTCTCCCCTTCAAGACTGGATGGAGAGTTGGTTACTCTGATTTTTTTCCAAATAACCTTGTTAACAATGCACTGTAATTCCTTTGGACAGTTCCATAAAAAGACCAGCCCTGGACTCAGGAAACACACCAGAAACGTGCTTGTGGACCACTGTTTATGGGACACAGAAAGCCATCTGTGAGGGTTGCCTGCTTTGGTGGACCTGGTCCATGTACAGAATTCATGTTGCATTTAGGGACCAGGAGAAAGGGAAAGAGAAGGTTTATCTTTTAAGGCAGTATAATATTTTTTTCCTTATATAATTCTCCTTCACAGGTCTTGTTGGTTGGTTGTTTGATGCTTCTGGTAGTTGCAAGAATATGTACAGAACTCCATTGACTCCTGATGGGATACACCACGTATGTCTGAACCTCCATTCTCTGCTGGAAAACTCATCCCAGAATGTCTGTGCATAACAGAATACATTTATTTATAAAACAATAACAAAGAAGGATGTTGTGTCTTAGAGGCCCTTAAGACAGAAGAACTTAGAGAGGTTTTTTTTGATTTGTTTTCTCTTGTGCTGCACTGAGTGTGAATGCAGGACTCATGTTCGTGAGTATTCCCATGGATTTATGTGAGGATTACGCATGAGTAAGCACTACAGATTGTGGTATCAGGTTTTATGGACTTAAAGCTCTTAGACACAGGAGAACTTCACACTCAGGCTGGAGGAGGTCTGGTTCCTTGTGGGCAAAGCCTTGTAGCGGGTATTGCTTTGGTAATTAACAGATCTGTTAATATGGCATGGAAAGAGAGATGAGAGAAATCAGATGGCAAATCCTGGCCAGCTCAGAACTGTTCTGAGGTAGCTTTAAAGAGACTTGCCAAAATGGGGATTAATTTATTCCTGGGATTTCACTTCTCTTGCTGTACCACCATCTTGGGGCATCAGTTAGCTGGGTAAATTTAAGGAGGACCAGAGCTGCCATTTAGTGCAGTGATGAGTGACTTTAAATTTCATGGATTTGGGAGCCCATCGACTGTGGTAGCGTGGCCAAGTGACCACAATGCCTACTAATTAATTTGAATTTGTATTGCTGAGGACTTTGGAATTACAGTGTCAGGCATTGCGATGATGTTGGTGTGGGAGAAGAAGAGGGAGATCTTGTCTTGGCTTTTCTTCATGCTGCTGCTTATTTAATAAAGAGCCAAAAATAGTATTAGTAGGAAAATAGCAGACTTGGAAATATCCAGGGCAATACTGCCCTACAGCAGCAATTTTATAGTCTTAAATGTTTGACAGTAGATGAACATCAGACTTGTTCCCATTAACAATGTTGCACATGTGGGGTTTAAAACTATTTTGCTCTATTCACCTTTGTTGGAACGGTTTATGAACAAGAACAGTTGTACCAGTTATTTAAAATGGAAAACTACAACAGAAAACCATTTTAAAACTCAAATCTTTTTAAGTTTTTGAACTCAAATCTTCCTCATCAAAGTTTTTACTCTGTCCCTCAGCAGCATAGTCAGGCCATAACTGAAGTGATTCCAAGTGTCCCAAGTTAAACTAATGCCCTGTTATGGAAGAAGCATCCCTGGAAATGGAAGTACCATGAATTTTCCTTCCGAAGTAAGGAACTACAGTGATTGCACAGTTGGCAAAAAGCAAGCAAGAAAAAAAAAGACAATGATTGCATGGATTTTTTTTTTCCCATTTCTGCAGTGCAGAATGTATAGGTTGTATTATTATTATTATTATTATTATTATTACTATTATTATTATTATTATATTTTTAAACCAGAGCAACCCAAAGATCTCTCCAGTCATGTCCCACAGGAACGTAACTCCAGAGTCCTCTTGGTTGCCTGCAAGGTCTATGTTTTGCTCGGGGATTCAGGTTCCTCAGGGTCTAATGCTGTCCCCTGGAGGTGTTTTTGGGTCAGATCCTGTATTTTCCTGGAGGAAAAAGAAAACAACCCCAACCCACGCACCCTGACCGTGCACCTCTCAGACTGCTCGGGCCCCATCTCTTATTTAAGTGTGTATGTTTATTGTACATTTGGTGACTGTTGTTGTGTTCAGAGTCTCGTGCAACCTGGCAGGTGTAAAAAACAACCCCCCCCGAAATTAATAAATCTTTTTCTCTTTTTTTTTTTTTAAACACTTGTGATGATTGATCTTTTCGGGGGGGGAGGGGGGAAGAGGGTGAGATGTGTTCAGTGAGGGGTGAGTGAAGTGGGGTGGTAGATAAAGATATGGAAGTTATAGGGAAAAATACATTTGCTTCCTGATGTCCCACAACACAGTCCAAGGGGGACTGTGGAGACCCCAAGGGAGGTGGAGACCCCATGGCTCTGCCTCTGAAACCCTTTTAGAGGATGGAACGTGGTAGTATTTTCCAGCTGATCAACCCCACAGCAGCTGAAAACTAAGGACTACAGGAAGATGTCCTCTTGAATCAGCAACTGTGGTGAAATCCCTATCCTTGGACTGACACGTCCCCATCCCAAGGTTATCGCAGGTACTATCCTGAGATATCTGCCCTCAAAGTATGACCACCCCTCACTGAGTAAAATGTATGATCTCCACCTAAATGTAAAGAAAAGTTAAGACTGGGGAGAATTATGGAAGACTCCATTGTAACTTCTGGGATCATTCATTCTGGGGTGAATGTGTCTCTCCCCCATGAGTGCCCCTTGGGTAAAAACTGCATGAATGATTGATTATCTTGAGCTCCCTTTCTCTGGGGATTAGAGCTTGTCTCTGTATTGCTTTGAACATGTTTTTGCAGTGAGACACTATTGCTGGCAGTCCTCAAACCTCAACCCATCACAATGTTATTAATATTCTGTAAACTGTCAACTGAGTCCTTCAAGGGTGCTGTCAGTGGGTGAAGGTGTGGAGACCCCGGACGGGTCTCTCTGTTTGCTGCATTAAAATTTAAAATACAATTAATATTAGCACAGCATATCAATGACTAATCCACTTAATAGGATTGCAATCAAGCCATAGAAACCTACAACTGATATGCAGCTTCAGAATTCCACAAATACTTTTTTTTTTTTTCCTGAGAGACTTAGAGAATCATTTTCTTTCAGAAGATCCTCTGAGTGTTGGAGATGAATTCCAACCTAAACTTCCCAGGGGAATCACAAATCACAGCAATCACTGTAGAATCAGTGGAACCCTCCGATCTGGAGAACTCGGTGGAGGGTCCCCATGAGGGGACGGAACAGCGGGTACGAGCGCCTCGGCCTTCCCGGGGCGCGTACAGCCTAATTAAGCACTCAGGGTTCGAGGAAATCTCCCGTTTGCAGAGACGCAGCTCCCGCCTGTCGCGACGGGCCCTGCAGCACCCAGCACCGAGCCGCGGCCGCTGCCGCCATGGCGGCCTGAGAGGCGGCCCCGCGCAGGCGCGCTGGCACGGGGCGGTCGCGCAGGCGCGGGCAGCGCCCGCCGCCTTCCGCCTTCGGCCGGGCCGCGTGAGGGTATGAAATAGACCGATTTTCTCTCTTTTCCCACCTCCCACCAGGGTTTAAGCCTTTTTCATATTGTCGTGTTCTTATTCCGCGTGTTTCATGCGTTTTCTCCCAGCCCAGAGCTGCCCGGCTGTTGCAAACCGTGCCGCTTGGCCCTGTCACAGCTGCACGTTCAGCCTGAGACAAACCCCACCTCACACTTGACCTTCGGTTTTGCGCCTTAAAACCGCTCTCAGGGTTTAAATGCAGATTTTCATGGTGTTTTGCACTACTGAAAGCAGTTCCTGCAGGTGGGAAGCGAATGGGTCACCTGTGCTTCCCAGTCTACCTGGTATTCCCTGTCTCGAAAAGCCTGAGGGCTTTTTCAGGGAAAAAACAACCCTGTGACGGCTCTGTTGGCGTGACCTGTGTTGTAATTGAAGAGGAAATTTTTATATAAAATTATATATATATAGATAATATGCGTTGTAATTGAAGATTACATTTTAATGCAAGTATATGTATTAAAAATATCTCGTTATATATGTATATATGTTGCAGCCAAATGTCACAGCTTGCAATTCAACAACCACCCATCAAAGGTGGCTTCACAGCCATTCCTCACCTGGGAGTGGGTCTGTCTGGGTTTGGCATTTTTGGTTGTTCAGGGCTTTATTCTCCTTGTGCAGGAGCAGGAGGGGGTGAAAGATGGACTCCCTGGACCACATGCTCACGGACCCCCTGGAGCTGGAGGGCAATGGCAGTAGGATCATGGAGGACTGTATGCTGGGCACCACCAGGGTCAGTCTGCCTGAGGACCTGCTGGAGGACGTGAGTAGTGCTGAGACAATTTAACTTTTCATAATCTGGATTAAAAACATGTTTAACTCCCTCTCTGGGGGTTACAGAGCAAACTGAAAAGAGGGGAGATGTTTCTGACTGCCTGGGAAAGGTGTCAAAAAGGGCTTTGATTAATCTCAGGAAAACATCTTTTGAATCAATTCTGTTATATTCTTATTTTGAAGTTGCTTTTAAGAAAGCTGTTACAAGCTTTGAATGACTTTTCTGGTTATTAGTAGTATCAATTTCCTCACCTTTCCTCTTCATGCTGTGTTGTTACTGCATTTGATGAGACTGTCTCATGACTGGTGCTAATTCACCACAGAAAGCCTCAAGGACTAGATGATTGTCAAGGACCTGGATGCATTTGCTTCACTGTTGTTTCTTGCTTCCTTTAGCCCGAGATCTTCTTTGACGTTGTCAGCTTGTCCACGTGGCAGGAGGTCCTGACAGACGCGCAGCAAGAGCACCTAAAAAAATTCCTGCCTCACTTCCCTGAGAACAACCGGGAGCATCAGAACAAACTCATCTTGGCACTGTTTGGGGGGGAGAACTTTCGGTTTGGGAACCCGCTGCACATCGCCCAGAAACTCTTCCGGGGTCAGTGAGCTTCTGGGTGAGTTTGGGGGAAGTTCTGAGCCAGCAGTGACACCTCAAGTGTGTACTGTCTCTGTCGCAGATGGACATTTCAACCCCGAGGTGGTGAAGTACCGGCAGCTGTGCTACAAGTCGCAGTACAAGCGTTACCTGCGGGCGCAGCAGCAGTATTTCTACAGGCTGCTCAAGCAGATCCTCACCTCCCGCAATGTGAGTCTACTCTGCCACTGACAGTTTGTCTTTATAAAACATGCCGTGGTGCCTTCACAGCTCTTTGAGGTCTCTCCTTTAATGAATTTAATGAGTAATGTTTCTGGTTTTTCCAGTGGCCCAGAGAGAACACCAGACCCATTGTTATGTTCACAGATTTCGGGTTTTGTAACTCATAGCTCTCAGTTGTGTGTAGTGTCTTTTTTTGCACGCCCACGTTGCCCCCACTTCCTGCATTTGCCCCTTTATGACTTACTGTCTTCTTAACAAGTCACCTTGCCTTTGTTTTCAACCATTTCTGTCACTCTGAAACAAGTACATTTGCTAAATGCATAGTTACAAAATATGTAGATACAAAACTCTAATCCTAATGCCTGTAAATCCCTGAGGAAGTCTTCCTCTATGGATACTTCTGTGAGCTAATTGCTGCCAACTGAAATCAGTTTGTTGTAAATACTCGCTCACTTATCTTTTATTGCATTTAAGACATTGAAGCATATGGATGAAGGTGAAAGTCTGTCTTATAAAATGCCCTGTAGTGTTATGGGAAATAGAATCAGAGAATCCCAGAGAATCCACCTTCCACTAGACCTTGTTGCTCCTGGCCTTGAAAACTGCCAGGAATGGGCAGCTACAGCTTTTCTGGGCAACAATACAGAATACATTATTTCCTCTGTAGCCATAAGGGGTAAAATGTTTTCTTTAAATGAGGCAATATTCCATGTCCGTGTTACATTTTTGGCAAGGAAACTACATCTCACACCAATGGTTAGGTTCTTCTCAAATGACAGGTACTATTGTGTGTGCAGATGAAGGGGCAGAAACTTTGCCTTGCTTTTTTGATGGTTTAAAATCCTGGGTTTAAAATCCTGTATGTGGCAGATACTGATCCTTCCTAAGGGTTCCCTTATACAGGACTGAGGTGCTGACAGCACTAGCTCCACATGGGAACCTTGCTGGAAATACCTGAGCTGAGCTTACCTGTCCTGGCTTTAAGAACCGTAGCTGACACAGCTAATGTCACATGAATCTCTTCTTCCAGCACTTGCTGGAATTAGCCAGGAAAGGAGGCCCTGACATGACCCTGAGGAGAAGGCACTTCCCACCAACGTATGACTCGGAAGAACGAGACAGACGGACACATCAGCGCTACCTGAAAATCCTGAGGGAAGTGAAAGAGGAGTGTGGAGACACTGCCTTGTCTTCTGATGAAGAAGGTAATGCCCTGGGCTGAACTAAAGTCTCGAGGTGTGAATGGAGAAAGACACACTTTTGATGTGGGGACAGTGTCTCTGATAGAGTGATGAAATCCAGACTGTAGTTTTACTGGCTGTGATCTAATGAACATGAGGTAATAGAATTACATAGATTGGTTCTAAGCCTTCCAGAAGTAAATTTATTTTTCTCTTTTAGAACTAATCTGTTGGCCTCCAAGTTCTCCAGCACGTTGTTCAAGTCCACCAATTCCCCTGAGAGTGATCCCTACATTGTCAACCTTGGACATGAAAACAGCAGGTGAGAACCAAACTAGGGGCCAATACAGATTTTAGAGGGGAGAATTACTTTGAGACTTTGCAAGAAATCATCTTGAAAATGTATTGTTTGATGAAAACTTGTAATGCTTCATTTCTGCAGTCAACACAAGTTGGTTCTTCTCTCAGTTTTATAGCAGTAGTATTTTAACACAAGGGTCACAGTTTGTGTAATACTACCAATTGCTCTGTTGTATTCTGGCTTTAATGGTTGAAGCATTAGCATAGTCCAGTTCGAAACATTTAGGAATCCCAATCTGCAAACCCTTCAGGCTGGTTCTGGCTTCTTTTCACTTCCATGGCTGCATTGGCAATGAAATCTGATGACCCAAGGAAGCACTGAAACAAAGGAGTGAATGAAATGCAAATAAGGAGAAATTAGGTTTTGAAGTTTGGAGATTGCTGGATGTGAGAATGGATAGAAAATGTAATTCTAAGAAGTCTGGAAAGTAACAGTAGGGGAGTACTGTGCAAATAATATCTGAAATCTCTTTCATTGCAGACAAGATAGAACTTGGGGAAAGTGATTTGAAGATGATGTTGAAGAAGCACCATGAGAAACGAAAACGTCAGCCTGTAAGATGTCAAAGTCTGGGATTGCATGTTATCTTTTAGTCTTTTATCTGTTAGTCATAAAGTTCAATATGATTGCTATTTTTTGTGTGCAGCCATCCTCCAGCTCTTTACCATAACCTGAGTTTTATTGTCAGTGTATAGATGCAGGTCCTGCTTATGCTTATCCGGTTAGAATTTTGTAATTTTAATTACATGTTTTGGAGAGAAAAAAATTTTGATTTCAGAGTTAAAAGACTTTCCAGCTTTTGTTGCAGTAAATAACTTTATAAGCTGATCCTGGTTAAGTTTGGGGCATTTCCATACTTAGGTACTTCTGCACCCTTGTTACTATCTTAACACCGTGTCCTTTCCCAGTTTAATTTCTGCCCCATTGTCCTGTGTAGGATCACCCTGATCTGGTCACGACAGACCTGACTCTGGAGGACATCATGACTCGAGTGAATGCTGGCAGGAAAGGCTCCTTAGCAGGTCAGTGGATCCTTTGCCTTTTTAATTTTATATACATTGTAGGGGAAAATAAAGATTCATGGCAATGACTGGGAAGGTGGAATGAGTTATGTATGAATGAATGCACGCAACATACGTTTCTGGATTTATGTTTAAATAGATAGTTAATGACTCTCATTGAAATATCGTAAGAAGCTTTCTAATTGTTCTTTTTACCTTTTCTTAAGCCTTGTACGACCTCGCGACTCTCAAGAAAAAGGTGAAGGAAAAGGAGGATAAGAAGAAAAAGAAGGTGAAGGTTATTAAATCTGAGGTGGAAGACTTAGCTGACTCTTTTGGCAATGCAGATGGAATCCCACCAATGCCTCAGGATCTTTCCCCCCTCCCTCTGTCATCTGTCAAAGAGGAGTAAGTGCTGCAGAGGGCTCTGAACACCTTGCACAGGTGGAGGGAGCAGCAGATGTTACAGCTCAGATTTTTGTGGGACTGTTGCAGGCTGTGTTTTTGTGCAGCTTGGGATGTGTGAAATGTGTGGTGTTCATCTTTGTATATGAAGGTGAATGTTTACTCAGAGAATTTACTCTGCTTGTGTTCTCTTTCATTTGAAGACCTCTTGAAGACATGAAACCATGCCTTGAAATAAATGAAATATCATCCAGCTTCTTTTTCCTTCTTTTGGAGATACTGTTTCTGGAAGGACCTGCTACTCTCTCGGTGGTAAGGAACCCCCCCACTTATCTAAGAATCTTTGCAGGAAGGAACATTGAATGATAGAGGGGTTTATAGCTATGTAATAGTGATTTTTCTCCAGAGTTGTCTTGCTGTAAATTATATTAAGATGTAGATTACATATTAAAGAAATTAAACCATATGGGAGTGCTACCACATTCTGTTTTTAACACGTTTCATGAATTTAATCAGTTGAATCCGTAAGTCATTCCATACCCATTCCATAGATCATGCTTAGATATACTCTGTATATTAAGGGCAGAGATGGGGAAGTGTTTGTTTAAAATACCACGTTACAGTTACTTGAAAAGGTTGGGTCATTTTTTTACATACATAAACATCTTTCTGTCTCCTGAATGTGTTTAGCTGGTTTGTTTTCTGTGAAAACAGTCACAGTTTAAAGTGTGAGGCCATTAATGAAATATTTCCTTTTCCTGTTCAGCTTGAAGATAAAGTTCTCGACTGGCAATCTTCTCATGCCAGTGCACTAAATAACTGGTTCTCATTTGCCCCTAACTGGTCTGAACTGGTTTTACCTGCCTTGCAGTACTTGGCAGGTGACAGCAGAGGTAAGAATAGCTGTTAAAAATACTAATGATGCTTGTTCTTCTGTTCCAATCAGTGCTGGTTTATATTATAGCTCAAATAAACTTTTAATTCATCACCACAATTAATCATTGTATTTCTGACTGTTTCTGTGATAAGTTTTATAACTTACATGTCCTGATTGTGGTTGGCTTGTTTTGCATGTGGATAGTAGATAAACCCCAGCTTGATTCCCAAGCATGTGAAAATGTGTGTGAAATTCCTCTAGATAGACAGTTTCTCCTGTTCAGATCATGGCTTCAGGCAGGGTGTTTGAAGCTGGAAGGGATTAGTTTCTTCCTCCACGGTGTGAAGTCATTGTGTTTGTTTTTAGAAATGATAAAAAACTAGATAATACCCTGAGCAATCCACTGCAACATGGAGTTGGCCCAGCTTGGACCAGCTAAGTTTCAGGCCTTCCTTTCAAACTAAATTATTCTGTGGTTTTGATTTGCTTAGTGGGAAATTTTAAAGGCAGGGACAGAGTAGATAGCAGTGGCCTTGCAGCATGTTTTCCATAATGCTGGTGAATGCTGTAAAACCCAAGTTTGCTTCCCATGAGCCCAGGAATAGTCACTCACAGTAACAGCATGAATAGACACAGCATGAACAGGCGCTCAGCCGACAGCCTGTTGATGGAAGGCTTATTATCCTGTTCTGTTCTTTCCTTGTGCTTGCCCTCATACTCTGAAATGCTCACCTTCCCTTTGGGCAAGGATAAATTTAGAGATGCACTTACATAATCACTTCAAATGCTCTGTCATTGTGAGCCCGACCGTTTGCATTACCCCAGCAGGATGTTGGGCTTGGACCATTAGCTAATGTTTTTGATATGCACGTTTTTCATTGTAGATGCTCCTTTTGTTGAATTCAAGGAAAAAACTCAGCAGTGGAAATTGGTTGGTGAGTACCTGGTGCTCTGCTATGGTTTCTGCTATAGCAAAGGTTTGTTATTTTCTCCAGGACTTTACTTTTCAGAGTGCTGAAGCCTGCAGAGAAGCACAAGGAGAGCTGTTAATTCCATGGTTAGGCCTTTTCTTTTTTAGCTGAGCTAAAATATGTTTTGGTTTCGAGATTTTCATAAGACATCAGTATCAGCAGCAGACAGATCATAAATCAGCAAAGGCACTGGGCTGTGTTTCTTCATGTTGCTGACTTAAACATGTTTGTCACCTTTCAAATTGGTCTGAACACCTTCATATTTTCCCTCCTGTAGAGCGTACTTTCTGACTATTCAGAGTAATTATTCATTATTACAATTACAAATTAATTATGCTTCTCTGTGGAGCAAACTGATACTATTCCAATTCTTAAAAGTGGGCATCAAAGAGCAAACTGACAATTAAGGTGCCCAGGCTCATACTGACTGAATCACAGATGTCTTATGTTTATGTTCATTCCTTTAGCTACTAGGCAGAGCTTTTCTTTCTTAACTATAGTGATTCTAGTGATCATATCTGGAGACCTAAACTGGCAGAGATTTGGAGTCAGGAATATATTCCTCTGGTTCCTCCCCTAATTTAGGTGGAGGTTTTGTAGGCACGTGTTTCTGCTCATGGACTCAGTGACTGGGATTACTTTGGAGAGTGGGAACCAGGTGTCTGTGTCTCAAACAGCATCTTGCCTGCTGTGCCAGGAGTTGAAGCTTCATCCTTTGTACTAACACAGGAGAATCACTGGGGTTTAGTACTTTCCTAAGCCTGGATGTGTTCAAGTGTTGCAACTGGAGCATTTGTGAAGATGCCTTCTGACTGGTCATGCATTGAGGGGGGGAAAGAGCAGGAGATGACTGGGAGGTACAAGCAATTGGCTTTGTAACAAATAAGACTTCTATTTCTAATTTTTCTTGATTTCTTACTAGGTACATACCAAGATCATGAGAAGGAACTGGCAGCACTCTTTCACCTCTGGTTGGAGACCAAAGACCAGACTTTCTTCAAAGTGAGTCAGACAAAAATCACCTCCTAGCAGCACAAAACCTGACTGAGTTCTCTCCAACACTGACATTTCTCTCTTTCTCTGTAGGAAAATGAAGACAGCTCTGATGCCATGCCACTGCCCAGAGTGTAAGTGTATAACACTCCTTGAAAGCTTTTGCAGTGCTGCTGAAGCAGGGAGGTTTGGTCCTTGCACCTCTGGATCTTAAAATAAAACAATTTTACATCATGGATCAGGAGGAAACTTCATAGTTTGATTTTATAAATGCAGTAACTGGATTTCATAAGGTCAACTGATTTTCTCCAGCTTTGTATAGATTATCAAACAAAGCTGTAATCTACCTTAGGTCCTGATAATGGGATTATTTACAGTCCTTGCTTGCCTTCAGGTGCATATTTTAAGATCTCAGCAGGGCTTACTTTATGTTACCATAAATGCTTCCAGAATTTGTTCAGAGGAATTTGCAGAAGGATGAGGTGACTAATCCTTTGAGATGTCTTTAGGACTGTTGTGGGCTTGTTGTGCTCAGAGCTGATGGTGCCCTTTGTTTCAGAAGGACTGACTATGTAGTCCGGCCTAGCACTGGAGAGGAGAAACGGGTGTTTCAGGAGCAGGTAAGAAGTGAATCTTCTTAATTTTAAAGGCACATGTTGAAACAGTTGTCCACTAAAACAGGAGAATTTGTGTGGGATGGCAGTTTTATACTCTACACAAACTTGTTAATATGAAGAATTAGTATTTTTCTTCTACCTTGAAGTCGGTATCTTGGCCTTACATAAAACTTGCTGACAATGTAGCTGCTTCAAAACCAGTATTTCCAGTGGGTATTGGGCAAAATTAATTGAAATTGGTGGTGTTAGTTGGTAGTGCCAATATTTCTGTCTCTTTTTTTCCATCCCCTAGCGTAGGAGGATGACTTGTTTCTCTTTTTTTGGGCAGAAAATAAGTGTCAATAAGTACACCCATACATTGAGTTATCTTGTTTGCAGTAGATGCAAGTGGGAATTACAGGATAAACACGTGATGGGGGTTCTTTAAATTTTGCTGGAGTAGAGGAGAAGGGGGAAGGGGGGCAGAAGGCGTATCTCTTGTATCTCCGGCACCTCTAATCTGAGCAGCTGCTTGACAATAAACCTACTGTATTGCACCTGCACACCTTGGTTAGGGGGTGCTTAGTATTTTGTTTGAAGTAGTTTGTGCTTTTCTTGATCCAAAACAAGTTTATACAGCAGTATTTGAGCCTTAAATTTAAAAAAGCTTTCTCTAGAGAATGGTAACAAGTATATAAGGCTGTTGTGTATGTTACCTGCTAAACTGAGTGCTCTTGTCCCCCACCCAGGAGCGTTACCGTTACAGCCAACCCCACAAAGCCTTCACCTTCCGCATGCATGGCTTTGAGTCAGTTGTTGGTCCTGTGAAGGGGGTGTTTGACAAGGAAACCTCCTTAAACAAAGCTCGAGAACATTCTCTCCTGCGCTCAGACAGACCAGCATATGTCACCATCCTGTCCCTTGGTAAGTTGATGGCCAAAAATTTACTTTAAATAAGAAAAATATTCCCCCGACCCTCTGAACAAGGACTTAAGGAATCTAAATTGGTGTTGAGTGCTGTTACTCAAGTTTATCACTCCTAGCACAAAGCTGGCACAGTTGATGTATTTTAAAATAGTCCTTTATAACCGCTCATATTTCTGAGGGATTTTAGGAACTAGATTTTGGTGAGCAAGTAGGCACTGTGAGAGCAGGGGGAATAGAGCAATCCCAAAAATGCACCTGAATACAGCTGCCTATTTACAGCTGGAAGTTTAAGCTCTGGCTTTGTGTTCCAGTTCGTGATGCTGCTGCTCGCCTTCCTAATGGAGAAGGAACTCGTGCTGAAATCTGTGAGCTGCTCAAAGATTCCCAGTTCCTAGCTCCAGATGTCACCAGTGCTCAGGTAAGTTGGATGTCATGTCTGGTCTCGGATTCTCCTAAAAATACACTGCACAGACCCAGGCAGCATTCAGGGTCTAAGGCCCAATAATTTTATTGGCCCAGTAATTTTATGCTGCTCTGATTAGCAGAAGAGAACTGTGTACCACTCTGAGCTGCTGCAAATCTGCACCAAACTCTGGATGATGAAAAAACAGCTAGAAAAGCCACAGAACTAACACTCTGTCACAGAGCTGCTCACATTTTAGATTCAGTCCATTTTCCAAGCTTTTAGCTTTGGTGGAAGCTCCATTTAATCCAAGATGACAAACAGCATCCTGTGCTGCAACATCTGCTCTCAGCTGGTCCTAACACTGCTCACAGCTTACACAGGTTTTCTGCCAAATAGGATGGCTTTTTTATTCATGAATTTTGGCCAGGCCAGCCAGAGACATCTTGTAATGTGTGAATTCTGAACTTCCAGGTTAACACTGTTGTCAGTGGTGCTTTGGATCGATTGCATTATGAGAAAGATCCCTGTGTGAAATACGACATTGGGCGCAAGTTGTGGATCTACCTGCACCGGGACAGGAGTGAGGAAGAGTTTGGTAAGCCTTGGGGATCCCATAAGAATTGAAAATGTTTATAACCAGTCTTGTAGAGCAGTGTGTCACTTTGAAGTGTCTGTTTGAAAAACAGTATCCCATGTACAAGAACTCCAGGTGTATGATCATTCACAACTTCTTATGTCTTGTTGTTAGCCTTTTTGACTAATTTTACTTGGTATTTTTCTTTGCATTATTACAAGGCTGTGTAATTCCTTGTCTGAAGATGAGTTTACAGGTCTGAATTAACCTCCTCCTTAAATCAGTTTGCTTGTGTTCAGGAGCTCTAACCATTAATTTGTCCTTGCAGAACGGATCCATCATGCTCAAGCTGCTGCAGCAAAGGCCAAGAAAGCTCTTCAAAAGCCAAAACCTCCAGCTAAAATGGTAGATTTCTTTGCTCAGGTTTGCACAGCTGCTTTGGGGATTGGGAAGGAGATTGGGCTCAAATTAATCCATAAATTCTGCATCCATAGTGGGTGATGAAAATTGCCACATTTGAGTTAGCAATTCGTGATGCATATGAATGTCTGGCACCAGTGCACAAAATCAAGAGGGAAAGAGGGAACTTCTCCTCCACTCAGCTTCCACTGCTATCCTTGTTAACTCAGCAGAAAGGGCAGTGGAATTCATTTTGCTCCCTATCGTAGGGGTGGTCTTTCAGATCTAGTTTTGAGGTTAATCTGCAGCAGAGTGTATGGAACACACACTCTCCCTTGCTGTGCTGGAGCTGTCAGGGTCTGGATATCTTTTGGTTGTTACTGATACCAAATCTCTCTAAAGTCCTTTCTGCTGGCACATTAACCAAGGTGGAAATCTGAATGTTTGTCACAGCTGAGGTGCACTTTTCCCTGAGAACAGGAGCAGCCAAACACCCCAAGTGATCCATGACTGCAGGTGGGGAAAGCAGTCAGCCATGTTTGATTTCCTCACTCACAGCCATACAGAACTCATGTTAAAGTGCTGAGCCCACTCCAGGGTGCAGCAGTACCAGTTTTTGAGACGCTGGCCGTGGTTCCTTTGCAGAAGTCGAGCAGCAAGGAGGGTGCTGTGAAAGCCCTCCCCAGCAGCACAGCAGAGCCCAGCCAGCTGAGCCTCAGTGACTCCAGCATGCCACCAACTCCCGTGACGCCTGTGACACCAACTGCACCAGCATTGCCACCAACACCCATTTCACCCCCTCCAGTGTCTGCAGTCAGCAAGAGTGTATCCAGTGCTGGGGCAGAGCCAGCAAAACCCAGCCAGAGGTACTGCTTCTGTCTCCTACATCACTTGGGAATGTTGGTGGTTGTTTTTCAGTAAATTTCAAAATTGTGTAATTCAGTTATGAGGGAGCTGGGGGGGCTCAGCCTGGAGAAAAGGAGGCTCAGGGGGGACCTTCTCACTCTCTGCAACCCCCTGACAGGAGGGAGGAGCCGGGGGGGGGGGGAGGTCGGGCTCTGCTCCCGGGGAACAAGGGACAGGATGAGAGAGAATGGCCTCAGGCTGTGCCAGGGGAGGTTCAAGTTGGACATCAGGAGGAATTTCTTCACTGAAAGGGTAGTCAGACACTGAAGGGGACTGCCCAGGGAGGTGGTGGAGTCCCCGTCCCTGGAGGTGTCCAAGGAATGACTGGACGTGGCACTCAGTGCTCTGGGCTGGGTGACAAGGTGAGAATCAGGCAAAGGTTGGACTTGATGATCTCAGAGGTCTTTTCCAACCTAAATGATTCTGTGAATTTCCAACATTTCTTTGCTGACCTTGTGCCTCTCTCTTGTCCACAGTGTCCTTCTGGTATCATCCCCCACCATGCCACAGCTGGGCACATTGCTCTCCACAGCTCAGAGCTCTCAGGCACAGCCGGGGCCGGCACCGCCCGCCCCGCGTGTGGTGAGTCACGGAGGCTCCTCGGGGCTGCCACAGGTGCGGGTGGTCACTGCCCAGTCCAGCCTCCCAGCGGTGTCCCAGCAGGCCCCAGTGGTTACCCAGCAGCAGCAGCCCACGTCAGTGCCTCAAATCCGCGTTCCAGCTACAGCCACGCAAACCAAAGTGCTCCCTCAGGTGAGTTGGAAGCGGTGGAGGAGCTCTGACATCTAATCTGACTTCTTCTGATGTTCTGATGTGGGTACAGGGATTCTGTGCACACTTGGAGCAAGAGCACAGAAACAGTTTTACATAAATAATATTGTTCAGTGCTCTGTTTTTCACCCCTCTGCCTGTTTATCTGACATCATTAAATTGTGCACTACACAGAAAGTCCATAGAACTTAGAATCACAGAATCGTTAAGATTGGAAAAGACCTCCAAGATCACCAAGTCCAACCATCAACGCAGCACCACCTCCATGTTCACCACTAAACCATGTCTTCAAGTGCCACATCCACATGTTTTTTTCAACACTTCCAGTGGTGGTGACTCCACCACTGCCCTGGGCAGCCCATTCCTAATGCTTTACAATCCTTTCTGTGAAAAAATTTTTCCTAATATCCAACCTAAACCTCCCCAGTGCAACTTGAGGCCAATTCCTCTTGTCCTGTCACTTGTTACTTGGGAGAAGAGCACAGCCCCCACGTCACTACAACATACTTTCAGATAGTTGTAGAAAGTAGTAAGGTCTCCCTGAATTTGCAAGCTGAGGCACAATACAAAAAAGAATTACTAGACTGTTCACAGTGTGTTATTCTGCTCATAGGCTTCCTCCTTGTCTTCTATAGGCTGTGATGACTCTGCCAGTAAAAGCTCAGAGCAGCCCTGTGCAGGTGCAGAGAGCAGGAGGCTCTGTGGCAGGACAGGCAGGTCTCACTGTGACAGGGCTGCCTGCAGCCCCCAGTCCTGCTGTAAAGCCAGTGACCAGCTCCCCGGGCAGTTCTGCTGCCAGCACCTCCTCCACCACTGTCATCCAGAATGTGGCTGGCCAGAACATCATCAAGCAGGTGAGAGGGAGGGAGAGACAAGGAATTGGGCTCCACAACCCCGTTGTTGCCTGTTTGTTGGGACAGATGTGTTATGCAGGTGTGAGCACGGGTGTGAGCTGGAGTGGTACGTGAGTTATGGACTGTGCAGATTTAGGCATTGCTGGTTGGTTGTGCTTGAGCCCTGTTTCCATGTACAGGTGAAAAATGTGTTTGTGGAGGTTCTTTAGTGATCTCTCATTCGTCTTGCTTGGAAAAGAAACCAGCACCATGGTATTTCCAATTTTATGTGAGTTTGGGAATGCCATCTGATGCACAACCAGAACTGTTTTCAGTAGTGTACTGCGTGCCACTGTCACTCCACCCTGATTCTGATGTGAGCAAACATCATCCTGTTGGGAGGTTCTGCTTTGAGTGTGCCTTGGGCTGTGTCTTGGTTTGACAGAGCCGTTTCTCTGCTCTCTCCCAGGTGGCTATTACAGGACAACTTGGCATGAAGGCCCAGGCTGGCAGTGGCATCCCGCTCACAGCGACCAACTTCCGCATCCAGGGGAAGGACGTGCTGCGCCTGCCCCCGTCCTCCATCACCACGGACGCCAAGGGGCAGACAGTGCTGCGCATCACCCCGGACATGATGGCCACCCTGGCCAAGTCCCAGGTCACTACTGTCAAACTCACCCAGGACCTCTTCACAGCAGCAGCGGGGAGCAGTGCTGGTGGGAAAGGCATCTCTGCCACTTTGCACGTGACATCCAACCCTGTGCAGACTGCTGACTCTCCAGCCAAGACCAGCACGGCCACTCCTGCCTCCTCCAGCCCAGCTGGGAGCACGGTGGTTAAAGTGACTCCTGACCTAAAGACTGCAGAGCCAGCAAGCTCTGCTTTCCGCCTGATGCCTGCCCTGGGCATGGCTGTGGCAGAGCAGAAGGGCAAAGCCATAACCACGGTGGCATCCACGGAGGCCAAGCCGGCTGCCACGATAAGGATCGTGCAGGGACTGGGGGTGATGCCCCCCAAGGCTGGGCAGACCATCACTGTAGCTACTCACGCCAAGCCCTCATCCTCAGCAGTAAGCGTTGCTGGCACAGCCCACACCTCAGCTGTGTCCCTGCCCACTGTGAGTGCCACGGTGTCCAAGGCAGTGGCAGTGGCCTCGGGAGCTGCAGGGACCCCCATCACCCTTGGCACAGGAGCCACGGCCGTGCGGCAGGTCCCTGTCAGCACCACTGTGGTGTCCACGTCCCAGGCAGTGAGTAATGCTGGGCTTTCACTGGGGGCGGGAGGCAAAGGGGAGCACCAAAATGTACTGATGGTGTATGGCAAAAAACTTCTCTTTACATCCACAAAGGCTCAAATTAAGTATGGTAGAGTCATAGAATGGTTTGGGTTGGCAGGGACCTTAAATCTTGTCTCGTTCCTGCCATGGGCAGGGACACCTTCCACTAGACCAGGTTACTCCAAGCCCTGTCCACCCTGTCCTTAAACATTCCCAGGGATGGGGCAGCCACAACTGGTGTTCTGGATGTGGGTCTGCAACTCATTTCATGGTCTTGGAGTTGTAGCTAAATGCCCCCGAAAAGTCAGATGCAGCTTCTCTTATCCCCTCTTCCAAGTGAATGAAATAAACTTTGTGTATCTAAAGTTCTGCCTCATGCAGCTCAGTGTCTTGCCTCACGCCTTGGGAATAATTTCCCTTGGAATGGTGTCATAGAATACTCAGAACTAGAAGTGCTTGTATTGACTTTTTTACCAATGTCCTCCTCTAATGCCCAAGGCTGAAGGCACCATAAACTGTATCATGGTAGTTACATAAGCTAAATGACACTATGATAATTTACTAAGGATAAAAATCGTGGATACTGTAGTGCAAAGATGATGTGGGTTTTCAGGGCTCGGGCAGCTGTGAAGTGAATGAAATAGAGGTGAATTTTAATAAGCCTGAAATGGAGCACAGGTTGTGCTCCAAGGAGCAAAGCTGTTGGTGGTTTGCGCTCCCAGGGCTCCTACAAAGCAGCTGAGTGGTAATTGTGTGTTGTCAGGCAGTTTCTCTGCCGAACTCCTTGTGGCTCCTCATGTGTCTTCAACTTCCCCAGGGTAAACTGCCAGCCCGGATAACGGTGCCTCTGTCGGTGATCAGCCAGCCAGTGAAAGGCAAGAGCGTGGTGACTGCCCCCATCATCAAGGGCAACCTCGGAGCCAAGTGAGTGCTTTGCATCCCATAGTTCTGCTTCAGAGGTAGGCTGGGGAAGGTCTGTGTTCAGTAGGTTCCTGGGGAGCGAGCAAGCAGAGGGTGGAATAGAATTGCTGTCTGTAATAGGTCCATTAGCTGCAAGAAACTGAGTATGGTGTCTGCAATGAGATTATAGTCTTTATTTAGGTGCCCTGAGATGTAGGTTCTAGCAAGTACACCAAAGAAAAACATTCTTTGCTTTGAAACCAGCTGTTAGATTAGTTCTAACTGCCTCGGTGAAAATTCCTCTGGCATTCAGATGTCGAAGTCTTCTTGTTTATTCTTCCATGAATTCTGATCGTGTCTCCCTTAGTTAGTATTTCAAGGCAGAACAGTGAGCTGTTTTCTGCATGGAGAAGGGTTCAGGTCGGATCAGATTAACCCAGTGATGTGTTCAGTCCAGAGTCAGAGGTGTAATTCGTGTGATAAATTATTTCTCTATCAATGATAAATATTGGCATAAATTTGTCACTTCTGTATTTGCCGCTTTTGTGGGGGGAAAAACCCCCACTACTTAAAATCATTAGTAAATGAAGCAAGAACTGTGATCTCCTAGCAACTGCAGAACGGTTTGTGAGCCTGCTGTGCTGTTTACTAACCTTTCAACAATTATTTTTCCTTAGCATCAGTGGGTTAGGTAGAAATATCATCCTGACTACGATGCCAGCAGGGACTAAACTGATTGCTGGGAACAAGCCTGTGAGTTTTCTGACTGCACAGCAACTACAGCAGCTGCAGCAACAAGGCCAGGCCACACAGGTAAGGGCACCTAGAATGATCATTTTGTTTGCTTTGTTATGACTTAACATCTCCATGAGGGCTTTACACTTGATACATGGGGTTCCAGCAAAAGAACAGGCACACAGCTTGGCACATGAAGTCCATCATTACCTATTCGTTTCCTCCATCCAAATAAAGGTTTTAAATGTTTTTTAAGCATTGATAGTATTGTAAAACCAAAAATCCTGTCAGGATTTTTCTCTACACTCAACACTTTTCATAGTGCTTTGTGCTTTGGCTTCTGTGGGTCACTGTTTCTTGAAGAAAACACATCACTGCTGTGCAAATCCATCCTTCTGTCTGGAAAAGTAGTGTTCAGTAATTCCAAAGAATTAATCTGCATTGAGAGCTGCTAGTAACAAGTCTGTAGATCCAGTGGATCCAAGTCCTTCTGAAAACTTGTAAAAGCAGTTGACCTGTAGATTTTTTTTAAGTCTTCCCCTCTAATCTGGAAATCTCTTGCCACCATCCCTTGTGGACAGTGGATGGAATGATCTTGTGACAGATTCTGTTCCTGAGGTGTTTTAGTGCTTCGTCTTATTCATATAATGGAGTTTTTGTTGGCAGCAGAAACAGATCATTTACCAGAGCATAATGCACGTGCCGCCATTGTGTCACTATGTTGTTCTTGACACGAGTTGAGTTTTTGCTTTCTATTTCAAACAGGTGCGAATTCAAACAGTTCCAGCCTCCCATCTCCAGCAGGGAACAGTCTCTGGCTCTACTAAAGCAGTTTCCACTGTGGTTGTGACAACAGCTCCGTCTCCAAAGCAGACCCAGGATCAGCTGTGAACACTGGTCTGAACATGGATTGCTTTCTGAGAACCTCCCCGAGCCCGTTGTCCTCCTCCATCCATCCAACCGCAGTCATGGATAGGATTGGACTGAGCTCTCTGTCCCATGCTTGTCTGGGCTCAGCACTGGGATGTCTGGGTAGAAATTCCACAGAAGAAGATGCTGTACCTGCAATTCAGTCCAGATGTGTAAAGCCAGATTCTGTGGCATGAAGAAATGTCTTCCTGATCTTTGTTCCCATCCAAAGGGCTTTTGGCCAATACTGTTTCTGTGCATTTGGGTTGTAGACAAATCAGTTGCCTCTGGTCTTCCTTAAGCAGGGAAACTCACTTGGGAGGGGTGATTCAGTGGCTTCTCAAAGCCATGGAGAAGATGCCTCCTTTTGCTGGAGTCTGGCTGTCTCTGCTGTTATCAAGTGACTTACGGTGGCTTGGACATCAGAGTTTGTACCATTACCTAGACGTAGATCCCTGACATATTCAGTGTCCTATTTATAGACATTTAAATCCCTCTCCCCTCTCTCTGACCTCATACTCCTGAACAGCTCCCACATCCACATCAGGTTTCTGTCCAAGGCAGGATGACAGTCAAGATGGTTTTTGCTGTAACAAAGTGAGTGACCATGGTGGGGAGAGGGACGGGAGGAGGAGACTGTTGTGTGAACAAGTCTGCCAGCAAATGGGAATGTAGCAGAAATGAATGTTCACCAGAAAGATCCTCTTTTCCTCAACAAATAAACCCAGTGGGAGCAAACTGCAGTTTATTTTAAAAGTTTGGAATATGTTTTCAAATGCACCCAAACTGTTGTCTCCTGGATTCTGAAGAAATACTTTAACCGGTGACCCCCACCTTTAGTTTTGTTTTTACCTTTCCAATTTTATCTTTGTAAATTTGTTTGAATTTTGCACATACCAGAGATGAATTTGTGACTGTTCTGACATGACCTTGAAGATGTGTTGGACCAGGAGAAGAATAAAAATGTAGAACGCCTTACAGATCTCTGCCATCTCCTTTCAGTTCTGTGCAGCACGTTTTGTGTACAGTCATTGTCCAGCTTGCCATTGGCTAAAAGATTGTGCATCTTCTTGGTAAGATGGTTCTTTATAACCCAGTTTCTCTTGTAGTTTTCTTTTTGAAGATGTGGTTTGCGCCACAAGAAGTGTCTGGGTGTAAATATTGGGTAAGCAGGACACATGAGGTCAGCATGTGAAAGCAAGCACTGGAATTATGGTTTATATGCTTCAGGGATGGAATCTGGAGTGGTAAAGATTTTCTGAGCAGCTGTCCTGCTTTGTCAGGTTTTGTACCTGTTTTGTACATTCAAGGAGCCACCAGAAAGTGGTTTGGGAGGGAGGTGGGGATGTTCTTAAATCCTTCTAGCTGGGAAGTTAAATTAAGAAATTAAAGAGACAAGCAACTTCCTAGTATTGCTTATGTAAAAAAGCCTCTAAATTCAAAATCAAGATAATCCTGCTACATTCTGTTCATGTTAACCTACAATCAAGTGCTGAAAAATGGTCACAGGGTGAAGCCCTTTCAATTTCTGTCAATCCTCCTGTATTTCTCACGGGACACAGGAGGCTTTGGCAGAATTAAGTTTAACAAAACAAGAAACCTGCATCTAATCCCAGGAGTTTAGTGTGTCTCAGGTGGTTGCTGCTGCTTTGAAGAGTCTTGCTGTTGATCATCACCATCCTGCTTTTGCTAAACTGGTTGCCAACAAAAACATTTATTGCTGCTTCTCTTAGGTCCCTTCTCTTCGCTTTTGAAGTCTGATTTTTGGGGAAAGAGCATCAGGCTCTGATGCTTCTGATTTTGAATGGCCAGATGCTGGGTTAGGTAGGATGTGTTTGCTCCCAACTTTCAAGAGCAAAATACAGCCTGTCATGGTTCAGCTGCCACCCGTCTGCTGAGCTGAAAAACAACCTGGTTGAAAAATAACCCTTCAACTACTGCAAGTCAAGAGCCCTTGTTTTTAATACATAACTTTTACACAGGAGGCTGAAGGGCAGAGAGGGGCTCCAGTGGTTTGGGCAGGGACTGGGTAAGGGGATATTTAAGCTGAACGGTGTTCCAGGTAGTGTTTGCTCCTCTGTCCTCTTGCTCTGGAGCCTGAAAGCCATCCTGGAGGAAGAGCTGCAAGGGCAGCATGAAGGGGAAGAGGGCCTGGAGAAAGTATTGCACTGCCATTACCCATTTTCCATCTGTCTTGCCTGAAACTAAAGGGCTTATCAGCCTGATGCATCTTTGCCATTACCTTTTTTAACTGAAAAAAGAAGTACAGCCTGTTTTTGTCATAGTGAGATGTTCCAGTTATCCAAGAGTCTTATTTCCTAAAACGTGCGGATTAGATGTTTATTTCTACCAAGAGGATGTTGTGTAAGCCCTGCTTAACAAGCGCTGAGCACGCTATACAAACAGCCACAGGCCACTTAAAACCTTTCAAACCCTTATTCTGACAACTGCTCTGTTTTATTGAAACCATGGGGAAAACCTGTATTTATGAACCTCAGTAGGACACTCTCATAACCCAGTCAACGCACCTAGAGGTTACCTCAAGTGTTTCTTCAAATGAATGGTTAATTGGACATCCACCTGCATGTTTTAGCAGATTATTTTTGTTTTCCAAATACCTTGGAAAACACTGGCATAGCTTTCAGTAAACACAAAACCTTGTTACTTGTTTCTCACATGGTTTAATGCTGATTTATCTCAGTCTGAGGTTTACTTGAGTCCTAGTTATGTGGGTGGATCAGATGTGTGTAGATCCAGAGGAGGGAGGCTGGAATCATCTTTCTTAACTGGTACTTTGAACTTCTCAACAGATAAATCTGCATTTCTCACCCTACACTGCATTTGCAGCTGCTGATCCCTCCAGAAGTCAATTCATTCGAGCTCCCTCCTGTTCCTGCAGGTGGATCACTCTCTGGGTATAACCACTTTGTCTTGTGGACTACAGAATGAATTCTGCATGAGTAGTTCAAATTGTGGTAATTAATGATTTAATTTAGGGATGACACAGCATCTGTCAAGTGACCCCTTCAATGTGGATTAGGTCACTTGAACCTGATTAATCTTGTACATGGCATCCTGCACTGAGACCTGAAAACTGCTACACAGAGGTAAATATTTTAAGAACCAATTTGTTTCCTTATGTCTGGAGGTATTCACCAAACCAACCTGGTGAGCCTTTGCATCCATATCTTCTAATGTTATTTTTTTCCTCACTGTCCTCCAGTTTGCAACACCTGGAGCAAAATAACTCACCTGCCAGGACCAAAATCCTTATTTATCATATATGAAAATAATTGAAAGAAAACATTCTAATTCCCAAAAGCCCTGCTGTTTGTGTTACTTAGAGTCAAAATCTGTAAATTAGAAAATGGGATGGACCTGCACCATGTATTTCAAGAGGGAAAAGAAAAAAAGCCTTAAATTCTGCTCTAATTAAAGGGGCAAAGGGTGTCACCTCCAAGATGTACCTTGACAGAAAGCGCTACCACCTCATTGAAAGATTTCTTAACAACAGTTTTTGTTTGATTGTTTGTTTGTTTTTATCAAAGCTGCAGTGTCCATGAAACACAGTAAATTACCAGTTCTGAAGGGAAGTGAAAAAGAAAGGAAACTTCCAATTGGCCTAGGTCAATGAGGAAGGAAATAAAGTAAAATTTGACTGGGCATCTCAATATTTTGGTGTTTAACTGCCTTTTGAGACATTATTAGTGAGCAAAAACTGTCAGTAGTTAAAAAGTAAACAAAAAATTGTTAAGAAAAACTGGATTCTCATAGGGTACTTTTCCCATTAAAGTTGTTTTATCTGTGCCTTGCATTAATTTTGACAGCAAATGAGAACACTTTCCAGAAGCAGAAATGTGCTGGTCCTTCAGAGCTCCAGGATCAGGAGGTTCCACAAGGACACATAAAGAAGGAGCAGAACGTGCCAATAAAATCCAGGCGGAGCATCACTAAGTGGCTGTGTTGACCCAGGGCAAGGTGGTCAAAGCCTGGAAAACAGAATATCATTTTGTTCTACCTGTGTGCTGATACTTCTTGAAGTCTTAACACGGACCTGCAAAGGTCCTGGCAGTGTTTGAAACCTGGTGAATGGCTTTAACGAGTTTTTGTGTCATTCTGAATTAATTTTTAGCAACAACAGAAGATTTTTCATTTTGTGCTCAGGAAAGCAATGGCTGCTTGGTATTTACACGACATACACAGAAAAATGTGCTGCTCTACATAGCATATCATATATATCATATACATATCATATGCTTGATTACTCAAAAAAAAAAAGGTATTTGCACTGAGGACTTTTAAAGTGCTTAAGCAAGTTGCTTTTAAGTCAGGCTGTGGTGAGAATTGTTCCTGTGTGCTCAGTTATACAGGGAAATTATGGGTTTGAGACAGTCACAAGCCCTCGAGTCACTGCAGCTTTATGAATTACTGACCTCCCTTTGCACTGCTTTGTTTGTGTCAGGAAATAAGTTCTGTTTCGTGGCTGGGGTGGCCTGAGTAGCTCAATGACAAGCAATAACCTCATAAATTGTTGTATTGAGGTTTGCTTCTGTCAGTGTTGCTGTACTAAGAGTGACTTCCAACTTGAGTTGGCCCCTGAAATGGCTCAGAAAGGGTTTTAAAGCTGGTGCAAAACAGAGTTATCTTGGTAAAATGAAGTTATCTTCTCTGTCAGTTTTAGCATTGCAATGTCACATGCCGCCTCTGTAGGAAACTGGTACTTTACCAAAAATCAAAAACTTGACTGTATTGTTGTTCCAACCTGTGCTGGGACAGCTGGGAGTGGGAAGGTGTTAATGTGCAAAGCTCAGGATTTCTCCAAAAGTCCAAAGTGTTTGGTTGGCACAAAATTAGCACTTTCTTCCTTTGAAGGGCAACTCAAAAGCTTTGCCCGTGTTTTTAGGCATCTGTGAGCAGGAGAGCCCCGGTCAGAGGGAGGAGTCCTTTGTAATTAGAATGTGAGTTAGTGCTGGTTGATAGGATTTATTCCCTTTTCATTTTTCAACTTGTGTTGTGGAGGTGAGTCAAAGTGATGTGGGCAGGGTGAAAGGATCTCTTCAGTGAGCAAACCCAGGAACTCCTTCCAATGGGAATAAAGTTTTCACTGACTATGTCCACCCACCTGGATTTTAACAGTTTTGTCGAGAATTACAGAGTTTGGATTAGGGCTGGATTTAACCCCTGTTTACGTTTTTCCTGCTTTTCTGTGCTCTGAGACAAGCATAAGAGAGAGCAAAAACTAATGGGTGGGAACAGTGGTTCCTAGCTCGTTGATTCTTCAAGGGCAGTGCTCTCTTCCCTCAGGAGTTGGGATGGGCTGCAAGGTGAGGCAGATTTGCCCACATCTCCCTGCCATCTGGGGGAAGGAATCCGAGGGCTCTCCTTCAGCCCATGGACAACCCTTGCCCCACAAGTACTTGGGGGCCAGCAACAAGTGTCTGACATTTGGAGAATTCATCAGTTTACCAATTTTTTATGCAGTGAGGAAGATGTAGTTGGGATGTTAGGAAAAGTCACAGAAAGTAAAGACCCCTTAATGATTGTCTCGAGAGGAGCGGAGTTTCCAGACAATTATACCCCGTGATGCTGCTTTTGGGGTGGAAGATGGCCTAGAACAGGTCTGCAAGCCTGACCCAGCCAAGCAGGGTCCTTGTTCCAGCTTGACATTTCCTGCAGGGAGTTCTGGCACCATCCAGGGGCGCACGGCTTGCTCCTCACCTCTGACATTCTCCTGCTTTACCTGGGTGCATTAACAGCATGTGCAGTGTCACTGTATCCCCCAGCGTCACTGTCCCCTGCTACCAGGGCAGCTGGAACGTCAGGCAGTTCGTTGTCTGAAAGACAGCAAGAGCTGGACCATAAAACAGCAAAAACCCCCATATTGTAACACATCCCTGGCTCTCTGCACCAACAAAGCGAGGGAAATAAGAGGAATAATAAATGGCAATAAGGGAATAATAAGGGAAATAAGAAAGAAAATAGATGAAAAGTCAAAGCTGCATGCTTTTTCTTTGGTGGTAACACCAGTGCTAAGTGGAAACTTGTGCTTTGTGTGGAGCACAAGAAGGCAATGCAGGTGAGCCGGGTCAGCTCTACTTGTTTTTAATAAACCAAAGAGAAATGGGCAATTCCAGCACACTGTCTGCATCTCTCTGCCCAGCTAAACCAGTTGAGACATTCGCAGCTCGTTAGCAGAGAGGACCTTACCTGACTTAGAGTTTTGGGCGTGCCCGAGTGTGCAGCCGGGTTTCACAACACGCAGTGCCAGAAACCAGGCAGTCAGGCCCGGCCACTCTGCCAGGCAAACACTGCTGCTGCTGATTCAGAGCTCACAAAAGGGGTCCTCTGCTTTCACGAGCCTTTGAAGAAAGAGACCTAGCTCTCTCTATAGGCCCGGGAGCAAGTTTACATCCTCGGAGTGTTTCCTAGGGCTTTGGATTCCCTCTGGAGTCCTGTGGCTGGCAGTGGCTGGCACCAGCAGCAAGGGCATGGGAAATGATCCCCCTGGATTTGGAAAGCGAGTCTCGGAGCTGTCTGGGGTGTGTTGGAGGGCTGAGGGTGTTGGTTGCACAGTCACATCCTTTGCCTCCTCTCATGCCCGTGTCATCCCCGGGATGGAGCAGATAACTACTGCCCTTGGTTCTGCCCAGCTTTCATGATCTCAGGAAGGCAAAGCTACTTCTGATCCATGTTTTGTGAGCAGGACTCACTCCTGAGCTCTTGAGAAGCATTCGAGATCAAGGGAGAAGTTCCCGTCCAAATGACACCGTAATCCCTGAACAGCTTTCGGAAGGGAAGCACCACCCCTGCTCTGCCCAAAAGCAGCGTGTGGCCAATTGAGGGCAACTCATTGCACTTTTACAGCTCCCATTCTCCACAGCCAGTAATTATTCCCCTTGCATTGCAGAGGGAGAGGCTGAATCAGCCCAAGATGACTGGCCTGGGGCCCCGGAGCAGGAATTGCTGCCGCTGTGCCCATCAGCAGAGCCCAGCGCTCCCCTGTGCTCTCGGGGGCTGCCGGTTCAGCGGGAAACCACAGCGCTGCTGGGTGACGTTCTCCCCTCCTCCCACTGAATCAGCCTTTTATTTACTCTTTGGAATGCAAAGTAACAGGACACCCTGTGTGTATTATCTCTCTCCCAATCTTTTGTAATGCCGTGGAAGTTGCCAGACCGGATTGAGCGTTTGAGATGGGGTGGTTTCGGGGTTGTCTGGCAGGAATCTGGGTGGGAGGGCACTGCCGGTGAAATTTGAATTTGGGAGTCACACTGAGAGCAGGATCCTTGAGCCACACTGCGGGAGGAAAAGCTTTAGGCACTGACTGAACCTGGTGTGGATGGATGGTGCTCCTTTGCTAGAATTCCTGGGAACTGCCTCCACCAGAAGCCTTTTCCCCCGCAGGCAGCCGGCCTTCATTTCTTATGTAAGCAGCTACGCTCTTCCCTTCTTTCACGTGGATGGCATTCCCAGGGCTGGGAGCTGATGCAGAAGGATCCTGCCTGTCCAGCGAGAGTTTGCTGCTCCTGCAGCTGATCCCTGTCTCCCCTGGGATTCTCCTGGGGTTCGAGCTCAGTGCGGTTTAGCTCTTGCAACTCGCACGCGGTTCTGACCAAGCCGGACTTGGTTCTCAGATTTCAGGGCTCTCCTTCCTCCCAAAGGCGTGTTAAAGCCCGGCTCTGCTCTTAGGATGCTGTTGTGGCCAAACTGAGACAACGTGAGGAGGGGGAGGCGACGGCTTTTCTTGGATAAACTGGTCCCAGTGGGAACAAGCAGAGACTTTGTCGCTGACTGCTGCCATCGCATGTGGGTAAGTGCCTCGAACTTTATGCTTTGTTACATTTTCAAAGTGCCTTGGCTGGGCTCAGCATCCTTCAGTACCACTGGAGGGACACAGGGAAATCTCGCCACAAAAGCACATGGCAGACAGGCTGGGAATCGTTGTTTTGTGTTTTAGGGCTGTACAGTGCCCAGAAGGAAGGGACCCGCTGCTAACACGGTGACTCTGCAACTGCTGCAGCACAGCCTGAAGGAAATGCCTATAAATCACAGAAGGAAACGCCTGTGCTTCTGCAGCAGAGAAACGGCAATCCTGGCATTATTTAGGACTCTAAACCAACAGCCTCCCAGCTACATAATATTTATATTTAGCACGTGTATTGTTTGTTGTCTTTCCCCACGGCGATTTCGTCCCCTTGTTCAAAGATTCAGTTGGGCTCGAGAATTAGTTTGTTAAATGTCAGTGGTGTGAACGACAGAACACGCTGAGTTTTCACAGCTCTGTGGAAAGTCAGGAGTTGTGGATCTTTGCAGGAGATACCAGAGTGAATCTGCCTCTTGCCCTCATCAGCCACATCCCGGAGCACGGGTGGAGATCAGTCCGTACACTGAACAGGAGAAATGTGTAGAATCCAAGGGCAGTGGCTCAGCCTGGACCAGCTGCTTTGTACCCAGGGGGGTATTAAGTCCGGCAGGTAGGGAGTGGCTGTAAAAACAGTGCTGGGCAGGGCTGGGCACCAGCGGGAGGGCTGAGTACTCTGACATCACCAGGCTGACTAACACAGCACCTTTTTGAAGGGGAATACCTCAAATCTAGGGATATTTCCTGCTGTGCGGTGGGTGGGATTCTGGCAGCTGCTGAGGGGGCAGGGAAGGCGGTGGAGGATGTATTTCTACAAGAGCCCAGAAGTTACGTTGTGTTTTTAACAACAGCGGGACCACAGAACTCACACCATCTCTTTTTTTTCCCCAAAAAAACACCCGCAAAAGGGCTGCAAAACTTATGCTCTGCAGGAGACATTTTAAAACAAAAGTGACCCAGCAAGTGACACCCCTGCGGGGTGTGATCAGTGGGCAGCTCCTGTTACACCAGAACGAGAGTTCTGGGAAATTTAAGTGTTCAAATGTGGAAAAAAGTCAGTTTCAGGGCTGTATGCAGTTGGTGTAAAGAGGTTTGGGTCGGCAGTGGGATGGCCAGTTTAATCTTGGATGGGCATATCACGTTGGTTTCGATTGTCATATATAAGATAGAAAAGGGAAGAACTTTTCCATGAAAGTTTGATCCAGATATTTTAATCTTGACTTGCTCTTGAGTGGGAGAAACCTAAATATTGGAGCGTGTGTGGGGAAATCATCTTTCCAAGAAGAGGAAAACGATGGAGTAAGCCAGTGCAGTTTCAGTGTTAGAAACCCTCTTTCAAACCTGCATTAGATCATTCCCAGAACCCCGGTCTTTGCTGCTGGTCCCTCCTTCTCCTCTCCGTTTAATATTAACCCACACAGTGCCGGGGGCTGTTGCTGATGTTTGAGCACCCCCTGGGTGCCACCTTTGGGCACACGTGCAGTTTCTGCAGCACTGCTCTGTCCTTCACTTGGCATCTGGTCTGCATTTGCCGAGAGAAGGCTCCTTCCTACAGTGCTGCAGCCTGGTTGAGGGCAGGTTTCGGGCTGGCATAAAGGGAACATTTTGCTTTGGTAGGCTCTGAGTGCACCGATGTTTTTGGGAACAGCAGAGTAAAATCCCCTTTGCAGGGGGGTTTCATAGTGTGACAGTGCTGTCACCCCGGAAGGGATGAGACCATGGGTACACAAAGCTTTTCCCAAGGAGCTGTGAATTCCTGGGTACCAGCCAGCCCTCCCGCTTCTGGTGATGAAAGATTTCTTCGGTTTCATTTCCTAAAGCAAAGCACGTGGCTGAAGGGTCCCTTGGATGACGCAGAGCTCACGCGGGACTTTTGGGCACAGCTTTTGGGGCACCTGCGGACACTTGTCCCTGTGCAGGAGGAGAAGGCGGGAGCTACAGCGGGACACAGAGCCTCGGAGGGCCCACGGGGCGTTTCCACACCTGGCAGGACAGGGAAGGAGGAGCCGGGCACGGTGCCCAGGCCGGAGCCAGCGCGCCATGGCGGCCTGAGCCCCGCGGAGCCGCCCTGGCCATGGAGCACGGCCCGGCGGCCGCCGGGGCCGGCATGAGGTACAGCGCCCAGCCGCAGGTGAGGGCACGGCGGGGGCTCCACGCAGCCTCCAGCCTTTCCCGAGCTGCCGCGGCTCCGCTCGCTCCGGCTCCTTGGAGCGTCACCGGTCAGGGCTGACCGGGGCGGCTCCGCATCCCTCGGGAAGGGGGGGATTCCAGCTCGCAGGAGAAGCTGTTTGGGGGACGGTGCCGAGCTCGGCGGGGCAGGAAAAGCGAAACCAGCTTTGGGAAAGTGGAAATCTCCACCCATCTGTGGTGGTGTTGGATCTCCTCGGTGTCGGCGCTGCTGTCGCTCCCAGGGTTTTGATTTCGCCTTAAACTGGGCTCTGGGGTTGGGACTAAAAGGAAACTCGGCGCAGGCGAACTGTTTGCAGTGCGTGGGGGCCGGGTTGTTCAGCAACAGATCCAACTGAACCTGTAAGAGCATTGGAAGGGCTCATTTTAACGCAGGGCTGTGGGGCTTTGCTAATTAACCTCTGCTTTATCAGTGTGTTTGGAGACCGGAGCGAGTTTAAACCACAGTCTTGGCTTTTTTATGTAGGTCTTCCTGGCTGAGGGCTGGGCAGGGCCTGGTGGGTTTGGGTTGCACCTCCAGAGCCTGTTCTGTGCCACAGAGCTGTTTCAAACCAGGTTTTAGGTTAAAGCAGGACAGCAGCACTTCCCAGCTCACCTGCAGGCTTTGGGTGTCTCCAAGGCCTGATTTAGTGGTTGTTATCTGGTAGCAACAAAGGAGCTGCCATTCTAGCACTGATCAGAAAATTGGCCTACAGCAAGAGACGTTTCCCTTGCCTCCAGCTCTGCTGTCCAAGGTGTGCCAGGGCCATGGGCACTGCCAGGAGTGGGAAGGAGATGCTCTCGCTGATACGGTTCAGCTGGAGCTCCTTGTTCCCAGCTGGGTCGGGGTGACATTGTTGTGTGACATGATCTTCCCTGCTTGCCTTGTTCTCCTGGCAGGGGGTAGGTTTGTGCTCCGGTGTGTCTTTGTTGCAGGGCTGAGGGCTCCAACGAGTCCCTTCCCTGGTTCTGGATCACTTCTCCCCCTGCATCAGTGCAAGAGGGACTGATCTGATCCAGGAGGACTTCCCTGAAGATGGTGTCTGCCCTCCTGGCAGGAAACAGCCTGAGGAATTTGTCCCTCGTGGACTGGCTGTTGTCGGACTTGGCCCCCTATAAACACGACAGTGGAGGAAATGCGTTTTTGCCATGTCTGTCTCCTCCTGCGTCGGGGAAGGAGCTGGGACAGTTCTTGGGCTGAGGAGAAGCTGCTCGTCTTCCTTGGGAAGGTGCAGAGTGTCTCTCTGGGGTAGTGGCTGGTGGGTGAGCTGCTGCTCAGGCCAGTTTGGCTTCTGTTGGTGCCAAAGGCAAACAGGGATAAGGAAGACATGATGAGAAAAGGGCTGAGGCCAATTGAGAGTTCACCAGACCTTTGCTCAGCAAACAAAAGTTCACTTTGTAAAACCCTTGAGGGAGCAGCGAGAGTGTCTTGAGGGCCTGGCTGTGGGGAAGGTATTGGAGCAAAGTTCTCCCCTTGCCCAGGGTAGAATGTGCCTTTTCCATCCAAAGGCCACGGAATAGACAGGCAAATAACAGCCTGTGTTATCTGGGCCATGGGCTGGGGTGGAGAGGGAGCAGCCTACAGGGATGGGTTTGCCAGGCAGAGGCTTTGCCCTGTCAGGGGTGCTGGTGTTTTCCTTGCTCTTGGATCCAAACATTGAAAACTGGAGGGCCAGATCCACCTCAGAACTGTAGGGGCTGGTGAAGAGCGTGAGTGAAATGTCAAGAGGAGCGTTTGATCCACGTCTGGGGTGCAGCTGCTTTAGTTCAGCTGCTGGAGGCAGTTTTGTTTTCCAGACAGTGCTGTCTGTACCAGGAAAGACATATGAGTGATTTAAATAAGCTGTTTGCATCTGTGGCATGTTTCTTTCAGCTCTTGGGACATCAGTGTGTTGTAAGGAGGAATTTCATGGCTCATAGCTACACGGATCAGGGCTGTAATGTAGCTTTATTCCCCACTTCTTCCCAAGAATTGCTAAGACTTAAGTGTACAGTTCTTTGCTACCACAGACACACAAAAGTGTGGTGGCTTTTTCTGAGCTGCTGAGATGCAGGACACAGCTGCAGTGATAAGCCTGGAGCGGGGCTCAAGCCAAGCCTATGCTGTCTCTGCAAACATTAACTTGAGTTTCTTCTGTAATAAACCCAAAGGAATTTGGTTTCTCGTATGACTCAGGGTGGTCACAAGACAATCGAATGCTGTAGAGGGTTTAGCTCAAAATTGGTGCGTGAAGTAGGTGTGTGTGACATATCTTTCACTGTTGGCACCTGCCCTCCCTGCTGGGACATACACAGTCTGGAGGATTCTGGCCTTGAGTTCTTGCCCCATATTCCCTGTTTATTCATCATTTTATAGCTCCATTGCCCTTAATACAGAACTGGAGACGAAAAATAACACATTGGCAAAGTTTCTTCAGTGCATTACTGCCCGTGGTGGGGCAGCACTGCGCGAATACGCCTTGGGGAAGCTTCGCTCTCATGCTGCTTTCACGTTATTTCTTTATCAAGAGTAAGAGGACAAGTGAAGAGATGATTCTTATCAGATCTTTTTTGCAGCAAGAATTGGTTCAGGAGTTGATTCAAGAGTGGTGTAGCTGTACTTGAGCTCCTTGGGTGAAGTGAGTTGCTGCTGTAAACACCATGTGTCAGCAGCTTTTGGATTTGTTTCACTACTTCTTGTGAGAAATAGGCTGTTTCCCCTCATACTTTGGCTTTCAGTGTGATCCAGGAAAACTCAGGTTTTGAAAATCTAACTTTCTTGGCTCTTTTTGCTACACAAGCCCACCCTGTTGATCTCAAAGCTGGGGCGTCCCAAGCTCTGAGCCCATGTCCTGAGCTGCTTGATCAGCCGACAGGTTTCATTCCTCTCGTTTCTCATGTGGTATTTGTTTTAGTTTTTATTGAACACCACCTGAGGCGGGTGTGGCTGGAAAGAGGGAGGTGGGAATTGCCTCTTGGACGCATGGACTAGGATCTGCAGGGTGTAATTACCCTCAAGAGCCTAACAGAGTCTCGTGACTCTGCTTCATCTCAGACCTCCCCAGGCCACCTCCAACGTGGCATTTTATGGGTTTCTTTTCTTGACTGTGTATATTGGTGTCAGACAATGGGTTTTTTGCTGTCAGACTTGCTTTGATTGCACACCTGCTCCTACCTTCTGTGATCTGTGCAGCTTTGGCCCTGTGGCAGACCAGCTGAGTCTGGAGTTGGGAAAGGTCAAGGGAAGAAGCTGAATCTCGTAGTCTGGTTCTATACAAACAAGTTATCTGGTGGTGATAAGGGACAGATGAAACTAATGGTCGGGAGCCCAGTCCTTTTGTGATTCGGGGTCCTGTGAACAGATGCAGACACTGAGGGAGAGATGGAGCAGCTGCTTTGGATGAGAGGGGAGCAGTGAGGATTTTGGGTGCCTGGGACACATCACATCGTCTTGCTGGAATTGCCAAACAAGCCAGAAACTAGCCTCTGTGGGGGATGCTCATCCCAGATAGACCACTGCTTTGTATACATCCCAGGAATCTTCTTACTCCGTGGCATGTCGCAGCGTTTCCATGATCCCCCTTTTGAGAGAGAGGATCTCTCTGCTTTCTGGGAAGATCTCCAGAACTGACTGTGTGGCCGTTCCCACCATCCCTGTGTGCCTGCTGAATTTCCTGCTGACAGAATTAGTCACTTCTGCATCTGGTTTGTCCAGTCTGGCAGAGCACAGTTAAAAATACATTGTGTGGCTTACGGAGGAGGAGTGGGAGGTCTGCTTTTCACAGGAATGAGCTGGGACTCTGCATGGAGGAATTGTGTACAGGAGCCCTCTGAGAGCTCTATAAATCTGTGAGTGCTCCTTTTCCAACTTTCCTTATGAAGTCAGTACTCCAGGGGAAACTGAGGCATGGAAGAACTAGGGCAGTGTCTGCCTGACCCTTTCACTGGATTGGCATGTGGCTTTCCTGCCACTGTGACCAGAACCCTCCAACCCTGCCGTGGCAGTGCCAGTGAGGGCTGAGCGAGGAGGAGCAGGAGGAAGTAACTGCTCCAGTGACTAAGACAGAGAGAATATCAAGGGAGGTTTTCTGTTAATAATGTTTATTGGAGCAGTTTCCTCGAGAAGGGCGAGAGAGTCAGACCTTGAGTCACTTCGGGCTAGAGATGGTTTCTGCAGGAACCATGGACAAGGTGAGAGCAGGACATGTTCAGCTCCTCTTGGTTTAGAACTACTGCATTGGGCTGTTCTGAAGACGTGAGGGAAATGTGCAGCAGCCATTAACTAAAGGAGATTAACATTGTAGTCATTATTTTCTTGGTTTAACTATGATCTTTGAGCCGGCCTTGCCTGTGATTCTATCTGGTCTCCACTCAGCTCAGAGGATGGTGACCAGGAATTTTTCCCCAAAGCAGGAGTGGTGGCAGTGAAGGGAATGTGGAGCACAGGGGTTGAGGAAGGCAGAGGCTGAGCCACTCGCTTTGGGCTCAGACAAGTCTGGTCCTAAGGTCAAACGGGTGTTTTTTGTGCTGAGCGTGGGCAGGGAGGATTCAGCCTCTTACTCAGAGGTTGGGACACGGGGCCTCGTCTGAGACCTTCCCGCAGGGCCTGATTCAGCATTCCAGTTGTGTTTGGGGGATGCTTCAGATCCTCGGGGTAGTGAGGAGAGAGTTTGCAGGAATGGCTCTTGCTTACCCAGGCTGTGGGTGAGAGCTCCTCAAAGCAGCTTCACACAAGTGTCAGCGTTGGCCGGGGAACATAATGGCCTCCATAAGGTTTGGGATGGGAGAGGACGAGAGCTGGAATACGAAACAGAGGGCAGGGAGGGAGGGAGGGAAACCTCTTTGGATCCGGTCTCGTATCTGCCTCCAATCACTGGGTAATTTCTGGCAGGTAACAGTGTCAGTGGCTGCTTGTGCACCTTGTACAGGAGGAGAGACAAAAATAAGCTCCCCAGGAGTCCCCACACTCCCGTCGTTTCTCTTGTGCTGTGGGTGTTGCTGCTGTCTCACCTTTGGAGCAAGAGCAAACTGACAAAGGTGTGCTGTAAACTCACAGGTTTCATCCTTATTTTTTCCAAGAAAAGCAGAGGAATTGTCTACAGAAAGATCAGATGGTGAGTTTTCCTGCCTAATTCCTTGGTCACACCTCAGCCACTGGAGTACTGCGTGTGTTTTGTGTGCGTTTGTTCATGCTGGAGGCAGAGGGAACCTCTGTTTGCCTTCTAATTTAATCCCACTGATGAGTTTCTCCCTTTAAGAGATTTTTCGTTGCAAAGACACAACCTTAGCTCAAAGAGGATGTTAAAATGCATCAGCCCCAGTGTTGTGCAGCCTGGCCTTGTACAGCAGCAGCTCCTGCTTGCCACTGAGCCCTATTTTTTTCTGGCAGTTTGGTGAAACTCAAGTTTGGGAATTCTACAGAGTGTCCCCTCAGCAGAAGGGTTTTCTATTGGAAAATAGGGTTTTCTTTGTGATTCTTCCTCACTGCCCCCAGGAAGTGTGGGGAAGTTGCTGCTGTGTGAACAGCTACATCATTTAAGCCCCTGAGGTGGTTTTCTTGCCACAGGCTCCTGCAGATGTTAATAGGGAATTAAATACTTTGCTTTCTGCTACCAACAGCAATGTCTTGGAAGTCCTGGGAAGGCTCAGCACTGGGAGCAGCCCCACGGTGGGAGAGGGGAGGTGCTTGCAAGATTTGTGGCCAATTTCTTCTCTTTACCTGGTTGGGGGGGTTTATTGCATGATTGGAAACCTGAGGGGAGCCAGATGGCTGTTTGGAAGACAATATGTCAAACTTCAGATAGTCTTGACTTTGACTGAAGAGTTTCTTTATTTAGGATGTCTGTATGTATTTAAGCTTTATTTTGCATCTTGACCGTTTTAAACTTTCCTTGGGTTATGTTGTCAAGCTTTTCCTGTGTGATCACAGAGGCCAAACAGCATTCAGAGTATTCCCAATGGGATTGTCCTCTGTGGCCCTGCTACGTCTGTTTATTCTGGGGATGGAAACAGTTCTTTCAGCCCAGCTTTAGGCAGTAAATCCCACAAATGAATGAAGGTTCCTTCCCTGTGTTGCCAAATGATAAACTCAGAGGATTTTGAGAGCAGGTGATGTGAAAACTGGTTTGTTGCTCTGGTCGTGGTGGCCTTCTGGTGTTTGCAGAGGATTAAACTTGTAGTCCTTAACAAAAACTCAGGGTAAGGTGCCTGTAACTTCAATTTCTGTTGAGAAGGGCCCCGGGCAAATACCACAGGGAGGAGGGGCTGTGGTGGGTTGTGGGAGGTGGGAGGAGAGGACAGGGGTTGGGTGAAGAAAAGGCCAAAAGGAGTGGGGGAATGGTGCAAGTGGGAGCTGGGCTTTCCTGCCAGGTGAGGCTTGGGAAAGATAAGATAGTGAAGCACATAAGGGAAGTGCAGTGAGGTTGCTTGAGTTTGCATGAGAATGCAGAAGGCTTTGTCAACAGCATCCCCTTTGCTGATTGTTTTTCCTAGAATCACAGGCTGGTTTGGGTTGGAAGGGACAGTTAAAACTCACCTTGTTCCACCCCCTGCCGCTGCCAAGGGCAGGGACACGTTCCGCTAGACGAGGTTACTCCATCCTGGCCTTGGACACTTCCAGGGATGGGGCAGCCACAGCTTCTCTGGGCAACCTGTGCCAGGGCCTCACCACTCTCACAGGAAAGGATTCCTTCCCAATATCCCATCCAACCCCATCCTCTGCCAGTGTAAAGCCATTGCCCCGTGTCCTATGAAGCCATATCCCCCTTGTCCCTATTTTTTCTGACCGTTAGGGGCTTGTGACATTTGCACCAAATGAACACGAGCCATTAGAGTAGGTTTGTGTCAGCTCTGGGCTGGGAGAGGACAGGCAGTGTCTGACCCAGGGTCATGTCTGTGGGGCAGCCTTACCCCTTCCGGGGCACAGGGGGGTGTGTGATTGCCATGGATTTGGGTGAGTCAGCCCTTTGTGTCCCTGCTGTCATCAGAGCCCAGGGAGCTGCTGGATGCCTGGTAAGGGGAAAATGGGAGGGCAGTGAGCAGAAAGCTGAGGGATCCCTACGGTTTGGGCTGTTTGCAGCAGGTACGGAGCCCTTCCTACCTGAGAGAGGCACAGAATGAAAGTAGAAGATGTGGTCAGCTCTGCCCACGAGGGTTTGCCAGCTCTGGGAGGACAGGAGGTGCCAGGGTGGATCCAGGCCCCTCACATCAGCCTGTGCCAAGGATGCTGTGTGGCATCCTCTGAAAACATCTGGATCTGCAGCTCTTCTGACTCCCCCTGGGCTGGAGATGCAGGTACATGAGCAGGGCAAGAATGGAGGGAAGGAACCAAAGGCTGGAGAAAGTGAAACCCCAGGGAACCGAGGGTTTCACAGCTGATGCCACACAGGCCTTCCTCTTCTTCACCCAGCCCAGTGTGGGGTAGGTGGAAGCAAGAGCTGTGTGATGTGGGTGTCATTCCTCCTCTTTTTGGGATCTGCTCTTCCACATCTTGTCCTGAAAGTCTGACTGCCTGTGGTCTGTGGGGCAGACCACCAGCTGTCTTGTGTGTTCAGCTTAGTATTTTTGGTTTGTTTCTTTTCATGGGTGTTTCTGCTGGATGGGAGATTCCAAGCAGAAACACAGGAGGGCCGTTGGCCCAGGAGACATCACAGAGCACTGTGAAAATGTTCAGGGAGGAAGTGGCTTGATTTCTTCTTTTAGAGAAATGCTATTTATAGTGTGCTGTGCCCCACAAGCTGCAGTGACACACCTTCCACCAGCAAAGGGGTGAATTTTTCTCTGCCGTTTCATCTGCTGGCAGGCACATCTCAGAGGTTGTGGGCTTGTGACCTGCCATGGTCACGGGAGGGTGTGTGGACGTGCCCCTTGAGCGCGTGACCTTGTGTTAGGTCCAGAAAGGAATTAGGTGTGTGCAGAAAAGCAAAGGAGAAGCCTTCAGGGTGCTGTGGGGTGTCTGTGGAGCTGCGACGCCGAGGCTTGCCTGTGCCTTTTCCCCTCATTGCTGGGGAGTTGCCGCGTTCCCTGTCCACAAACCTGCTCCAGGCTGCTCTGTGGTTCCAAACCAGGCTTTGGGAACAGCCGTCTCACCGTCCTGCCTTCTTTCCTCTCCAGGACATGAACCACCTGGACGAAGGGGTGGAGTTCCTCCCTGCCATGAACTCCAAGAAGGTGGAGAAGCGTGGCCCGAAGCGACACGTGGTCGTCACCGTCCTGGTTGTGGTTTTCCTGCTTGTCTCCCTCACCACTGGCCTCCTGATTTGGCACTTCAAATGTGAGTGTGACATCAGGAGGGTGGTGGCATCGAGGGTGATACCCTGGTGTTGTTACCAGCTTTTTTACCTGGTGTTGCTCACATGTGCCCTTCCTAGCTCTGGGAAGGCTCCAGGAGGTGGGAGGACACCACTTCCACCCCCCTGCCCCGATTGCTGTCACTGGGGACCTGCTGTGCCATAATCCCAGCCCTCACTGCCCTTCCTGACCCTGAACTCTTCCCTTCCAGACAGGAACGCGCCCGTCCGGAAGGTTTTCAATGGCCACTTGCGGGTTCTGAACTGGGAATTCCTGGATGCCTACGAGGACTCCAGCTCTCCAGAGTTCAGCATGTTGGCCCAGAAGGTGAAAAGCACGGTAAGAGGCTTCTTGCATCCCTCCTCCTGCAAACAGGAATTTTTCTCTTTCCCTGTGGCCATGGGGATATTTCGTGTAAGATTCCTTGGAGCTTCCTGGCTCCTCTCAGCTTTCCTCGCTCCCTCTGACACACTGATTGGGAGCAGGGATATGCCTTGGAGCTGGGTCTTGGCATCCCAGCTCCAGCCTGGTGCCGTAGGAGCTGCCAGGGCACATCCCAGGGTCAGTGATGAATCAGGGCTGGGAGCTGAGGCAGGAGGGTGTCTGCCCTGCATGCTGAAGCCGTGGCTGGTCTTGCCTCTCCCCTCAGAGTCAGGGATTTGTGCTTCCCCCGGGAAGAGCGGGGAGAGCTGAGTCAGAGGAGGCTGTGCTATGCTGGGTCTGGGCTCTTCTGGGACTCTCAACTTTCCTTCTTCCTCTCTTTGGCTCTGCAGGTTCCTGCAGCCAGGGATGCCGGGTATGTGCCCTGATTTTCCACAGTGGGCTTGAAGCTCTGTCTGTCTGTAGCCTTTCCTCCTTCCTCACTTCTAGACGTGCTGAACCCTCCCTTCAACCCTTTCAGGTGGAGGAGATATACGGGAATCATGCAGATATTGGCCCTTACCACAAAGAGACAGTGATCACTGCCTTCAGGTGAGTGTTCAGTGCTGCCTGAGCCAGGTCTGAGAGTGGAGGAGGGCAATGCTGGGATATCACACAGATATTTACCTTCATTCCCGGGGTGCTGTGGGTGGAGGCACCCAGTAGTTACCGTGAGTGACACAGGAAAGGATGGGCAGTGAAAAGCGACCCGAAAGTGTGTTGTTTTCTGGCAGATGTCCTGGGAAAATCAAGGTGTGGTGAAGTGAACTGCAGTGGGTGATACCTGGCAGCTTTGAGAGGGACTCCCCGGGGTGGCAGCGGCCTTTACTGGGCATGGTTTGCTTAACTTACCCTTGAGACTCTCCCTTCCCCATGGCTAAAATCCAAAAATGTCTCATCAAGTAGCCTGACCCCTTCTTCTAGTGGTACTTGAGCCTTCCCATGTCTGTCCTTGCCCTCAACCCAACAACTGCCCTTCCCACAGTGAAGGCAGCGTCATTGCCTACTACTGGTCCGAATTCCTTGTCCCCAAGTACCGGGAGCAGAGCTTGGACAGGGCGATGGCCGACAAGCAGAGCCTGGTGCAGAGGTGGAACCCCCGCCTGCGAAACCCCCTGCTGAAGGTGGAGTCGGTCATCGCTTTCCGTGAGTGTTGGCTCCACCGTCCCTGGGCCTCCGCGTGGGACTGGGGGGATATGTCACTGGAGAGGGAAGGTGCTGGCCACAGCCCTCTTCTGGGGACCTTCAGACAACCCTCAGGGTGGGTGTAAGGACCTGGATTTCACAGCATGGCTTAATGGGATGTACAGACTGAGGAAGGCTGCACAGACCTGCTCTGTGTTCTCCTCTGAGCTGAGTGCAGAGGGACAGGGGTGAATCCTCCATCTGCTGAGGAAAAGCTCAGTCCCTCAGCTCCCCAGAGCCTGGGCAGGAGCAGCCTGCCCTGTCCAGCCTGCAGGGAGAGACCCCACAGGCAAGGCCAGATCAGTGCAGGCCCTGGGGACGACCTCAGCTATGTGCCCAGGGATTTTCCATAGCCCAAAGGATGACACCAGCTCTGTTTTCTCCTGCAGCTGTGGACCCCAGCATAGCTCACTCGGCCCGAGACAGTAAGTACAGTTCTTTAATCTCAGTGGCCTCTTTAGGGTGGTGATTTCCCTTGCAGGATGGGGAAGGGTCTGGAGAGGGGTGCTCTGCATGCAAGGCAGACCCCAGTGTGCTCCTTGGAGCTGGTGTGGGGTCAGACAGAGTGTGGCACAACCGTTATCCAGCAAGCATGTTCCCTGCAGAGGCATCTGCTCAGGGACAGCCTGCAGGCAGAGGAGGAATTAGTCTCTGCATCCCAGGGAAAGGCAGGGCAGAAGCTCCTCGTTTGCCTTGTTTCCTGGTTTTAAGCCCAGCTGGAGCCACTGTTCTCATTCGCAATCCAAAATGCAGCACTGTAACAGCTACTGAGAAGAAATGACCTGTACCCTGGCTGGAACCAGGACACCTTGCTAACTGTTCCCTGCTCTCCGGGCAGACAGCTGCATGTTCTCCCTCCACGCCAAGGAAGGGCAGGTCACCAGTTTCACCACGCCGGGCTTCCCCAACAGCCCGTACCCCAACAATGCCCTCTGCTACTGGGCACTGAGGGCAGATGCCAGCTCCAGGATCAGCCTCACCTTCAGGACCCTGGAGCTGGAGCCCTGCAGAGATGACAGTGACTACATCAAGGTCTATGACTCCCTGAGCCCCGTGGAGCCCCACACTTTGGTCAGGTCAGTGTCCCCGGGATGTTCCTGTACAGCACTGAGCACTGAGATTCCTGCTGGGACCTGAGCTCCTGTCCCTGCTCGGAGCTGACCTGTGCAGCTGTGCCTCATGGATTCTGTCCTTTGCTTCCTAGGCTTTGTGGGAATTACGCCCCGTCCTACAACCTGACCTTCCTGTCCTCCCAGAACGTCATGCTCATCACATTGGTTACCAACAAGGAGGGGCGATTCCCTGGCTTTAAGGCTGAGTTCTTCCAGCTCCCAAAGATGACAGGTGAGCAGAGCCCTTGGCCTGTTTCCCCCACCTCTCCCTGCCAGGGGCAGCTGAACAGGGAGGTGGGTGTGGCTGCGGTCAGTTTGTCAGGGATGTTTCCAGGGCTGGAGCACCTGGAAACAGGTCACATCTTGGCCTTGCCCACAGTGCTCTTGGCTGCTGTAATGATGTCCCTGAGGAGGCCAAAATAGGTGTTACGTTGGGTTAGACATGCAGATTGATGTATGCAGGAAGCACCTAATTGATCTCTTGGGTTCTCTCAAGCCTTGGAGCAGAGCTGGTCTCTCCAGAGGGTGACTTAACCTTGCTAGACACTGTTGCCTCTGCCTCCCTTCCTGCCTCGGGTGACAGCCAGCTGAGGCTTGGGCAAACCACATCTCTGAATCTCTAACCTGTTTTCATCTTGTGTTTATCTTTAGCCTGTGGTGGGACCCTGAAGGGAGAGAGTGGCACCTTCACGACTCCCTATTACCCAGCACACTACCCCCCAGACACAGACTGTGTGTGGAACATTGAGGTGAGGTGGGCCCTCTCTGTCCCTTCATTAGGCTGTCCAATGACTCTGGTCGTGCAGACGCAGTCCAAGGGAGCTCGCAGCAGCTGCTGCTCAGAGGCTCTGAATCTGGCATGGCTGAGGGAGGTGTTCAGAGCTGGGGGCAAAGGCTGAAGAGGCAGTGAGAGGCCTGAACCCCACGTGACACTTATAGTAGCCCCCCGAAAAACTGTAGCTTCACACGAAAAGCATGAGAGTGGGAGCTTTGGGGCAGTCCAGTCACTGGCTGGTGACCAGAGGTCTGGCTTCCGCCCCCTCTGTGTGCCTGTTCCATCAGAGATCCTGCAACTGGGGTGGCTCATAGTGACTTTTATGAAGGTGTTTCTTTTCCTTCTGGAAAACTGACTTCTTCCTGTTTTCAGTTATCTTCTATCCTCTTCCCATGAAGCTTATTCCCTTTTCCTTGCTCCAGAAAACAGCATCCCCACTGACTCTGCTTGCTTTTGCAGGTTCCCTCTATAAAGAATGTGAAGGTGCGTTTCAACATGTTCTTTGTGCTGGAGCCCGGGATCCCCGTCAGCTCCTGCACCAAGGACTATGTGCAGATCAACAGCACAAGGTGGGTTGTCAGGTGCTCTCTGACCCATGGAGGGGCTTTGTTTAGTAACACAGAACTTTGTGCTTTCCTTAAACCTGCTGTGGGAAGTGTGCTGGTGCTCTTTAGGATGGGATGAGGCAGGAGGGTGCTGGGATTTACCCTGTGGTGAGAGGGGAACCCCAAGCTTGGGGATGAGACCCAGCCGCAGCTGAATCCCCCCAGATTCTGTCATGGCACATGGCTTATGTGAGGGAAGGCAGAAACTTCTGGGATGGGTTTGCTTGAATGAGCAAATCTCTGTTCTCAGGACAGTTCCGTTGTGTTCTGTGATGCATTTCCTGATGTATTGGCCATGTGCTGTTACACAGCATGATGGAACCTGGGCCAGACAACTTGGTACTGCACAGGGACATGATTAGTCTTGTTTTGCAAATGTTTTGGGCAAGGAAGCTGACCCTGCCTCAGAGAGAGTGTTCTGAGTAGCAGCACTTGCCTCTACAGTCCTGAGTTCCTGCAGTGCTGCTTGTGTACATGGTCACACCTGCCTGTGGTGGGATGGGATCCTGCACAAGTCCAGCATATCTGAGGTCAGACACATCACTGAGGCAGGCAGGGATGTGGAAAAACTTGTTCACAGTCGTTCTTAAGGTCACAAGCTGGTGTTTGCAACTGGCTCAAACCTACTGTGAGTGGCAGCAGAATTTGGACCCTGAGACCTGGCAGTTTGTGCTGGGATCAGACCTGCTCCCTGCTCTCCTGCCCCCTCAGCTCTGTGCCGATGGGACGTCAGGGATGGAAGGAAGTTTGCTACAGCACTTGACTCCCCTTTGCCCTGCAGGTACTGTGGGGAGCGCTCCCAGTTCGTAGTGGCCAGCAGCACCAACAAAATCCAGGTCCGGTTCCACTCAGACCAGTCCTATACAGACACGGGCTTCTCTGCAGAGTACCTGTCTTACGACTCCAGCGACCGTGAGTTGGAACCCTGGGGCTGGGGGAGAAACTGATTTCCCTGAGATCCAGAGCTGCTCCTCCTTGCTTCCCTAGCCTTTTCCAGGGGCATAGCAGCTTGTCTTATTTTACTGCAAACCTCATTGTGTCCCTGCTATGTTCTGCTGGAGGCAGGCACAGGGAGCACTGTGTGCTTTGGGGAGGTGATGTCGAGGGGACACCTGGAGGGCTCACGTGCGGTTTTACTCCCTTCTCCCTCCCAGCCTGCCCTGGCAAGTTCACCTGCAACACGGGTCGCTGCATCGACCGGAGCATGCGCTGTGACGGGTGGCTGGACTGTGTGGACGGCAGCGACGAGAGATCCTGCAGTAAGTCCATCCTTGGTTTCCCTTTGGCATGGCATGGCATGGGAAGGGTCATGATGCCCTGGGGTGGTGTTCTGGGGGTATTTGTTCTGGGCAGTGTGCCTCGGTGCTGCCTGGAACCAGCGCTGCCACTGTTCTCCAGACTGCAGTGAGAGGCACTCGATGTGGGATCTGTTTGGGATCCTTTCCCAGCCTAGGAGCTGTGAATTCCTGCTAATCCGGCCCTCTCCCAGTGGCATCTCTCTCCATTTCCAGTCCCAGTCAGCTGGGAATGTGTTTTTCTGTGTAATCCTCCTGGTTGTGGGTTTGACTGAGCTGGGTGTTGTGAAGGGACACCTTTTGTTACCCAACCGGGCAGGCTTTGCAGAGCACATCTGGAAAACCTGTGGGATACATGGAGTTGTGTCTTTGTGCAACAAGTTTTCCTCCTGAATTAGCAGAGCTGTCCTGTAGTTAGTGTTACTGTCCAGGGTCTGCGGTTCATTAGAGAGGATGGAATCCCCTAGATTGGGATCTGGTTCCCAGGGGAGTGGTAGTTTTCTGAGGAAGAGTGGCCCATGATCAGGGTTTCTCAGGTGCTTTCTTGCTGCTTGTAGCAAGTGCTTTGCTTCAGTTGTTGCCTGAGGCTGTCCTGCAGTGATGTCAGCTTCAGCCTCTGCTGCCTGAGACAGGACAGTTCCAAATGGTTTGGTTCTCCAGAAAAATGGAAATACTGTGCTGTAGCCCGAGTGCGTCGTGTATCTATGTACATGTGCACGGTCTCGAGCTGTTTGGTGGGTTCCCGAGTGTTTGCACACCCACTGGGAGAACTGCCATGGTGGATGGGTCGCTGGTGACTCCACAGGTGCCTTTGCAGGTCTCTCCCCTGATTTCTAGCATTGGAAGGGACTGCCCAGGGAGGTGATGGAGTCCCCATTCCTGGAGATGTTTAAGACATGGCTGAACATGGCACTCAGTGCTCTGGTCTGGGTGACAAGGTGGGGATCGGTCACAGGCTGGACTCGATGGTCTTGAAGCCCTAATGATTCTGTGATTCTCACTGCCCTTTTCCAGGCTGTACTGAGCAGCAGTTCAGGTGCCAGAATGGTTGGTGCAAGCCCAAGTTCTGGGTTTGTGACAACGTGAACGACTGTGGTGACAACAGTGACGAGCTGCAGTGCAGTGAGTGACTCGCTGAGGGCTGACGTAAAGGGGACTGGGAGTGTGGGGGCTTGTGGGATGGAGGGAAGCAAGTGCTGTGCTGGAAATGAGTGGGCAAGAAACCCAAAATAACAGCCAGGCACGGGGCATGGCAAGGACTCATCTGATGCAGCCTCCTTGAGCCCCGAGCGAGAGCTTGGAGGAAAGAAGGATGTGCAGAGGTGTAGGAAACGTGGGTTTTGGGGAAAGAAAGGACTGAGTAACTGGGGGGTGGTGTGCAGTTTGGAGAAGAAGAGATTGGAGACACAGGATGCTGGAGCTGCAGAGGCTTTACTTGGGGAAGGCAGTAGACACAACTGTGTGTCAGAGTGCTGCAGGATTCCTGCCCTGCCCTCAGGAGCTGCTCTCTGTCCCCAGGCTGTGCAGCCGACAGCTTCAAGTGTGACAACGGGAAGTGTGTCCCCAACGCACGGAAGTGTGACGGGAAGGATGACTGTGGGGACGGGAGCGACGAGGGCAGCTGCAGCACAGGTGAGGGTGGACTGTGGGGGCACCTCCCTCGGATGCAGCCTCTGATGGATTTCTTGGTGGTTGGGCATCCTGGCGTGTGTTTTCTCTCATGGGGTTGGCATGTCCTGGAGATGGTGGGGAAGAGGTGATGGGCTCCTGGGCGGTGTGACCTCCCGAGAACTGGGTCTGACCCCTGTCTCTCTGTCCTGCCTGCAGCAGGTCAGACAACAGTGCCCTGCAAGGAGTACACGTACAAGTGCCGCAGCGGGCACTGCATCAGCAAACAGAACCCTGAGTGCGACGGGGAGCAGGACTGCGAGGACAACTCTGACGAGGACAACTGCAGTGAGTGCCCTGGGAATGGGGGGAACACTGGATTCTAGGCCGGGCCTCTTAGAGAAACACCCCAGTGTGGCAGAGAGAGCCTCTGGGTATTTCTGTGCGGTGGCTTGATCTGGAAATACCAGGATGTATTCTATATCAGCCTGGGGAGTGTCTGCGTTGTTCAAGATGGGGAATACAGGAATATCTGCACATTTATGTATTTAGGAAGTAAATATTATAGCTAATGTAGCATCAGCCCTCCCTGACATGAGTAATGGGGCACTCGTGCTGTCAGATATCCCCAAGGAACAGAGGGGAGGTATGGAATCAGAACAGGAGTAACCAAGCACCCCTTTCCTTCCCCACCCCAGACTGCGGGACCCGCTCCTACGTCAGGAAGTCACGGATTGTCGGCGGGCAGAACTCGGACGTGGGAGAGTGGCCATGGCAGGTCAGCCTGCACGTCAAGGGCCAGGGCCACATCTGTGGGGCTTCGCTGGTCTCGGAGAGCTGGCTCGTGTCAGCAGCTCACTGCTTCCTGCCCCTGCAGGGCATCAGGTACAGGAGAGCCGGGTCCGTCCCTTTTCAGGCATTTCAATAGGAAACCACCAATTTTGAGAGGCATTTCTTGAGGAAACTGTTTAAGGCAGCGAGCTGTGAGATGGGGCCTCACCCTGTGTCTCGTGCCCTGTGCAGGTACTCGGACCCCAGCCTGTGGACAGCCTACCTGGGCCTGACCGACCAAGGCGACCTCAGCGGCCCCAACGTGCAGACACGGAAGATCAAGCGCGTCATCTCCCACCCCTTCTTCAACGACTACACCTACGACTACGACATTGCCGTGCTGGAGCTGCAGAGCCCCGTCACCTTCTCGGCCGTCGTCCAGCCCATCTGCCTGCCCGATGCCACCCACAACTTCCCCGTGGGCAAGGACCTGTGGGTGACTGGCTGGGGAGCGACCGCGGAAGGAGGTGAGCGCTGGTGTGGGAATTTGGGACTGCACTTACGTATTTTATATAGTTTTCCCAGAGAAACTGTGGCTGCCCAATCCCTGGAAGTGTCCAAGGCCAGGTTGGACAGGGGTTGCAGCAACCTGGGCTAGTGGAAGGAGTCCCTGCCCATGGCAGGGGGTGGAACAAGATGAGCTTTAATCCCTTCCAGACCATTCTGTGATTCTATGATTTTTGTGTTTCTTGAGGGTAGAAAAGTGGGAGCTGCTTCAAAATATGTATTTTACTTACCCTCACAGGCACTGGAGCCTCCATCCTGCAGAAGGCAGAGATCAGGCTCATCAACCAGACTGTGTGTAACCAGCTCCTGACGGACCAGCTGACGCCACGTATGATGTGTGTGGGGATCCTGACTGGGGGTGTGGACGCCTGCCAGGTAGGGCAGCACTTGGAGTTAGTGCTCTTTGCTATTTATTCGTTAGGGAGGCAGGCCATCTGCACTTATATTTACACTTTTAACCTACAACAAATGTATGTGAATCCTCCTGGATTCAGACAACGGACAGATTGGAATGGGTGCCAGCAGCAACTTGTGTCGACACATGACTTAGTCTCAAAAAGTGCAGGACTTACACTCAAAAACATCTGACCAAGTAGGAGATACAACCCCATCCAGCTTCTGGCTGTTCGTTATTCTTAGTTAGCAAGACAGACTGCTTGATTTTATAGCTGTGTTCTGGCCCTGTAACTCTTATTGCCAGACTTAAATATTTGTTTCAGGGAACGGCCAAAAAATTGTGCTGAGTTAGAATTGTTTTTGAGATGTGGAGTTTTACTGACTGATTATTTTTTGCTCAGTTTTGACTTCAACACTTTGTATTAGGACGCTGTAGGGGGTTGGTGCTCATGCTCCTGTGTGTTTGTGTGCAGGGAGACTCCGGGGGCCCCCTGGTCAGTGTGGAGCCCAGCAGTCGGATGTTCCTGGCCGGAGTGGTGAGCTGGGGGGATGGCTGTGCCCAGAGGAACAAGCCTGGAGTGTACAGCCGGCTCACCAGCCTGCGAGACTGGATCCAGCAGCACACAGGCCTCTAGGGATGGATGGATTCCTGCCTGAACACCTCTTGGACAGTGCTGGCTGGAGACACTTGGCACTGCCAGCTATGCACAGCCTCTACTGTGAACTTCAACCCTCCCTCTACCTCGCTGCGAGCGCCTGGGACTCCCTGTGCACCAGAGCTGATGGTTTGGTTCAGTCTTTAGTGTTCCCAACTTAGAAATTCATGTTTGGAGAAGTTTTTCCCCTGGTGGGTAAGCTAGTGCAGCTCCCATGAATGAGCCATCATTCAAGATTACTTATAATAATAAACTTAAGAAATAAAAAAAAAATAATTAAATTTAAAAAAAAGAAAAAAGAGACAAACACCTTTTGTTTAGAGGCAAACTTTATTGGACAGGTTCAAAAACATGCTTTCAGAATATATTCTAAGTCCTGCATTTGTTTTCAAATGGCCATCCACATGTGGTGTTCAGTTGTGAGGGGTGGAGAAGGGAGGTCTTACCATCGTTTTAGGGGGGTCCCCTTCTTGTCCCATGCTGTGGTCTTCTCCTTCTGTCCTCTGTCCAACTCAGCTTCTGGCCTGGCTGAGTCCAGGGCTGGAGGCCAGAAAGAGAGAACCCATCACTCACCCTGAGGGAAGCCATGGGAAGAGCTACTTGCACAGATGGAGACCCCAGGGCCATTGGCATCCCCACACTGTGCCTTAACTCCACTCTGGGCTGAGCTGATACAGCTTCTGCTGAGCTCCAGGTACCTGAAGCGATGGTGGAGAGCACAAAGGCTGCACTGAATCCGTCCTGGAGTGCTCCCTGCAAGGACAACATGGGTCAGCTGTGCCCACACCAGCCTTACACTCATCCTACTTTTGTAAAGAAAAATGTGACTTGTGAATGTGCTAATTTCCTTCCTCTCTCCTGTGTAGCCTGTTCCTTGCTCCAGCAGAGCCCACTCCAGTTGAGTTGAGTTAGTACCTTCCTTACCTGTAAATACATTGTTTTGTAAAACTCTCTGAAGTGAGATGCTCCAATAAACTGGGATATTTTCTAGTACTGTGCCTGTGTGGTTCTTCCTGAGCTTCTGTGCAAATGTTCCTGAGTCAGAAACCAGCAGCACAGACCCCCAGTGCTAAGAGGAAGTGGAGCTGCTCCACATAAAACACTGGAATACTGCACCCCTGTGCACAGCAGCTCCACTGTGGTGAAGAAGAGTCTAGGGAGAAATCCTCACAAAAACCAGCTGTAAGAGCTCACAGGAGAATGGTCTGTGCCCCAGCCCTCTCTGCAGAGAAACAGAGGTAAGGAACATTTTTATATCTGTGCTTACATGATGCTGCAGCAACATAAAAGAAGCATCTACTGTGGTCACTGTTGCCCAGGGAGCAGCCGTTTGCAGCACTGAGCTGTCACAGCCAATAAGGCACAGATGGTTTAATTCCAATGTCCCAGTTTGTAGGTAGCTCTGCCAGACAAGCCCCACAAAAAGCTTCCCTAAATTTGAGGTATTATGGATGATGATCCCCAGAAGTGGCCTGGGATAACAGGGTGCCATAGGAGTAAAGAGCCCCTGGCACCTGCACCCGGGGGAACTGCAGTGGGATGTTCCATCACCTGCTGAGGACAAGATCTGGTGTCTACTCACTCTCTGTTGTGCCCACACATGGTCTGGGGATCCTGCCACATCCAGAAGGATTGCTGAGCCAAGCAAGGGTGCAGGAGATGCTTTCCCAGACAGAAGTGTGAATCCTGTGCAACCGAATCTGAAAGAGAAGTGTGTTCAGACAGGTTTTGCTTTACCAAGAGCAGTGTCACTCACCACAGATCCTCTTTCCTCCCCAACAGCCCCATTCCAGGCTGGCACTGAGCACATGGGGGCTCTGAGGAAGCCAGGGGGGGCTCTGAGGGGCTGGCTCAGCCCTGCAGCCTTTCCTTGCCCTGTGTGTGCTGGAGTGCACAGACCAGCAGAGCTCCTCGGATCTCATATCACCTGCCCTGAATTACTGGGGTCGGGGGGAGATTTCCTAAATGCCTTTTTGGCTCAGGCATCAAATTCATCCTTGTTTTTGGCAGTGTATTTCCTTTAAGCCCCAAACACACACAAAACTGAGATTCAATTCCCTGGGAAGAGCACACTGGCTTCTTCAAGCAACCTCTCAGTGAACTTGGGGTGAAGAGCTCCTTCCTCCCACTGCTGTGGGCTCACAGTTTCAACACAACTCGAGGGGACAATTTCAAGCCTTGTGTAAGATCACTTGATGCAGAAGCAGAGACAAAAAACCCACTGTTTTTGTTCTTGTCATCATAATATTTCTACTGTGCAGAGGAAGAGCCTGTTGTCCCACATCATCCTCAGTCCTACACCTGCAAGGAAAGGGCTCAGGCTTCCACAGCATTTCCCTCTGGCCAAGTACAAAGGTATGATCTGGCTATCCCTCCCTTCACAGCTCTTTGTGCTCATGGAAAAGGGCAACAAGGATGGACATGGATAAAAATATTCTTACAACCAAAGCACAAATAAAGCAGCAAGCGCCATGCCTGACTCTTCTGTGTTTGATTTCAGAGCAGCAGCTGCCCCTCACTCACCCCACATTTCTCCCTCCATCCTCAGGCTCCACGGTGCAGGAATGGCTGCACCTGTACAGCATCACACTGGAAAGGAAGAGGTAACCGTGAAACCTCACTGCTTCCTTCTGGGAGGCACCTTAGAGACAGAGATACCTGCAGGCTCTGGAGGAGAGGCTGACCTGACTGCTCCCCTGCACAGATCCTGCTGCTCCCCAGCCTCACGGAACAGACAATTTCCCCTCACACATCCCAGAAAAGAGAGAAACATCCCACCAACTGGCCACCAAAGGTACACCTTGCCCCCAGGCCATCAGTACAGCAGGACTATGTGAAAGCTCAGTTCCTGCTCCAACAAGAACCAGTCCTTCATAAGGATTACAAATAAATAAATAAATAAATAATGCAAGAAATACAGAAACCCCCAGGTCCCTGAGCTCCAGCCCCACTAGATGTCCCTCTCGGCCCAGGGAAGGGCTCCTGAAGCAGCATCACGAGGAAGGAGGTCCAGGGAAGCGGGAAGGAACAGGCTGCAAGTTCCAGATCCCTCTCCCGAAGTCCAGAGAGGAGGGGGCCAGGAGGAGAAAGAAAGAATGAGCGGGCAGGAAAGGGAAACAAGCGTAGGCAGGATGGAGAACTGAGCCAGGCAGCTCAGAGCAGCTGGCCTTGCCTGCAAGGTGCCCAAGTGAGGACTCTGGGGGGAACAGCAGTTCTGAATCAGTTTGGAAAGTCCCATCCCTCAGTTAAAGGTCCAAGAGTTCACTGGAAGTCACCAGCTCGAGTTTCATTCTTGCAAACAGCAGCTCGCAGGCTCTTCCCCCTCTCTCTCAGCACTCAGAGGCATCAGAGAAAACTCTTTCACTTGTTTCATGTTAAAAGAGCCCTCTTGTCAGACCCCAGAAACTGCATTTCAGGTTGATGCAGCACACTTCTGACATCACAGGATTTCAGGAATGCAAACACAAACCAGTCCCAGTTTGTGCTCAGAGCTGGTAGGGGCAAAACACCGCTGAACAGGGGATACAAACTCAAGAGTCACATCACATGGTGGCAATGACCAGGAGTTTGTGTAATCCAGCAGTGGCTCAGGCTTGTCCCCAGGCACACAAAATACAAGGGGCTGGCATTTGTGTCTCACTGCACTGGTCATCTTAGAAACTGTGAGAAAAGTGAAGAGATCAGGGAACCCAACACACGCACTGAGGGCAATCTCTCACTCTGGGAAGCCAACACAGTCAACAGGGTCAGGAAACAGGGAGCAGAGAGGGTTTTGTGCTGCTGGGAGTTATTGGGATACCAGGGGCGGTAGGGGGGGGGGGGGGGAAGGGGGGGAGGAAAAGGTGCATCCTCTGGAAGTGAACCCAGGCAAGGCTGCCCAGAAGTCAGCTCCCCAGTGGGACTTAAAGTAGACAAGCCCCCAGGAAGGCATGCCAGATCTCTGAATTTACAGCTGATGAACCAAAGGAAGAAATCCCAAACATTGCTTGGAGAACCTTTCACACCCCCTGGCTGCCCCCATGGAATGGCAGCAAAAGGATCAGGCTGGGGCTCTGCTTCTGCACCCTGAGCCCCACATCCCTTCTCTTTTGGATACCACAGGCTACTCCAGGCACCTCTACACCCACAGCGGTCTTGGGTGCTTAAAAAGTCCTTTTGGCATCAAGGATTGTCTCCTCTTCTGCCAGTCCCCACTTCTCTGCCCCCTGCCCCTGCTGGCCCCAGGCATCGATGCTCCCTGTGAGTCTCTGGCTCCTGCACTCACTCTTGGCCCTTCCACCAGCAGATCTCCTTTGTGCTCACAAAACCAGCCCCCACTACCATCCTGAATCACATCTTTCCTCACATTCATTACACCAGGTGTTGTTCACTCCTGCAGCTGAGCATGGCAAGGTTTAGACCTCACTTCATGATCCAACACATGCACGGCCAAGCCAGTGGGGCTGGAGAGCCTGAATGTTGCCTGAGAAGTGCTAAAGAGGGGAGGAAAAACCCTCTACAGTCATTTTGGGACTTGTCTTATCTGGGAGACAACAGCCTTTCACACAGACACCTGTGCCTGTTGACCAGTTCAGCACCAGTTCCCACCAGTAACAGCCTGTCCCCTACTACTCATGAGCTCTGAAGAAATCAAGTACATAAAAACCCCATCTGTACAGTATCCAACATCTCTCACAAACCAGCAGGCTCAGGTTCTCTCTTCCTTCCTCCAAACCATTTTAGGCCTTGCAAGTGAGAAAGCAGCAAGTTATCTTTGCCCTTTAAATCACCACGGGTATTTCTGCTCTCCAGCCCCATCTGTGCCAGCGAGGAGAATCACTTCACATGCCACTGTCTGCTGCTGTTTTGTTTCCCACACGTATTCCCCAACTTGCTACTGGGGAGATGAGCAGGGGAGAAAGAGTTAAAACCAGCACAGCAGCCAGGCCTGTAAGTGGATTGTCTCCGTCATATCCTTCAACAGCAATGATCTCAATCCACCAGGCAGATTCTGCCTCTCAGTTACTCCAACTCTTGTCAGGGCTGAAGGCTCACTAAATGCTGAATGCCTCAGCCCTGCTTGGTTTCTCTGCTCAGTGACTCCAGTCTAGGTTGTGCTGCTAAACTGGGGCTCCACAGCCTGTGAGGGCAGTTCACCTCAGATCCTGGAGTCACTGGGTGAACCAGCTCCCATGTCCTGAGTGCTACAGCATCAACCAGAGAGCGAGAGGGAAACACCTTTTCTCCCCTCCAGCCCTCAGGGGCCATCAAGTGACACTATTTACAGACGTGGCAGCTGCCAGAGTTCCTGGAAAGCACCTGATCCAACACATGCCAGCAACTGTGTGGTGCAGTTGAGAGACATCTCAGGAGAAATCCAGGGCTGAGAGAGCCAAGTGGGGGCTGAGGGGTGCTGGATGGAGACTCTGGCCAGGTTTGGGAGCACAGACTTTGACAGAAAGGCTGTAGTAGAAGTGCTCCAGGGGAGCAGGTTCCCAGCAGCTTCCACTGGACACAGAAAAGACAAACAAACCACTTGCCTGCTAAAGCAGAGCTTGCGCCTAATCCAGCACTTTCCCAGGGCTCACAGTGGGGGACAAAAGGGACAGCAACTTCTATAAGTCAGCAGCACTGTCACCCCCAGGGAACATGAGATGCTTGGGCTGAGCCAGCTCTTCCCATCACCTCACTTCTCTCCAGCTGTCAGATGGTTCAGCTGTGCCAGGAGAGCAGCTCTGGCTTTCTCCTGAGAGATGGGAGTCCCTTACTGCACACCAGTGACCCCAAGATCAGGAATGTTCAGGAAATGCCCATTTTTAAATAGACAAAGCTGGTCTCAGCTCCATGTACAACCTAACAGGGGGGTTCTTCCACACAAATAGCAAAGGAGTTTTCCCCTGACCTTCCTCACAACTGCTGAAGAGAAGCCCAGGGAAGACACTCTGGGACATAATGGTGAACTGTAGGTGAGCTGTTTCATTACCAGGTGTAGTGGGTTGACCTGGCCAGCTACCAGGTACCCACTAAAGCTGCTCTCTCACCCTCCCTCTGCAACTGGACAGAGGAGAGAGAGGAAAAAAAAAAACCAGCTAAGAATTCATGAGTAGAGGTAAGAGCTGGGAGAGGTCACTTACTGATCACCTTCACGGGCAAAACAGACTCAAAGTGAGGATAGTACTTATATTTACTACTAACAGGATAAGAGCCAAAGAGCGAGAAAAAAACCAGTCTTGAAAACAGCTTCCCCCCACCCCTCCTTCCTTCCATGTTCTCCCTCCTCCCCCCCAGCAGTGCAGGGGGACGGGAATGGGAGTCACAGTCAGTTGTTTCTGCTGCTGCTCAGGGAGAGGAGTTGGAGTCCTTCCCCTGCTCCCGTGGGCAGACAGTCCTCCATGGACCTCTCAGTGTGAGTCCATCCCTCAGGCAGCAGCTCTTCCCAACCTGCTGTCCCGTGGGTCACTCTTCCGTGGGGTCAGTCCTTCAGGAAGGAGCTGTACTGGCGTGGGTCCCCCACAGGGGCCACGAGTCCTGCCTGGGAAAACCCTGCTCCGGGGCCTGGGCTTCCCTCTCCACGGGCTGCAGGTCCCTGCCAGGACCCTGCTCCATCCTGGGCCTGCCACGGGGTCACAGCCCTCTTCCTGCATCCCCCTGCTCCAGCGTGGGCTCCCCCATGGGCACAGGGGCACAGCTGCCCCCCCCTGCTCTGCCCCACGGGCTGCAGGGACCTGGAGCACCTCCTGCCCCTCCTTCTGCACTGCCCTTGGGGTCTGCAGTGCTGTTCCCATGTTCTAACTCTGCTCTTCCCTGGCTGGAATTCTTTCTGTGCAACACTCTTCTGTTCCTAAATGTGTTATCCCAGAGGTGTTACTGCCGCTCCTGACTGGCTTGGCCTTGGCCAGAGGCAGGAATTCCATCCTGGAGCCGGCTGGCATTGGCTCCACGGGACAGGGGAAGCTTCTGGCAGCTTCTAACAGAAGCCACCCCTGTAGCCCCCCCGCTACCACCCAGCCACAGAAACCCACTACACCAGGAGTATTTTAGTGCTGCTAAGAACTGCAGAGTTGACAAATTGGGACCCTCCTCTGGAATTCTCTTTCCAGCACATGCCAATGATGCAAGGTCTCACCTCAGCAGAGATCTCCAGTGATCCTCATGGCAGCCCAGACTTTGTGCAAGCACAGCTGGGTGCACACACAGCACACAGAGAAGGGAAGTAGCAGGAGAAAAAGAAAGACTGTGTGACATGAAGGGTGGACAGGCAGCACCTTCCAGCAGGAAATACCCAAGGCAGAAACAGCCTCCTGGTCTAGAGCTCACTGGCACAGGTAAGGTCTTTCACATCTCCTGCACTTGCAGCTTCAGGAATACACAGAGCTTCCAAAGGGGAACGGCGAGGAGGGTTGCCTTGGAGACTGCAGTAACACCGTGCTGTTAGATGACTGGTCTCACACCACAGCAGGCACTTGCCAGAAGGGTGATCTCAGCCCTGTGTGCTGCATTATCAGACATTCCTGGAGGGAAGAGCGAAGCTGTACAGGGATGGGGTGAATCAGGGTGCAGAGCTTGGTTCTGTATCTTACCCTTAGTCATGCTCTTTGCCCCCCCAGCACAGCCAGTGCTGTCAGAGCACAAAAACCCCTTCTCCCCAAGGAAGCAGTAGTTCCTCCCTTGGCACACGGAGGTTGGCAGGACTGGTGTGTGGCACGGGCCTGTGAGGAAGCACTAACTAACTCCCCTCCATCTCCCTGGCAGAGGTGCAAGTGCAGCATCATCCCCTGTTCCTACTCAATCCTTATTCCCTACCCTGGTTTGAAGAGCCCACTGCTCATTTCAGATAAACCACAAACCAGCTTCCCAAGCAATCTAACCAAAAGACAGAGCTTCCCATCCCATGATGTATCATCCTACCACAGACCTCTTAACCACTACCGGCTTTCCATCCTGCCCTAAATATTTCTGGAATTCTCAGTGGTGGACATTGGATTTGCTTCTAGTTTTGTCCCTTGTATGGCCATGCTTTGGAATTTATTTCTCCCTTCTTGTGCGGGCTCCCGTTTGAGAGTGAATCCACGGTCTGGTCCCACTCATCATTCATGGAAAAGGGCTTTATCCCGTCATGCCTGATCTGTTTCACAGACGATATTTTAAGAATTACTTCAGCATTACAGTCAAGCTACTGGTTGCACAGCATTGACAGCACAGGCAGCATAACAGAAAGCAATGCATGGGAAAATCCTCAGCTTGTTAAGAAAAAAAGTCAAGCTTCTTGACTAAGTACTAGGCACAAGCAAAGCCTAGAATAAAACCAGCAATTGCCACGTCTGCAGTTGGCCATGTAGTTCCATATTTCAGGGGTAATCTTTCCAGTTTCCACCAGTTGCAGGTACATTTATATTCTATAGACTAAAACTTTCCACTAACCTGTAACTCCTAGAAGGACCTCACTACCTACACTGTCTGTGCTTTTCAGTGCTTGTCAGCCTTCAAGTGACACCATGACAGCTTTGTTTCAATCATTTCTATTCAGGACCTGCATCAAAGTGACCCAGAAAGAGTTACTGGTACTCAAGTACTTCATTTGATCGGCATTAACTCACTGTAACTTTTTGCTGACCACTCTTTCAATTCAAGGCTGAAATCAAAGAGGGGAACAGATCAGGTGGAGGTTTAGGAAAGCATCTCTCATGGTGAGCAATCTGCCAGGCTCCTGAGGGAAACGATGAAAACCCTGGCCTTGAGTCATTGAAAACTGGAACCAGTACAGGAAAATCTAGTGGAGAGAACAAGCCTTCCCCCACAGGGGGAAAATGGAGAATTGGAAAGATCTGAGGTCATCCCATCTCCAGTTTTTGCTGTTCCAGAAGTTTGGAGAGGCGATGGTTCACACAGCACAGGTAAGGCAGATAATATACAGTTGCTACCAAACCTGCCAGAGTGAGTCAACCCCACCAACACACTTCACACAATAGCATTTGGGCTGCTGGGGCTGCACTCAGGTGAGGAGCAGCTTCTGAGAAGTGTGAGCATCTGCAGGAAAACCCATAGCCTGTGCAATAGCCAGGACAGCAGCAGGCACCTTGGTGGCCTTTAGCCTTGGCTAGTTAAATCTCCAAGCTCAAATACTTCAGACAGAAGTTATTTGACAAGGAATTCACATAGTGTAAGTGTGAGGTTTATATGTTTTCAGGCAAGTTCATACAGTTATTCATTAAGTCTGAAACCTCAGGAAAACTAATAGTCAAGAAACAGCCCCAGTACCTCTGCACTGCTGGTTTGGATGTTGTTTAAGAGCCACATGCTTGAGAAACAGCCTTACCTGAGCTGGGGTGAGGAAGAAAAGCCAGGAAAAGCTCATTCCTTGATTAATATCAGCCTCTGGTGCTTTCCTTAGGAGACAACTGCTGCTGGTGCCTGTAAGACTCTGGACCAGACAGATCATTAGTTTCCTGGCAAATCCCAGCACGCACAAGATAACTGGAACACACGGCTTGTCCATCAGAGACCTGCCCTGGCTGCTGTCTCCAACACAGAGAAAAACCAACCCTCTGAGCCTGCCTGGATCTCTGGAAGGCAGCAACTGCCCGTGCAAGGACACCTGCCCTTGACAGAGACTTGAAAGATGAGCCGAGAGGTCTGTTACTGTTGTCATTGCAGCAGAGAACCAGCCTGGCTGTTAAAACAAGGTATTTGCACCATGAAGAATTCTGATTGCAAGATGATTTTCAGCCTCAGTAAATAAACAGACTTAGGGCTGTTTGAACAGTCACATACAACAGCCCTGGGCAAGCACAAGGAGGAAGAGAGGAGTGGTCTGAGCTGGGAACAGATGGAGGACATCAAGTGAAACTTAAAACACTTCCCATCAGAAATTAAGTTTTTTCCTTCTCAAACATAACACCTCACCCCAATCCTTCAAACACGGCTCTCACTCACCCTTCTACCCACATCTCCATGCCAGAAATCCAAGACTTTACCGTGACTTTTACACCACTCAATCCAACGTGCTGCACACAAGTTCACTCCAGTTACACTCCACCTGTTAAAACAACAGTACACAGTAAAATTATAGTTATGACTTCTGCTATTGTTAAGATTTTGTGCATTTTTGTGATTTTTTGTTGTTTGTTTTTTTTTTTTTTAAATTATTTTTTGCTTTTTAATGGGATTGATAGGACTGGAAAGCCTGCAGCCTGGTTTAGTCACCAAATTAAATCTCCTTTGAAACCAGAGTCATTTGGATCCACTTCAGTTTCTTCTGTTACCAGAGGTGCTTTAGAGGGGCCGCATCTTCCAGAGCACAACTACAGTGAAGGAGCAGAGATGTTGGTACATTTTAGATTCATTCCTTCAGCCAAACTGCAATCACCTGCTGTACCAAAACCAGGAGAAATTAAGGGTTAAAGCACCAACCTGTGAGAAAGCAGCTAAAAAGTTGCAATAAAGGAAAGAACCAGCCGACAGATCCTGAAACACCTCTGGACAGTGGAAATATGGACAATGCAATGGGCTGGATATTCCCTAGCAGTCATGGGATGAGAGGAAAAGGAAAATTTCAGCTGCCTACCAAGGACTGCTCCCAGGAGGAAGGTTCGGATGAAACTCCTCTTCCAGGGAAGGGACAGAATGTTCTCCCTGCAACCAGCTTATCACCCCAGTACGGCAGGAATATAGGAACAGCCCTGCCACGGCCAAGAGCGTGGAGGAGATGAACTCATTCCCTCCCCATGTGCTTGTTCCTGTAGATCAACCACTGGGAACACTGATCCCATGCTTCGGCCATGCCTGTGGGGCTGCTGGGCTCATTGCCCTGAAAAGATGACAAGCAAGGAAAGGTAAATTTATAGCCAAGAGTGGCAAGGTTTCCAGCTCCACACAGCACCTAGGATGTGTGCAGCAAGACTCCCACTCCAAGGAAAGCTGGGACAGAGCAGTGTGACCTGACAGCACCTAGGCTAGGGCAGCAATGAGAGCTCAGCAAGCTGGAAGAGCTTGTCCAACCATACCTTACACCAAAAAACATGAGTTAGATACAGTAGGGGATAAGTCTATACAGGATCCAAATAGACAAGAGGCAGTTTCCATGCCAGCCTGCTGCTGCCTTGTAGAATATCCTCAGGTGATCCTCTCAGCCCTTCCGTTTCCTTCTCCAAGGTAGAACAATGCTCCAGAACCACCTTTGTAACGAGAAAGCACACAAGACAGGCTGATACAGCAGGTGACCTCATACAGACACACAGAAGGCTTCACCCCAGCAAGAATGTTCCATAGGGATGATGTTCCTCACCTGGGGTCACAGCACAGAGCTGGCAGGAGCTCCCAGGAGCCTGAAGAGTTCATCCCTCTCCAGTTTCTGCATTTCACCCAAAACAAACACAGTTCACACTGGGAAGGGCTGCCACGGCTGCTCATCCTTCCCTCACCCAGAATGGGTTCAGGGATTGGTGAAAGGAAAGCTGAGCACATGTCCTGGTCCAGAGGAAGTTCACGTTTGGATTTGGAACTGGATTGCCACAAACCTCAGGGAAGATGCAGCCTGCACCATGTTTGTACACGTGCTGTGCCTGTGGCTGAGCCAACTCCAAGTCCTGGGGCTGCATTATCCCAGTGCCAAGGCAGCACTCAAGCTCCCACCTCTTAGCTGAGTTCAGAACCACGTGAGTAATGAGAAGACACACAAGACATGACTGCTATAGCAGGTGACCTCATACAAACATGGAGAAGGCTTCACCCCAGCAAGAATGTTCCACAGAGATGGTGTTCCTCACCTGAGGACACAGCAGGGTCAGTTCACAGATGGTTCATATGTATTTACATGTATTTACCTGCAAAACACCTTTTAGATGCACTCAGAAAGAAAAAGGCTGGGTTCAGAGTAGAGTTGGGCTCTCCAGGGACATCATCCCAGTCTCCCAGAGGTTTGTTCTACAATATCCTGGAGTGCCTTGTCCAGAGCACAATGAGCTATGATACCTAAAGTCATAGGATACAGGAAAGACAAACTCAAGTTGGCCAAGACTTCATCTCACATCTCACCCATGAGGATAGTCAGGGTGTCCAACACCAGGCACTAGTTGGGGCCACAACAAGCACCCAGAGACACCTCTAACTGATTTACTATCTCTTCTTTCTCAGACTTAAGAGAGGTTTAGGATGCTTCCCAACCCTTACCACCAGATCATTCCTGCTCGCAGGCAGAGGTGTTGCTGAGAATCGCTGCTGCTGGGAAGGCTTGTTCAGCAAACACTCTTTGAATAGGATCCATCTCAAAGAGGTTTCTATTTCCTGAATGGAAACGAAACTCCTTTATATAGGTTGGATTGGAGAGTCAATGGCCAAACTGTTCCCTTCAGACCTTATTTTCTTTGGACCCTGAGCACACCCCACACGAGACATCTGGCACAGAGCTTACAGGACACAGTTTGCTTTGGCACTGGACTGGTTTTGGAGCTCACGGTGTTTAAATAGGATTTTATGAATTGAACAGTCTCACTCTCTTCTGTAATGCTTCAAATTAAGGTTTCCACATATGCCTTTAATAGAGATTCACTAAGACACTTATTGCATGTTAAATAAACATCACTCAGTGAAATAGAACACCCTCACTGAGGATTAACAAATACACAATTCAGTCAGACTGCTGCAGCTGTTAAACCTCAAATACAACTTCAATGTCATAATCAGTCATTTTATTAAGATAATAATTGCCCTATTAATGCTAATTAAATGACTAATGCCTTCACAGTCCTGTGACTCTGCTCACCAATAACCCCTAAACCACATGCAGCACTGATTCCCTCCATTTCCAGAGGGGTCCGGGATAGTTCACAGGACATGAGTTGCTCACTGTCCACTGCTCCAAATAAGCTCCCAGGCAGATGTTAGAGAAGTGTGATGTGGTTTGGGGGAGAATGAAGTGAGTGGGGCAAAAAAATGGATACCTTCCTGAAAAATGGTGGGCAGCTGTAGTTAATGCAGAGGAAGAGAGACCCTGGCTTGTTTCTCACCAGGTAAGTAGGGCAGAGCAGGAACCATTGCTGGCTCTATAGCTGGGGAGTGGCCAAAGGAGGAAGGGATCCCTGTCCTAGCCACAACACCTCCTTACAAGCACATGTCATGCCAAAAACACCTCAGCAGGACCCTGCTGGGAGGGCTGGGGAAGCCGAACACTCTGCTGGGAGGCACTGAATCCATCGACGAGGCAGGAGGATGGTGGATCACGGCCTGCACGACCTCACAAGCTGAGCTGTTTCCCCAGGAGCATCTCCAGCAATGCAAATTCGAGCTCTGGGCCTTGCAGCCCAGACACAGCTGCCCAGACACAGCTCTCCAGCCTCCAAATCCAGCCCCTCATGCAGCAGTTGGGACCAGACTCAGCTGTCCAGGCTGACCTTCCATCCTGAGATGGACCAGATGTTCTAGCACGGGCTACAAGGGGCTCAGCAGCAGCCTGAGGCCAGAGCTGTGTTGTAACACTTGGCTGTCCACACACAGAGATTCCCCTGCCCCTCATTACCAGATTTTTGGTGAAGATTATTGCTATAAAAGCTGAAAATAAAGAACATCAAAGTGGATTCCTTGTACCCTCATCACTTGGAGGGATATCTTCCTTAAATGGTAAATATCATTGACCTCATCTCAAAAGAGGCCAGGAGGAGCAAGTTATGCCTCTCCACATAATAGTCACCTTCCCTGGAGCTCAGGGATTCAGCCCTGTTAGCACAGGCAGGCTCCCAGTTGTTAGACTATGAAACAACCCATTGCCAAGCCCTATAATGGACTGCACATTTAGATATTGATTAATTGTTAAAGTATCTCTGAAATGTACTATGCTAAAAGGGAAATGACCTCATGTTTCCTTTGAGACTCTTCACCTTCCTGCTGCTCCAAGAATTTCTACAGCATAGCTTGCTGCAATCCCTGCCATCCCCTTGCTGCACAACTTCAATGAGCAGTTTTTCAGAGCTCAGTTCACTCTCTAGGGCAATGCCAACCAAACCCAGCTCAAAAAACCCCCAAAGAGACAATTTGTTAACCTGCTCCCTTCTCACTCAATCGTCCTCTTCTGGCATTGAAGAAAAAAAGATATTAAGAGGGGGCTAAAAAGTCAGATTCAAGACAGAAGGTTTGTGGAGACTGACTTCCATAGTTTAGGTCACTTCATAACTAGACACACTGTGGTTTGATAATAGAAGACAAGACAGAGAGAAGATAGAGCTTGGCTGATCCCTTAGAGAGTTTCCACGGGAGGCACTGGTTGTACTGAGCCCGTGGATGGTACTATGAACGAAGACCCTCGCTCAGAGACCCCATACCTCTGCTCAGCTTGCCCAGGGGCTGCACCGCTAAATAAACCCATAGATGACTTTATTTCAGTCACTTCTTCCTTGTTCTGAAGGTTCAGTAAGAAGAGTATCAAAGGCTCTCCAGGTACCCAGGCACATAAATGTTACACCAGTGTGACAAAGCAGCACGTTTGAAATTCAAGGTGCTTGGATCAGAGTGTGATCTCAACCGAAGAGAAACACTGAATCCTGCTCCAAGCCCGAGGCTCTAGAGAAGACATTTGGCAAGACCAGGAAAGGGAGGCAGGTAACCATGACAACCACTCATTTCTTAGTAGCAGACAACAAAAATGACTCCTGAAGACACAGGTCCCACGACCACCACCTGTTTCCACCTGTCCTGGGAGGGCTCTGCATTATTTATGCCATGCACAGAATTATACCTGGGAACAGAACTCCAACTCACCCTTAATTCAGAGACCCCCAATATTGTACCTCTGCTCAGCACATGCAGAGGAACCTGCCCAATTTCGTGCCCCTGGGTCAAAATTTGGGTCACAATCTTCCTTATTTCCCAGCTGACATAGGTGCCAGGCAGCTGCCTTTGAGCACTTGGTTTCCAAAAACCTGAGAAAAACAAATGGAGAGACTATATGAAAATTAACACGGGTGCTAAGAAAGAGCCAAAGCTTAAGGAAACCCACCATTTCATGGCAGAGCTTCATCTGTCTGGAACAGCAGGAACAACTCTAAAATGTGCAACTTAAGTCTCATTGTTATTCACTGTACACGTCAGGTGAGCAGCTTGCACCTCCACTGGGCACCTACATCACTGGTTTTATGAGCTGTGCACACACATAAAGTTCAGAATAAAATTAAAACTCTTCAGATTTCAATGCTGCAGGCAAAAGGCACTGAACTAAGAGCCCCCTCATCCTCCCAGCCCTGGCATCTGAAACAGCTGACACTGCTAAGTTCTCACTCCTGCCCCTCACTGCCTTCCTGCTGCTTCTCCCCAGCACTTCAAGCACCTCCTGGTCATGTTGTCCTCTCAACGTGCTTATCCAGATACAAACAGAGCTGCTTCCAGAAAAGCTCCAGTTCATCAGGACACACATTTTTTGTTGGTTTCTGCCCCTACTTCAGGGGAGAAAAAAGTTTCCAGATCCTTGGCCACCCAAGGAAGGGCTCAAGCAGCTGGATGACGTGGAAATGGAAACTAAGGAGAGAGGGGAAGCCCTGCATTACTTTTACAAGTTTCTTAGAGCTTGGTCTCAACTCAGTTGTTTTTTTTTTTCTGGATGATCTTTGCTGTCTCAAAAAGAGGGCTTTTTCAAAAACACACATAACCTTGCCTCCTCTATCAGCTGCATCCCCAACTCTCCATTACCCAGAGAGTGATTAAGAAGAAATAAAGACACTGCACAGCTTCATCCCCTTACCCCAATTCCAACAGCATTTGTACCTGAGCATTATGCTGTACTACTCACATCCCACCTTGGTTTTGCTGCGTGTTGGATCCTGAAAGCAGCACGGTTGTGTCTCCTGGATCTGATAAGATGGATTTTAAGCCAGGCTCTCCAACATCAATCTCCTGCAAAACCATATTCTCATTTAGAGCTCCTCACCTTCTCCTTAAAGCTTCCAGCTCTGCAGGAAGGGCTGAAGAAGCTCCCCAAGCAGAAGGCAAGGCAAGGCAAGGCAAGGCAAGGCAAGGCAAGACAAGACAAGGCAAGGCAAGGCAACTCTCCTCCCCCAGGAGCATCATTTTAGCCCAGCCAGGTACTCCTGTTTAGCCTAATTGTCAGATTATGTCAAGCTGCACCTCGACCCCAACCCAAGCCTGGCCTTCAGTGAACTCCCCTGGTCCCCACTACAGACAAACCCACCCCATCAACACCCACCCAATGGAGCTCCCCGAGGCTTTCTTCAACCAAATAAACCACCACATGGAGTGGTTCCCAGTTAGCCAGCCAAACTGGAAGTTACAAAACGAGCCTGAGAACCACTATTTTCCAAGCTAAGGATTATTTTTTTCCTAGCTAAGGATTTATCACCCTTGAGCACCTGCTTTTCTGGCCCGTGTCCATTGCAAGACGCTCCGTGCAATCCCAACGAGTAGCTCTGTGCCATCAAGAGGGCCAGGAGTGTTTCAGATGTCAGAGTCTCCAGCTGCTGTGTTGATTTTGAGGGAACAAATGTGCCCAGGGAAGCAGAGAGGTTGACATAACCCTGTCACTGCTCAGTGCTACACAAAGCATTGAGGTTCAAGGAGAGAGCACAGTGAGCACACAGAAACCTTATTTGGAAATGTACTGACTTAAATGCACAAAAGAAGAATGGAAACAAAATGCACAGAATTTCAAAGCTGACATCAGATGAACTTTTAATTAAACAATATTAAAGGCCCCCTTTTCAGGAAAAAAATGAAGGGCTTAAAGCTGTCATTTTCTTGATTAGATTTTGTAATCTATTATATTAAATATATCTATCTATATAGATATAAATATTTCTATTATATAAAGGGGTTCTTCTCATGAGGGGGATGAGTTTTGAGTTGGGGAACACAGCTACCACGCTATCTTTGGTAAGAACAGCAGAAAGGAGAGGAAGAAGATGCCCCTGGCTGGGATATCATCTGGATGGCGCAGTTCAACTGCTTTCTTTCACACTAAGTACAGAACACTCAAAAAACAGTGACTGGGGAGAGCTCAGGGCAGTGTTTGGGACAGAAGAGTCAAAGATAAGCAACTGGTTTGCTTTAACCGCAGCACTGGGGTCTTGCAGAGGCTTCTATCTGGAGAGCAGATGCACATGTGTGGGTTGGGAATGAGGAAGGAGAAGATGTGGCAGGGACAGGAAAGGGGAAAGGCAATTTTGGTGTTTTTTGAGCCAGTGGCTGCAAGTTTCTCTTCCTTGACTTCCAAAATGCTTCTTGCCCAGGTGCTTTGCAACAGAGAGGAAGGTGCTACATGAACACAGGGTCTTAATATTGCCAGGGAGCCCTTCAGTTGTTAAACAAATGTAGAAAATAAAATTTTAATGAATCCTACAAGAAAAAAAAAAAAAGAACAAAATCAGAAAAAACCCCACTGCTTGACTAAATAATGAAATGAATTCCCCTAATTACCACAAGAGGCTCCCCATGTCTGACAGTATCTCTTGGAGCAGATGTGTTCAAATAATATTTCCTCAGTCTCCAGCCTGCGTGGGCAGATTCCAGCCCAGCCACTGATGTTAAAAAGTGCCTAATGAGCATCGACATTTAAGAGCCTGCCTTGGCTTTTGGTGGCTGCATTTTTCCCATCCTCCAGGCCAAGTCACAAATGTTTTGCTGGTATTGTTCACATCAGAAAGTGCTTGGTTTAAATAAAACCCAAACCACTAAAATCTGGATCCGTGAGAGAAATTGCTAGAAAGGAAGGACTGGAGTCGTTGAAGATTTTCTGTAGAAAATGTGCAAAGGAGCAGCTCTGAGATTTTTCTAGCAGTAACAGCAAGCTCTGCCTGCCTTGCCCAGAAACTCCTGCGGATGTTATTTAGGTATGAAGGTTTATACACACTCACATACATCCCAAGCAGGTTTCTGTCATGAATTTCCTCTATGGTCAGCTGTACTCAGGCTGCTTGTGGTGCTTCTTGGAGTGGTATCTTCACTGAACAACTGGCAAGGTGGCAGCTGCAGAAATGCAGAAGATAAAATTATGCCAAGTTCTTCTCCATCATCCTTCTCTTGCAGCTTGGGAAGGGACTGTCCAAAGAGCTTAGAGGTTTTGTAGCATACCAAGAAGAAATGTTCTGAATTCTACCATCCTTTGCCTCCCCTCTGTCACTGGTATTCCATAGCTGCTCTACAAATGTTTAAGTGGAGACCATTATAACAGCTTGTAAAAAATGACTTCACAGTCTCTCTTTTCCATTTCCTGCTCTCTTTTACCCATTTCCATGTTCAAAGCGAGCCTTCCCTCTCCCTCTTTCTCTCCCTCTCTCCCTCTCTCCCTCTCTCCCTCTCTCCCTCTCTCCCTCTCCCTCTCTCCCTCTCCCTCTCTCCCTCTCCCTCTCCCTCTCCCTCTCCCTCTCCCTCTCCCTCTCCCTCTCCCTCTCCCTCTCCCTCTCCCTCTTCCTCTCCCTTTCCTCATTTACACTCAGAAAACAACTGTTTTAATTAGCAATGATTGCCATACACAGAAAAAGCCATCCTGGAATGTGAGGATTTGGGGAAAATTCCCCTTGAGCTGTGGTAGCCCCTGACCTGTGATCAGAGCGATGCTGTGCATGTCCCTCACAGGGCTCTGTGAGGACAGAGGTGGGAGAGCTGCTTGGAAGAGCTGGAAATTAAGAAATGCTACTTGAAACCTTGCCAGTTAATCCTTCCAAAGGTGGGGGAGGGGTCCCTGCGGCACTACACTGACAGCAGGTACCTTCCCTGCTTGTTCTGAGCTCAGTTACAGAATCCAAGCTCTTCTCCTCCTCAGGACCCCCTTCTCTACCCCCTCTCTCCATCCTCATTTCTGAACAAGCTCCAAGGTTGATTTCCTGCATGTTTGAATAGGACCAGCTTGACACAGCCTGCCTTGGGATGAAATCACCAACTTGGCTTGCCTTCTGTCTGAAAAACAAATCCTTCTGCAGGGCTTTCATCTAGAAAAAGGACAAGGATTCTGAAACGCAGGCAGGCCCCTGCCAAGTTCCTGTGAACTGCTGCCTGAGTAAAGCTTACGTTTGCTGTGGACTTAGCTTTAATAAAGGTATCCTAGTTGAGATTTTACTCTAAAAATCATCAATGAACCTCCTGCTGTTCACTGCCTCAGTGGCTCAAAAAAAGAAAGTAGCAGCATGGAAAAGTGAGATATGGAGTTCTTGCAGGGACTAGGTATTTCCAAAGGGGAATAGGAAGCCACAGGGAAATCTCGCACCCTGTGTGACCAAAGGCCAGCTGAGAGAAAGAGAAACTAAGACACCAACCTCAAAGTGAGAGGACCTTCCTCCATGACCCAATCTTCCCAGGTATTTAGGTTGTTATAGGAATAACATCTTCTGGGATACCTGGGCTTTGGCTTTTCTATTACTCTGCAGAAAATGGTGATGGTGATGCAAACTTTGAGGGAGCTGAGAATTCTGCATGTGTAGTATGAAAGCAGCATTATGCAAGGGTTTGGGGACAGAGTGAGATTCCAAAATTATAAGGTACCTATTGCATTTGGTTTGCCCCCAAACCTTGAAACCAACCCAAAGCCTGTCTCTGCCCTTCCCCAGCCCCTCTAATTTCCTTTCCCAGACAGAAAACACAGTTTCTGTGCTCACACAGAAAGCAGTGGAGGTGGGCAGTACACTTCCCTCTCCCAGTGAAGTGCTGGAGATGAGAAATGTAATTGGAGCTGTGGGATCAGTGATGAGAATTTGTTACACAAGGGCTCCTGCTCTCCTGGAGTTTCTCGACCAAACTCCTTAGCCCAATCCTCCTCAGCTGAGGTGATGCTGAACCATAACACAAGGTACTACAGCCCTATCAGGTTGGGAAGGAGTTTGCTGGGCACTTTCTGGGTTGGATTATATTTCTACCTTGCACTGATTTCTGCTAACAGTTCTTCTTGCTGGAGAGCCACCATATGGTTATCATTGGTACCAGAGCAGCATGTGGCCAGGACACGTGTAACTCACATTTTCCTCTGGACCACACTCAGCCTGCACTTGTTTATTGTGGGGCAGGGACTGGAAAAATCATTGACTCACCGGCAGGAACAAAACATTGAGAATCTTGAAAACTACTCTCTTTAACAAAGCTTTTCTGCTGGTGCAGGGGAAAGGGAACAAGTGTGGAGTAGGAAAGTTTGGGGGCTGTGCAGTTTTCCTTCAGTGGAAGGGATATACCAAAGGGGCAGTTCTTTCTGGCACTCCTCTGGTTGGTGTCAGGTTTATACTCAGGCCTTGCTCTATTTGTGCCTGGTTGAACCCACACAGAAAAATCGTCATATAACCTCTATTCCTCAAGTCCTGTCTGGTTTACATATTTCTGCACTTAGAAATGTCTCCATCAGAAATGAAAATCAGGTGGGAACCCCAGATCTCAAACCACCCGCCCACCAGCCAGGACAGTGACACAGATAGATCATAATGACACTCTGCAAATGGTTAAAATTCAATGTGCTGGAAGAGGAGGGGATTAAGTAACCTGGAATTCAGGGACAATACATCATGGCCAGTCTTCACAAACGAAGATTTGGGAAAGGTCTTTACCCACATTTGTTACAAGCGCGCTGGTGATAAAGGGCTTTGCAAATGCGAGTAAGGCCTTTGAGCCTGTGCAATGGATTTTTTAGGTGAGACACAGTGTGCGCTGAACTGAGCCCACCCTTTAATCCTAAGGTTCATCTGCTGGGACCGAGCAAGCTTGGACAGTGGCAGCGAAGTCCTCAGGATGTAGGTTTGTTTAGAGTGACCTCTTAGATGGATGGCCTTACAGGGTTGACTAGCTCCATCTGCCTGGATTTAGAGTTGTCCTTCTCTTCTGTGTGTTCAGGGACAATACACAGCTCTAGCAAACACTTACTGGCACCTTTGCACATCATTTGGAAGTTTTGTGCCTCAGCTTTCCTATGCCAATGGGTCAAAGCCTGCAATGATGTGTAGTTCCAACAGTTTTGTAGATCTACAGTGGAAGAAGGAGAAAGTAAGACCACAAGAAAACCAAAGACATAAAATGGCTGTGGGCAAAAAGGCCTCAGATTTGGGCCAGGCTCGCCTCTGCCCTGTTCCACCGCTGAACTCAACCGCTGCACTTGTGCTGGTTTGGCAAGCCTGGCTGAAATGCATTCAGCTACTTACAAAGCTCCTGCGGATCTAAGGAGGCTCTACTGGGCCTAAGATCTGAGCTAAGCTTAAGCCTGGATTCTGTTGCATCCAGCTCCATTTGCCATGATGGATCCTGCCAAGCTTGCCGGAGCACAGGAAAGGTGTCCGGTGCTAACTCTCAGCTCTGCTCTCCTGCCTTCCCATTCTTCCCCTCTCGTTCTGCTGCTGGAAAACATATGAACAATGGAGATCAGCCAGAGCTCAAGGCCTTTCAAAGCATGAAAACTTTGTTCTTTACTGGCGTCACACAAAGCCAATCTTTCCCCCCACACACACCCTCCCGGACACCTGAGAACAGTGAGTGCCTCTCACAACTGAAGGGGGTTCCTGTCCTCAAATCAAAAAAACAATGAGAGGACTGAACATCTGGAAGTAACAGATGCTTCTTATCCCTCCACATGGCGCAATCCAGTGTGTACTTTATGTTACCCAGGGCTGTCTACCCATGGAGAAAGAGAATATGGGCTCCTCGGCGGAGGGGTCCATGAGTCAGAGCTGTTGGTGCATCACAATGTCCACGTGCAGCTGGTGTCTCACTGCACAGAACAGATGGAACAGCCCTATTCACCTGATGATCTCAAAACACACAGCAAAGACAGGGAGGGATTCACAGCACGCATAGACAGGCCAGGCCAGGAATAATTGGAGGGAAGATTTGGTTAAAATTTGGTGCTAATAATGCCAAGGTCAACAGTCCAATCCCCTGTATGGGCCATTCACTTAAGAGCAGGACTTGATGATCCTTTGAGTCCCTCCCCACTCAGAATATTCCATGATTCTGTGAACTGCTGGGTGAAGATTGTGCAGGCAGGCACTGCAAAATCAGTGGGCTCAGCCCGACCACCCCATGGCCTATCTTAGAAATCTTATCCCAGCTCATGGCAGGGCCAGCAGAACTGCCTTGTTTGTTGGAGTCTCCAACCAGGAAGACTGACACACATTTGCAGGTAGATAAGAGGGACTAAACTGACAACCACCAACCGCACAGCAACAATCTCTTTTGCAGCCTCTCATCTCCTGTTGCAGACCAAGAGTGGCCAGGAACAAAATCCACCTGTCTTTTAGCCAAGACATCTGAGCACCCTGCTCAGCTATCATGTTTCTCTGCCTGGCACCCAAGACAAGAGGAGCTAGGGGCTTCATTTTGTCAGCACAGACCCACTGAGGCTGCCAAGCCAAGGCTCTGCAGGAAGGACACTTTGAAGATGGATCCTGAGTTATTTTCACAGCCCAGCCCTTCCTAGTTTGACTTTCAGAGATGGATGAGTGAGATCATACCTGCCAGGTGAGAAAGGGGAGAGCTGTGCTGACAAGTCCCACCTCCTGGCACCTGGAAAGGCAGTGAGGATGTTGCAAGTGCCGCAGCTCTAGTCTGTGCTTAGCTAAGCTGAGCCCTCGAACTCCAAACTTGGGCAAGTTTATGGTTCAAATCCACAGGGTATTAATCTGGCTCAGTCTCTTCCAACACAGTCACTGAGCTGCCAAGCAGCAGCAGTGGGAGTTACATAGAAATAATCCCAGCCTGAGCTTCTTGTGGCATCATAAATTGCCTGTGTCGTCAGTCAGCAGAAACCTGAGATGAAATTCTTTCCTTTGCAGTTAATTATTTCCAAGCCTTTGCAGCCTTAGCAGAACTGGTGAAAGGTGCTGAACTGACAGCCCTGGAGAAATAGGCTTTCCATGTGTCCACAGGGAAGGGCAGAAGAGAGCCAGTAGCAAGAACTTAAACCTGCTCTAATGTGCTGCAAGGTTGTTCCTACCTAAGCAGCTCTTGCATGTCCCTGAAAAACCACAGCCCCAGACTTACGGAATTTATTCCCAGGACCAAACCCAATGTGAGTTTTAGCCCTGGCAGCCTGGGAGGGTGAAGCAACCTCCTGCAGCCCTGCTGCTGACGTTTATCATGTCCAGGTGCAAATCTTCTTGTACTGGCCCAGCACCACGAGACCAGCATGTTTTTCAGAGTTTCACCCTCCTACCAGACAGTTTTTTTCAGAAAAACACTCCTACCAGTGTTTTTCAATATTTTGCATTAAATCTTCTGCTGTATTTGATTAGCCTACAGCAGCTGTTTTCCACTCTCACAACAAATCATAAATCTATAAGCTCTTGTGTGAGAGACTGTCTGTGCCTAAGAATGTTGGTGTCTGAGAAACCTCATGGCTGCACAGCTGTGCATGAGCCTGTACCTGAACACAGGCTGGGGAGAGACATTGCAAAGCCAGAAACCCTCAGATATAATCCCCTTTGAATCCATGTTGGAGGTCATTTGATTATGCAGGGTGGCTTATTTGTTTGGTTTAAGAATTCCTGCTTGGATACACAGACAAATCTGTGTGATTCCTTATATGAGTGCCATGCTGAAAACATGTGAATAATGGTAATAAACACTCCATTGCACCACTATGTGCACATGTTTCTATAAAGGAAGGTGTATTTTAGCATAAGTAGGTAGAACACACAGACCTGGGGAGATCAGAGCACAGGTAAGAAAGCCCTGAAACACCTATCCCCATCCCCATTCCCGAAGAGACAATTCCATGTGCAATCAGGTTTACGATTCTGTACTCAGTCAGGAACTGCTTGTTGTGAAGTCAAGATCTCCTGTCCCATGGCCAATTCAGATAAGGAGAGCAAATGGCTGAAAGAGAAGGGAGGGGAAACTGCTACATACATTAAAAAAAAAAAAAGGCATTATTCAAAGACTATAAAAGGCAAAAGTTTGGATAAAGGAGAAGAGAGAGAGAGTTGCCAAGTGGTTGCAATAAAAAAAAAAAAAGAAGAAGCAGGCTCTGCCAGGTCTTGGCACGTGTGCTTTTACTTGTATAAATCAGTCACTCCAGACCTATGGTAGTTCTTGCTGACAAGCTGTCAAGCTCCTTGGCTGGGGGAATAGGGCATGTGCTTTACATGCACTTACAGAATAGTAAACTGTTATTAAAAGGGGGAAAAACCCCAGGCTGATTTACTTGTGGTTTTGCCTGCTTGGCTGTATTATCACAGAACAAATTCACTCATGCATGGAGCAGTTTGGATTCATGGAAAACTGCAGGCTCATCTCCCTGTGGAAGCACTTGACCTCTTAAGGGGAAGGGCAAAAACAAAATATCTCCAAGGACAGAGAGCATGAGATGGAGAAAGAGGCCAAAGCCACAGCAATGCTGGGTGGATTTCAGACAGCCCAGAGCTCCGAGGATGTGGCTCACCCACACTTTGAACCAGGCAGACACCTGGGAACATCGCAGCCTGATTTGGGAGACCAGGAATGCACCTCTGGGCAGGCTGAGATCAGCCTTGAGATCGGGCCCATGGCTGCCTCAAACCCAGACAGGTGAGCTGGGCCCAGAGCACAGAAACTGCCTAAAGTCTGTCAGCAGCCAAGAGTCCTGAGCTGCCCGGGGCCAACAGAGGAGGAGGAGGAGGAGGAGGAGGAGGAGGAGGAGGAGGCTGAATTTGGGATCATGAGGAAAGCAGGAGATGTGCGCTGGGATCACTGGCAAGAAGGGGCTTCAGACAGCAAAAGATAGGAAGGATGGATGTTCAGCTTCAGGGAGGAAAGGGGAATTAAAAGCAGAAAAGCCAAAAAGAATTTAGAGAGATGTCATCTGAAGAGAATAGATAATTGTCTGAGGAAAACCTGACCAAACTGGTTCTCTCTGTGTTGACTTTGCAGTTCAGGACAGACTCATGGCTACTGTTCCATGGATCCAGTGTTCATCCTGTTCCATCGCTCCGTGAGCTGCATGAGCACACACACAGGCCTCAGCACGGGCCTGAGCACAGGCCTGAGCACCAGTCTGGCCAATCTGCCCGTGTGGCCCCCCAAAACCCCATGCCAGCACTCATACCAACCCATCCAGATCCTGTCAACCTTCCGCTGCTCCTCCTATCCCCCAGAACATACCCATTTTGGACAGCAATATGGCATTCCTGGGGTCAGGCCAAGGAAATATCCTTGTCAGGATATTCAAACCTACAGGAATAAAAAGTGAAACCCAACACAGATATGAAATTTTATGGTGCCATTTGTAGCAATACTTCCAAAACTAGCTTTGGCTGGAATGCAGAGTTGGATTGTGCTGCTCTAGGACCCACAAGACACATAGAGCATCCTTTTTGGAAGAGATCAAGTTTCTCTGTGTGTATTTTATGTATTCCTCAGTTTGTAACCCCATAGAGATTGTTCCTCCTCAACAGCACATTTATGCCACACTCTGAGTTTTACTGTCTGTTGTAGTCACATTTGAAGGAAAAATGCTTGTAAGACAAAAAAACAACTCTTTTAAAAAATAACTGTCTGCTAACAAAACCAAATCCAACAAATAAATCTGAACCCAGACCAAGAGCTTATTTGAGCTTGCAACCCGACAAAATTCCAGTTGTAATCATACCACTAATTCACAGGGAGTACAGGTTTGTCAGGACACGGGCTGTGGATACAGTGAAAAAAATGGAGAAAATGAGATGTTCGTGTGGATTTGAAAGCAAGGCTATAGCTCAGTCAAGCACTCAGGGTTTCCAAATCACAGCTGACAGAGTTGCTGCCTTGTGCCTTCAGCACAGGGCCAGAGCATGGGATGCTTTGACCTGGACTGTGCTGCCAAGGATGGATCATGTGGAGAAGGTCAGGCTTGGGCAAGACTCGTATGGTAAAGTAGGTCACTGATCCAAGCCCTGCATTCCGGGTTCTAAGCCTTACTGATGACTTCAGCACCCAACTGTCCTGACAACAGCAGCGAAGGAGCACTGCTGCCAAAACATTAATGGATCTAGGGCAGGACTCAGCCCCGAGTGGGAGCCACAGTAACACCCAGGCTCCAAAACAGTGCTCAGCCAGGCCTAGAGTGCACATGGGCACCATCCCAACACCAGCTGTGCCCCTGGGTGGTCTCTGCAGGTACAGAGTCTGCGTCCAACATGAGGGATGTGATTCTACCGCTCTGCCCTCTCAGGTGAGACTCCCCCTGCAGTGCTGCCTCCAGCCCTGGGGAACAGCACAACAAGGACATGGAGCTGCTGGAGAGAGTCCAGAGGAGGCCATGGAGATGAGCAGAGGGATGGAGCAGCTCTGCTGGGAGGAAATGCTGGGAGAGCTGGGATTGTTCAGTCTGGAGAAGAGAAGCTTCAGGGTGACCTAATTGTGGCCTTCCAGGAGCCAACAGGAAAGATGGATAGAGATTATTGACAAGGGTGACAGGACAAGGGGAATGGCTTCAAACTGATGGAGAGCAGGATTAGACTGGATATTAGGAAGGAATTCTTCTCTGTGAGGGTGCTGGACAGGTTGCCCAGAGAAGCTGTGGCTGCCCCATCCCTGGAAGTGTCTAAGGTCAGGTTGGACAGGGCTTGGAGCAACCTTGGGATAGTGGAACCTGGTACATGCTGCTAAGGGTCACCTGCCCATGTGGTGGTTTGTGCAACAGAGAACTGGCACAGGACACTATCACAAAAAGCACAACCTCTGACTTTTGGAACAGTAACAGCACACACCCAATCCCAACCGACCCAACAATTCCAGTACAAACACCTCAGCAGTTCAGTACATGGTTATCTCAGGTAGTTTACTTTGGTCTTATTTAAAAGGTGTGCCTGTGAACAAGTCATGAGGCACAGGGGATTAAAGGAAGGGGGAGTAAGAGGTTAATTGGATTCTACTTGGAGAGGGATTTAGGTTGGCTGAGTTTTTTCAGTCAGCAGAGCATAGTGCAACATGTCATTTGTAATTGAGCTAATGAAACACCTCTGGAGATAAAAAAACACAAGCTAAATTCAGTCTTGGCTCAGAGACTTGACGTTCATTCATGACAAGGTTATGCAGAGATGGAACTGCTTTGTTTGAGGACGGGGGATACAAAGGTAACAGCAGAACTGGTTTTATTTTGAAAAAATCTGCTTTTTCTCACTCAGGGCTGCTGGACCTCAGAGTAATTAAGAAGATTGTTTTGTTATGGACACTCTTCCAGGACAGGAACCCAAACTCTGCCAATATATTAATGCAATTTACTGAGTCCAGCCTTTCTCCTGCTCTGATAATATTGTATTTGTTTGCTATACATAAGGAGGCAGGCATTTTGCTCCATGGTTATAGCCATGGAATTACGGCTTAGTTGAAAGAGCTGCCAATACCTGCCCTTCACCACCACCTTTATGGGGGGCTGCCATCTCCCAGCACAGTTCCTTTTGGTTTTCACAGGGGATTAAGGGTTTGTTTTTTAGGCTTCGAAACCGTGGCAAAAGCACCTCTACCCCAAAGCCAAACTACCAAACATGACTTGAATGCAAGTGAAAGAGTGTTGGCTCCCTGAGTCTGCCCAAAGGCCAAGCCAGAGCCCTCTTTGTGAAAAATTTTAATGATCTGAAATTACCTTGTCTCCCAAGTCAGGTCGAAAATCTTTAAGAGCAATGTATATCATGGAAAAACAAAAAAGGAGACATTTTCAGGAGGCAATTTCAAAAACATAGAGGTATATTGTCAAAAAAAAAAACCCCTGTCTTTTCAAAATGAACCACCACTCACTTTCTAAATTAAAAAGTTGCAGTGAAAATTAGTTTCTGATTTTGTGGGGTTTATATTCCTGTTTTGGTGATAATTACGATAATCCAGTAATTTTGTTTCCAGAAAACTGAAACTCCACTTCTTCATTCCCTCTGTCTCCCTGCAGTTTAAAGTTAATTTTAATGAGAAAAGAAGATGTGCTTGACAACCTTGATAAAATAAAACAAAACCAACAAGAGCAATGAATTTTGTGCTGTTGTATAAAAAATATCACGGGAATGAAAATCTGAATTTCTGCACTTCTCAGAACACAGGAAACCCTGAAATGATGCGGCTGCACCCTGTGTCAGAGAAAGCAATAACAGAACACAGAATTGCAGAAAACACAGGGTTATTGCATGAGAGGGAGTGCAGGGGATCCAGGAGGCTGGTTTTTCTATACCAGTAAGCGTGACACTTGTTCAGCAGGAATTGCCTCTTTCTCTTTGATTTCTCCTGCTGTGGTTTGATTCTTCCCTCTTCCTTCTGAGGTCTGATTCCTCTTTCTCTGCCTTTAGGCAAGAAGACAGCTAAGTAGCTGCCTGGTTTACCTAGACAATGGAATGTCTCAGGTTAATTAAGGGATCAAAACAGCCAAGGGGCTGCAGGAGAGGAAAATGTGCCCTGGTACACCAGGGCTGTTTGAGGCTTTGTCTCTGCCAACACCTAGCTCAGGCGCAGTTGGGCCAGCAAACAAAAGAGAGGCTTTTTCAGAACATGGGTCCTGCAAACTCACTCTGGGATGGGAATTCAGGCTGCAGGATTTCTGGCATCATCACCAGCAGCAAAGACAAAGCCAGACAGTGCCCAGTTACAGCTCTGCAGCTGATTTGGGGAAAAGGCCCCGTTGCCATTCGGGTTCAGCTGCCAGTTCTCCAAAGAAAGGATCTCGTTCCCTCCCCCAAAGCTGCGCTGCTCTCATAGGGCTGAGACAAAAAGGGGCAAAAACAGTAGCCAAAAAGTACTTAAGACATGGCAGACAGAGAAAAGGATCATCTCCATGGAACAGTACAATATACTGAGGCTCTACAGCCTGTCTTGGTAAGAGCCCTATTCCAAGGCAATCTGTCCTGGATTACAACCTATATAATATCCGAGGAGCCAAGAGCTTGCAATTCCCCATTAAGTACTATTAATTGCCCTGGTTGTCATATTGTGCAATTTGACTGAACCTACTAATTCCCCCTCCTCTCTTGCTGCAAAACATCCCTCATATTTTAAAGGGTTACATAAAGCTGCAGGGAAGGCTCTGGTTTATGTCACTTTGATTGCTCTAGACTGGAACAAAGCACCCAGCAGAGCTGCCCAGCCACACTATACATCAAACTACTCTAATTCTTTTCATGTCTCCAGAGGGGCAGGCAAAGCAAATCATCAAATTTAACCTCCCAGTGCTTTATTTCTGGCTTGGAGAGATGTCAGAGGCCATGTGAGCTTTCACTTTTTCCTTGTTGGCTTAGAATCCACAAGAGATGGAAGGAAGAAAGCAGGAAAGGAAAGGACAACAAGAAAGCTACAGAAACTGTACTTTTAATGTCATCTACAGCACACCAAGGGCAACATGTAACACCCAGGAAACATCAATGTGAACAAGTGGCTTTGGGAACTAAACAGACAAGGCAAGTGGCTTCAATATCACCTTTTTTCCCCCTCAACAACAAGAATACTGGGGATAAAGCCCCTGTCCAACATCTACTTGTGGCAAACCTGATGTGGATCCAGCACAAAGGCTCGTGGCAGCTGAGCATTGTGCATGAATAGTCAGTGTTTTCTGTTCCAATGGTTTCCTTTGGCACTTTTCTGCCTGACCCTGTTGCATCCGGGGTAGTGAATTCCCTGGCTGACTCACACTAGGACACGTCAGTGGGAGGTGTATGTAGCAAACCCATCCTGTGTAGGAGCCTCCAAAATCTGCTTCCTCCTCTCTCTCTGGAAGGAATTGAGACTCCTCCTATTCCTAATAGAGTGAAAAAGGTAAGGAGGAGCAAGGAAACAGCGAGTTTAATTCCTACCCCCCATCTCTCCCTGGATGTGTTATTCCCTGAATCAACAGGAGAAATTCAGAGTTTCACAGGATGGCTTGGAAGCGACCTTTAAGATGATCTAGTTCCAACCCCCTGCAATGGGCAGGGAACCTTCTATAGGGAATCTTCCAGTGCTGGAGAAGCAGAAAAGCCTCAGTGATTCTTAAGAGGTCCACTCTGGCATGGTTTGATACACCTACCTCACAATGGCAAATTAATTCCAGGAGCTTAGCTCATGTCTGCACAAAACCATTACTGTATGAGCAGTAATTACATCCTGCCTCATCCTAGAGATCCGAGGGAATGAGCTGGGCCAGCTCCTGTCGATCTAGGCACGGCTTGGGCTATGCCAGCACAGCAAGACTAAGGATTCTCCAGGTTTCCCTTACATGAATCCAAGCCCTCCCAAACAGCATTCACCCTAAGGAAGCATTCCTCTCCAGGATGCCAGATGCTGCCTCCAGCTCCACTCGAAACATCCCCACGCTTGCCAGATGGAGAGCGGAGGGAATGATGTGGATGGACACGTGTACGTGGGCCTTCTCCACAGTGTGAATCAGCGACACTGGAATCACAATACCCAGTGATACACTGTGAAATTGTCATTACAAAGAAGTTTTAATGAACTTGAGAGAAATTAAAATACTGAATTAGCTGTCAGATTAAAAAAAGGAGCTGTAAAAGCCTTAGAAGATAAACATAATTCTGCTTCTAGCACAAAGAGAATTTCTAAGAGCGATTCACTGTCTGCTCTTAAGGAGATTTTTCAGCCGGGACTCAGGCTCACTTTTGAAAAAGACGCTGACCTGAGCAATATTTTTATTTCTTTCAGGCATAACAATTCAACCCAAAGCCATTTCTTTCTGTTTAGCTCCTTCTTTTCTGTATATTAATTTCAATTCAATCAACGAGGCAGTTGCATAACTGTTGTTTAGAATTGCTGTCACGTCAGCCTTGAACCTGATCACTGCCACACTGAAGTTATATAAAAGGGTTTGTTAGGATTTCTGTGATTTTTCTCCTTGAAACTGTGGGAAGATGAAGTCCTGCCCTGGAGAGATGTTTTGGTTTTCTGAGCTCTGTTGTCCATTAGTCTTGTGCTTTGGTGCCTTTTCTCTACGGCTTTGTTTTACACAGCACAAGGGTCTGTTTATGTGCAGAAACTCTCCAAAACCAGTCCTGTGCACCCCATTAATACACAGGCTATAAAATACACTGTGCTGAGTCAGAGAAGCTACTGGCAAATGAAAAGTTTACAAAATGGGTAAGGTCTTAAGGAGCAATTTAAATTTCTGGAGACTGTTAAAATGCTTTGGTGGCCTGGGATTGTAATTTACCTTGTTCTTCTGAAGCCAGTGGACTGTTACCCTGCAGTGATGGAGTAGGAAACCCTGTGTGATCATTTCTCCTTGTGTCTCTGCACTCAAACACACAACAATGATCCTGGAATTGAGAGTCAGCTCCTCCACCGCTCACAAACATCCTGGTGTCCTTGCTCCTCTCCAACATTGCTTATCCCTTTTGACTCAGAGCAGTATTCACCTGGGAGGGAAACTTCTCCTTCCCTGCCTGAATTCAGGTGATTCATTTCACTGTTAGTTTTCTGTCTTTCCAGAGGCACAAATGCCATAGGCATACTCAAGCTCTCTTGGGCCCAGGGTAATTTGAAAGCCATTCTGCACTGCAGACAGAAATGCTTTAAGCCAACAAATAATTAAGGATGGTACTTTTTTGGTATAAATGAATACTGCCCATACTTTTTGATGTTCCTTCATACTTGAGAGCAATCTGTTTGTGGTTGATGTTGTTTTTTTCTTAGAAATAGTGTCGACAATGTCAGAGTCTATGTGAAGAAAAAACTGAAGAGAAAAATATACTGAAGTACCATCGCTCCCTCCTAAAAAACCAAAACCTCTCAAGACCACAAAATAGATCTGCTCCTTACTATTAATATTTTGTCCATCAGTCCTGCCTCCCTGTGGAAAAGCTTTAGAGATGAGAAATCATGTCTCTCCTTTCCACTCCAAACTCAAGAGCAGTTTGTAAGGGCTAAAAAGGAGCAAAGCAAGGTTCTTGCTGGAGGTTTAAGCTGAGAATTAACCAAAATATCAGCTGCTCCTGTAGGGAAGCAGCAAGGAAAGAATTGGTCAATGGATGTTTTTGTATGTTAGTTGTTTGAAATTCCTTCTGGATGAGCACATACAGATCGAGTGTGCGTGTTCAGGGTAACAGGCAGTACAGGGTGAGAAAAACTGCTACCTTCTGAATGATGGGAGCTTTACAAAACACAGATTTCAAAGCACCTAGGTTTCTGCAGGCATATGGAAGACTGAGAATACAGTTTCTCCAGATGCGGTGGATGTATTCCTAAAGATACTCCCACAGAAATGCAACCAGTAGTGTTTGAAATGAGTGTGTAAGAGTCAGTGATAGCAGCATAGCCACTCAAATTAACAGTTAAGCAAAGCTTAACTCTGTTGAAGTCTTTAATTCCAAAATTTGGAGAGTTCAGACTTCAACAACTAGAGGTAAAGGTTCAAGTGAGATACACAAACAGATTCCCCTTGAGTTGCTCTCTTATCTTCACCTGAGACCTTGTGACCGAGACAAAGGCAGCTCCTGCTCAAAGGCAATTAACTCAAGCCCTCAGAGTGGTTTCCAAACACAGGGATCTCACTCTGGGTGGTTGTGGCCTGTTTCTCAAGGATTTGTGAAAGGCAGCTGAGGAAATCGGGGGTTACTGTTGCTAAAACTGCTATTTAAGAGTCCTTCTCCTCTGAAAAATCAGTGTTAACAGATCCCAGCCCCCCCAGTGACTGAACCCCAGGTCTCTGGGCTGTAAGCAAGGCTCTAACATGGACACACTTTCCCCTCCTCTGCTTGCTCAGGTCTCATAGCAATCTCTGCTCTAACAGTGGTGATGACAGTTTACTCACTACTCTGGAAACGCTTGTGAAAAGCACTTTATGCTTTAGCCAGGTTTCTCGTAGCAGCTTCATTTTCATGGGAATGGTGCAGGAAGCCCTGAGAGAACTCTGGTCCCTGCTCCACCACATTCTCGGTATCTGAGTTCAGTCTCAGCTCATCTGTGCTAAACAAATACTCGTTCATTACTGTCAGGAATAAAATGCTTAAATGCTCTGAGGAAGCCACAGAAAAAGCTTCACTAGTGTCAATTTGCTTTGTCCAGGATGGCTAAAAGATGTTTCACACTAAACTTAAACATGTGGCTGTGCTTTGGAAAAACCACTGGAGTCACCAGCCCAGACCTCACCATCCATCCAAGGTGTGCCCTGGCTCAGCTCTGGGATGGTGTGTTCATCCACACTCAGCCAGGCTTTAATTTGGAATTTAATCTTTAATTTGGGATGCTCTGCTAAGCATCACTGCAGTCTCCAAACTGGGGCTGGCTTCTGTAGTGGTTTGGACTTTGTTTTCCCCCAGAGGCTAAAGAAAAGTGGTAGACCCCAAGGGGTGGAAACACCTGGAAGTTTTGAAATTTTGTCCAATGGGCGCTCCTGCAAAAATGTAAACATATCACAAGCTCACCGGAAGAGATGAGTTGTAGTTTGGGTTGTTGTAGGAGTGGTGGCCATGTTGTGAGCCACGAGGAAGGGGCTCTGAGCCCCTTGGGGCCTCTGGCCCCCTCCCAGCCCCGGCTGGGGGGATTGCAGAGACTTGGAACAGTCTTAGACTGGACTAAGTGTCTGTAGTATGCCGGGAGATGTTTTCTCCATGGGCACAGAGCAGCAGCCGGCACTGACCAGAGAAACGGTGGCAGAGAGCCAGAGATAAGAACCTGAACTGGAGGAGCAGCAGAAACAACATGCAGCACCGGAGAGAAGACTCCTGGAAGGAGAGCCGAGGAAAGAGAGCAGCAGAGAGACAGAGTTTGGGGTAAGACTGTACCAGCCCCCCAAAACTCCTTTGAGATCCCTCTGAGAAAAGAGGGAGATGGACTCCTATTTTGGAGACCAGTTTTAGACATGCAGCACCAGAGAGAGAGAGGAGCTGAGAAGCTCAAGAGACATCCTGGAGCTGGACCGGGACAGCCAGATGGAATGCGGGGGGAGTTGACCTTGGCTCCCCCCCCTCGCACTGCTGCCACGGTGGCAGCCTGAGAGACAGGGCACAGAGGCCCTGCAAGAGATACCAGACCGTCACGAAGAACCCCTTGTGTCTTCGTGATATGACGTGGTGAAACGACCTTGTCTGGGGTTACGAAGCCCACGGAAGACCCCTTTGCCTGTGTCAAGGGGGCCGAGGGAGCTTGAATACTTCCCTTGTGAGTGCTGGCAGAAAGCCAGCTATCAACTGCTGCATGTGGAGAAGACAGACAGAACCTGCTGCCTTAGAAGATGCTGCTGCTTAAGGACTGGAAGGGATCTGTCCTTCTTTCCTTCCTAGACTTTTATTTGGAGGGGAGAAGAGATCTGATCATTGTAAATACTATATGTCATGGTAGAGATAGTTGTGATCGTGTGTATAATGTGATATGGTATTTATTTGTACAGTCATTGTAATATATTCCCTTTCCCCCACTTTGAGTCTGGTGTGTTTTGTCTGGAAAAACCCATCTCACATTAGGTTGAGATGTGGGAGGGGGGATGGAGCTAGGGAATTGGATTTTGGGACTATCTCAAACCATGACAGCTTCAAAGCATCAAAATTCTTCCTTTTACGGGAGACCCAACAAGCCTTTACCTCTCACACTTCATCCTCTCCAGCCTCACAGTCTGGCTGCTGGTGTATTGATCACTCAGCTTGCTTGGCATTCACCTGGTGCAGGGCAGAGTTATCCCTTCAGCCAAGCAGTGGCAAACCTCCCATTTCCCTGAATGCTGATCCAGCAGGGATTCCAGGTAGGTCTGTAGGAGGCAAATTAATTTAATTGCAAGAGTTGCAGGAACAGCAGAGGTGGATTTTAAGTCCCACGACTCTGGGCTGTTTCAGGACTGTTTTGAAGCTCACAGCTGCCACCACGATGAGTGTCTACTGTCCTTCTAAACATCTTCTGCTCTGGCTAATTTGATTAGGCTCCTTCTTGGCTTTCCACTGGTAACACCCCATGCAAGGCTGGCTTTTGCAGAGCTCAGCCTAAAAGGGAACATGAGCAGAAGGCAATGTAATACACATTGGAAAGGAAACAGAAATGTGGACTTTATTCTTAATACTCTTTACTCATCTAACTTCTCCAATAATTTATTAATGTTGTGTTTCAAACTACCGTCCTCCCAGTGGCAGCTTCAACACCAGCAAGTTTACCTCACAATCAGCTATTTTGGTACTAATTCTAACCAAAAGGTGTAAGAGAATTTAGTCCTAGTGACAGAGTTGCACCTTCTAACCAAAGGTCCAAACTACTCTGTTGTACTGCAAGACAAACTCTGGCAGAGTTAAAGAACGACACGAAGCAAAGATATACTCCATAAAACATTAATATTTTAATGAAAAATCTTAGCTTCATGTTTCTATCCAAAGACACTCAAAACTAGTTTTTCTTCCCCTTAATTTTGACCTATAATGGGACCAGTTTGGAGATTTTTATTTTTTTTTGTATTTTGGAACATTTTTTTTTAAAGATTAAACAACCAGGCTAGCAAAAAGGTACCCAATACATACTTTTCTTATATCAAACAAGCTAGTATTTCAATACAATGTAACTATACAGAATATATACATTACACATATGATCACAAAGCAAACACTACAGGCTCAGAACAGATTTGAAAAAACATGATATTCACATTGATTACAATAACTCTAAAAATGATTGTAACGTTGAAACGGCACTTAGTTTACAAAAAAAGTCACAAAAATATATATAGCCACCAAGAACTATGGTTCCTGAAAAATACTAATAGCCAGATAGTATTATATAAAATGTGAAGTGTATTTAAACATCGTATACATTAAAAAACAAAACCAAAACCCAAAAACCAAGTCTGTTAGGTCAATAAACATGCCAAGTAATCAAGCTGTGACCAGCATCAACAAGAGAAGCTGTACTGTGGATGAGATGACTGGATATACGGCTGGTGACTGGAGACTGGCACAGTTAAGGGGGTTTCACTGGTACTAAAATGCACAAAGAAGCCCAACAATAATTTAATTCACATTTTTTTCCTCTTTTCCCTTTTCAGGGTTTCACCACAGGGCAGCACCTGGAGTGAAGGCACTGCAGGAACAGGGCAAAGAAGCTGTCCAAGGAGTCGGTGAAGCCAGGGTTACAGGGCAGAATATCAAAGCATGCATCAGCTGAACGAATGGTGAACCAAAATCACTTTCTGGGGACTGCAGCAACCCTCAGGAAGACTGTAGGAACAGTTGCCACACAGGCTGGCAGCATCAGATTCTGCTTTTTTCTAATTAGTGCAACCAGATTTGTAGCTGAGACCTGTGGGACAGAGTTCCTGTGATAGCACACGTTGAGTTAACAAAAACCCAGAGCAGTAACTACTGTTGCATTAAAATAATTCACATTTGTGGTTTTTTTATGGTACATTTCCTCAAATACTTGGAACCCACTGTATTCACCAGGCACCTCTGATGGGGCCGAGGTACTGTCTGGCCTTGAACCCTCTTATCTGTCATCAAGATGCAATGGGATTTATTATGTCTGTAACTGGAGATGAGAACCCTCCAAAACTTCGTTTCACCTAGTAAGCAAAACTCCAACATAATTGAGCTGAATGAAAATTAGCTATTTTCCATACTCTGATGGTGGGGAAGTTGTGGTGGATGGAGGAGCAGCAGGTGCTCCTCCATCTGCATTCTCTCTATCCCTGCAGGGTGCACAAAGCTTATTTTGCATATAAAATGCTTCCTGGTTTGTCTCAGAGAGAGACCAGCACTGTCTCAGAGCTCTCACACCCTGAGCTGGAGGGGGAACCAGCAACCAAGAAGTGACTGAAGCCCTCATATAAAAACTTTAAACCATAGCTTAAAAATGAATAAAATCTTATCCTGCAAAGGACATATAGGGATCATAGTCTTATAAAATATATCTGACTGCATTGGCAGCTATTTCTTTTTTAAAAAGTTTAAATTCATACCTTTAAGACTCAAGATCCACGTGAACCCAGAACCATTTTCAAGAACTGAGTCTACTGATCTCTCAGTATGAGAGACTTGCCCATGGTCTCTGTGAGCCTGACAACTGAACTCCAGCTCAAACACCACTCCTGGCTGACTCTGCTTTGAGCAGGAGGCTGAACTACATCACCTCCAGGGTGCCTTCCAATCCCAATTTCCCGGGTCCCTTGTCAAGCAGAAATAATGGATTCGTTTGGGGGAGGAAAAGAAGGAAGACAAAAGAAAATGCAGTTCAGATTTCAAAACACTGTAACAATGTACTAAAAGAAATTGATGCTTTAGCTTTAATCCCAAGTGTAGTTTAAGGCAAGTTTTTTCTAGCTTAGTTAGGTATCCCTCTTGCTCTATTTGGAATCTAACCACAGTAGCAACAGAGCTTGTTTTAAGATGTCCTGTTTTTACACCTTTCTTGTGAAGAGCACCAGCATTTCAAAGAACTGAACACTTCCAACAAGTCAGGGAAGAGAAATAAAACGGTATTTGCATTTAAACTGTGTTCATTTCTATGGAGAAAAGAGATATTAACAAGAAACAATTACAAATGGGATAATTAACATGTAAACTCAACTCTAAGCCAACCAAGCAAAATCCTCCAAGAACTCTGTTGTTCCTCCAGTTGAACCAGACAGAGAAGTGAGAACTAAATGAAGATGTTACCCAGAGATTAGGGGTTTGAGAAGATCATATGTAACACCTAGTGCAATACCAGTGAACCCCAGGCCTTGCCTTATACCACAGGGTTAATGATCCTCATTTCTTTCCAAGGAAGAACACATTAGAGCTACAAAAGCTTGTGACTTTTCCCCTTCTCTTTGGCATTCAGAAAGCACTTTGCCTTCTGACTCAAGATTTTAAGTCTTAAAAATCCAATATCCAGATATGTCATTTGTGTATTTGCTCACCTCCTCCCCAATGAACTCATTACCAAAATACTTAATGGGTGCAAATTATCAGATTTTAACAGAAGGTAATATCCACCACCTTATATCTGACCACCTTTGATTGTTACATCTGTGCAGTTAAGAAATGTGGTTCTGGTGAAGCACTTTTCAGAATCACAAAGGATTCTCAGTTACCTGCATAATACTTGTCAGAAAAAGAAGCGAATTCTGTATTTGAATTCAGTGTCATAGCCCTGTAATTCAGGATAAAGCTCAGCAAAAGGCATTGTCTCATCTCACTGGCTTCTCAGTTACAGAAATCAGAAGTGGAAGAGAAATGGTCTTTAAATTCAGCCCATCACCAGGACTGGGCTAATTCCCAGGACAGCCACCCAGCAAAAGCATTTCTCCTTCAAGCCCTTTTGAGAAGCCTCACAAAGGTAGACACACGAGACTGAATTTGCAGCATGTTTCTAAAACACCCTTTATCTGGGGGAGAACTTCATTCCAGCAACTTGGAAAGTATTTAAATCCCAATGGCTTTCGCTCTATTTAAGTAAAATATGTGGGTTTTAACTAAAACACAGCAGAGAAAAATTGCTAAAGTCACTGAAACCCTTTAAGCTCTTTCCAAAAGTCAATAAACTTTTTTCCTCACAAAAGTTGGCTATTAATAGAAAGAACTCAGACCCAGAGAGTATCAGAGCTGCCTAAGCTGCCTGAATACAAATTGATCTGCAATTAATACGACTTTTGTGTCTTGTGTTCTTCAGGAGCAACCTTTCTCTACTGGTTTCATTTCCTCCTTGTGTTTGCATAAAACAAATCCGGACAGAAAACAACAATTTCCAAAAAATAAGACTTAAAACTAAGGGAGTATTTCATGCCTCTGGAATACTAAGATCAAGCAATACTTACTCGCTCAGCATGTCATCTGTAGGCCATGGGCATTTGGCATCAAACACTGAGTGAACTTCAGAAGCTCTAAGAAAAACCACAAATCTCCTAATGGACTTCCTAATTTAGGTTTCAAAGCAGTACTGGAGTCCAAACAGCCTTGACAAAACAAGACTCACTGCTCTGAAAATCCCACACCTTGAATTTTAGCTTTTTCTAAATATGGAAAAATGAAATTGCAAATCTTTCAATTTATTGCTTTGCTTGGGCTGTGTGTGTAGCTAGAGTAATGGCCTTTAATAAACCGAGTTGGCAAGGATTTAAAGTGTTTTGAAACAGGAACAATTCATCATTGCTATATAGGCTTTTTGTAAATAACCCCCTGTTGGTTAGAAAGTTGGCCTTAAAGAGAATTAAATTGCTTGGTTTGTCCAAAACAGGCTAATAAAAGTCTCCGAAACTATACATGCATATGTAGAAATGAAAAAATGTGCAATAATGCACAAAAGAGTTAACTTTTTGCCATCTGTAAACTCTCTCTAGCTAGCTTTCAGATTAGTAAAAATACAGTGTATATGGGAGAGAAGTGATCAGAACTGCAAATAATCTGGGAAAACCTTCATTTTCCTACATGGTTCCCCATCTACAGATCCAGTCAGGAGATATTTGTCAGGCTTGCATGGATACAACCTTTTCCATGATCCCCAATTCCTGATGCACCATTTTCCACTAACCTTGGCTGGGCAGATCTGGACAGGCTATTTGATCAAGTAGTTTCTAAAAGCACTGGAATAGAAAAAGTAGGGACACCTGGCACGATTCACTTGGTTTGTGAAAACTGATTAATCTGAGATGGGAAGGGATAATGTGTTTTGAAGAAGTCTGTGACTGTTAAGTCTCAAAACTACTCACCATTGCCAAGCACAGGGGCACAGTGAGAGCTTTGAAAACCAGCAGGCACAGATAGGAAGTGTCATTTTTTTATGCACAAGATTAAAGCATACACTCAAAACTGTTCAATCATGATTTCCAATGCATCCTTTTGTTTGTCATTTGAAAAAGGTTTCCTCTGATTTCTTGCCTTTAACCAGAGGGTCTGCAGAAGCAAGAGAAACTTAATGAGCTGCTCTAACTGTGGAAGAAGGAATAGTTAAAGTGATCTGAATCAGTTGTTCTTCTTTAGAAGTGTATCACAGCTTCCATGATGTTCTGACAAGATCTTTTTTTTTTGTGCAATCAGTCTTAAATATTTTCACAGAAGTGATCATTCAGTCATGAAAAATAATGAAACATCTGTTGCAGTTTCCTGTTTAAAGCGTAGCTTACAAAGTAAAAAGGGGAAAATCTCCCCACTTTTTTTGTTTAAAAATATTAAATTAAAATGTACAGGACCAAACACAGGCACTTTCCAAAGAACAAAAGTGAAACCAAGCCATGAATTATTCGATAGTGATGGATGACAGCTCCGATTTGGGAGGGTCACCTGCAGCTGCCTCAGCAGTGGCGTTAGTCTTTGGCTGCTCTGGCACATCATCTTCCTTTTCTGTCAACCCACCCAGAGACCCCAAGGGGAAAGTGCTTTCACAATTCTGAGTTGACGACACCTGTGAAATGACAGGCATTTGGACAGAAGAGTTGCTTTCAAAGCCATGCTCCCCTAGCTCATACTGCCCGAGGGTCTCCTCTTGCTCCTGGTTTAAGTAGTCCGGTACTAGGAAGTCACTAGAAGAGGGGCAAAGGACAGAAGAGAAATGTCATTTCTCACACAAACATCAGCAGTATCAGTTTCTTTGTATCAGTTACATCATACAAGCTACACACTGAGAACAAAGATGTTCATTTCACACTGCTGCAAGAACATGGCAGTGACACGCTCCCCCAAGCACTGTAACCTGCTTCTCATTTCTACACATAGCGAATTTATTCAATGGCATCTATTTTGCAGCTGTATTTCCTACACAGCAACTTCTTGTTACTTAGACTGTATCACCTTGATGAGAATGAAAGTTAATGTCTGGAACATCACATGGCATTGAAAACCTCACTGAAGAAACGGAGCACTCAGCCTTTAAAAATAGAAGCAAAAATGAGTTCAGCAGTGGGAAAATGTGGGCCTTTCCCACCTCAGAGGTAAATCCACCCTAGATCAGCAGCAGCATTTCCTTTGGAGTGGACAGGCTGGAAGCAGCAAGGGCTCTGCAGAAGATAGAGCTGCAGTGGGAGGTTGTGATGCCAACACATCACAGTGCCAGGAAAAGCACGGAATTGCCTCTCTTTCCCCTTTCACTCCTAAGACAACACTTCTGTAACGTACTTTTACCAGCTGAGGGCTGAGTGGATCCAAAGAAAGCCTACCAAACTCCCCAGTAGTATTTTCATGGCATGAGGACATATGAAAAATAAAATTTTTTTGCACATTTTCAACACCAGACATGAAGTCTGTACTTGAGACAAACATATATATATATCACATATATGCGTGTTTGTATGCTTTGGTTCCTCCTGGCAATAATCGAGTTAAAAGCAGTCCTTAAATGACAGCAGCATTCACTGCTTCAACTCGAACTCACAATCAACTATGCTAAACTGGTGTTTGTCAATTCAAACTGAAGGAAGGGCTATAGGCAGCTAAAATCACACCCTTTAATCTGACTTTAATTTGACAATGCAGTGCTTACCACAACCAGAGTTTTTGCTCTGGTTTTGGCCCGAGAGCCAAGAACAAGAACTGCGTAAACCCACAGATATGAAGCACTTGTACTTTTATACAATATTCTGCTGGAAAAAACAGTAACAGGTTTTCCTGGTTTTTTTGCAATGTTTTCATCCTATGTCACCTCTAAGTTAATCAAACAGAACAAAATACTGAAATGTTTTGTAGGGGAAAAAGAATAATGTCTGGAAATCAGGAAGAGTGGGACTGTGATGCTGTAACTTTTAGAATATACTTCTTTTGCGCTGCTGAAGGCAGATGACTTACGCACACCAAGTTGCATTCTCTCTGTAGAGTGAAACTCTATAAGTGATCAACTCTCTATAGGTTTAAGAGCTGGGAGACCTTTGTCTTCAATTTTCCTCATCCAACTTTTGTATTTTATATCTCAAATCCCAACTAATATATTTATATCAATAAAAGAATACAGTGCTGGTCTGATGCCTCAAAACACTTTTCACAGTCTTTAGCAAAGTGCATTTGTGAGAGATGTCCAGTCTTTTGTGCCCTGATAGAAAATGTTCAAGTGGTCCTTAGTATTGCCAACCCTATTGGTCTAATAATTTAGTAATGTTACCTAGAAAATGAAAGAGGGTATGGAGTCATACAATCTTTCCACAATATCAAGCAAGTACTTACAATGAAGCAATAAATCTGTGCCCTATGTAAGCGAACAGGCTACATACAAGATTTTAAATAGAAAATTATTTACAGAACTCCATGGATGCTGTAGTATAGAACACTATGGCTTCACACCATTAGCCTGGCCATAGATACTATTGAAAAGAGAAATTAAGTAGTTCAGAAGCATCCTCTGCATATCCCTGGGTTCTTCAGTGCCCTCCTATAGAGCTCACATGCTGTAAGACAGATCAGACACAACCAAGAGTGGCACAGGAATCAATCTGACTGGAATTAGCTGGCAACCTGAGGAGAGGCACAGCAGGCTGCCCTGAAAGCAGGAAATGATGATTTGGGGGGGGGGGGGGAAATAAAGGAGAAAAAAAGGAAAAAAAAAAAAAAAAAGCAAGTTTCCCTGTTAGGTTTTTGCTGTGCACCTCACCTGCTCTGGAAGTAGTTTGCTAGCTCTGATGCTTCATGGTTCAAGCTCCTCAGGTGAACGATTAAATTTCCAGAGTTGGTGAACATGGCGCCACATGTTTTGCACTCGTAAATCCGAGGCTTGCGGATAATGTGCCGGGAAACCCGCATGTGGTGTTTATATTCCCCGAAGGAAGTGAAAGTGGCACTACATATCTGGCAGCGGAAACAGCGTTTACCTTCGTGCTTCAGGCGATGCATCTTGAGCGAGTAAGCGCGGGTGAACTTTTTCCCACAGCGGTCACACTGAAAGGGTTTAATGCCTGTGGGAGAGAGAGCACAGACATGTCACCTTTTGGAACCACAGGGCACAGGCAAAATCCTTCAGGAATTCTACAGCAGCTCTCAGAGAAGCCCTGTTTTGGGAGGAGATTCCCTGGTTAACTTGAAAATGGCAGGAACAATGAGGATGGAGCTGCACTTGAAACAACCTAGAAAAACAGGAATTAAGGAGCCCAGCCCAGAGCAACATCAATCTCTGTTTAGATACTGCTGCAACTGGCTCCAAATGGCAATTCAGACCATCTTTAGGTGGATAACCCTCTACAGGGTTCTCCAACCTAACTTTCTCCATTTCCTAACTGTGACCTCCATAGTCTCCGTCCCCACGGTTTAAACTGAGCACATGGTTAAGACTCTGAGGCACAGCCAACATGGATCTGATGCCGTCGCCATCTCAAACCACCTTTGAACTCCTTTGATCTCAGGAGATTCTTGTGCCAGACTGGTTCCCAACAATGCAATTATCAGCCTAACCTTAATTAATTGCAATGTTTTTCTCTGGCTGCCTTTGGCCTCAGAGAAGTGTTCTGACAGGGGGACTGTGTGCACACGGATGCCCCTGTAATGCAGCAGGAATGGTGATAAAAGGGGGAAGCAACAGCCTTTATATCGCGTGGGAACCTTGCTATACAAGCATTTTCAGCAACTTTGCATGACAGACAGCTCTCTAAGACAATTTAGCTTCATGCCCCTCTTTTTCTTTTCTTTTATTAATTTAGAAATTCAGTTACTAGTTCATTTTTCATTTCTTACCCTAAAACATACGAGCTCTGCAACATGCTGCAGTGGCTGAGTGTGCAATCACACCCAAACAGAAGTATTACAACATAATGGTCTGAACCACCAAAAACTTCAGATTTAATAAAAAGTCTGAACTCCAGAAAGTGGGGAAATCCAAACATGAGGCCAAGAATCTGCAATATGGAGCTCTATTCATAATAGGGTTGTCAAGGAATAAAAAAGGTTTTTTCAAAAGGCTCAATGTGCATCAGCCCAGGCTGTTATTTCCCAGGTCTTTCACTCTGCTTTCCTTATGTTCAAAGCAGGAGCTGAACTTTTAATTGGGGCTTTTATACAGAGAAAGCTGTAGTTAAGGTTACACTGAAATGCCCTGTTAAGCATGTGAAAACAAGTTAATACACCAGAATATGGGCTGGTGGAGCTCAAACTTTTCACGCTCTCCTACTGTCCAAGGGCATCTATTTCCTCTGGTAGTTTCAGGAAAATCTCTTCAGTCATTTTGCTCATGAGAAAACACTTCCAACATTTACAAGCTTTGAGAGTTTCTTTTGCATGTTAATTACTCTAAAACAGTAAAAATCTCTCCCAACTTTGCCCAGGGGTTCCCAGTTGACAGGTTGGCCAGAGATGCTTTGCTGTCAGACTTTTAACAACAGGCTTTGGATAATTTCACATTTGATACGCCCACAGAGTTTGCTTTTTTAATATTAAACACATATATGGTCATCTTGCTTGAAGGGATTTGACAAATAATTGCTGACAGGGAAAAAATTATACCTTGACAGTTGTTGCTCTGCCCCAAAATGGTACATCCTGTGTGTGCAAGTAAGAGTCAGGCTCAAAGCAGGAGATGCCAAACCATGAGGTTTAGTGCCCAAGAGGAAAAACTCTTCAACACTCCCTTTATTCATTCAAATGTCAATGCTACTGTCAGATAATGCTGACAAGTCTTGAAAACACCAATAGCAAAGACACTGAGATTTCAAGCTTGGTTACAAATCAAAATGAATGCATCAATTTGGGGATCAAGGCTCAGAGGAGGCATTCACACAAACCTCTGTACTATCTGCAGGAGCTAAATTGATTAGGAAACCAATTCAGTTGTCCTGCAATCCCTCCAAAAACCCTGAGATCCAAAGGCACATAACTTTCTTCAATGCAAGGATAGATAATATTTTCTTATGGTTGCAAGTCTCCTCTAAAACACAGCAGACAATTACAACACATCAGAGGAAGAATTTCAACCTACATCACTTCTTTTGTATAATAAAAAAGCCAAGTATACTTTATTTCATCTCAAATCTTTATCATGAAAATGCCTTATCCTGATGAGTTTCAGGCAATCAGATCCACACAAATGCTAATCATCCCTGAGCAGAGCTATCAGTCAGAGTCCATGGATCAAAACAAGCATTCAACTAGACATATCTCTACTCAGTCTTGCTGAAATCAGCTCTCAAGGAGGTGAGTAAAAAACCTGCATTATTACATTTGTTGCACAGCGAGGCTATAAATGAGGAATTGCTGGGAATTTCTCACCTGAGTGGATAAGCATGTGTTGTTTTAGGTTCTGAATGCGAGTGAAGCGGACCCCGCAGGTGGGACACTGAAAGGGTCTGTCGGGACCGTTGGGGCTGGGCCTCTCTGTGCTGCTGGTGGAAGGAGCAATGTAGAGTTGGTAGGGATACTGAACGTTCTCCAGACTACAAAGAAAAAAGGCACTGATTTACAGGCACGCCAGAGAAATAACCATGGAAATCTGAACCTTGAGCACATTTGTATGAGGAGAAGAGACTGGCATGTCACATTTGAAATCTCTCTTTATGCTGGAAATCTCTGTCTCTACAGCAATGTCTGACCTACACCTGAAATCTTACAGTCACTGACTCTGCACATCTGAACAAACCCTCAGGGAACAGCCTCTGACTTGTGTTTTCTTTGGGCAACAGGCCTGAGCACAGCTGCAAACTGAACTTTATTTTCCAGGCGTGGGCATTTTCTCAGGCGTATCGATGACTTGCAATCAGCAAACAGTCCCTGAGGAAGAGTTTAAAGAGCTGAGCAAATTGAAAGCAAAGGAGTATTTTGCAGCTTCAGTGGTATTTACAAATGAAATTGCAGCCAATTCATTTTTCATTTCAATCCAAGTTCCATGAACAAATATTAGTATCTACAATTACATATTTCTGAGTTTAAAATATTAAATTTTAATGATTCAATAAATATGAATCAATACTTGCTCCTTGTCTGATTCAAACAGCTCCAGCGCTGTGTTTAGAAAACAGCACACAGGCTGTAATAGGAACAATTTAACTTTCAAAGTAATTTATTTAAAACTGACTAATTGCTCCTACATAGCCTCTAGCTGCAAACTGTTTAAGAGAACTACAATTCCCTTGCTAATCCAAGTCCTCTGGCAAGGAACTTGCTAAAGGGCACAGTGAAATAAAAACAAATCTGCTGGTACAAACAGAGGAACAATGACAATTTGTACTTACCTGAGGTTTCCATTCCGTGAGCATTAAGGTCTATATTTTTTGTTAAAATAGATATTTCAGCTTGCTCAGAGCCTACAGGAAGATCAGACATCACTGGCAGCAGGGAACTGCTCTGACCCGGAACATTCATTCTGTGGCCAAAGCACTGCAATTTTAGCTTTACCAAGCCATAGTGTCTAAAACGTCCTTAGAAAAGAGTACAATGATGTCTCCTGTCACAATTAGAAAGTCTCCCTAACTGAGGGAATCCTTGCACCTCGAGCCCAGAGGGCTGTTTTCCAGGTCAGGCTGGATTTGTGGACTTCTAACATTCAGAGGAATGAAATGTGCACTTTGCACAAATACATTTCCCGACACATCACACAGACCCTCACAGAGCAGATCAGCACAGAAAGACAAGAACCAGAATCATCTCTTTAAAATCAATACCTAAATTGTCTTTATCTGCTCTGGAAATGGATGTCAATTCAACTGTGAGGACAGGGGCTATCTGTCGGAGGGCAGTGACGGGTCTCAGAAGCAAAATTTATCTGGAGACTATAACACCAGGTACACAAGATGAAGCAATTTCCTGCAGGAGTTTAGTATCACTCAGTCTGTAAAACCCATAAGGATTTCTGGTCTCATATGGAATTGGAATAATATTTGCTCTGTAGAAGAAATTTTGTCGTTCTTCACTTCTTTTTATACACAGAGAGCTGATGGAAAAAAGAGATGCTGACAGACTTGTTGCTCTCTGATAAAGGGAATACTTGCAAGAGGGAAGTTACCAGCTCATGTCCTGGGCCTGGCAGAACGTAGCTCACTGCCACTTTGGGAGCTAAAAAAGCCAGTTGAGGGGTTTTGAAATAAATATAAATATACATTCTGATTTTTCTAACTGAATTTCTGACCAACTCTGGCACTCCTGTTCCTCTTTGTGAACAGATCACTGGATAAAGAACAGACACACAGGTAGTGTGCTCAAATAAGAATTATATTTGGGTTTTGTGACATGTTCCTGAGGTCCCTCCTCCCTCATTCCTGCATTAGGGCACTGTGAAGAGGCAAAAGCACATTGTGCTCCTGCAAGCTCTCTCAGGAGACACTCAAACTAGGGCAGAAATGAGGAGCCACAGCTCTCTTTTTGTTTCCAGCTTTGTCAGGCTCTCTCACCCTCAAGGTCTATACTGGTGCCACCTTCTCTGCCATTGAAGGAGAAGTGCAATGGGCCCAACTGCCTAAAAGAAATTTAAAATAAAGTTTGGTTTTATTCTCTATAAAACCTGATGAGGGGGGCTGGTTAAAGCAGATCCAATGGGAATCATGAGGCTCTCCAGCTACCAGTGACAGGCTCATAATGCAAGCAAGATGAAATACCTACTGGTGACATAGCTTAGAGATGATATTGGAAACACACCCAGATTTTCTCTCCCCTGCTTCTTTTCCACAAATACTCAATTTTTCATGACTTGTCATAGATGTGGCATTTAACAGTTGAGATTTGTCTGACATCTCTGAGAATTTCTGTATTAGCTACAGAAAAACATAGGTTTCAAATGTTTTCACTGAAATATTCTGCTTGCAATTTTTTCTTTTTTCCACCCAGAGATTACACACATATTTAATTATGTAGAACTAAACTCAGAAAAATGTGAATGCCAAAATGCTCAGTGAGCCTAGAAATGTTCTCTATTTGTAAACAACAATTATTATAGAAATGTGGGGGTTCTCATTTTATTGTATCGGAAACCTTTCATAACTGAGCCTTTGCAACTCCTTTTAAATACAGCCACGAACTGATACACAGACCAACTGTTAAATCAGCTGAATTACAGATCTATGTTAGAAAGTGATTTACAATCCGAACGTGAAATATCAGAGAAAGAATAGATCAGACTTCACTGTGAAACAGTAATTTTAATACTTAACAGATTCGTATGTGTCTATTAAGCTGACAATTACATGTAACCTGGTGTTTATGAAACACTGATTATAGAGGAGGCCCAATTAATGATGTTAATTATTTAAGAGAGAAACTCAAGAGATAAGACATTTTAGATTTTGAAATATTTATCTTTCCACAGTGGTAAGGATGTAATATTTAGAATTTTAAATGGACTAGTCTATTGCTTTGTTTTAGGAATATAAATATATAAATTATATTTTTCAATATAAATTTGCATTGGCCACGCACAACTGATTTTGACATTTTGAGAATCTCTATTAGTAAAGAAATGTACAACATGGACTTAAACTAAAGGTGTATTAAAAAAAAACCAACAAAACCAAAATAGAGGGAGATTTTCTCCGTCTTGGAATAAGCACAGCCTTGGCACTTTCATTTGAATTTACAAAACAAATCACTTGGTAGAAAATCTTTGTTATGGAGTCTGAAATTCCCATAACTGTCAGTTCAATTGTTTTATAAACAAGGTGCAAATTCTAGTTCATTTTGCTGATGCTTCTGTCATTCTGAGAATAATTATTTTCAAATTTGGGCATAAATGAAGGAAAATACTCTTTCCTCCTCTGCATGGAAGAGATCTTTTAGTGAGAATTTTCAGTGCATTTAAAGAATTTTATATCTTTTGGATTTTCAAGGCAGTTTGCGCTTGCAACTGTGCAATTTTATAGGAAATTTCTGAAATAATCCAGTGCTGAATATATGAGTCCACTTGACTTAACAATTACAGCTTTAAAAACCTCGATTAGTTCTAATGCAACATGTGCTCCTACTATTAATTCAATCTAAGTGCTGGGTGTTATTTTTATACTGAGGTTTGTTAGCAGATAGATAAAATCTTCCAAACAAAAAACTCTTATCTAAGCAGTTATTTTCCCTTTTTAATCCTACAATGGGACAGGTTTTAGATGAAAATGGCAGGAAAGATTTTTATGAGCTATGAAAATGCAGCTCTTGGTTGTTATCTCTGTAGGGAGCTTCACTTGACACAATTTCTGGAACACTCCCAAAGGTTCACACTTCTTCCACAGACCCAGTTATCTGACAAAACACTGCAAAAGCCAGTTTGAAAAAATGTGCTTAGGAAGGGCATAACTAAGAAATAGAAGTCAAAGCAGTTGTGTGTACTCCTGTATGCCATCACTTGGCTCTAACAGAATTATGATATATCTTTGACCAAACAGACCTGTTTTAGATTGGTTTTCTCTGCCAGCCTTTCCTTATAAGGGATTCCCTTAATAAATCACTCAGCTCAACACAGCAAAGGCTGCCAAATATTTACAGCAAGTGACATACAGCATTTTGGTAAGAAGCTACAGGCAGAGAGTTTGGGAGAGGAGATTTAAGGCTGTTATGTGGTTTATGGCAGTAGTGACGTCTAGTGAAGTCAGGACCAGGTCCTTGTTTTCAGTTTGCTGCTTTTGGGGCTGTGTGGCAGCTTTAGTATGCATGTTTCACAGTAAAGGAGTTTTTCTGAATTTATTAATAAAGAGCAGTGATGAAGAAACAGCAAAACCATGAATATCTTTCTTCACCAGTGCTTCCTGGAGATAGAGAGGAAATGAAAAGCAAATTCTGACTTTCATCATCTACATTCTCCTAAAGCATCTACCCGTCCAGAAGCTGATTGTACTCTGAGCAACACAGAGAATTAGATGTAGGAACAACCAAACATTGTGGAATTAAGGGTGTGAGGGGTAATTACAGCCTAACACTTGTGCAGGACACTCTGCACCCTGGGTTGGTACATACCGATCGTCATCGTCTGCGTGAGCGTTGGTGCCAGAGCTGCTTTGGAGTGTGGGCAACCCCTCCGTAACTCCCTCATCTATGGAGCCTAGGAGAGAAAAGGGCAAGTTAATGCAAATACCTGTTCAAAAAGGGATGGGGGGCATGGAAATACACAGCAAGCTCGCTTTCCCAATCTCTGATAGATGCTACTGGTGATAACAGAATGAAATTGCCTTGGTAAAGTCATTTAGAACACCCAGAAGAATCCTGTTCCCAGTCAGCTTCTCCTCTACTCAGATTAGCTACTAAACTGACAACTCAACAAAGGACACATATTTGGCACACCTAGAAAATGGAAATGTTAAATATAGCCAGTTTTCAAAAGCCATCCAGTACTAGAACTGTAAAACAGAAAACATTCACCTAAAGGGACTACAGCAATATTCAAGTCTTCTTGAGCAATAAAGACTTCAAACCTGCTACACTACATGGCTTTTGGGATCCAAATATTCCATAAATATATCAATTGATAATGCCTTCATTTAATGATAAGCCTCTGAGACAGGAAGAACCCTCTGAGAAATTAGAAATGCAACACAAAAGAGACCAAACACCTGTTTGTAAGAGAAATGTACACACAAAATCACTCCAGAGCTCTGTTTAGTGCACCAACATTTGAGAAAATGGAGTTCAATGAGTCTGGGAACAGAATCCAAGGGAAAAGAAGCACTAAAACAAAACCACAACTTCATTCATCTCATATGGCTGTTGCTCAGCTGGGCCTCCCTCATCACCACCAGGAGTTTGGCCAAACGGTCCCTGGATCTCTACCACTGAATCCATAGGAGACAAGATGGGAAAGGAGATTTCTCTCCCTACACCACCATCTTAAGAACAAGCAAAGTTTAGGACAGTGGTGGGAGATGCTCTTGCTGCTGTGGTAAAAATAATTCTGCTTCCTAAGAGAGTGGTATGTGAGCAATCTGAATTTGGGAACCCTAAAGCTCACTAGGAAAATCAAATAGCATTGGGTTTACAATGCAAGTGTCAGACCGAATGGAAAACCAAAGAGAAGGAACAAAGACATGGAAAGTGAGGCAGAAAATGTGCATATTCTGCCAAAAAGAATGAAAGATCTTTCCTGAAGTGAAAGATTCCTGTCTTAATGTGATGCCATGTTATGGGGCCAGTGACAGGAGGAAAATGGCATCTCTGGAAGTTTTACAAATCAAAATTTTTAATTTTGTTAAGAGCTGACAACCCATATTTGGGAAATTCATCAACTGTGCAATCTATAAAGTTACAAAAGTTAATCCCATTTTGATTTATCCTTCTTTCTCATGAAATACTTAACTTGAAGTCTACTGAAAAATAAGCCCAACTGCTCTTAGGTTTAATTTTATGCCTTCACCTCTCAAATGCCAACAGCGCTAATGAGTTATGAAAACATCTTCTCAGATACAGCTATTGTTGTAACCATAATAACTTACTTATCAAGGCCCTGCTCCATGTCTCCTTTCATATTATAAAGTGCTTCCAAATATAATAAATTGCAAATGAACAATTCTTGAAATTGCCCAAAGAGTGAATAAGAGCTTTTTGTGATATCAGAAAGAGAGGCAGGAATGCTTTTATAAATGCACTATAAAACACTGAGATAAATATATGCAATTATACCAGGAAAATACATTCAGGGAAGAGAAAGCTGTACTTTAACACATCTTGCTGCCTCCACTTATTATTCTTACATTACTGCATGAAGAAAGACATCTTTGGGAGGTAAAAAGTGCCTTCTGGCTACCAAGTGTGCTGTATCACATATTAGGTACATGTCCACTGTGCTAAAAAGGAAGAGCGCCGTTTCTCTTTAGAGCAAAAACGTGAATAAAAACCATTCTGAGGGTGGTTATTATGCAAAGGCCACTAAATATTCATTTGAACATATTCAAAGAGCAGATTTGTACTTTAAAGATTTTGCCCTGGCACATTTTTCTTCTCTCTGCAGCTGTTTTAAGGCAGAACATGCTGTACTAACACCAGTGACAGATTTAAGTTTAATATTATAATCATTAAGGCCTGAGATCCCCTACCCTACCTACTACTTTTCAAAGTATTTTTTGTTTAACACTGATTGTGCTAGAAGTTGAGATTTCATAGCATTCAGCGGCACCTAACTCTCTCCAATTCAGCCCCAGTCTCATACTTCCATTTCCCAATTCAAGCTGCCTTTGAAATACAATTTTTCTGACACTTCTAACTCTGAGAGATGCCCTCCAAAAACTTCTACAGGTTATTTACTACTCATCTGTAATACACCCAATTTGTCCTTTTAAGCTGTCTGGGTATGATATATGTCTTAAATGTATAAATAAGTATCACCGATATGGTATTTTTAACTTTCCCTAATCATTATTTTTACTTGTTCTATTTTGCCTCTGCTGATACAATTATGCTGATGAGATAATTTGCATGTCTTATCACATGGCCCCGACAAGACCTTTCTGAAGTTCTGACTATAATGAGTTACAAACTGAATCAAACAAAACCTGTTCTTGAACAAGGACCGCTTTTCCTGGCAAACTACCAGCAAACAAAGCTTTTTTAAAAAATATATTTTTAATTTATCCCCTATTTTGGCAAACTACATTTAAAGATTTATAAACTATAAGATAGAAACTAAGCAAAGGTAAACAGCCCTGTCTCCAGTAAATAAAACATTTTCAGTTGGAAAAAGCATTACAATCTAAAATATCAACGTATGAGCTACATGAACTGGGGAACAATTCAACAGCAAAGGATGGCATAAGTAGGAAATATTTTCATTTCTTTTTAGTATTACTTGAATATTTCAACAGCACTTACTGTATTGCAATCCTGGAAGGGTCAGACTGATCTCACTTTCTCCAGAGAAGGCAAATGTTACACTGACCAAAATCAAACAAATAATGCTACCAGACTACATTTATTTACCTTCCTGTAGTTTATTTATTTAATTAACTGGAGCAGCCTTTCATGTACATATTATTTGAATGAAGCAGAGTAGTCTGCAAATAAAACAGGCTTTATTAAAGATACTTCAGCAAAAAAACTCTACCAAGCACAGGTCAAGCCACATAACTGAGAATAAAATAGCTGACTTAGGTAAAATTTTGGTAATTAAACTAGAAACATTGCAAACCCTCTTACCTTCTGACTTCCTAAAAGCTATTCAGTGCATTCGGGAGCAGAGGAAAAAAGGGATTGTTCCAGTAACCTTTAAGTATTAGCTACTAATAAAAAACAGCCTGCTAGAAGAACCCAAAACTGGCTTCACATTATCTTTCATGGAAAAAAAAGGATTCTCTCAGCAACTGGCAGCATTTGAAGAGGCAACTTGAGAATCAAATCCCCCAAAAATGGAAAGATTCTCAATATTATGATTGTGACGATTTATTTTTGTCTGGGGCATTAAGACGACAGTGTTTCACCACTTATTTTGCAAATCCTCTTACAAAGACTCTCTGTCACAATTATACACGATTTGATGCCTGATGCAAAGTCCTGTGGTAACCCTTTATGGCTACAGGCACAAGCCTTTCAGATCTGGTGTTGCGGCTCAGCTGAGATCAGTGTCTTTTTGACACTAATGAAAGCAGAATTAGTTCCCTCAATTAGGCAACTAGAGGTAAAATGGAGTTATCAACCTCTGCTGAATGAGGAGGGCTTACCTTTCTCAGCTGCCTTCTGCAAAGTTATTTAAAGAACTCCAAGTTTATAAGTAACATTTCATGAAACAGGGAAAAAAGGCCATTTCACTGAATTAAAGCATAAAAACTCACAAGGCAGGTTTCCTCCAGTAAAATCCCAGGTGCACATGTGCCTATTAGAGGCTTTTCTGTATCTACTCATACCTAAGGCCAGAAATGGTCGTACCTATGGATGAAGACTGTGGGCTGATCAGGAGATCCTCCTGCACTTGCTCACTCCCCGGGACTGTCTGCTGATCGCTCAGGGAGCTCTGGGAAGCGCTCACGGGCTGTGACACCTCCTCATGCACCTCCTCGTCGCTCAGCCTTTCCACCTTGACTCGCACGTCCTCCTCGATCACCAGGGGAGAACTGGCTTTGGTGCTCTCACAAGTCACGTAATCCGCCATTCTCCGGTTGGACTCGGAGGGCCCAGGCATTTCCAAAGTCCGTGAGTTCTCCGCCTGCTTCACCTTTTCCGACTGAAGTCTTCGATCGATTCCAAAAGGAAAAGTCCAGGGAAAAGCTAAGGATGAGTCTACGGGCTGGTTTCTGGACTCCGGGTAGGAAGTTGAGGGATTGAGCACTTGGGGGGAGCTGGTTTGTGTGTTGCATTTGAGGGGGCTCTCAGGAGACATAACGATGTAGCTTTTGCGCTTCCTCCGCGACTCCCGGCACACAGGGATGGTTCTCTCCACCACGCTGCACTCAGAGGAGACGGGGGAAAGGCTGCCGTCGCGAGAGGTGAAATTGCAGTTTGCACTGTTCTCCTGCCCTGCATCCAGCACCTTCTCCTGCTGGCTGTTGGGCGTGTTCCACAAAATGCTGGACTTCATGAACTCAGAGCACGTGCTGGCCACACTGAACATCTGCATGTAGCTGGCTGCAGCCAGCACGTCAATGATGTTCTCCGTGTTGATGGACAGCGTTGCCGTGTAAGCGTATTCCAGTAGTGGGATGAACCCGGTCACAGTCACATGGTGCAGGTCCAACACGCTCTTGCTCTCGTCCTCTGCTTGGCCCACAAGTTTGGAGCGGAAGAAGTCGCTGCAGGCCGCCAGGACCACCTTGTGCGCCCTGAAGATCTTGTCCTGGACACGGATGGTGATATCACAGAAGTGCCCATCGTTGCGGAGCATGTTCAGCTTCCCCAGCATCTCCTGACTGTGAGCAGGGGAGTTATGAGTGAATGTTTTAACACCCATTTTTAGATGGTTCTCCCAGCGTTCTTCCCACATACAAGAGATCACAGGTGTCCTGGAACAAAGAGGAAAACTGTCATTTTCACATCAGAAAGCGGAAGTCAAGTGGCTTTCTAAGACACTGTAAGAAGAAAATTCAACCAAATTCTTTCAGATCAGTTTTTTCTAGGATCCAGATTGTGCAAGTGAGTAATTCTACAGAAATGCAATTACTTACTTGCAATTTTCATAAACATGGATCAAATTATTTGCAGTCTATCCTTATATATATATCTATATATATCTCCCTATATCTATCTCTCTATACGTATATAATAAATAACCCCTGTATTTCTTCCTACTGCCCACTCAAAACCAAATACCCAACACACTTCAAAGAAATGTTTGCAATATTAAAACAAAAGCATTTTTTTTAACTAACAGTGAGTAGATACCTGTATTTTTATCTTCTGGGCCCAGGAAACTCTTGCTCACAGTTCTTAAACCTGACAGAGTGTTGAATGTTTCTTTTAAGTGGAAAAGACGTCAGCTTGGGTCAACTTACAAGTGTGCAGGAGCAAATAAATCTCTCAGAGATCGTATTTAATTCCAGAAAAGCTTCAGAGAAACTACAATGTGAATTTCCAGAGGCCAGAGTTCAAGCTGGTCAACATAAAACAACAGCTGCCAACAGCTCTGTTTTCCCGCTGCAGTGCAGGTACCGATTGCCTAAAGCTGCTTTTAATAAACAGTTTTGGACTAGGGTGAGGAGTTATTGAAAATTCCTTCAGAAACACAATGCATTAGAAACCTCAAAGGAAAGTTTAAGTCTCAATCAAATACATACATATTGATTTTATATGTGTGATAAATAATACAAGGAGGGCAACTTTTTTCTTCTGACAATAAAAACCTCCCTTCTTTGGGTTCTCTCCATGTGGGAGCAAATGTTTGTGTTTTGTGCAAGAATGGGAGGTGTGACCCACACTGGCTGCAAATTTTAGGGCTGCAGCAGCCTCTAAAAAATAAATTACTCTGATTTGAGGAGGGTGAAGCTGATCCACCACTCACTCCTTCTGCAGTACACAGGGGAAAGACAGTGCCAAGCAAGATGCCACATGCCCAGACATCCCCTGGGATGGAACTGGAACTGCTGTGGCCACCAAGAAAATCAGTTCCTGGGTTTTCTCCAAACTCTTCTGAATTATTTAACTGTAAACAAAACACAACCCACCATGTTTCACCTTCTTAAGTCCCCCACCCCCCAACCCCCCAAGGCTTTCTGTGTTCCACATGCCTCACACAATTACCACAATACAGAAATATCATTGGGTTAAACATCAACAACATAATTGGATCTGATTAGTTCCTGGAGTCAGCAGCTTCTTCACATCATCCTTCTTTCCCTTCCACATACACAAAAGCATACCACACTTACAAGTTGCTCATTTGGAGATTCTCAGCTACAAAGAGCAAGTTTGGAACAATTTGCTCCAAATGTCACATATTGAAATGGCAGCTGTCAGAGCCTACCTTGTCCTACACGCATTTACACTTGGCTGCTTCTTGTAGCTGGGGTTTCACTTTTGATACTCAAACCCTTTCAGACAGAGGAAAAAGAACTATTCAAGAGAATAGATTAACTAACACTTGACAATATAAAGTCTGGGAGAAACCGTAAGGGCCATTTGAGTTTAAAATGAGATTTCACACTAGTGCAGAGGAAGAAGTTAAGCACAACCAAAACACTCCCTTCACTGAAAGAAAATGGATCGACCTCAAGAGGCATCCGAACATCCAAACTGTTTGTTCTCCAGCATGAATCAAATGAAAAGCATATTCCATTGATCTCAGACCAAAACACTACAGTAAAAACTTGTAACAGCATATTCTAAAATGGCCTTGGGATACCCTTTCTTCTGAAATCCCAGGCCCTGCCGCAGTTCCTTGGCACATCAGAAGTCCAGAAGTGCTTCTGTTCAGCAACTGGCTACAAAAGGAATAAAACATTCACAAGGACTATCCACAGAACAATCTGGTATTTAGAAACAGTACCAATACATCATTACGAACAAGGAGAAAATCAAGAGCAATCCTCCCAGTTCCTGTAGGCTCAGAATAACCCATTTTTCTGTTCAGCTGAGTGAGAAATGCTCATCCCTCAGTCCCTAAGTGAGAGCTCGACTCTGTTGCCCTGCTCTGAACCATTCCTTGTCTTGCTTCCCCCCTCCTGCAGCCTCTCCCCTCCTCTGGTTTCCTTTCCTCTTCTCCTTTCATCTTTTGCTTCCTTGACCTTGATCTGGTTACAGAATTCAAAATAAAATAGTGGAAGTCAGTGATGTGCAAGAAACTGATTTAAATTTATTAAGGAGCAGCGTTCCTGCCATGAATGTGGGATATTGCTCTGTCAAATCACTTCTGTAAAATGACTTTCCCCCTCATTGCATTGACACCACCATTTAAACAAGTGGCTCCTATCCAGGCCTCAGTGTGGACAAGGAGCATTTTTGGGAAAATCCAAAGGGGTGGGCTGAGGAGGGCAAACAATATCAGTTCCTTACAGTTAATGAGGAAGTAAAAACATCAAATAGTTCTAGAAGATAATTTAAACAATTTGAAAATATTCTCCACATGAAAAGCTGAGCATGCTAGAGCAGCCAAGTTAATAAAATGGATCAACTCTCTCTGGCAATCTCTCGGTGGCACAGGGCATTTTTACAGCTGCACTCCCAGTGACCAAAGAGGGGAAAGGGCTGCAGCGTTACAGTTTCACCCCAAGTCCAACATTTCCGTCCCATCACCATTGTGAAATGACATTTTGGCACGTCTGATTTCCCATTATCAGCCAGTCCCTGACGGAGCTGTTGGACCATAAAGTGCAGGGTGGCAGATCCAGGAGTGATTACAGAACCAAAATCCAGAACTAAATATACCTGTTCCCTTGCAAGTGCTGGCGTGGGGAGAGCAAGGTGCACACCTAAACTAAGTGATAAGTGGGTTGGAGCTGGCAAAGTTGTTCATCTTTGAGCCACAAACCATTAGGGATTCTCCAAGCAGGGATCAGGGATGGTATCACAGAGACAGAAGCTTTTCCTCCTCCTCCCCACAATCCCAAGGCACACACACCTTGCCCACAACTCATGGAGTATTTCTAAGCTCTAGGAAAACACGATGAAATTTAAAGACACTTTCACAAGTTTTAAAAGATATTCCCAGTGGGACACTTTAGCCCATATTTAATGGGCTGTATTGAACAGACATTTGCAGTTTAAGAGAATGTTTTTTCCAGAGTCCATTCCTGCCCTGGAGATGTGTGGGGATTCACCACCAAAGCACAGATCCTTGGAGAAGGTGAGAATTCAAACATGAGCACTATAGGACTTCCAGAGCAAGGGGAATTTTGTCCACTATTAGCCAAAAGCAGCGTGAAGGGAAGTGCTATTGTACCAGACTTTGTACAATTTAGTTGAAAATTAGTTGGTTTTTTTTTACTCCCAGGAGTACTAACAGAGACCTGACCTTTAAGTAGTTCAGGGTAACTCAGCTCATTCTGACTGTTTCAAGGCTACTGAAAAACAAGTTTTAGCAAGTTACCAAGTCACATTCACTATTTTGGCATTAAACATGTGTCAAGTTTCTGTGCTTAGAAACCATAAAGAAGAAACTGTACTCTATAAATGTAATGTTATAATGTAATGAAACTGTAAATTGAAAAGAAACTAGAACAGAACTGAAAAATATTCCTCACGTGACCTGCCTACTTCTTGTACACCAAGTTTAGCTCCTTATTCACCTTCTGCTGCGCCTCAAATCATTGGGTTTGAAACATGGTACCTACAATAATCTTTTGGAAGAGTCACTGAACGAAACTCACAGAGCTGCTCACATTCAGTTTCTCACTTAAGTCACATCATTTTACAACAGAAGTAATTTTTAGCACCACAAAACTACCACCCCACCTTTAACCTCCATATCCTGACCTGTGGCAACTTAGAGCATGAAAACACTAAATTTTTCTGAATACTGAAATCAACAGACTTCAGATACATAAATGCCATGTTGGCTTTGGTACTCAAAAAGCTCAGGAAATTCCCACCCTTATGGGAATTCTCAGCAATCCCTTAGGTACACTTACCTGTGTGTGAGCCCATGGTGGAAATCAGGTCACTAATTATTTTTTTTAATTTATTTTTAATGCAGATCACTCCTTGGGCACTGGCAGCACCATCCCATCAACAGCAGCAGCCAGACACAGACAAATGTTCCACATGGATAAACATGTGACCTGGATCACTTTATCTCTGTCACTGCAGTACACAGGTACCAGCACCCCCCTCTCTCAAATTAACTGGTTTGTATAATTAAGTTCACGATTGAATCAGAATAACTGCTCTTAGTGCGTATTTAACTTCAAGTTGGCTACTTCTATTTCAGCCTTGCAATACTTGTGTATCTAAACACGCATCTGTTTCCCCAACAGCAGCTGGCCTAATAAAAGGTACTATCTCCACTATAGATCTGGCCCTGCTTCACTTCACAAACTGCTGGCTGGAGCTGCCACACTGTTCTTGTTTCAAACAAATCAACAGCACTTTCTAAACTTTATTTAAAACCGTATTTTAACCCAGGTCAGTAAACCTAGTTAGAACTCAGCCCAACACAGCCAAGCCTGATGGTATTCATGAAAAAGAGGAGGCAAACAGGAGGCTTCTGCGCTCAGAATCACATCAGTGTGCAGCATCCACTTTGGTGCTCTGGAATCTGTGGAATGCAAACCTGTAACCTTTGGCTGCAGTGGGTGAGAGGACCAGGGAAATGAACCATCCTGGGAAGTATGCAGGGCTTCAGAACTTCCATTTCCTCTAGGACAGCAGATTTAAAACCCTGAGTGCACAAAGGAACCAGTGTTGAGGCATAAACACCGTTCTGTTAAACCTGAAATAGATGCTGAGCTCCAGCCTTTACGTGGAGTGAGGTGATGCCATGCCCTGTGAAAAACTGGGAGCTCAGTGCTGGGGCTGAGCTGGCCCTTGGTCTCTCGGTTCAGGAACCAGACTCTGATTCTCCAAATGACTCCACTGAAATACCCTAGGACACTCCTGCGTCCCTTTCCTCCCAGTTCCTCAGAAGAGGACAACTTCTTGTTTTAAGGAGTTTGGAGGTCTTTTGTTCTTGGGCATGTTCTTTGCACATGGGACAGTCCTCTGGGAAGATCTGCCCAGCAAAGAATGGCTGATGGCAGGTAAGTAACTCCAGAGGACTCCACTTGGGTGCTGGAATGGAAGAGCAATTTCACCTAACAAGCCGAAGGCCTGAAGTTCTACAAGCCACCCATTTATCATTAGCATTAACACTCCCTTTCACAGCAGAAGGCATACAAAAGTGTGTTGTGCTTTGCCTGTGTACTCCAGAAATACTGTACTTGACAAGATCATATATTTTGTAAAGATTGGGGTTTTGGACACCACTGTTGACAAGTTCACGTGCCAGAGATTTTGAGCCACTGCCTTCATGTACCATTAGTGTCATCCCCAGAACACATTTGTTGGCTGCTCTGTACTCACACCCAAGCTTGTACCTATGTTCAACACTTAATTTTTATTTTTATTTGCAAGAATACTTTCCGAGGATGCAAACTGCTTCACAGGCAGCCACCTCTTCCTTTGAAAAACTCCTGGTAAAGAGACTTTCCAAATTCTAAAATTTATATCTTCCTAAATTTTAGGTAGAGTCCACCAGAGGCTGCTGCAGAAGGGTGGCAGGCAGTACTCCAGCACTAGAGTTAAGCTTAGTGGAGGCAGATAAAACACTATCAGGAAGCACCATGGGTCAAACTGATCCAGGTCTGTGTAAATAACATACATAATTTTCAGAGTCTCTAAGTGTTTAACACATGGAAACTACATTGTGCCAATAAGCTCTCCCTGTTCCCCAATTTTAAATACATTTGTACGCATCTAGATAAAAGTTTCTCATGAGCACTGTAAGAGCTGAGGTTTACAAAGTCAAAACACCAAGGCTGAAACTCTTTACAAAAAACTGCTGAAAAGATTTGCACATCTGGAAATCCTGAGCTGTAACAGCATCCATGAAAACTTCTGGCAGCAACCAAGGTAAACCTCTGCAGGGCAGGAAACAGGCAGGTACAAAAGCACACAGTATTTCTTTAAGTTCTCCATCAGACCATCAGGAACAGTATTTATTCCATTAGGAATAGTATTTATCTGCAAAGGACAAGGAGAAAAAGCATCCAACAGCTTCCCTTCCAATATAATTATGCAGGAACAAGGCAGACCCAGGGTGTCCATGAAATACGTGTTTCCTACTCCTAACAGATCTCTTCAGTTTCGCCAAAATGAAACCCTATAATAACAGAAAACAAAAGCTTTAACTGTACCATGCCATGAGAAGAAAGCAGATGTGTGTGGCCATGGCAAGGTCCCAGCTCACAGTCACAGCACTGACTCACATTGTCACTGCTATTGAAAACATTAATATTTCACAAGGATAGGAAGAGAATGACTCGGATCATGGAAACGTGAATTTGCACGATGCAAATCTAGTAGGTGCGTTTTAATTCCCAGGGCTGGTGAAAGCATTGAGACAAGTAGTGGGGTGCCAAACCCAGCAATTAATTCTACAAAATGGTTTTATTGTCAGTTGAGATGGTAGGTCAGCTGCAACAGAACACTCCTGAGAGGATAAAATTAGAAAACATTTACATGCACATTTTAGGGGAACAGCACCAACAGACTGTCCCTGCACAGAAGAGCACAGATAATCTTAGACTGGTTTTTGTGACTGGAACTTCAGCTGAGTGTTGAATCCAGGAGCTGACCCCACTTCTCCCTGAGATGCTGAGGCTCCCAGCCACTTGTCATCACTGCAATTTATCACTCTAAACACAGTCACTGGTTTTGGCAACTGGGCCTTATTCACTCTTGGTTTTTTGGAAGAAGCTAATATAGTTAACTTCTTGAAGTATATTCCTATACAAGAGAGAGCAAAAAATTCACCTACTCTGGCTTTCTGTTTTAACTCTTACCAACAGCAAAGTGTGAGATTTGGTCAGAAACCAACAGTGCTGCTACACACACCCAACTCAAGCTCTCCATGTGCCTCAACGTGTGATTTACTCAGTGTCAGGGGAACAGATATGCACCAGGTGTGAGGGTAAGGAAAGAGCTCCCATTCCTAAAAATAGATACAAAAATTCTCATTTTGTCATGATGAGTCCAGGGCCTGCTTAGCAATTTTCTCATGCTCATCCATCACTTACAGTGGGTTGGAATGCACAGTGATTCAGAACTTCAGTAGCTCATCCCTCACCTGCCACTGCCCTCAGGACACGTCCCCTGAGCTTGGCTGTCTGGATTCAGCTCATCTGAGCAGAATAGAAGGGGCCTGTGGGGAAGTCAAAGTACCCTTAGAGACTGAGACCCTGTGGTGACTCAACACTAACCTTGTCCTGCAAAATCATACAATATTTAGGTTGGAAAAGACCTTTTCAGTCTGAAAGGCTGAGAGAATTGGGATCGTTCAGCCTGAAGAAGGGAAGGCTTCAGGGTGACCTAACTGTGCCCTGCCAGTGCCTGAAGGGGCTGACAAGAAAGATGGAGAGAGACTATTTACAGGGATCTGGAGTGACAGGACAAGAGGGAGTGGCTTCAGACTGACAGAGAGTAGGGTCAGATTTGGATATTAGGAAGAAAATTCCTCTCTGTGAGGGTGGGGAGGCCCTGGCACAGGTTGCCCAGAGAAGCTGTGGCTGCCCCATCCCTGGAAGTGTCCACGGCCAGGTTGGACAGGCCTTGGAGCAACCTGGGCTAGTGGAAGGTGTCCCTGCCCATGGCAGTCGGATGGAATGAGATGGGCTTTAAGGCCCCTTCCAACCCAAACCATCCTGGGATTCTATGATTCGATGAATCTGTGCTGCCTGGCAGGACAGGGAATGGCACCGTTCTTGAAATCCAGTTCTGCACCTTTCTGGCACTTTATTTCAACTTCTCTTTGCCAGAAAGCCAACAGCACCTTTAGCATGTGCTTCTACTTCCTCCTTGTTTTTGCAGAACTTCAGTATTTTTACACCATGGATATTAAGCACTGTTAAAGCAATCCAGCCCAAGAACAAATCAGAACTACTTGTTCAGTTCAAAATATCTCAGTTGTCTAAACTATAAAGCTCCAATAAAAAGAGTAGTTTCCAGACCGAGATGACCAATGTCATCCTCATGCTGTCTTTTATATGCTGCCTCAGCATATAAAAGTGGAAAAAACCCCAAAACATGTTTCTCATGTAATGAGAAAGAGGTGCACATGTCTACTACTTTTATTTTAGAATATTAAATCCAACATAAAACATCACAGAGCTGTTGTTCTGGTACTGGGATGTCATAGTAAAGAAAAAGTTGAAAACCATTTGTCAAACTATCACTATTTTTCAGGAATTGCTGTTTCTACATCAAACATGATGTGCAACGTGTCTGGCTTGTCATTTCCTCGTGCAAGTGATGCTTCCAGATTTATTCTTGTCCCTCATCATCCTGCATATATTGCCTACAGGAAGGGGCCTGCAAGACTTTCTCCTGACTGATCTCAAACTGGTAGGAGAATTTAATCCTACTGCAAACCTCTCTTTTTAATTTTTATGTCAGGAACTGCACATCACTTATGTCTCAGGCAAATGAGAGTTGTGGTATCTGCAGCTGATAACCAATACACAGATAAAACAGGACATTCTTAACTGTGGAAGTGTCACAGAGCTGGAATTTCAGACAACCTGGAGCTCTGTACATGACACTGAGTATGCTGGATTAACACAGCAGGAAGTTTAAAGCACAGCTACAACTCCTGGCCCAGATAAAACTTGCAGATTAAAGATCACGCTGTAGGTGTGTAAAACATGCTACCACTCCTTTCATTAGAAGTCAATCTAAAAGTGTTTCCATTAGACACTGCTGTGATTAAACACTGGTATTTGAATTCTCAGGGAAAAGGTGTCAGTGCAACACAAGATGCAGGATTGTTCAAAGACTGTCTCATTTTTTAATACACACCTGCAAAAAACCTTGGTAACATTAACACTGTGATAATTTCTTCTCTCAAATATTTAGTGTACAAGGTCTGATTATTTAAAAATATAAAGATGTTTTCATCTCTCAAAGATATATGATTATAGCTGTTTGTATACAACTGCAGAAATGTGGTGAAATAAAAACAATCTGAAGAAAAAAAGACTTAAGAATAAGAAAACAAACAGAAAATGGGACACCACCTGTGTTTACTGAAGTTAAAGTCTTTATCTCAAACTTGATAATGTATTTTTCAGAAAAAGAGGAAATGCCAGCTATGATGAGACCTTAATTAAAATGTTTTAATAACATGATCTAGAGCTATTAGTGAGAACAAGGAGATGAAGAGACAAACTGAATCTAAGGAGCTGGCTGAAACAAAGTAACTCATGTACCTGAAATAACAGGTTAAAGAGTTCACCTGGGAAGTGCCATAAGGACTTGTTATAGCAAAGACACTGGCTCAAAAAATGCTGATGAAAAGGTTAAGCACAAGGCATAAAAACAAATGACTGAGAACTGGCATCCTGGGAACAGAAGGAACTTCATGGGAAATCCATCAGTTTGAAATTAACATTTGACATGATATATTAAGGAGCTAATAATGGACTTGAGCTGTAAACTGGAAGCCAATAAGTTAAAAGTAACTTGGGAGCAAGATCTCTACACAATTAAATTACAGCCAACCAAAAGGCCCCCAGAACCACCAGCCTATTGCAATGCCTCATTTTTGGTCAGGTATTTGTCAATATGTATTTTCACCTCCTGAAAGATTCTCAAGAGGGGGTTTTTGGTTTATTTTCCTTCTCTGGGCAGCTCCCCCTTAACGTCTCGGCAAAGTAAACATAGATCTTTCAGAGCATCTGACTTTACCAACCATGTTCCAGCCAGAACTGAGAGAGTATACATTAAGTTCACTGATCAGCATGACAGCTCTTAATCTCAGGATCTAATTAAAAGCAGAGATTACAATAATCAGGGCAGGACAGTAGTGCTGTATGTAAATTGATCTGACGCCACTGGTCACTTTTATGCAACACAAGATGTTCTTTGAGACCATTTACAGATACATAATTAAGATAAATGTCATTTTTTAAGGCTCTGTACCTTCCTACATAACTCAAATTTGCTGGCTCCAACAAAATCCATGTTTCATGCAACAGCCAGACTCTGAAGGAAACTTTATCTGTGGAGAATTGTCTTGTTTTCCCCAGCCTTGACAGAGTTGTTGGAGTTTTGGTGTGATCATTTGAAGTCGGCTCTTTGGGAGAACAGAGTATTACCATTCACTATTTCAAAGGACTCAGATTTAACTTGTTGCCTTTCTGAAGCTGCAGTGCAGGGCATAAAGTTTATGTGCCTAATATAGCTTTCACATGGTTGAATAAGCAAACCAGATAAATGCCACCTTCCCCAGCCTCCAGCACTTTCAACATTGCATTGTAGGAATCTCACATTAGTGCTCCACGTAACACATAAAAGCAAATTTTCTGACAGTACTTAAAACTGAGGCTCATTTAACAACATGAGCAGTAGTTGCTAAAAGGTCTTGTTCCACACTGAATTACCTTTATTCTCATAATAAAAATTAATGTATGAACTTCACTGGACAGAGTGTTTTGGGATATTTCACATCAGATTCACTGTCCTGTACTTTGTTTTTCATCAGCTCTCCAAAAAAGCACATGATCAAACTACCAGATCTGTCCTGAAAGTAAGATGTTTGTGTCATCAACATATGAAACAAATCTCCATTTAAGGCTTTTTTTACTAGAATAAAAGCAACAAGTGAATTCATAGTTGTCACTGTATCCTTACACATGGAAGTGCCTCAGAATGTAATCAGATTATAGGACTGATGTGTTACATCCCTGAGGCACACATTCAAATTTAACAATGGCAGTTTTCATGCATCATTTTTACGTGATCTCAGTAACTTCTTTACACGTTCACTCCGTGCAAACTTAGGTTAAATTTTCCCCAAATTTCTCAGTGTAGAAAAGCCGTTTCGTGACTGCTTCCCACTCTGTGTAATAAAAAGCAAGGGTTCAGTTTTATAATCCTTGGTCTTTAAAAGCAGCAAAAAAAAATACAATCGAAAATTAAATTCTTTTAAGTACTGCAAATTGCCAAAAAATATCCATAAAGTACTTTCATTTGTCACGTGGCAGCAACCTGCTGGTTTAAACTAATTCCAGAAAGCTATTTTTTCTTGTTTTACCATGGCTACCCACTGCATTTCAGTCTTCACTCTCAGAAAAGCATATCGATATAAACTCGGGAAAAATATACATGAAAGACTACTCAAGTCAGCCTCCTAAATTAGTCGTGAAAGTAAAAATTTCCAAGCCCTTTTTGGTGCTAGAATGTGGAAGAAATATCAGGCAAAATGGCATGGGTTTTGTAACTCACACCAAAACGTTCTTGTACGGTTACAAAAAATGGCAGTTTCTCTCTCACTTTTATTCCAGATTAACGAGGAAGTGTTATACTGCAATGAAATCCACGTTAACTATAAATAATGAATTTTTGTGCAGTGCAATGCAAATCTCAACTCTCCCCGCAGCACCCCAGCCCCATTAACACTTCAAGTGCTGGAAGCAACACCGAGGAAAAAACTGAGTGAAGAGCAGAGGGGAGAGATCACGGCAAAGCCTCCCATCCCATGCAATCTGCAGAGGAGAAAAGGCAGGGATAATCCAGACATGGACTGCTGCCAGCTAGTCAAGGTGTCACAGACATATAAACAACAGCCACCTTCCCAACGGAAGCAGCTATAAAGAATCCTGAACAAGCTCAAGCAAGGCAGGAATGTGGTTGTGTCATCACCCTTTCAGCACTACGTGTACCCTTTATTTTCCTAATGACTCATTTATGCAGATAAATGCCTAAAAGGAGCTCTTCTTGGCCCCCAAACTAAAAATCCTTGTATTTATCTACAAATCACATTATCAGGTGAGCAGCGACTCCACAGGCTGCAGCTGCCTGCCCTTGTATGGCCAATGCTGGGCTGACAGAACCATATCCAAGGAGAGTTTTGTGGGGTTTTTTAAATGTAACATTTCACAGAAACTTCTCACAGTAGGTATTTCATAACAGGGGCATTTATCCACTTAAAAACCCCAAAACAAAGACAGAAGACTGCAGAAACTGTCAGCTCACAGAGCTCCAACATTGTCAATATCTGTCCCTAACATGGGACCAACTTTCCCTTAACTCAGCAGTTATTCCTAAATGTACTAGTAATTTCCAGGATTCTTAGGTCTCCACAGGACATGGTATCTTCATGCTTCCAACACCTTCCAACAGATTTAACTCTGGTAAGTATCACTGAAATTGTAGTTTTTCCATAACACACTCTTGGTAATATCCAAATACAAAATGCTTTATCAAGCACCATCTGTAGCTGTATTTATAAACTCAGATCTTCTTCAGTAGCTCTAACTATATTTCCACTAAAATATCTCTCACTACAATTACTATGTTCACTTGTACTTCTGAATATAAAACATTACACACAGTAAATGTTTATAATGTTATCACAGATGAAGTACAAAGTGTCCTTTTAGAAAGCATCTCTTCATGCTCTGAAATGCTTTTATTCAGCCTTCTTGTGTAAAGCAGGCAAACAAATATTGTGGTCAAATCACCCCAAATAATAAACCCCAAAGTGCAGTAGATGCACAGGGGACATGACTGAGCTGTCTGTTTGCTCCTCCACTCTTCCCCTAATGATTCACTCCCAGCCACTGTCACACACCACATGCTGAGCCCAACACACTTTTTGCAGTCCTTATTATCCCATCGTTCCCGTGCTCTGATAAACCGGTTCATGTGAAATAAGTATTTCACCAGCCCTGGATTGGAATGCATTAAAAACACGCTATCAACAAATAATGCACAGTTTAAGTCCCTTCCTTAACTTGATTAATTGGAATGTAAGAATTAAATTAAAAGCTGAGCGTTTACAGTTCCTGTCATCCCATTTTATCAGGTTTGCAGCTCTTCTCCTACCACCACCATTTCATTTAGGCACCTTGCACAAATCCCAGTACATTTGCTTTCATCCAGGGAAACCATTAGAAGAATCAATTTGATCTCCAAGGCAAGCTAAGAGTAATGGACTCCAATGTTTACTTAGCAGTAAGCACACAACTATTTAATTAGATCTGGATGCTGGAAACTGCATCTTGCAGGCAACAGCCGCAGCCACAAAGAGTGAGGAGTTTCAATTTGTTACAGAAATCAATGTTTTTAGGATTTTTTTTCTGCTTATAACTACTGACTTCCATATGGAAACGCTGTCACAGGTAGAGGCACCTCTCCCAACCGGTTTGGCTCCTGCAATCTCACACAATACTTCCCCAAGGGAAGGAGCAATTAAGCTGCTGCCCCTTCTCAGCCACACGCGATTCCAAGATTGATGTTGTATTTGAAGTGACAGACTGTGAACAGGCTCTGCAACTGTGGCATTTCATTTAGAAGGCAGTACTTGACACATTGAAGCATTTGGAATTCCTGAAGTCTGGCTGTCTGCACAGTTGCATAATTTGAGCAGGGATAACCTACTTATAACTGGGAGAGGGAGAAAAATGTCAACAGACAACCCCTTCTACGTCAGGGGACATCTCCTTCCTTGTCACGTGCCAGCAGAAGCATCACTGCTTTGTCACAGTTTGACTTTCTTCTTGTTTAAACTAGTGGATTACAATGCTAAAAGAAGTGATATATCTGGAGATATACCACCAGATGTTCTCCCATACACTCAGACATTCTCTGAGCCCACTGAAAAAGAAGTTTACCAGATGTAATGGCCAAGGCCGGTGAAATAAGTTGTGAAATAACTCACACAAGTGTGAAGGACCCAAGACTTGGTCCTGGTTACACGAACACCTCACACACCACAGGCACCACACGTTCATTCACGAGGACTTAAAAATACTTTCAGCAAGTCATGGGATACAACCAAAACCAATGTTTGGGTGCTTGTTCAACCTCAGTCAGGGGGAAGCTGTATTTGCTTTTGATCCTCTTGGCAAACAGCTGACCAGACCCTCTGAACAGCACAATTCCCTACAGACACCACAGAATGAAACCACCCCTTTAGAAAGTGCCAGAGTTTATGATTAACCTCCTGTTGCAACAAACATGGCAAGGATTCAGTTTCACTCGCTCACTACTCCTCTTACGCACTGCGCAAGGAATACATAAGGACACTCTCCCCCCTCCAAGCCTCAGTCACAGAAACAGGAATTCTCTCACCCCGTAAACAAATCCAGTGTGATCCTCCCTCCTGACAAGTCAGCATCCCTGCAACACCCACCTGGGGAGACTAAAGTAGGGCTGGAAATTCCCTCCCCCTGGAAAGGGACTGCTTGGAGTGTTTGCACCAATTAAAGCTTCGGATTAAAACCAGCTGTTTAAATACAAGTAGTCTCAAGGGAGAGACACTTAGAGCTTTGTAACTGGTTTTTGGAATAAACAGTTTGATATCAGTGGCAGCATTTACACTGGGAGAGCCGTGTCTGAGTTCTCAGGTTCAGTTCCACCTCTGTAAATAGCTGTACTTAAACCCAGGCAAGGTCCTCAGGTGCATCACAACTCAGACCTGAGTCATGTGTAGACATCAAGTAAGAGACCTCCATGGCAGAAGAAAAACACTTTGCACTCAAAATACCCCAAAGGCTCCTGGATGCTGGTCTGTGACCTGCCTGCACAGGAGTCATTCCTACTCAGCATCATCTTGCAGGGTCCACAGAGCAGTGCCATAGGTGTGTCCCACATGTGAAAAACAACACATCACCTTGTCTATAGAAATACTCAGCTGGGAGCCAGGGATCAGCTCAGGACGGGAACTGGGAGACCTGCACCTCAGGAAGAGCTGCCAGGTGGCTACCTGGGGGATACACCCCAAGGAAAATAAAATAAAAATTTTGAAAGGGAAAAGGAAGAGCCTCGTGCCAAGCAAAAGCACAGGAGGAAAGCAGGGGCAAACATGTAACTAGGAAACCTGAGAAACTCCCCATGTGGGTACAGCAAACCAAGGGCCTCAGCTGAGGAAAACTATGAAAGCAGAAGACTTCTAGAAACGTCCCAGGATGGTTTGGGTTGGAAGAGGCCTTAAAGATTATCTTGTCCAACTCCCCTGCCATGGGCAGGGACACCTTCCACTAGCCCACGATGCTCCAAGCCCTGTCCAACCTGTCCATGGACACTTCCAGGGATGGGGCAGCCACAGCTTCTCTGGGCAACCTGTGCCAGGGCCTCCCCACCCTCCCAGGGAAGAATTCCTTCCCAATATCCCATCTAACCCTGCCCTCTGGCAGTGGGAAACCATTCCCCCTTGAACTGTCACTCCATGGCCTTGTCCAAAGGCCCTCTCTCTCTTGGAGCTGGAGTGCCTGGAGTGCCTCCTTTAGGTACTGGAAGCAGCTCGGAGGTCTCAGAAAAGATCCTGGAATGGACAAATTATGTATATGACCAGAAAAAGAGAAAGTGATGGTATTTTAGACCTGTGGGATCTGCAGATACCCAGGCAGTACAAAGGCTACTTGATTTTACTCTGGTGGACTGTTCAGCAAAGAAAACCTCAAAGCCAAAGCGAAAACCAAGGTAGGCTTAACCTGATAATATCACAGTGCAGGATCAACAGGGACCAGGAAGGCAAAAAGTGGGAATCTCAGCCATGAAAGGTGGAACAGGCAGCCAAGAAGAGACAAGCGGTGGGTACAGGGCTGACCTCCCTGGCACATGCAGCAGGGAAGAGCTGGGGGCAGGACCTGGAACAGCTGCCACAGGGCATCTCTGGGAACATCTGAGACATGAAAGGACAAAGTGGGAACCTTCTCCCTGGAAGCATGCAGGAGAAATGTCTGCCTGTCCCAAAGGCTACTGGTGAAACACTGGCTGCACCTTCCTGAGGTGTACAAACATACACAACATGGGATGCACCAGCTTTTGGCAGGAAATCAGTGGGATAACCCTCGTGTGTGTGTGGAGCAGGAGACACACATCCTTCATCAGTGGGCAGAACAGGCTCCACAGCACAGGAGATGGGCTGGAGGAGTCATCCCTCAGGCTCTGGAGGAGGACACGTCTCCTTGGGTGGGGAAAAACTTAGCACCTTTTTGTAGACAGGTAGGAGCCTCATGGAGTGGAGGATTTAACAGGCTCTGGAGGTCAAGCATGGAGTTGATTTCACCTTTACATGGAAACGGGGATAGCAGATTTTGTGAGGTACCGTGTGGGAAAGAGAGGCAACAGGCTCTGGGCAAGCAAGAAGCAGATTATACCCTCCCAAAATCTGCCAATGTTTATGTCTCTATAGCAATGTAATTCTGGATAGATGGAAGGAGAGCAGAAAAACACAGAGCAGGTCTGGGCAGGTGCATGGCCACAGAGGCAGCACAGCAGACCCCAGCAGATGGACACTAAAGAATGTGCAGAAGGGGCTGTTGTAGGAAAAAACCAAACAACAACACAAGAACAGCAGGCTCTGCCCAACAACTCGTGGGAATCCCTCTAATTCCTCCCATAAGCTGCAGTGGAGGCAGCAGGTATCCCGTTGGGATGCAGGAAACAACACAACTGCCCCTCGCACCCCCTGGAACTACAGGTTTGATGTGCACCCACGGGCCTGGGCAGTCACCCCTCAGGGCAGGGGACACCCAAGGAGGGGTGACACCGGGACAGGGGACAGGGGACACCCCCAAACACAGACACAGCGGCAGGGAACATCCCCGGAGGGAGGTGACACCCCCAAACAGTGGGACACGGGGCAGGGGACACCCCTAAACACCGGCACAAGGGCACGGCATACCCCCGGAGGGGCAAACACTTGCACAAGGGGCAGAGAACACCCTCGGAGGAAGGTGACACCCCCAAACACTGGCACAGGGGACACCCCCGGAGGGAGGGGACACCCTCGCCGCGGGAACCCTGCGGTGCGGCGCGAGGGTGACACGGCCCCGCGGGAGGGGAACACCCGGGCTGTGCAGCGCGCAACGGGATTCCCCGGGGGGCGAGCGCAGCCCCGGGGTCGCGGGGCACGGCCGGGAAACACCGGCAGGGGACGAGAATGAGGGGGGAGAGGGGCCGGGGCCGGAGCCCTCCCGCCCCCCGGCCCTGAGGGGAACCTGCGGCCGCCGCGCCACCGACCGCCCCCCTCCCGCCCCAGGCCTGGCCGCGCTTCCCGGTTACCTGCGGGCGGTCTGTGAGGCCGGGCCACTATCTGGGGGCCATGACGGCGGGACCGGGAGGCGGCGGGACGAGCGGGATATTTGGGATTTGGGGGGGGCGGAGGCCTCCGCCTCCCCCTCGGGCGGCGCGCGGGGGGCGGGGGGGGGGCGCGCGACCCCCCCACGCGAGGGGCGTGAGGGGCGCGCGCGCTGCGCGTGCACGGGGGGCGGGGGGAGCGCGCGCCGCCGGCAGAGCTCCCGCGCGCGCCCGCCCGGGCACTTTGTTTGTGTCCCACAATGCACCGCGCCGCCGGGGGCGGGGCCTCGCGCGTGCGCACGGAGCGGCACCGGCCGGCGGGGGCACCGGGAATGGGGGGATGGGAACGGGAACCGGGACCGGGGGGATGGGAACCGGGAACGAGAACCGAGGACAGGGGATGGGAACCAGGGACGGAGTCCGGGAACGGGAATAGGGGGATGGGAACCGGGAACGGAAACCAGGAACGAGAACGGGGGGATGGGGACCGGGACCGGGACCCAGGAATGGGAACGGGGAACGGGAACCGGGAATGGGAACCGGGAATGGGGGGATGGGGACCGGGAATGGGACAATGGGGACTGGGAATGGGGGAATGGGAACGGGGACCGGGACCAGGAACCGGGAATGGGGGGATGGGAACTGGGAACGGCGACTGAGAATGGGGGGACGGGAACCGGGGATAGGGACCAAAATGGGAACTGGGAATGGGAATGGGGGGGACGGGAACCGGGAATGGGAGGATGGGGACTGTGAATGGGAACCGGGAATGGGGGGATGGGGACTGTGAATGGGAACCGGGAGTGGGGGGGCCGGGGCTGTGTAACAGTGGGGGACGGTGTCCTAGTGCATCTTAGTGAGAGGTAATGGGGTCCAAGTGAACCCCAGGGTGGGGACAGGGTCCTAATGCACTGCAGTGGGAGGAGAGGAGTCTCAGTGCTCTATAATAGGGGGTAATGGGGCCCTAGTGGACCTCAATGGGGGGAAAGCGGTCCTAGTGCCACATAATGGGGTAACAGGGTCCTGTGGGTGTACCAGCATGGGGGTAATAGGGTCCCAGTGCACCTTAATGGGGGGTAATGGGGTCCCAGTGCCACCCAATGAGGGGTAATGGGGTCCCAGTGCACCCAAATAGTGGGAAAACAAGAGTCCCAAAACCATGCAAACCACCTCCAGTTTGCATCCCTCCCAATGAACTTTACAGTTAATGAGTCTCTCATTAATCCCCCCCGATAATTTGGCCCAAATCTGCACTAACTCAGGCTAAAATCGGTTTAATCTGATGGGATTAACAGAACCCCTTCCTCGAAGCCTTGTTTTGCAGTGGGGTTTTTGTTGTGTTTGGGGTTTTTTGTGGTGAGCACTCAGTGAATTGAAGCAGGAAAGAGACTGAACAGCCATGGTCCAAAAATGTTAATCAGCAGGAAAAAATCTAAAACCAGTCCCTGGAACAGCCATGACAAAAAGAAAAGAAGAGGCCAAACTTCCCTTGCACTGTTGTGAAAACTCTGGGATTCATTTAGATGATTCCTTGCAAAACTGGGAGGAGAATCGGAGCAGAGAGTTGGGCTCTGCTTAATTCCCTTTCACTTCCTCTTATCTTGGCTTTATATTCCCAGGGATCTGTATTGCAACCCTGATACACAGCAGCCTCCTGTTGCAACTCCTGTGTAAAGCAGGAGTAAAATAGAGCTGATTTCAGCCTATTATACGTGTGCAGGGGTTGTTTCCACTTTCATAAGACATAATTTTCAGGGAAATCCGCTCCTGGCTATCCATGGTAACTCCTGAATCACAGAGAATTAATACAACAACCTAAGGCTGCCATCCCTCACCTTCAAAATGCTCTGAAAAGTCTCGATCAAGGAGTGTTTGATGGTGAAACTGTTGTAGATGGAGTGATCTAAATCAACCAAGAACCAATGCTGGTTCCTGTAGATGCAGAATCAGATTTGCCCTTTCTCACTGGCTCTGTAGATGTGGTTGTTGCATCTTTAAAATGGTTTCAAAATGATGATTTGTAACCATTTCAGGAATAAAGCATCAGGTGGGAGCAGCAGAGACCTTGGTCAGTGCTGTGGGTTGTTACACGTGCTTGTATCCAGCTCGAGACTTGCTCTGAGCAGGACACAAGGGAAATCAGGTCCAAACTACCCAAATTCATGTCTGGAAGACATGAAATTCAGCGTGGCCTGTGCCCTCACATCCTCCAAGTAAGGCATTCATACCACCAGCCTTTAAACCTGCTCCATGAGGCCTGGAAATAAACCATAAAACTTCAAAATGAAGGACCACTGACTTTCTTTTTAAAGGAATTAATTCATTAATAAACTGATCATTCCTGGATGCAGGAAAGATGGTAGGTTTGGGACTCTCAGAGCACCCTATATATCATCACCATGGAAGGGCACATCAGCCTCCCCAGCCTGGCTCCAATCTCAGTTTCCTCTCCCTGCAGCAGGAAAGGCTGTTTACTAATAACAGTTTATTAGCCCTCGATACCTGGAGAGGTTCTCCAGTGATTCCCAGATCCATGGCATTTGCTGGAATAAACCAGGGAAGAAGCTGTATTGATTTCCACATGCTCAGGTTTTCCAAGCTACTGGGTTGTCCTTTATTACTCTGCTTTTTCCATGGAGTTGCAGTTCCTCAGTGAGAGGTGTTGCAAGGAAATGCCAAAATACAGACTCCCGGTATTTTCCCGGTGATGGGTTTTGCTCTTACACACATTTTAGAACATCCTGGGATTGATTTGTGGACATAGGTGGAGCAACACCAACATAAACCCTGAGTAATTCAGTGGTAGAGCTGGTTTGTGCATCTGCCACCCATTTGTTGGAACAGAGAGGGAGCTCAGGAGTTCCTTCCTGAACTACCTGGAATTTGATGGATATAAATCACGGGAGAAAGCTTTCAAAGGGGTTCCCATCTGCAACATGAGTGGAGGCTGTGCCATCCCCTTAAAGTCTCCTTTGTCTGTCTAAACAAATCCTGATTTCCCATCCACCCAGGACTTCTCCCATCCATCCCTAGGGGGTGGTCCCTTGCTTTAACCCTTGAATCTCTCCCTTGTTATCCCCATTCAAGGAACCAGAAGGTGCAACTCCTGGCTGGAAGCTGGTTTATCCTCTTTTTGCAGCCTGTAGGGTGTGTTTTCCTGTTCTTCAGTTGCTCATGGAGCAAATCCTTAGCTGCTGGGAGCCTGCTCCTGGCAGGATGCATCCATTAACACCCAAACCAAATGACACCTTCCCTGCACAGCATTCCCTCCCTGACCCCATCAGCTCCAGAGGAAAAACCTCTTTGCTCCCACCCTCGAGGGCTTGCTGCCTACTCCTGAGTTATCACTGGAGAGCAGGAACTGTCTCTTCTGCATCCTCATGCCTGTTGCTCCAGGGCTCAGTTAATCAGCTTTAGCTCAATCCTGCTGACTCCTCTCTTCAGAAACTCCTGATTTTCTCCTGGCATTGGGAGGATTTATGTCCTCTCCAGGCCTGTGAACGCTTTGCCTGGCCCTCAATGAGCGTAGTCCTGCGGGTTGAAGCATGCTGGTCGGTAGGGGAGGAAGCTGAAGCAGGAGTTTAGGAGAGAAACCTGTTTTCTAAAATGCTTTGAATTGCAACAGCAATTTAGACCCTTTAAAATGCCAAGGAACCAGACTAGTTGCTTGGTCACCTGAAGATAAATTTGACAGGTGTCTGTATGGAAAAAAGAGTGATCTACCAGAGCAGAGGAGTTGTAAGACCAGGATGGATGAGCTGAGCATGGGATAATGGCAGAAAAGGGACATCATGGTTCTAGGACATGTCAGGAAGGATGTTCCTGACAGAAATAAGGATGGATTTGTGGCTGGAGCACCAGGTGCTGGTGTGACCTTGCTGGGAGACTGTGGTCACTTCAGTCCAAGGATAATAAATCCAGCCCAGAGCTGAGGAGGGTGTTTTATGAGGTGAGCTTTGCAAACTCTAGCAAAATAAGGCTGGAAGAGGGTATGAAACCACCCTTTCAACACATACCTGGTGATGCTCATGCCTGGGGGAGCAGCCTCGGGCATCCTACATCCTCTGAAAGTGCCTTATAAGAGGAAATATGCCCATAAAATATAATTACCCCCAACTGGGGAGCAGCATTATGTGCAGCAAAGGCTGGGAGGATCCAGTCTGTAAATAATTTCCCCCTGATGGAACTACAGAGATGCATTTCCGCCCTCTGGTTTCCATTGCCTCTGGGGTACAACTGTGAATATGGTGACAAAGAACTTCCCATAAGATTAACTTCTTGTCCCACAGTTTGCTTTCTTATCCCACTATTCTTTTCTAAAATGTTAAATGATGATGGTTATGTTGCTATAATTAATTAAGGGCTTTTCCCCCAGCCTGGTAATATCCTGAAGCCTTTGGCATTGTTTGAAATTCCAATTATTCAACTCCAACCCAACAAAACAACAGAGTGGAAATGTGGGGGAAAAGCCAGGCAGGCTGTCACCTTAATGAGCTGAACCCCAGGGGCTGTCCGGGCGCCAGGGGAAGTCATGTGAAATGAATGTCACACCTGGTTATAAATAGGGTGGCAGGAGTCACTGTGCCCATGGACATGGGGACACGGCCCTTAACCCTTTCCCTTGCCCTCCCACAGGGGTGAACACAGGCAGCCTCTGCAGCATCCTTTTCCTGCTCCATCAGTAACAAGCTCATGCTTATTCCAATGAAATGGCTCCAAAATCTCCATTGCCAAATCCCAAATTCCAGCCCTCCTGTTGTTTCCGAAGTCAATCTATAGAGAGACAGCACCAAATTGCCACTGCCTATAGCTGTTACGTAGTTAAGCCAAGGAGTCAACATCCCCTCTGGTTTAGCCCTGTTTAGGCTATATTTCCTCCTACAAAGTACAAGAATTATCTCTGTGTATAAATAACCTATATGATTTCTGTCATATATATATATAGGTAAATATAGTATGCATATGTATCTATAATATATATGATTTATATATAGATATAGCCCTGTTAGGCTGTATGTCCTCCTAGTAAGTACAAGAATTATCTATATGCATAAAGCGATATACTTTCTATATGTTATGTATCTATAAAATATATGATGTATCATGTACCTATTACATCATGTATATATAGATATAATATTAGCATAGGACCACAGAATTCATATATAATAGAATTTATAGAATATACAGAATAATAGAATATATAGAATAAAATATATAACATAGAATATATAATAGAATGCATTATTATAAAACAGTATGATATAATAAAATAATATAATACATAACAGAATTCTATAATATGTATTTAGAGATACACTGTACATGTATAGAGAGGAGGGAGGTACTCACAAGGCAACTACAAAACGGATGATTCACAATTTCAGTGGAATAATTTTTGCTTGTGGGTTTTGTCTATTTGCTCATGTATTTTCATTCAGCATCTTAAAACTGAATGAACCATTTATTTAAGGCTCAATAAGACAAGGAAAAAGGATATTTAAGTTATTGCTTCTGGGATAGAGATAAAAATACTATATCCTGAGAAAAGTGCAAATAGAGACAAATGCGAAGAGGTAAAAGGCAGGAAATCCTTTATTGAAAGGGAAAAGGCAGAACCACAAACAGACTGTTTTCAAAATTAAAAACAAATACAAACAAGAGGCTAAAACCTGAAAAATTATAATTTTTTTCCCCTCCCCTTAAAATGCAAGTCCCAAGCTTAATTTTGGTTGGATTTGTTATGCTCACACAGTTCGGTTGGTGCTCCAGGGAGGAGGGAGACACCAAAGACCAGAGAGGTTAAACGATGAGCAAAGACATCCCTTCTCTACCTCACTGCAGCTTTTGGAGAGGGGATGTAGGAGCAGCATGTTAAAACACGGTCTTTTTATTTTTTCTCTCTTTTTTTCGTGTTTTTTTTTTCCTCCTTTCCAGACGGCTACTGTACAAAACCAAACAGAAATTTATAATAAATACCTAACCCAAGAGGCTCAGTACATTGCTACAATCCTTCACTGAAGGGAAACATATATATACATATATATATATCCTAGTATATAACTTCTTTGACTTAAATCAGCATAAAGGTTCGTGTTTCTACGGAAGCCTAAGGCAAGAATCCCACTTACCATCACCCAGACCCCACACCTCAACCGAGCAGGGTCCCCATCCTCCTCTTCCTCACTGGAAAAACAGCAGGATTTGCCCACAACAGGGAGTTCTTAGGAAGCTCAGGGATTATAAAAAAACTGGAAGAGCCCCTCGGCGTGCATGACTCCTGTGTGATAAATACAGACAATTTCCTTGGCACTGGCTCAGGCTGATATTCCTGTCCTGTCCTAAATGCTGGTTGTTACACTGGAGAGGAGACACATGCTGGCTTGGAGTTAGAAGCCTCATAGACTCAAAGGGGGAAAAGAAAATAACCCTGCAAGGCTACATGACTTTAACATCCAGCTATTTTTTAGAGCTTAAATTCCTGGAGATTAATTAGCAGACACAGAACACTGCCCGAAGGTAGATCTGAACCACAGCCCAAACAGCTCTGCATTCAAACTCTGCATCTGGCCTTTAGTTTTCCTTCCTTCCCTAAAGAAACAGAGCCAAGCCCTCAGTACCCTCAGTCCTGGGCTGTAGCTCTCTTGGTTTTGACAGGAATCATCTATGGGAGATAAAACAGGAGTATTTCATATTTTCAGGCATGGCTTTAGGGGATCCCATCCCATCCCATTCCTGCCTGGACAGTGAGGAAAGGGTCTCACATGAGCTTAGCTCAGGCAAAAAGGTTCGCTCTGTAATTATAAATGGGGAAGCTCAGACATCAAAAATTCCAGCCCTCCTCCCCTTCCTATGAGAAAAAGGCAGATCCCGCTGGAAATTCAACATTTTGCTGCCAAAAGGGAAGCCAAGGAAGGGTACGAGAGAGGAGCCTGGAGACACCAAATTGCTTGTGATATCAAAACCTTCCCAAATTCCATCCCCGCTCCCCAGGCACTGGCTGCTGCCAGAACATAGATCACTTTGGAAAGGGCAAAGTTCAGGGGCTGAGCAGCCTCCGTGCTGGGGCCAGGCAGCAGCCAGGCTGGGGAAAGGCATCTGGTTGCTTCCTGCTGCGAAAGAAGAGCTCCAGCCTCGCCAGGCTCGGTTTTGGACTGAGAATTGCTCAAGGAAGGCTGGAGCTGGCGTCAGATCTGAGCAACTTCAATATCCCGGGAAAGCAGAGGTGGAGAGTGGCATCAGTGACCTCTGGGAAGGTCCTGGGCAAGGACCTCTACAGGTCCTGGGCTTATCCTGCTGCAAGCCAGGTTAGCAAATTAACTCCAAAATTCAAGCAGAGATGAAAAAAAATGAGTCTGCAGGGGCCTGAAAGCAAAGGATGGGAGAGGAAAGGCTGGCACACCAGAGTGTCCGCTCCAGAGAAGGAGTGGGATATTGCAATGGGCATTTCACAGCCAGAGCACTGCAGAATTAGCAATTAATTAATCCTCACAGCAGCCCTGTAAGCCAGATCAGGTGTAATTAAGCCTTGGTTTTAAAGCTGGGGAAATGGGGACATGGGTGGGGTAGCAGCTCTAGGAATAACTCTGCAGATGTTGGGGGTGTTCGGAGAAGGAGAAGAGGGTTGTCAGTTTGTGGATTATAAATTTAGCAGAAACCACCATGAACACCTCACCTGTTCTGCCTAACTCATGCCAGGATCTTGTCCTCAGCTTATTCCTGCTCCCATCCAAACAAGCAATTTATCTCCCAAGTTAACCCACAGCTGATAAAACACTTCTCATGCTCAAGGACACCCAGGCTGCTGCAGGGAGGGGACAGCAACCCATTCCACACCTTTTGCACAGGGATCCCAATTTTATCAGCAAAGCCACCCACCCTGGACCTCCTTGACCTGCAGCTGGGACAGGGTGATGGCAAATCCGGGCTCCACATTTTCTCCCAGTGAACCTCCCAAAAGGAATCTGCAACCACGTTCAGCCACAGCTCTTCGGAAACACCCTATGCTTATTTTTCCCTTTAAATTACAACTTGCCTGTGAGCAGCCAGCCAGAGAGAAAGGAAAAAAGAAAGAAAAAGAAGTGATTCCTCCTCATTTTGCCACCATTATTCCTCACTCTGAGGTAGACATCAATGGGGTGAGGATGAACCACTGGAGAGTGGTTGGTTGTCTGGCAAGCAAGCCTACGGCACCCTTGCTGTCCTGCCCTAGCATGGTGGGATCCCACAGCATCCTTGGCTCCGCGAATTCTGGCGTGGCTCAGCACTGCTGCAGGACACAGGCGGCTGTGGCTGGTGGTGGCCCTGGAGAGCTGCATTTCTCCGGGGCAGTGATTTTCCCGGTGTAATCGATGCAAGAGGCATTGCGTGTCCGCACGCCCTCACCACAAGTTTGGGAGCAGGGAGACCAGGGGCCCAGGCGCCAGAGAGGGCACGGCATGTCTCCACAGGGCTTTATGTCCTCAGGTTTGAGGGATTTGTCACAGGTGGAGGAGGTTTGACCTTCCACATCCCGGCAATCCACTGTCCGCCGCTGCCAGCCGGAGCCGCACGTCTTGGAGCACTCAGACCAGTCACCCAGGACCCACTGGGAGTTCAGCATCGGGCGGATGACATTGGGCGACTTCTTCTCTTTGCCCTTCTGCTTGCTGAATGGGATGTCCTTGGGGATGAAGAAGGTGTACTTGACTTTTGGTGGGAAGACCTCACTGGCGATGGTCAGCAGCTGCACAGTCAAGGGCTCCGGGAGCTGTCGGAAGCTCTGCAGCCTCTCCAGGGTTGTCATGGAGCCGCTGTATTTCAGGATGGTTCCCTTAATGAGGATGTCCTGCTCCATGGCTGAGATGGCAAAGTCTCCGTTCAGCAGGTACTTTCCCTCAAGGGTCCTCAGGGCCAGGTAATTCCCATCGTGCCGGACCCCGCGGTGGCTGCGCTGCTTGATGTCGATGTTGGTGGCTCCGGCTGGGATGGTGACGATGTCGTTGTAGCCATATCTGCACGGAGCAAAGGGACACTTATTTTCCAAGACTTATAAAGAGAAGACCCATGTAGTGAATAGCACTTGAGATCATGGCTCTGAACCCATCTCTCCATAACCCCGAGCACTCCAGAGCCAGAGGTATTGCAGATGTGCCAGATGTGAGCTCAGCTGGGAGATTTCACTGAATTAGATGGGAAAATGAGCAATGAAATCAAATGAACAGCCACATGGCAACCAGCCTTAGTGGAAAATTCCCCTTGCTCCTTTCCTTTGGAAATAGGTGAAGTATTTGTGAAAGCGTGTCACTGGTGATGCTGAAGGCATAGATATAGAACAGCAGAATAGGAGAGAGCATCTGCACCCTCAGCATCTTTGGAAGGCTTTTGCAGCCACCACTACATTGCAGAAGCAATCCCACTGGAGGACACAGAGGGCATTCCCATGCCAGGGAAGCATTTCCCTGCAAAGCCAGCCAGACCCTATCCCTGGAGCTCCGGAGATAGCACCCACAAGGCTTCAGCACTGGTGCCCTCAGCACTGTGACTCACGCCGTGGGGCCCCAGGACAGCTTTCCATGTGTCCCTATGGTGGATGCTGCGGTCAGTAATTAGGTTCAGAGTATTTTGGAAAAAAGCTTTTGAGTCAAACTCTGCTCTACGTCATCCTGGCCTCCCTCACCCTGATCTTAATGGGATCTCTTCTTGGCTGTAGCTCCTGCACTAATCTCCCTTTAGTCAACCGCAAACAATTCATAGGAGGGTGGAAGCCCCATTTCACTAGTTCCCTGGAAGGAAACCATTTAGGAAATCTAATTTGCCTGCGTGAGTCAACTCTCCACATGGAATTGGATGCGTTGGCCTTTTGTTACAATCCTTCCAACAAAAGCCTTAACTTCTGCTCCTTGGCAAAGCGACAGGGATGTTGGGTGAGGGAAGTGTCCTCAATGTCCATGACCCAGGATTCCAATTCACCCCCAAACCCAGGGGAAAGTTTTGAACTATTTATATCACATGTCAGCCCTCAAAGATGTGTCCAACTCCCTGCACAGGGGTGAAATGTGCATTGTAAACTCCTCTGGGCAGCACATTTATGCGCAGTGGTCTTCTGAGCCCATCGTATTAGTTATTACTTTAGGAAATAAACTCAACTTGGCTTGTGTAAAGCTGCCCTGAAACAAACTGAGTGTAAGCCCTGGAGTCTGGGGAGGAGCCCAGGCTATTGCAATGCCACCTGGCTGAGAGTGCTGGCACAGAGTTCTAATATTCCTAGTCTAGCACTTCAGCCATAAAAGAGGAGAATGAGAGGGGATGCTGTTTTTTCTTCCCCAACCTATCCCTGCAGAATCCTTCTCCCTGGTGCCTTACTTGGATCTGTTGAGCGAGCCGGATATCTTCCTGCACGTGGAGCCATTACCACCACACACCCCACACTTGTCCAGCTTCTTGGAGGACCCAACGATGTGATCACAACCAGCCTTGATGCACTGCCCGTGGACACAAATGGAGAGGGTCTCCGGGCCACACAGCGTCCCATCAATCACCTGAGAAAGAAGGATGCAGAGCAGCAATTAGTGGATGAGTTCTGAAATGGGGTATGTTGCCGCTGTATTTTGGTGCTGAAAAATTCTCCAGAGCAGTTAATTAGGGGTGAGATAAGAAAAGGTTTATTCTGCCAAGGCAAGATGTTACAGGATGCGTGCGCAGGCCGTGCCTGAGAGGTTACATTTTATAATACCATCCATCCAATCCCAGATGTGTCCACCCTGTGGCCTTTACTCTGGTCCGCCCTGGGTCCGCCCCCTTAAAATGAGTCTGGGGTGTATTTCGGGACCCCCCCTTCCTCCCATCTTCAGCATCATCAGAGCACAAAGGGTACATAGTTACCTAATTCCTGACCTATTCTGTGGTTTAGGCCTTGATATGCTGTTCTGCCAACAATCTAGGCCTTGCCTTGACAAAAGACTAAACATTTCTATTAGATTTGGGGCTATGAGTGATATAGGGAGGATAGAATGGGGTAAGAGGGTTAAGGAATGTATAAACAAGGGTGCTAGAGAAAGGGAAAGGGACAAGGGACAAAAAGGGGGGGGGAGGTTGCTGCTTTTAAAATCTACTTCCACTACTTATAAAACTTACAAGTTTTAAAAAAATAAAAAAAACATTAGGGCCTTAAGGCATCAGGTACATAGGGGTGATTCCAATCACCAGGTATCTTACTTTGGCCTCAAAGACTTTGAACTCGCTCCTCCCTCGGGCTCTGCAGAAGAGCTTGCACCGGTCCCGAGGGGACACTCCTGCATACTTGGGAACCCACTCCAGGCGATTCCCTTCCAGATCCGTGAAATTGTAGCTGTTGTACTTCTCACACTGCTGCTCCCGAAAGCTCTTCCCTGAAAGGGAAGGAGAAACACGACTCAAAACTGTGGGAAGCCAGCAGGAACCACTGTCCTTGGCCATCAGAGAAATCTGGAAGCGAGCTGAGGAGAAGAGGAGTGAGCTGAGGAGCATGTGGTGAGCATGCAGAGGAGGGTTATCACAGAGAAGAGGTCCCACACACTCTCCACCCAGCCAGAGAGGGTCACAGCCCCCAGCAAAAGGCTGTTGCCCCCCCAAATATGAATATTCAAGGAAGAGCAGAGCAATCCTTGGTGATGTATTCTGGAGGAGCAGGAGTGGGAGGTGAGTGTGCATTTGGTGGGCACTCCTTACCATCTGGTGGGCACTCCTCAGTGTGGCAGGACTGGTACTTGGTCCTCTGGCCCTCGCAGTAGCTCCCACCATGCTGGGGCTTGGGGCTGTCGCAGTGCCGGTGGGAGAACTGGACGCCTCCACCGCAGCTCCGTGAGCAGGAGCCCCAGGGGCTCCAGGGGCCCCAGCTACCATCCACTGCCGGCTGCAAGAGGCCACGAGAAAGTTATTGATCCACTCTGAGCTTGTCCATGCCCGGCTGCTCAGTCCCAGGGTGAGCAAAGGTCTGGAGCAACACTAAAATCTCCACCCAGCCCTGATCCAGAAAAGTACTTTGGCACATACGAAGCTAATACTGACTTCCATCAGTCTGTTCATGTGCTTAAAGTTAAGCTGGGCTTTAAGTCTTTTGCTGACCGACTCTGAAACCGCTGCTAATTCCCCCAGCAGGGCAAAAAGTGATGATTTAATTGCAGATCTGCACTGCTTGTTCTGGGTCAGACTCATTCGTACCTCGGCAGCAGACTTTATGACCTGGACTTGCCGGTAATAAAAATTAATGAAGGAGACACATCCAGAAATAAAGCAGCCAAATCCAAAGCCAGTCAAGGAGATGGCAGGGCTGGGGTCAGAGGTTTGGGAATCCCAAAGGGTAAGCCCCAGGCAATCATTCCCCAATCCCCCATTACCTGGGGTTTCAGGGCATCCTGTGGCACACAGCGCCCGTCCCAGCACAGCCCGTCGGCTTTGCAGGGTGTCCCGTCGGCCCAGGGCAAGCTGCCGTTCTTGGTGTGGCAGAGGGGCTCCCCACTGCCCGTCCTGCACCAGAGCTGGGCACAGATGTCCTGCTCTGTGGTGTTGGGGCAGTGCTGGAAGTCCTTCCCGAAGATCTGCTGGCATTGCTGGTCCAGGCTGTACAGGGCTCTTTGACCGGGCAGCTCGGCAGGCAGGGACAGGGCCTCAGCTGGGGCATCCAGCAGGCAGTCACCTGGGAAAAGTTCAGGAATTAGGCTGGAGTTGGACCATCAGGGCTTGGATTGCACCAAGCAGGGCACCCCCAGCCTCCTCTGAGGTCTGGTTTGACTCTTCCTTTGCCCCACATGCCCCTCCACCTGTTGCAGAGAGCCTGAACAATTAATGAAAAGGTGGGTTTGAGTGCTGAGGCTGCTGAGCTGAGGCTTACCATGCCCTCCATCCAGGAACTCGGTGAGGTACATGGCGCTGCAGGGAGACCAGGGCTGGGTCTTGTTCAAGTGGATGAAGAGAGCAGCCATCATATGGTGCTCGCCAAGAGGTCCAAAGAGCCGCTCGCAGTTCTTGGAGTCATCATGGGGCATGCTGAGCACATGGCCTGGGGAGCAGAGGGCACTGTGAGTGCAGCCCCCCAGCATCAGAGAGCTGCAGCCCCCCAGCCCAACTCCTGGGCAGCTGGGAGCATCGATAAGGTACCAAACAGCTTCTACTGCTGCAAAAGCCATTTGCCTCCATAAATCAAAATGAATAAAAACCTGCTTGCTCCATCTCAGTGGTATGGCCCATTGTATGCTGGCTAAAGCAGCACAAATTCATACAATCCCCAAATGGTTTGGGTTGGAAAAAACTTAAAGTTCATCTTGTTCCACCCCCTGCCATGGGCAGGGACACCTTTCACTAGACCAGGTTGGTCCAAGCCCTGTCCAGCCTGGCCTTGAGCACTTTCAGGGATGGGGCAGCCACAGCTTCTCTAGGAAAAAATTAGTCAGTGCAGGAATGACAAACCAAGGGAGATATGTGCTTGATTCCACATCTGAGCTCATCACAACAGGTAAATCATGAAATCATTAACGTTGGAAAAGACCTCCAAGATCAACAAGTCCAACCTTTGACTGATCACCACCTTGTCACTAGACCAAAGCACTGAGTGCCACATCCAGTTGTTCCTTGAAGATCTCCAGGGATGGGGACTCCACCACCTCCCAGGGCAGCCCCTTCCAATGCTTGACAACCCTTTCAGTGCAGAAACTCTTCCAGAACCAGTGTAAATGCACCAATTTACAACAATTTGGGTACTTCTAACAGCCTTTGCTGCTGCAAAACAGCTTCTACCAGTGCCAGAAGCTCCCCACACTGCCCAAGGTCTGGCAGGTGGTCCCCAGCTGGGAGATGGTGGTGCTGGGCTGTGCTGTGTTATAACCCCTCCCAGCAGCAGGGCTGGAAAAATCAGACTCCCCCTCAGGAAGGGATGTGTTACCCAGTTCATGAGCCAGGGTGTAGGCTGCCTGCAGGCCCTCGTCCTCGATCACCGAGCAGCTCTTGTTGCGGTCGCACATGGTGCCAATATCTGCCACTCCCAGCGTGTCGCAGCTTTGGTGTCCACAGAAGTCCTGTTTGTGAGCAGCACCGAGGGGGTCAGGCAGGGTGAAGGAGTCCCACGTTCAGCTCCAACATCTCTGTGGGCAACCCACTGGTGGTCTGCACCCCAAATGAAACCATCCCCCTGCAACTACTTTGCTGCAATCTCCATTTTTTGCATGGTGGGGCATCAACCTCCATGGTCAACCCTCTTCTCTCCCTCCATGGACACCTTGACCCCTCTACCGCCCAGAGCACTCCCCAGGAATGCTGACCTGTCTGGTGAGCAGGATGGCCGTGTCATAGTGCTCTGGGTGCCGGTCGCTCAGCGGGTTGAACCTTTGCTGCCAACTGCAGAAGTTCCTCAGGGTAAGCCCTCCATTGTCCGACACCTCTGGCCCCGCTGCCGCCTCCTCCACCACCAGCACCTTCACCACCACCAGGTTGATGGAGTTTTTCAGGCTAGGGTGCTTGTAGATATGAGCAGCCATGGACATCAGGGTCAGGACGTGGTTCTGCAGGGAAGGAGAGGGGCAGGCAGAGCCTGGATAAAACCTTTGTTTTGAGGCTCTTTTTTTTGCTCAGAAAGGAGAAATCAGCCTCATTTATGAAGCCCACCACATCCAGAGCGCAAGTTGATGGACTCAGTGCTGCCTTTCTAAAGTGATGTTACCCTCTAACAGCAGAAGGGATAGGCAGCACAAGCCCATCCCTGCATCCCCTTCTCCAGCTACTGCGTCTTACATGCCATGCCCTTTGCACCCAGAAATCCCTAGGGAGGAATTTTCTTATGGAAAACCTGCGTTCTGGAGAGTTCCCTGCATATTCCCCAAAGCATTAACCCTGCCCTCGCCGCCTCGGGGTGGGAAATACTTCACAGATAACATTTCACTGTTGCAAAACCACCTGTGATGGTCACAGGGTTTGAACCTGACATCTTTGGTGACAAACTGGGCCCAAAACACTCTGGCAGCCAAGTCTTTGCCCCGCAGCATCCCCTGCTTGCAGACTGGGGTGACCAGGGATTACTTCATATGTCAACCGCGCCAGTGATGTTTACGCTGATGTAAACATCTTATCGGAGCATCGAAATTCCTCCTCTGCTTGGCACTGCTCACAGCCCCGAGTCAGGAGAAAAAAATGCACCTATTACACAACATAGTGTTGGGAAAGAGAAAGTGGCTTCTCTCCTCCCCAGACAGATTACACCCTGCGGTCTCAATTCGGAGCCTAATTAAACTTGAAGGACTCAATGGGAGCCCTCTCTGATGGCCAAGTTTCACCCAAAATTCACCATTCCCTGAGCAGAGTGCTCTGTGTACTCATCCATCACAATACTGCCAGGACAATGCCACTCTCTTGGACACAAAATGCCATTTTCTTAGTAAATGAGGGAGATGTTGAGGGAGATACAGCATATTTGCTTCTTCCCCAGGGCACCTGTGGCTATTTTAAATTATTCTGCCACATTTTATCCCATCACTGGCAGCTCCACGTAAACAGATGTTTCATTTCAGCAAGATGTATCCCAAGTACTCTCCAGCTCATTATCCAAGGGCAGGCCCCAGGGAGGCTGATGGGAGCAGGGAATAGACTGGTTTATTTAGACTGGCCAGATCTCCCTGACATGACTCACATCCCAGCCCCAAACATGCAACAAATGTCACGGAAAAGTCACCGCCAAGGCAAGAAACCCGGGCGAGATCCCCACAAGTGGCTGCTCCATGAGCTGGGGGAACTGTTTACCCTCTAGGGGAAATCCATTGGGATCCTTCCGAAAAATATCACAAACCCTTCCTAAAATTAAGCCCCTGAAGATCTAGAAGGATGCTGTGCTGGAGCTCTGCATCATGGGATCATCACTCATTTCCAAGGGAATAAATCCAGCTGTATCTTTGTCTAACCTATTACAGGTTTTCCCAGTTTTTACCCGGGAGCTCTCAGTCCCTATCACAAATCCCCTGGGACACTGACCCTCACATCCTCAGAGGTACATCCTCAGAGGTACAAGAAACTCTTTTGGCAGTAGGAACAGAGGGACTTGGAAAACATCCATCCATCTTCCCTGTGTCTGGAAAGGGAAGATGGAAAGCGAACTGAACAAACAGCTCTTTAGTGCAGATTAAAAGGTCAAATTCACTTGTTTCACCATCTGGTGTCTATTTATACCCATCCCTGGCCTGTGCAGGCATTGGTTGGGTTTCAGATGGACCCCAACTGCTCCAGGGAGAGCAGCAATCCACCTGCACGGCTGCTCGGCCAAGGGTTTGGAGTCATGGCCAAAAGCAAATTATGGGATCCCCAGGGCTCAGGAGAGGCCAACTGAGCACTTTCGGCCAACAAATGCTGTGGATGAGCTGAATCCCACTCATCCCAACCTCCCTGTGCCTCTGCAAACAGGCTCTGGCTTGATAAGCCACCTAGGAGGGAATGTGCCCTCTCCAACATTTCCTTCCCACCACGGAGGCTGTGGATGCAGGTGTTGGGATCAGATTCAGGGCAGCATTTTGGGTCAGGTTTGGGGAGCCCAGAGCTGCAAACAGACTGGTTTCTGCCTCCTTGCAAGGCACTGCAGCCCCACAGGCACAAGGAGCTTCCCTGCCATTTCCAACCAGAATCCAGGGAGATCTTGGCAGGATTTCTGTCCAGCTGGTAAACACAGATGGAAAATCAGCCTCTTACCTGCTCTGGGGGGAGAGGACACCAGTGTGAGCCAGAGAGGGTCATGGAGCATCCCTCCTCTGTCCCAGGTGTCCAGGCACTATGCAGGGTGATGTTCCCACAAAAGCTCCTACCTTGCTTCTCCCCAGCTGCAAACCTTGGTTCCTACTGCTCTCAAGAAGATCAAATTCCACCCATTCCACCACCCACCCCCTGCCCAAAAATGAGGAGGGATGCCTTTTTTCTGACACACCTGCACCACAGCAGCTCCGAAATCTCTCCTACCACAGCGCTGCTGGGTCTGGGAGAGCCCTGAGTGAGGTACTGCCCTACAGGAGCCTTCCAGCAGCAAACAGCACAGGCAGAGCGATAGTGAAGGGAAAAATAAATACAAATCAGAGTGAGGGGAACTGAAGTGGTTGCTTTTAACCTCAGAACATTGAAGGATTTCACTTTCTCATATAGGGTCTTGCAAAACCTCTGCTTACATTCCCCTTTGTGGGAACCACTCAGAAGCTGAAGTCTACAGAGATCCCCAAACTGTGGGGTTTATTTTTAATTATTATCATTACTTTGGTGGGTGAAACTGCTCCTACACAGACAGTATTACTGTGGTATGCACAAAACGATGTAATATCACTGGATCCCAGAACAGGATGGCAGGGAGCACCCGTGGAACACCCCAGCACAACCTCCCTCCAACAGTGTGAGGGGATCAATGTTCAACCCAACCTGGGGCTGCAGGATTGTTTGTTGGTTGGATTTGGTTTGGTTTTTCCCCTCCTTTTTCTCCCTAGAAGCCAGAATTTCCGCAGAGAGGGAAAAGAGGAAAGAAATGCCGCAATTTCCGGAGCACAGACAGATGGAAGGAAGCAAACCGATGGTCAGATGCTGCCCAGTTTTTAAAAAACCACTGGTAAAAACATTCCAGGCTGTCCCTCTCCCCACAGCACTGTCGGTGTGCCACCCCCTGGCTCGGGTACCCAGGGGCTGCCAGCTGCCCTTCCAGCCTTCTCCTGTGGTTGGAGGCCAAGAATTCCCTTGCAAAAATGTGGAAGGAAGCCAAAGGAAATGGGAGGCAAGCCAGGGGAGACAGGGCCACCTTGCCAGCCTGCCCCTGTGCCTGGCTGCCCTCCTGCCTTCCTAGCTCCCTGCCCATCCCTGTTCTCTTTGCCATAGGGTTTTTTTTCCCACCTTCCTTTCCCTCTTTGCTGGACTGCAAAGAGTCCATCCCTGTTTGGGGCAGGGGAAACTGAGGCACATGCAGACTTTCAGCACCTCTCCAGAGGCACGGACGGAGTAAAACCCCATCCAGAGAGCAGCCCAGGGCAGGAACACTGCAGTTTGGGTTGCTCCAGTGGGAGCCAGCTCCTTTCATGCTGCATATTTCATTCCAAACCCCTGTAACACAGCAGCTGTTCAACATCCCAGTGTGACGTGAGTGCATCAGCCAGAGCAATATTTAGGGAAGCTGCCTGGTCCTTCAACCCCTGGCACCAAAGTGGATGCAGGCTCAGGGTCACACCCAGGGGACGAATCCCAGAGGAAAAGCTGGCTGATGGCATTACCAGCACAGGTCCCCCTTTGCAAAGATCCCCTTTAATCCCACCCAGGTTGCCTTTGGGACGGCCTCAGGAGGGGCTGGCTCCTTTTGTCAAGGGATTAAGTGAATTTACCCACTCAAGCTGCAAAATATCCCAAAGCAAGTGGAGGAGCTAGACAGGAGGGGTGTCCTGAGGCTCTGGGGTAGCTTTGGATTTACCTCCAGGATCACTTTGACAGTGGGAGAGCCAGCAGCAGGACCCTGGCAGTGCCCCATGCCATGCACTCCAGCATCCATCTGCTCTGAGAGGGAAGGGATTGCAACAGCACTCCTAAAAACTCATAAATCTGCCTGGAAAAAACACAGGAGTCAGCGAGGAACCCTGGCTTAGCCAGCGTGATCTGATTCTGCCCCGGTCCTCAGTCATTACCAACCCTTGGAGTCAGGGATGGCAGATTCCTCACTTGCAAGACGGGAAAGGGGATTGCAGCCATCGTGTTTGCAGAAGAAAGCTTGGAAATGCGTCCCATCTGCACCCAAGAGACTGGAGAAATCCCACCACAGGAATCCCATCTGGTTGCCAATTGGCTGGGGATGCTGTGGCTGGTTTTTGGAACTGCCTGGTGTTTGAGGTGTCTAGGCAGAATGTCCCTGAGCCACGGAGAACAGCCCAGCTGCAGGTGCTCACCCCTTCTGCATGTCTCTAGCCTCAGCTTCCCCTGCCAAAACCCCCACTTAATTCTAGTAGTGATGCTCACAGTCCTTTTCCAAGCATTTTGGGTTCTCTGCAGGAAAAACAAGAAGGATAACTCATGTGTCCAGCCTGGAGCCTCACTCCCATACCTATATAAGTGGGCTCTTCCCAATCACTGCAGGCTACATCCTGCCACATCCTCACAGGATTTAGTGCTTAGCACTGTCCTGCTGTTAATGCCCCCTAAAATACCCCATCCCCTGCAAATCATCAAGCCAAAAGAATGACTAAACCCCTAAATTTCAAGTCTAGTTCTGCTCTCACTTCACCATCCCCTCCTGGTTTACACACAAGTATTGACGGAGGTAGCATTAAGCTCTTATTATCTAAATTAGGTTAACAGCTGAGCTATAAGGCTCAAATTGATTAGAAATAAACCATTAACAGCATTTCCCCAACAACAGCATATTGATTGTAACTTGCAATGCTTGAGTGCATGTTATGTTGGCTCTTCTGCTCGAGCTGTTACAGCTTATGTAAGAAAATAACTGGGAATACAAACGATGCTGGTGACGTTTAATAAATATTTGGTAACTGAAGTGTGGTTACGGGCAGAAAACTCATTATATAAATATGGTTTCTTCTGACTCACCATTTCTGCTCCCTGGGCATCTCCTAGTCAGCTCTCTAAGATCTCACCAGCCTATGCCATTGCTTTTTTTGGCCCCAAAAACGTAGGTATTTAGGGAGAAGTTGAGATGGCTATTTGGTCTCCTGACTTAGCAGTGACTGTGCATTTTTGTTCTTGAGAACAAAAGACACAGAAACATAGCAGGTGGCTTTTTTTTTTAACTGCTACATGAGAGCTGGTAGAAGTTTTCTCCAAAATATTAAACATTGCTCTGTTCATCCAAGACAAGACCTGCAAAGGTTTTCTTCCCATTCTTGAGAGATGATGCAAAAATATTGCTCCTGGGGGCAAAGAAATGATGGGGAAACGGGAGTCAAGCACGCTGGAGGCTCTCTGATGACTAAGGAGGGAGCTGGGAGGCAGCAGCACCCAGCCCAGGGCTGGAGCAGCCAAACTAGGGCAGGGTACTAGCCTTGCAGCTCCTCTGTTATGTTCACGTGCAGCTCATCCTCCTTCTGACTTCCCAGATTTACCCAGAGGGTTGTTACTTTTTCCCCGAGTTCAAGCTGGGCATTATCAGGATTTCCCCCACCCCAAATGTATCACTTTATTTGTAACAGGAGTCACACCCTCGGGTGTTGCTTTAAAACTATTAGGTGCCCAGCTAGCTGCAGTAGATGCACTGAAACCTGAGTGATGCTGAGCAGCTGAAATCAGCTGGAGCCCTAAGATTTAGCCCTAAGATTTAGCACAAGGTCCAGCCTGGCCTGAGCAGGGCTGGAATTAAAACACTGCTTTGTTAGGAGCAGAGAAGCCCCCAGGGGAAGGATAAAGCCGGCAGAAGTGGCAGAACCCCTGGTTTCAGCTGCCTGACCGCTCCTGCTGACCTCCAGCTTCCGGGCCTCCTCTGCCAGCCCACTGCAGAGGACGAGCAGTTTCGGTGCACAATTATCCCCTGCAAAGACCCCAGAACGTTTCAGACCGAACAAACCTGAATTTGGACCCAAACAACCCATCCCTGAAGGGTTGGGGTGGGGAGCTGACTTTGCCAAAGGCATGGAAAACAACCTGGTGCTGATGAAGAAGGCTCATCAACAGCCCTGGAGGTGGGTGTGGGGGGCTGAGGCACCAGTCTCTGCTCCTGGGGTCTCTACAGAGAGAACTTTTAAGGAGAGGGGGAATTCTTGGCACTGGTGGCTGAGGCAAAGAGCTGTTCCTCCATCTGCTCGGTGTTAACAGGTGGCTCAGGAGCAGGACTGTGCATTACTCAGCCCTTGGGTTATTTACTATTTGGCCCCGACTCCCATCCAGAAGAGAGTGAAACCCATCGCTTTGCAGCGCCGCTCTTTCCTTGTAGCAGGACAGGCATTAACTCCCTCTGTCTCTCCTCTTTGGGGGCACCAGACTGACAGGACATGACGACGGTGCCCAGCCTGTGCACACACAGGCTCGCTGGGTCTGGGAAAAGGTCCCCAAACATTGACTGAACCCCATAGATCAACCCTGCAGCCTTTGCCTCGGGGATTTACAGTCCCTACACAGCAAAGGAAGGTGGGAACAAAGCCAAGGTCCCCGCACCCTGTCCCTCTCACCCAAGGTGATCCCTGGTGTCCCAGGGCTGGGGGAATCGGGAGGACGAGGGAGAACCCGGTAGAGGGCAGGCAAAGGGGGATAGGAAGGGGATGGAGAGGTTGTGGGGATGGAGGAGGCGGAGAGGCAAGGGGTATAGGAACAGGAGGGGACAGAGAGATGAAGGGATGTGTGTGCAGGGGGGATGGAGCACTGAAGGGGATGGAGGGGACAGAGAGGCAGCGGGGGCTACAGGAATGTAGATGGCAGAAGGCAGACAGGACGCTGGGATGGGGACAGGAAGGGACACAGGATGCGGGGCGGGAGGGATGGAAGACAGAGGGATGGAGGGGAAGGAGGGGCAGCGAGATCAGAAGATGGAGGGATGAATGAGGATGGAGGAGTGGTGGGGACTGGGACAGGAGGGGACAGCGGGATACAGGGCAGGGGGACAGAGGACACCGCCAGCCCTTACCTCCACGTCCTCCCCGTAGAACCGCACCATGGAGGCATCAGCCACCAACAGCGTCTCCACGTAGCGCGCCTGGGACACGAACCGCCTGGCCCTGCGGCGCGGCTCCCCAGCCCCGCGGCCGCTCCCGGTGGGACGCACTCCCGGCGGGGCCGCGCGGCGCCGCAGCCGGTGCGGGCGCGTCCAGGGCGGCCCGGGCTGGGAGTGCCCGAGCGGCTGCAGCTCGTAGGCCGCCCCGTCGAGAAGGAAAGCGGCGCGGAGGCCGCTCCCGCCGCAGCGGCTGAGCACGGCGGGCGCCTCGGGGCTCCCCTCGACGGCGCCCGCGTAGAAGCAGCCCCGGCGCGGCGGGGGCGGCGGCGGGCGGCGGGCCCCCAGGCGCTGGAGGCGGAGGCGGGGGGCCAGGAACGCGTTGTCGGGGCGGAGGCGGAGGACGACAGCGCGGCCGAAGGCGGCCAGGCGCAGGGCCAGCTGCCCCGACGGCGCGGGCAGGCGGGCGGGCAGCACTGGCTGCGCGTCCCGCGGGGGCGGCGGCGGCAGCGCCCACGCGTGGCACAGCAGCAGCAGGTGGAGAGGGGCCCGGCCCCCCAGCAGCGCCCGCCGCCCCATTCCCGCAAGGCCCCGAACCCCCCGGGCTCTCCCCCGCAGCCTCCGCGCCGGCCGCCGAGCCCGCTGTATTTATACTTTCTCCCCCCGGCTTTGACATAAGAGGTTTATTTTTGATCTCTCGCTGTTCTCCCCACTCCCCTCCCCTGCCAGCCGGAGCCTGGGGGAGGAGGAGAAGTGAAAGAGAAAAAAAAAAAGCGGCGAAAAGGAAAAAAAAAAGAAGAAAAGAAGAAGAAGCAGAGAAAAAACACACACACACAAAAAAAACCAAGGAAAAAGAAAAGACGACGACGAAGCGGGGGGGGGGGGGGGGGGGGGAAGAAAAAAACCCCAACAACCCACTTTTGGATGCGATTTGAGGCCAATCAGACGCAGGCAGCCCCGCCTGCCTCCGAGTGTCAACTCCAGCCTGTTGCTCTTCCAGCATTAACCCCTTCTGCAGGCCCAGCTCTTCCCGCCCTGGTCTGATCCTGCCCAGGCTCGGGGGGGGGGGGGGGGGGGGGACCTGGGGACTAATTCCTCTCCCGTTTCCCTCAGCATCCCTTCCCAGTTGGAAAGCACCCGGCCCTTGCCAGCTGGAGAACATCTTGTTTCAGAAGGTGCCTCCGGAGGTTCCCATGTCCTTCCCATAGCCAGGGACAGAGAGGGCTTTGGGCCCTCGGGGAAAACTCCAACAGGGACACATGTACAAGGAGTTTCCATGCCTTGAACCAACAGCTGGATCCACATGGGGTTTCCTCCAGCTGGAACAAGGCAATGGGCTAAATAAGACTTCTGCAAAATACCTATGAGATTAAAATAACGCAGCCAGCTCTCATGTTGCCTTGTTTCTGTTGGTTTTGTTTCTCAGTGTGTGTTGTGTGACTTCATTTACAAAGGCTTCATTCACCCCCTTTCAGACTGAGTTTGAATTCCCATTCGTGTTCCCTTGCAGTGAGGGAAAATCCTACAGGAATATCAAAGTCTCAGGCTGTAAATCCAGGTAGCTACTGTGTGCTCAGCATGGCAAACACCTTAAGAAGGGTGGAAACACTCTGTCCCTGTCTGGGAACTCGCTCAGCCCCAGGCAACAACTGGTTGTCACAGAGAAAGGGAAATCACTTACAGGGAAATCACTACGTATATATTACTCCTTCTTTCCTCTTAAGCCCTCCTTCCCCATTAGTTCATGAGATTCCTGGCCTCTGGAGTACCCTTTGTGCAGCACTGGAATATCTCAGGATGTGTTTGCTGCAGACTGGGGGTTGTGGGTCCTATCCTGCTCCATACTCTGATTTTTGAAGCATTTTACAGGGAATAGCACACAGGACCAGGCTTGTGCTCCTTTAACCCTGCTGTGGATGCAACCCAAGGACCTGCTCCTCCACACTGAGGTTTTTTTCCCCTCAGCCTAATCCTGAAAAGATCCAGCATTTGGCACCTCAGGATTCCTGGGAAACCAAAGTCTGGCCAGGGCTGAGTAACGAGGCACAGGGTTAAAGGCTGCTCTCCCTTTACTCCAGGATGTATTTACATCTTTCTCTCTATTATTATCTCCACTTAAAAGCCACGTCCCTACCTATGTAGTAAACACACAGCCTTGGCTCTAAATAGAAGCTGCCCTGGGGCCAAGGCTCTGGTTACTCCTTTTTTAATGTGTGGGTTTTGTGCCCGGAGGAGGGGAGGAAATAATAATTAAAAGTAGTTTCGGATGCTTGTGGGAGACAGTAATACAGATGTGGAGGGGGACACTTCCAATTCAGGTGTTGGGTGGCCAGAACACTGCAGGGAGAGGGGAAAGCACCCCCAGGCACAGTGTAGTTTGGTATAGGATATCTCCCCACGGCTGTGTATCCAACGTGTATCCAATGTGTACAGCCCCCTCCTCTCCTGCAGCTGGAACCGCTTCTTCCCGTTGCCAAGCGTGGATTTTCCTCCCTCTGCAGCTTCACGGGGCCGGGGAGAAAACATACTTCGTGTTTTAATACCAGAAAGAAAGTGCAGAACCCAATAGTGAGCCCTGACTCTGCCTTCCTCCAACCCCACACCCCACTGAAGGTGCCAGAATGCCCTCGGGCTTTGCCTTCCCACAGGAGGGGAGTCAGGGAGGAGGTGCCCCTGCTCTGAACTAGGACAGGTAAGGCTGCGGGCGACAGGATGTAATTTATTCTTGGCTTTCCGCTCCCGGAGCTGCATCTTTGATCTGGGAGGACGTGCTTGCATCCTAGCTTGGAGGCACCGCTGGTTTTCATTAGCAGCTCGTTCTGCTAACAGTAGCTGGAATTTCTTGCAGCCTCGTCGGCTCGTTACAAACCAGCTCGAAGACACGCTGGGAGGGAGTAAAACCTCACCTGGCTGCACCTCTGCATCTCCTCCCTACAGAGGACGAGGCACCCCAAGGCTTGTTGGGGTTCCTGCTTCTTAACCCCTTGCAGGACGCGCTGTCACCAAACTCTCTTTTCTAGGGGCCGTCTGAGCATGTGAAAGCCATTAACTCCCCAGTCAGTATGATTTAAAGACCCTTTTGATCAAACAGCTTGAAAACGTCTGCCCCGCTCCCCTCTGTGTGTCCCCAGCTCTGCAAAGCCAGGCAGAGGGCACGTCCCTCCTGCACCCTTCCCGAAGGGTTCCCGCCGCCGAACACCCGTTTCCCAAGGGACTTTGGGCTGCCAGGATGAGCCCTACGTTGCATTTGCTGTTCCTGCTCAGCAGCAGGGAGGATTGCCCCATTTCGGGGGTCTCTGGGGTGTTTTGTTGTCACCTCCTTGCTCTGAAAACGGGTTCACGTCCAAATTTTGAGTGTCAGGCTGAGTTTTAGGTATTCCCGCTTGCCCTCAGCCCAGGGAAAACACTTGGGAGAATTATTTGAGCTATCACTGAAGCAACTATAATTCCCAAAAATGAGACCACTAGATGTCAGTGCCACCCTACGCTGCTGTGGGAAACCCTAAGTCTATCCCTGGAAATTTTCTGGGAGAGCGAAGTGGTTCTGCAGCCACCTTAAACACCACCTGATGTTAAAACAAGCAGTTCCACCAGTTTTCCTTTTAAAGTAAGGAGGTGGGAGGAAATCTCTCCCAGCAAAGCAGCTGGGTTTTAAATCAGTGTCCAGCCAAATTAGGTTCAGTGAAACCATCCTACCTGCAAAGGTTGACAAGTGGGAGTCAGGAAAATGATTGCTGGCCTGAGGTTTCCAGGGAAAGGGGAGATTTGGGCTTGATTTGGAGCCAGTGAGTGAATTAAACAGCAAATGTGTCAGTACGAATCAGTAATCGCTGCCTAGCCCCTTCCCACTGCATAGTCACAGCCACGAGAGGGCCTCCCTGCCTTAAAAGTGGTGGTGATTTAGGGTTTGGTGCCTCCAAACCCTAAGTACCCCATAGAACCTGGGGTTTTCTTCCCCTTCAGGGCAATATTTGGAACCTCACCTAACCCTAACCCTCCCCCACACCCCCCCACACCCCCCGTGCAGGAGCTCATCCCTGGAGATGGTGCATCAACAGCACAGGAGGTTTGGCAGCTGTGAGAATGGTGCTGGGCAAACACTGATTCTCCTGGATCCCTGAAACATGGGAAAAGCAGATTTTTAGGAGGCAGGGACATCCAGGCTGGGTCTCGGTTTATCAGATGTTGATGAAGCACTTGGTGCCCTTGATGCTGGAAACATCGAGAGCCATGGCCATTAATTTGATTAATTAATTTGATTTTATATTATTTGAAAGGATTCCATCTCTGATTTCTAAACCATCTTTAGGTTTTTTCTCTTTTTCCCATACTTGTTCTCTATTTTTAATTGCATTTTGATTTGTAACACCATCATTTGTAATATCTTCAATTCCATTTCATACCTGGATTTAATTCTGTTTCATACCTGGATTTACAGAGCAAGGAGGTGGCACCAGAGGGCAACCTTGCTTCAGGGTGGGTTTGTAGCTCCAGTTGTGTCCAGATGTGGTTGTAAGGGAAGCAGGTTTATGGCTTTCCAAAGTCAAGGGCCAAGTCCTAATTCCAGCACCACAATCTCCTCCCTGGGAGCTGCTTCTGTGCTTCTAAGATGGGCCTTGAAGCTTCCAAAGTGTCCTGAGACCAGCACATCAACGAAAAGATCCTCCTAAGATCACCTGGTCCTTCCTCAAGCCCCAAACCTGTGTCTGATCTGGCGTTAAATCCCTCTGAATTTGACAAAGACCTCCAGACCTGCCCTAGAGCTGCTTTTCCTATGGACCAACCCATAAACAGCTCTAAAAAAATAAGGCAAGTTATAATGAAAATAGTGGGTTTTGGAAGAAAAAATCTCCCCTCCTCCATTTTGCACTCTCATATGGTTTATGGGCTGATGAACATGAATGAACTTCATGATGGTTTGCCTGAGTGATGAGCATCCTCAGCAGCTGGCTTGGGGAGTCTCCATCTTCCCAGGTTTATTCCAGATGTGCATCATTTAAACAAACTTTCAGGCTTACCCAGACCTGTAGCTTCCCCCTCAGTGAATTTATATGTCTTTGTTGCCTGTATTCCCACCACGATCATCCCATAAAGGGAATTAATCACGGGTGGATCCTGTCTCAGGTGGGAACAATACAGAGCTATGAGTCCTGGGTCATAAATCTCCAGGCTGAAGGTGATCAGAATCCCGTGATATTGTTTCTTGGGATATGTGGGACCATCATCAAGCTCCTCTAAATTTTCTCGTGCTGCCTTAAAACATCCTGGAAAAAACTATTGAAAAAAAAAACCAGGAGAGAGCCTTAAATACCAAGAGGAGTGAAGAGAGAGGGGAATTTTGGACGCTTTCAGGGTAAAGGAACAATCAGCATCCTCAGGACCTGCAATACTGAATGGAAATTGGGCAAAATCAAGCTTTATGGTTTTATCAGCATACCATGCTATTCCCATATGGAATCCCTGCGAGATTCTAGTGGAGACAGTATGTATTGGGACCATGTGAGAAGGCAGCAGAGATGCACAAAGCACAGGGATCCTTCTCCTGTGTCACCTCTGCATGTGGGGAGCAAGCTGGTTTGATTTTTGTGGTGGGACACATAGACAGGTGCTTGAAGATGTTTAAATCATACATACTTTTCTACCACAAGGTTGAAGTGCTGCTGCCATCCCCTGTTGCATAGAATAACCACATGGGAAACCCATCTCCCATCCCATCATCCAGCCAGAACAAATCTAATTGAATCCAGCATCTTCCTGGACCAAAGATGGTGCAGGTTTTAGCTTACAAAGTCCTCCATGTGCTCAGGTTTCTTGCCTATCTCACCTTCAATAACTTCACCTAGACACAGCCAGATTTCTCTCTACAAGCCTTTCTTTCCTGGAAAACTGCCTAACAATGCACTTTGACTCATCCTCAATCCCTGGAGAGGATCCTCCTTCGTGCCCATGTGGCGGGGAGTAGGGAGAGCACAGCCTGAACTTTTGGGAGGGAGCCCAAGCTTTAGATCTGCCAACCTTTCAGCCAAAGTCAAGTGAAGGGCCTAAACTCCAGCTATTCCCTGCCTTAACCACCTTTGCACTCAATCTTTGGCCTAAAATTTTCAGATGGTCTATTTAAAACTATTTCTTTGGTGAACTGGAACATCCAGTAGGTATGTGAGGTCTGGGGGAGGAGAAGGTGTGTTTATTTTCTTATATTTTTAAACTCATACTCTTGGTATCCCAATGGTGAATAAAAGAAAGAAAATAACTTGTCACTGTTTCCTGGAGATGCTTGGGATGAAGCAGGAGGAAGGTGGGAGAAGGAGAATCCACACTGTAAACCATCTCGCACTGATATTTCAAGATGAGGGTGAGTGATGGAGTAGGTCTGGGTGAGATAAGTTTTACCTTAAAGTGGTTTCTAGGCAAAAATCGAAGTAGGAGCCAAATTTACCTTATATACCTTAATATACCTTGTTATCTGTAGCTGCCCTGAGGTTCAAAGGCATCTTCCTTCTCCATTCCCTGCTGAGGGTGTGCTCTCCTTCCGATCACCTATATCCATCCCATTTCCATCAAATTCAGACAAACTACAGGAATGAGGAGCAGCCCCGAGCACCTGGAAAGCCACATGGAGTGACACCAAGGTGCCACCTTGGACCAGCTCCTTCCTGAAGGTGTAAAGGGCTGTGGGGTGCAAACAACTGCTGGTTGGTCCTCAAAGAAAAAAAAGTCACATCACATCCTTGAGCTAGAGAAAAAATAAAATAAAAATGTGCCTCCTTTCTGGTCTGGAGTGCTCCGAGACATTCCTGTACCCCCTGGAGCTGCCTGGAAAGGGTGAGCAATATTTCTGCACGTACTCCTCAGCTTTTCTACTCACCGTGGGCAGGAAAATGAAGCACCAGATGGTTTGGTTTGGAAACAAAGCAACCTGCCTTGGGGTAGGTGATTCCCAGCTGCTCAGAGAGAGACAGTGAGGACTGGGCAGGCTGTGATGGAGCAGCTGATCCATCCCTACACTTCCACCCCAAGGATGTTGGCACAGCGTCAGTGTCATGGGACACAGTGTGTCCTGTGCCTGATAGGATGGAATGGGTCTCAGCTCAGGCACAGCCAAAACACTTGCATTTTCTGCCTGTCTTTCCCCATCAGGAGGCAATCAGATGTTCTCCAGGCTGGAGATGAAGTCCTGCCAGTTCACTTTGACTCATCCTCTGCTGCTGGAGATGTCCCAGATGGAGGGGCTGGAGCTCCAGGGCAGCAATGACTAACTCAGCTGAGGTACCTGGTGGCACCTCTGGGACCATGTGCCATCCTGTATGCTGCTGTTGTCTCTGGATAAACTCATGCTGTTGAACAGGGCAATGCCATGGGAAGAAGTTCCCTCCTGGCACCTCAGGACGCTCAAGGTTGTGTCCCTCTCCCCTTTCCCCTCTGCTCCCTGTGCTGCCCATTTTCTCTCTGTGATCTTATCCACATCCCTGACCATGTTGCACTTTGGCCAGCAGACAAAATCCCTGATTCCCTCAACCCAGTGCAGTCAGCTGGTTATTTGGGGTCACAAGTTCAGCTGCAAGGCACGCGACCAAGCAAACCACAGCACAGGGACGCATTGGCATCAAAACGAGCCAGGCTGTGGGCTCTGCCTCTTAGGCAACAGCCTTGGCTTTTATTTCATACATGCACACATTCCTAAGCTGTTCCTGCAGCCTTTGCTGGGGCTTGAAATCACATCAAAGCCAGCCTATCCATGAAAGGCCTTACTTTTATCATTAAACCAACCTGTGGGGGTTATTGGTGCCGATAAATCTGTTCCTCAGCCATAGATGGTTGCTGAGGACTCTTCATTGCTCTTCTTTTAACTGTCCTGCTTCCAGAAATCCTACCCATGGTGACAGCTTTGTACCTCCCAAGAGCATCAGCTGCCCCAGCATCCTCCAGACACTGTTCTGGTGATCACTCTGGTGGGCATAGGGAAATTCCCATGTACTCCACTGGGTGTCTCAGAGGAGAGGATATTGCAGGTGTTAACACTTCTGGAGTGCTCCCTTTGGTGACCCTGGGGATGAAGAGAGGCTGAGCTCTTCCTCAGAAATGGAAATAACCTTTGCCCCTCAGCTGGAGCCACTGAATGGGACTGGGGTGGAGTAGCAAGGGATGCAATGAAAGCTGGTTCCCTGGGAAGAAGAGTTCTGGGATCCCCCTGATCTGTAGACAGGGACCATTTAGCTGGGCTGGCAAGTCTGGAGGTGCATGGAGGGACACAGCCCAGCCCTCATTGCTAAATCACCCAGGCTGTGAAAAACATATGTTAATATCTTCCCAAATAAATCTGGGAACTAAGCCCTCTGCATCCAAACAGCAGGTCCCCCACTACACTGAACCGTCCCAAATACCAGTACGGAGCAGAGGATGGGGGGCTGGACTAGCTGACCTTTAAAGGTCCTTTTCCAACCCAAACTATTCCATGATTCAATGATTCTCTGACATTTCATCTTCCCTGCACACCCCCGTTGCAACCAGAGTACCCCCCCTGCCCCCTCCTCCCCCCGTGGGGTCACAGAGCTCCATCCTCTCCCATCACTTAGAGCAGGACCCAGAACAACCAGAGAGGCAGGAGGGAGAGTGGCAGATGGGAGTATCCCTGGGGAGCTGCAGAGTTCTCCTCTAAGCTGCAGGAATAAAAGTGAAGAGGGTCTCCCTCCATCCCATCCTATTGCCCAGCCCTCCTGCTCCCACCTTCCCCAATCCTATCCCATTCCCACCCTCCCACATTCCACCCTCCCATCCCACCTCATTCTATTCCATCCCACCACCCACCCCATCTCACCCCATCTCATCCCACCCCTACCCCACACCATCTCGAGCCCCCATAGCGTTCCACCTAACCCCATCCCATTCCACTCCATTCCACCCTATTCCATCCCACCCCCCGTCCCATCTCACCCCAGCCCCCTATCGCATTTCACCCCATCCGCGCCCCCCATCCCATCCCATCCCATCCCATCCCATCCCATCCCATCCCATCCCATCCCATCCCATCCCATCCCATCCCACCACCCACGCTATCTCCCCCCATTCCATCACACCCCCTATCCCACCCCATCTCGAGCCCCCATCCCATCCCACCCCATCCCCACCCCACCCTCTCCCACCATTCCACACCCCCCGGCGGTGCCGCCCCCCCGCCGCTCCGCCCCAGGGAGGTGGTGGCAGCCCCGGGCGGAGCGCGGTCCTGTCCCGGCCCCGCTCGGCTGCTCCGGCGGCCCCGCTCGGCTCCGCTCCCAGCCCCCCGCCCCGGAGTGGCTGCGGCGGGGCCAAGCCGCGCCCCGCTCCCCCCGCTCCCTCACTATAAAACCCCGGCGCGCCCCGCAAGGCAGGTACTGGCGGGGTCGCTCCGCTCCCTCCAGCTTCCGCGGGTCCAGGAGGAAGAGGAGGGAGGAAGGGGGGGGCCGGGTCCTGCTTTCTCCCCCCGCGCCTCCCCCGAACCCCGATGCCGCCGGCCTGAGCCCGCCGGGACGATGCTGCCGCTGCTGCCACTGCTGCTGTTGGGCGCCCCGGGGCTGAGCCTGCCCTCGGGGGGACCCCCAGACCCCGACACTGCGCTGGTCACCCCTCTCCGCCTGGACCCCGACATCAACGGGCCGGCTTATTTCAGGGGGGGGCCGGCCGAGCCCCCCCGGGGAGGGCAGGCAGTGGTGATCCAGCTCTCGGCTTTCGGGGAGGATTTCTACCTCCACCTCTCCCCCGACGCCCGTTTCATCGCGCCCTCCTTCGCCGCTCACTACTTGGGGGCGGCCGGCCGGCCCCTCCCCGCTCTCCGCCACTGCTTCTATTCAGGGGATGTCAACGCCGACCGCGAGTCCTTCGCCGCCCTCAGCCTTTGCGGGGGGCTCCGGGGGGCCTTCGGCTACCGGGGAGCCGAGTACCTCATCAGCCCGCTGGCGGGGGGGGCGGCCGGAGGAGTCCATCACCTGCAGCGCCGCAGCCCCGGCCGCCCCGTCGGGTCTGGAGCATCCCGGTGCGCCGTGGGCTCCGGGCTCACACCTGGCGTGCTGCAGGCGCTCGACAAGTACCGGGGGCGTGCGGGGGAGAAAGGGGGTCGGGCCAAGCGCTTTGCCTCGGTGCCACGTTACGTGGAGACGTTGGTGGTGGCTGACGAGTCGATGGTGAAGTTCCACAGGGATGACCTCCAGCACTACCTGCTCACCCTCATGGCCACAGCCGCCCGCCTCTACAAGCACCCCAGCATCCGTAACCCCATTCAGATCTCCGTGGTCAAGTTCCTCCTCATTGGACAGGATGACAAAGGGCCCAAGGTCACCAGCAACGCCGCCCTTACCCTCCGCAACTTCTGCGCCTGGCAGAAGAAGTGGAACAAAGTCAGCGACAAGCACCCCGAGTACTGGGACACCGCCATCCTCTTCACCAAGCAGGTGGGTGCAGGGGGGTGGTCCGGAGGAACTGTCCCCCATTTCAAGGAGCCCTGCACTGTGCTAAGGCGTTCTGCCATCTGCACCCTACCTCTGTGGTGCTGCACGAGGGAGGAGGTTGTGCTTCTGGCCGATTCCCCTTTCCCAAGGGAACCCCCACTCTCAGATGCTGTGGTGGGGTGGAGCAGAGGCATGGAGCCAGCCCTTGCTGTCCCCTGGGCAGGTTTTGGCCAGCAGTCTGGAACAATCCCTGCCAGGGGGTGAATGAGGCCAGGAGGCGCCCAAAGACAGGTTGCCCCACGGGGAGAAACCTTCTGCTTCATCCCCTGTCTCCTGGCAGCCAATGCCCTGCAGCTCTGGCTTCCAGCAGCCACCACTCTGAAATGAGGGGGCTGAACCCAGAAGAGGAGGAACATGGCCCCGCTTCCCCCTCCCCAGTTGGGAAGAGCTTCTGGTGCCACCTGCCAAGAAAAATACCTCTCCCTGCTTCCTCTGACTCATGCATGAGGTCCTCCTGAGAACCTGGAGCTCTCCTCCACGCTGGCTGCGCTGCATGGACCCGGTTCAGGGCTGGAAGTGAAGCACCAGAGATTCAGCCAGTGCTACAGCCATGTGCTACAGGGGAGGGGGGACAGGGGAAAGCGTTCCCCACATCTGCTGTGGGCTGGACACATCCCTGTGGAGGGAGAGGGGCTTTGAGCTTCCTTTGGCACAGGCTCTGCAGGCAATGTGGGGTGTGGGATGAACTCTGCCTCCTCCCACCCCCACAAACTGGGTGATACTGCTCCAACAACCTACTTCCAATGCTCCTCCTTCCTTGTGGTCCTGTTCCAGCGTGGACATCAATTCAGTGCCTGCATCCCGAAATCACTGATGGGATGGGAGGAGGATGAGCCCAGCTTGGAGAGTACAGTAACATCCTACCCTGGCTGCAGCAGGCTTTGGCAGCAAAGGCTTCTTCTCCTTTCACTAGCCCTGCCGAGATGTTTTTGGATTAGGGACAGGTCAGGCACTCCTCTCAATGGCAGGGAGACCATTCCCAAAACATCTCTGCAAGTCAAACACTTTTGAGTGGGAAGGATATAACATCCCGCTCAGTTCAGCTGTCCCTAGGCTGAGGTCAGCGTAGGCTGACAATGGCCCTGGAGCAGGAGTGATGCTGTGCAGGATGTGCAAGACCTTGTCCTTCCCCTCTTCTTGTCCCCCTGCCCCGGGCCAGCTGTGAATCCTGTGGGAGCACAGGCAGGATTGAAGCCCCGGCTGCTGGAGCAGCTCCTGCCTACATGGGGAGGCTTGAAGAAGTGGACACTGCTAACAGCCCTGCAGGGATGAGCCAGCTCCATCTCTGGTGGGAACCTGGTGAGGTCACCAGAGCCGCAGGTGGGACAGAGCCGGTCCCAGTGATCCAAAAGCTGTCGATCACGGCTAGGCTGCATTTTTTACACATTGCTAAACCAGCCATTCTTGAAATCCCAAAGCAAGCTCTGTGCACAGGCACACGATCGATGAGACATCTGCCTTTCTTGAGTGCATCCATCTGTGGTCCCCTGAAACCTTGAAGCTTATCTCCCTGCCAAAAAGCTGTTACATAAGCCCCTGACTCAAATTTCACCTCCAGCCCAGTTGATAGGCAGTTTCCAGTTATGTCAACAAGTTGCTGATGAATGGGGCTGTCCTTTCCTGCTTGGCTTTGCTCCCTCCCAACATCAGTCGTGCTGGATGGTGGATTTGCCTTTGGGGAGCTCAGTCCTGAGCCACCCGAGCTGGTGCTGTTGGAGGGTCCTGCAGAGCATCCAGCCTTCAGCTGCCCTCCTGCCTCTTGGAAATATTCTTGCACAGCACAGCAGAGAGCTCAGCCATTCTTCCCACCCATCCTGGACCAACAGATGTTTGCTGAACATCTTTGCTGTGCTGTAAAACCGAAGGGGTGCTGCATGAAGGAACTGCAGTGTAGCAGATGCTGCAGGGGAGTTTGGAAATGCTGTAGCTCAAGGCTCAGCTTTTTGGAGTTGCTTTGGATGCCCACAGGAAGCCTCCATGGAAGGGAGAGAGAGCTTATGAGCTGGTCTCTGAGTAGGTGAATTAATGCACAAGCCACAAGGATCCTCCCAGCTGACTTGGAGAACATCTTGAAGTTCACAAGGGATGAGGAAAAGGGATGAGGAAGGTCCCACAGAGGAAGAGTCAAGCTGTCAGGAGAGTGCCAATGGTGCATTCAGCAGGTTTTCTGCAGCCCTTTGGGGCACTGAGCATCCTCCCCGTGTCTGTGCTGTCAGCAGAGGATATCAGGGATGGTGAGCAAAGGCAGAGCCGGCACTCTGCACACTTTCCTGCCTTAAACCTCTTCCAGTTCTCTCTCCTCCCTTCTGTAGCTCCATCCTTGCATTGCCTCTCCTCCTGAGCAGGCTTATGCCCAGCAAGGCTGGAGGAGGTGTTTTATGGGGCTCAGCACCCCTCATTAAAGCCCAGAGATGCTGCCTGGCGTCCCTTGGCCGCCCCAAGGAGGTCGTGGTGGGGGAATCAGGGCATACCCGGTGACGAGCTGCTTGTCGTGTGTCCCAGCGGGCGAGGTTCAGAGCCAGAAGTGGGTCAGTGTGTCAGTGCAGGTGTTAGACCGGGAGCCAAAATCTCGCTGCGCCTGTGAGGGAACTCTTCAAAGAGCGGCCACCTTGTCCCCGTGATGCTCTGTCATCCCTCCCCATGCACCTTCCTTACCCCCAAACACCCAGCGCTGGGGAGAGCATGGGCGGGGGGGCCTGGGCCAGCTGCATCCCTGGGTTAGCTCAGCATGGTGATGGCACTGGCTCTTGGTGGTGTTTTGGGGCTGGGGACCCTGTGCTTGGGCTTGTCAGCACCATTAATCACCCCATGCCCACTGGTGGTGGCCTTGTATGGGGCTGTGGGTTTGGACCTGCTTGTCCCTGCCAGCACTGAGGCAGGGGGTGGGATCAGGGATGCAAGCAGGGTCCCAGCTGATGGGGAAAGTGTTGCAGAGCAAAGTGCTGAACCCACTTGTATGACGGGGTGTTCCACCACCAGCCCAGACCCAGACATTTCTTCACCTCTCTGAAAATCACAGTCTTGCCTGTGCCTCAGGTCTCCTGCTAAAGCCATCTCAGCCCTGGCCAGGGCTCTCTGAAGTCATCAGGACTGTTATTTACCCGCAGCTGAACCTGCCTGCACGGGAATGCCTTTCAGCTTGGAAACCTTGCTGGAAATGTTGGCAGAGTAGCTCCTGCAGGATTTTGAGCAGCCCAGGCTCTTTGGCTGGGCGAGCGTTGAGCATGAATCACACTTATTTATAGCATGGAAGCACCCCTTGAGTCCCTTACGTTTTCTTTTCATGTGGAAAGCAGCTCCCTGCACCCCGTGTAGCCTCCCCAGCAACTTTGGGACAGGACCGAGGGATGGGGATGGTGCTCTAGCCCTCTCAAAACACTGATGCACCCCAGCAGGGGAAGGGAGCACCTGAGGGCAAGGTTATTACCAAGCTGCAGCAACGGTGTGTCTTAAATGGACTTTTTATTTGCACAAGCACCTTTGGATCCTGGAGAAGGGTAGATTCACCTACAACAAGATCTTTTCCATCCTCTCCCCTGGCAGCATCTGTATGGGGTCAGGCTGTCCTCAGTTTGGGGGTGGAAGGCTGGGCTAATTCCTCTTGCTTGCTCCTTGAGGGATGGCTGCGGAGTGTCTTGGAGAGGCAGGAGCACTTCCTTTAGCCTTGGAAACCTCTGGCCCTGGACCAGTGGCTTCTTCTTCCTAGGAAAAAGTTGAGAAATGAGGTTGGGAAGTGGGTCAGCTGTGGGTCCAAGGCCAGATGTATTCCCATCCGCTCACCTGGGTCTGGTCCTTGAGCTCACACTTAAGAAGATGGGAGCCGAACTGGCTTCTCCACGCTGAAACCAGCTCCGCCCTGGCTGGAGGAGCTGTTTGGGTGGGAAAAGCTGTTGCTGAAGGCACAGCAGGATGCTAGACACACCCCTGGTGCCAGGGTTAAATACAAACATACCGTTGCAGCCTGGTCTGGGTCAGGATTCAAATTTCCTGCCTCTGTGATTTCCATCCCTTTGTGCTTTCTCCCCCTCAGCAGCGCCCCTTGGGGTACCAGGTACGGGGTGCGGATGGGGAACTGTAGTACCTGTGCCGTCCTCAGAACTAACCTCTACCCTTTGTGCCTGGCAGGACCTATGTGGTGCCACCACCTGTGACACTCTGGGGATGGCAGATGTGGGCACCATGTGTGACCCCAAGCGCAGCTGCTCCGTCATCGAGGACGATGGGCTGCCCTCAGCTTTCACCACCGCCCATGAGCTGGGTAAGGCTCCCTGCTCTCCTCTCCTTCTTGGGAGGAATTACAGGAGCTGGCAGGGCTCAAAATAACCCTGGTTTCGTCTTCTGGAAGATGAGACAATGACCGGTGTTGGGTGATCGGAAAACTCCACCTCGGGGCACGAGACTGCACCCAAGCCGGGTGGAAAAGGGTAGCTGAGGAAGCAAAAGGCTTTGCTGTTGTGGTTGCTACCACAGTGGGTTTCCAGGATTCAGGAGTCCTGAAATAACAGGCAGAGGGCACAGCTGGGAGGAGGAGGAGGAGGAGGAGGAGGGAGGGGGGAGAGTGCTGAAGTCACCTTCTTTTTGCAATTTCCCTTGTCCTTCCTTTCCTGAGTGCTTTCCTCATGCACAAAGCACCTGGGAAAGAACTGGAAAGCTCACTGGCTCTCCTGGGCTGCCCACAGCCATTGTAATCCTTGCAAGGGCCTGCACCGCTCTGTGCCTCAGTTTCCCCTGTTGCAGGAAGCTGTGGGGGCCCTGCTCTGCCTGGCCTGCACGGTTATTCACGCTGCCCCCTTTGTGCAACCCCAGGCCACGTCTTCAACATGCCTCATGACAATGTGAAGGCCTGTGAGGAGGTCTTCGGCCAGCTGAAGACCAACCACATGATGTCCCCCACCCTCATCCAGATCAACCGGGCCAAACCCTGGTCAGCCTGCAGTGCTGCCATCATCACTGACTTCCTCGACAGTGGCCACGGTGAGCCCTCCTGTGCCCCTCGTCCTCTTACCTGTGTCTCTGCCCTGTGGGAGCAGAGTCCATCCCTGGGCGTGTTTACTGGGAGACATGGGGGGCTGTAGAGCAGTTCTTCTCCTGGCTCTGCAAACAAATTCAGAAGGAAAGGGGGAGTTTGGCAGCATTTCTGTACCATCCAGGCTTCCTAGGTGCTGGGGTGCCTTCAGCAGTGACATCTGTGCTGAGGCTGCTGGCACAGCTCTACAGCATCACCAGGAGATGAAGTCACATGGGTCTGGGATGCAGCTGACCTCAAGGGTATCCCTGGGGTAGCACCTGGATAGCTTTGGCCGAATTTCCAGCAGCCATCCCTCACTCTCCCTTCCCACACTGGTCCATACAACTCCCCCAGGACCTGGTAGACCCTCTCTCCCTCTCCATTCCTGCAGGGGACTGTTTGCTGGACCAGCCCACCAAACCCATCCCACTGCCCGAAGACCTGCCAGGGACAAGCTACAGCCTGAACCAGCAGTGTGAGCTGGCCTTCGGGGTGGGCTCCAAGCCCTGCCCCTACATGCAGTACTGTGCCAAGCTCTGGTGCACGGGTAAGGCACGTGGGCAGATCGTGTGCCAGACTCGGCACTTCCCCTGGGCCGATGGCACTGGCTGTGGCGATGGGCGCTTCTGCCTGAAGGGAGCCTGCGTGGAGAGGCACAACATCAGCAAGTACAGGGTGAGTACCTGTGCTAGGAGCCCCAAAAACATCCCATGGGGTCGCTCCGAGTGGGTGCTGGCTGAGCAACTCCTCCACCTCCTGGTGCTGGGAACCCAGCGTGAGGTGACTGATGTGGGACAAACTGGACATCCTCTGTGCGGCCTCACCTTGAATATTATGGCAGTTTTGGGCACTGGAATATAAGAAAGATATTAAGCCACTATAGAGTGTCCAAAGATGGAGATGGGCCATGAGGGGAAGCCATGTGAGGAGCACTTGGTCTGTTCAGCTGGAGGAGACTGAGGGGAGACCTCAGTGCAGTTCCAACTTCCTTGGGAGGGGCGGAGGAGGGGCAGGCCCTGAGCTCTGCTCTGTGCGACCAGTGACAGGACTCCAAGGAATTGGCCTGGAGTTGTGTCAGGGCAGGCTCAGGTTGGATCTTAGAAAAAGGTTCTTCCCCCAGAGGGTGGTCGGGCACTGAACAGGCTCCCCAGGGCAGTGGGCACGGCCCCAAGGCTGCCAGAGCTCCAGGAGGGTTTGGATGATCCTCTGGGGCACAGGGTGTAACTCTTGGGGATGGGCCTGTGCAGGGCTGAGGGTTGGACTCGATGATCCTTGTGGGGCCCTTCCAACTCAGCACATTCTGTGATTCTGTGGTATTTCTCAAAGAGTGATGATGCTGCTCTGCTCTGGTCAGCCCTGGGCAGGTTTGGGGGCAGCTGGAGGTTTTGCTGGTGAAGGGATGGAGATAGTGAAGGGGATGCAGCATCTCATCCCCTGTATCCCCTCAGGTGGACGGTGGCTGGGCCAAGTGGGCTCCCTACGGGCAGTGCTCCCGGACGTGCGGCGGTGGGGTGCAGCTGGCAAAGCGGGAATGCACTGACCCGGTGCCGGCCAATGGGGGCTCCTACTGTGAGGGAATCCGCGTCAAGTACCGCTCCTGCAACCTGGAGCCCTGCCCTGCTGCAGGTAAGGGACTGGAGCTCAGCTTGAGCTGTGACAACCCCATAAAACCAGAGCTGGAGGTCCAGGCTGGTACTCAGCCCCACATCCCTATTTCTTCCAGTGCCAGGGAAGAGCTTCCGTGAGGAGCAATGTGAGGCTTTCAATGGCTACAGTCACAGCACCAACCGCCTCACTGCCTCCGTCTCCTGGGTCCCCAAATACTCCGGAGTCTCACCCCGGGATAAGTGCAAACTCATCTGCCGGGCTAATGGCACCGGCTACTTCTACGTGCTGGCACCCAAGGTAGGTGAGAGACCCCCAGAGTCAGCACCTGGGCTGTGGGATAACTCCAGTGAGTCTGGAAAAGAATGAATTTTCTTTGTCTGGTGGATGGATGGTGTTAGATGAGGTGGTAGAGGAGGGGAATCCACCAGGCTGCTATGAATCAACTGTATGTGTCTGCTTTACCTCAGGGCTAGAGTTGATCCAGAGGTCTTCCTCTGGGTTTGTAAAGGTGCCTCTGGGATATTCCCACAGTCCTGGAATAGAGGATGATAATTATGGTGCTGGGGAAGCGATGTGCAGGACAGGGTGGGCATCCGGACATGGGTCTGAGCGGGGTGATGTTATGGTGTCCCTGCAACGGAAAGGACAGGAAATTCTGTAGACAGAGCAGAAAAGGGATGTAGCCTCATCCATCTCTTCTCAGAGACCCCCAAAAATCCTGACTGAAAAACAGAGCCTGAGCAAAGGGCGACATAGTGCCTGCTGGCATCTCCTCAGACCTGTTGGATGGGTTGGGGTTGGACAGCCACCTCTGGGAGAGTTTCGGGAGTGTCAGAGGGAAATGAAGCAGCTTGATTTGCTCACCCTGGTGCAGGTTGTGGATGGTACCCCTTGCTCCCCGGACTCCACCTCGGTCTGTGTCCAGGGCAAATGCATCAAGGCGGGCTGTGACGGGAAGTTGGGCTCCAAGAAGAAGTTCGACAAGTGCAGTGTCTGTGGAGGAGACAACAAGAGCTGCAAGAAAGTCTCGGGCTTGTTCACCAAACCCATGTGAGTGTTTGGTGACCACATGTGCTTCCCCTACACCCAGATGTGCTTTTAGGGGTGGGGGATGCAGGAAGGTCATGAAGAGGATGATAGGGGATAAGTCCATCCCAAGTAAAATCTGCTGATGCTCATGTACATCACTACATGGAGACCTGGGCTGGCTCTGAAAGAGAAGCAGGACACATTAAATGTGCTACTGGCTCCTGATGATGGAGTTAATCCCTGGAACTGTTGAGCTGAAGCATCTTGCTTGTATCTGTGCAACATCAGCCTTGACAAAACTCGGTGTAGGGAGGAGATTCAAAATGGCCTTCATGGGAAGGAGGAGACAGCTGTAGGGGTGAGAGGATCTCAGGGCTGTAGCTGCAGGGGTCTGAGGTCATGTGTAGCATGATGTCCCTGATGTCCTGCCCTGACTGCTCTTCTCTTCCAGGCACGGCTACAACTTCGTGGTGGTCATCCCTGCAGGTGCCTCCAACATCGACATCCGGCAGCGGGGTTACAAAGGGCTGATCAGCGATGACAACTACCTGGCTCTGAAGAATGCACAGGGCAAGTACCTCCTGAATGGCCACTTCATCGTCTCGGCCGTGGAGAGGGACCTGATGGTGAAGGGCAGCGTCCTGCGCTACAGCGGCACCGGCACCGCCGTCGAGAGCCTCCAAGCCTTCAAGCCCATCCAGGAACCCCTGACTCTGGAGGTGCTCTCTGTGGGGAAGATGACCCCTCCTCGGGTACGCTACTCCTTCTACCTCCCCAAGGAGAGCAAGGAGGACAAGGCCTCCTACAAGAAGGAGGGCAAGACCCCGCCAGACCTCAACAACAGTGTGCTCAGCCTGTCCAACCGCCTGGATGGCGGGAGACCAAGTTACAAACGTCCCTCCTACAAGTGGGCAGCGGGTGGTTGGGAGGCCTGTTCCGTCACCTGCGGCGATGGGCTGCAGAAGCGCTCGGTGGCCTGTCGCGATTCCTACGGGCAACCGGCTGCTGAGTGCGACGCAGCGCAGAGACCCCCTGACGTCCGGCTCTGTGGGGAGCCCTGCCCGGCCTGGGAAGCTGGACCTTGGTCTCCCTGCTCCAAGAGCTGCGGACGGGGCTTCAAGAGACGGGCGTTGAAATGTTTGGTCCCGACCGGGCGCCTCCTACCCCGGGAGAGTTGCAATTTTCGGAGGAAGCCGCAGGAGCTGGATTTCTGCACCTTGAGGCCTTGCTGAGCAGGTCAAGGGGTGTCTGCGAGGAAGGGCATGGTGTTCCTCTAGCTGGGTGCAGCTGAGCAGCAGCCAGGGGTTGGGAGATGGGGAGATGTCCATAGCACATAGCAAATGGGGGGAAAAGTAAGAAAAAACAGGGACAAAAAAGGGAGCTGGGTGTTGAGACACCCCACGCACCTGGGAGAGAGGGCTTTTGCCGACCAAGTCTCTCAGAGACAGAGTGGGAATGAACATCTACCTCGAAGCCACTGATTGACATGGAAACCACCAGTGGAGGCAATGGGAGTTGGGGGGGACAGATGGAAACGAGGAGCATCATCACTGCCAGAGATGGATCTATGTACAGGCAGGGAGATGCCCCTAAATTGCACAGTTGAAGCCTCTCCCCACCTTCCCAGGGCCAAGCCTACCTCCTCTCTCCCCTGACTCCCCCAACACTCGTGCTAAGCAGGATCAAAAGGATTTTACCAATGCAATGACTGACAAGGTGCTGGGACTGAGGCCTCCAGGGCTCGCTGGTGGTGACTTTGTGGTCCCAGCAGCGTCCCCAGGCCAGGCTGGAAGGTGGTGGCTTTATTTTCGTTCTCTCGTCATGTTTATGACCTGACCAGTGTAAATTTTATGGTGCTTAACTCTGTATTTCTTTAACCTCCTTCCTCCTCTCCTGATGGATGTAAACCTTGCGTAGCAGGGCCGGTGTTATTCCCAGTGGGATCTCACCTGCCTGAGGGTTTTCTAAGGTGCTTTGGGATGGGGCTCTGTGAGCATCCGGATGCTCCTTGACACCCCAGTCCAGGGCAGTTTGTAACCTGCCCACCTGAAGGCTTTCAGGGTTAAAAGGAATCACTGTGGACCTGAAGTTTGAGCTGTCATTGTAAAAAAGCAACAAGCAACTGTACTGTAGTACCACAGGGTCAGACACAGCCCCAGCAGTCACTGGTGCTTCATTCCACTCTGGAAATGGTGCTTGATGCTTAATGAGACCAGTATGCCATGCCCAGACATCCCACTGCCCTCTGACCTTTGGGCCAGGTTGGGATGTTTTTCCTCTGTGTTAAGCCCCCCTGAGATATCCTGAGCTCTAGCAGAGCTGGGGTAACTGCCTGGCATTGCTTTTGAGCTGCAGAAAGGGAAGATTAATTTGGGTTTCAGGCCCTCCTGGGAGCAAAGAGACTCCGTAGAGTTCAGTAGTGCAGGAAAAGAGGGAATGTTGAGCCTCTTGCTGCTGCAGAGCATCTACAACCACTTTCTCAATCCAGAGTCTTGTGGAAGTGGTTGTTCTGTACCTCTGGTGGTTGTGCCCATTGTGGTCAGAGGCTGTTTTACCTCCCTCCAAAAACCATTTAACCATTGTTTAGGTCTCTTGCTAAGATGAAACAAGCAGGGACCATTTAATTTTTTGCTTCATCACTGATGAAGGTGCTTCTTAATTAAATTAGCTGTGACTGGGAGCAAGCCAGAGCATCTGGGTTGACCTACACAGTTTTGGGATCATCAGAAAGGGATTTTATGGATGAGACACAGATTTTGGGTAGGCAGAAGATGCTGTCTCAGCAGGTAAAGGCTTGGAGCTTACCTTGCTTGCTCAGTCCCATGGAGGTACAGCGTGGAAGTGCCCCTTGGTTGGCTCCCAAAGGTCTCCAGCTGTGGGCAAGATGAGAAGGATGACTACAATCAGGACAGTGGTGGCATGAGGGTTCCCTTGCTAGATCTTTCCACTGGCTTCACAAACTGCATATGACAATGTTTGTGGGCCCATCCTCCCTGGATTGATGTAATTCCTTTTTCAACACAATAATATTTTGCGTCTCCACACTGCTCCAGAGAGCTAGGAGCAGATGTTGTGGTTGCTCTGCACAGCAGGGAAGAGGATTTAACATTCTTAGGAAATCCCTCCCAGGTCTCCATTCCTGTGAACATACCGTCCATTTTTGGAGAGTTTTCCCGCCGAGCCTGCCATGCTTTCCTTTGGGGACAGAGCTCTGAGGAGCTGCACTTTAGTGTCTTGCCATCCCACAGCTGGTTTCCAAGCCACCAAGCAATTGTCACCCTTGATCCCAGGGAGGGCAGGGATTCCTTGTGTGAGGTTCTTTTGCTGAGAGTGCAGCAAAAGGACGGAGATGCCAATGGAACTGGCTGCTTTGTGTATACCATGTATACTGAACCTTGATCTCTGCTGTTTGTGCATCAATAGCAACCTGAAATAAAACTGTATTTAAAATTACACCTGCTTCCCAGTGGCACATGGTCCTGCCAAAGTTATTATTTGGTGGCTGCAGGGCATTTCAAGTCTTATTGTGAACCTAACCTTTTAAAGCCTTGGCTCATTAATTGAAGAACAAAAAAACAACACCTTTGAAAGCCCAACAGGTTTATTCTGACTTGGTTCTGCTATAGGATTTGTTGTTGGTAAAAAAGAAACCCAAGCTGAAGGATCCCAGAGGTGGATCAGTCCCTGTGAGGCCCAAGGGTCACCACCAGCAGAATGTTAAATGAACAAGGCTGGTTTGCTGAAATCAGGCTGTTCTTTTGTCAGAGAATACAGAGTTAAAAGGATTGATGTAAACTGAAACAGCACTCTCACATCCTGGAACAACCACGGCTGTGTGTTCCTCTTGAAATTCCCAGCACACCCTCCCTGAGTCAGAACCCTCTTTCCCTGTTCCCCTGGGGCCCTTCCTTTTACTGGGACACATCAGCTCAGGGCTGCCTGATGTCACCCCCTCCAGCTCTCAGCAGATTGCCTGAGATTTTATTTTCCTCCAGCAAATGCAACTTATTTCTCTGTTATGTTGTACTGATTTGGCAAATTTCGTGTGTTTTATTGGGGGGCAAGCTCACTTTGCTTTCCATTATCACAGAGTGAACTAAAAGATCATCTCGTTCCACCCACTGCCATGGGCAGGGGCACCTTCCACTAGACCAGATTGTTCCAAGTCCCGTCCTGGCCTTGGACACTTCCAGGGATGGGGCAGCCACAGCTTCTCTGGGCAACCTGTGCCAGGGCTTCCCCACAACCACAAGGAAGAATTTCTCCCTAATATCTCATTATAAAGAGGCAAACACAACAGACACGTCTGAGCACCTTCCCCCTCACCAGCTCCTTCAGGGATTCATTGCATGTGCCTCCCCCCACAATAAAGCTCACTTTCAGCCCCAATATATCCCATACTGCAAACAGCTTTACTGGGAACAGAGAGGGAGATTTCCACCCAGCACAGCCATAGCTTTCCCCTCATGTATCTATTCAGGAGCAGAAAACCAAGTTAAAACCATCACCTTGGCTCCTCCAGCACCAGGTGACAGCCACATTTTTAACCAGATGCCCTTAAAAAAATCACTCAGAGAGACAAGAAAATGCCAAGCCCCAAGTATTTACCCGAAAAGAAAGGAAAAGTCCTCAACCCTGGTGCCAGAAACACCTACTCAAAGGGAAGGCTGGTTTAAACAGGGAAAGCTGATGGTGACTTAATGGGGCTGAGACAAACACTGACACCTGGCAGCAAGCAGATGACACAGGTGATGTTCTGCATCCATATTAGGCCTGAAACCACAGGAATAGGCTCCTGGTACAAGAAGAATGACATGGAGCATCTTATGCTGTGTCATTGGGGAAGGGGTGGCTTTTCCCAGCGTCATGAGATGCTCCCACTGGTGGTTCTCAGAGTTCCTTGTTTTCCAGCACTGAAAGTTTTTGTGTGTTGCTTCCCTTCACTGTGGGGAGGGGAATCTTCACTGTGGCAGAATTCAACTTCTTTGGATGCTCCGATATCTAATAAAAGGCTGAGCTGCTTGCTTTTCTCTTTGGGGAACACTGAATCTTCACCTGAATCCTTCATCCATCCTAAATGTGGAGAAAATCTGGAACTTCAAAACCTCAGCTTTGCTGCTGTTAAACTGGGGTTAAAAACAACAGGGGAAATGAAGGTGGAGAATGGTCTAATAGAGCAATGAGCATAACATTCATCCCCTCAGGCCAAGAAGTCATGCCCAGGAGTCTCCATTGTGGTCCAAACCCATCCCTAGCTGAGCTGGAGGACTGGAGATGGCTCGGGCAGATCACCCTCAATCCTGCCTCTGGGACTGGCTGCAAATCTGCTTGTTTTCATTTGCTCTATGCTGAAAATCAAGAAGTTTGGGAAAAAAAAAAAGATTAAAAATAAGGATTACCTGGAGTGTAATAATGGCGAGAAACTGTATCAAAGGTGAGGGAAACGCTCCTGCCTCATTTTTTGATCTGGTCCAGGGCTTTGACATGGCTGCGGATCAGCTCCCTAAGATTGGGATACTGCCTTGCTTTATATATATATATATATATAATTGCCATTACTGTTAATAATAATTCTAATTACTGGCCTTTGCCAGGAGACAAAAGCAAAACCAGACGTACATTGAATGGACCTAATTGATAACTTGTCCTGCAGGAAACCTCTACCGGGAGGAGAAATAAACTGGGAAGGGCTCTGCTGTGCCTGGGAAAATGGGAACGTTCACTTGGGCTGAGGGATATAAAACAAGATGCTGACATGAAGCAGGAGTGGGAGACCCCAGACCCTCTCCCTGCTTTTCTCCAACACCTCTCCCGGCGCCGACACTGCGATAACCACGGTTCTTCCTGAGTTTGGCAGGAAAAATCCTGCTCTCCAAGCAGAAAAGGCCTTTTTCCCACTCTGGCACCTCTGAGAATGATCTGAACTCTGGGTCAGGCACTCAGGGAAGGCTTGAGCGGCTTTTCTGATGGGGATGGAGCCCAGCTCCAGCACGGGACAGGCTGGGAAGGGATGCCAAGCCCCGGCAATGCTGACCCCCTGGCAATGCTGACCCTTTGCAGCAGACTAAACTTCCCCTGTTGTCCTCCCAGCCAGCAAACTGACACGTTCCCACAAGCATTTCTGCTGGTTTGGGTTATTTTTGGTTTTTTGTTGTTGGTTTGTTGTTTGCTTTGGTTTTATTTTTTTTCCTAATTATACAGGACTCTCAGTGCCAAATTTATCTGGCCAACACTAATCTGGCAAGCAAAGCTCATGGATTTATGGCAGGAAAGCTCCCACCTCCTTATTGACCAGCGACAGGGGCAGGATTTTATTTTTTTAGAGGTCTCCCTCAAATATTCTCACTCCCATAAATGCATAAGGAGCAAGACGGTGTTTGATGGTGTCAGCATCTCCCAGGGAATGAGCTGAGTAAATCAGGCAGCTGTTAAAGATTATAATCCTTAACTAGGTAAAACCCTTGGAAATTGAAGCTTTCCAGCTGACTCTTGGGGAAGGTGCCGCCTTTGGATTTAGCCTAATTAATATCAAGTTCAGCCAAGCAAGCCTGGGCTCCCAAATGGTTTTTTAATGTGGCTCGATTATATTTTAAACATTTTTATTTCCCCCCCACTTGTAAATGAATTTAGCACTGGTGAAAGGTGTTGGATTGACAACCCTGGAAATATAAGTCCTCAAGGAACTGTGTTTTGGAGTTGTAAGGGAACAACACTGTGTGTAATACAGATGTAAGGGTAATTATTTGCAGTAACAGCTGCTTTTTGCTCTAAATTAAAAAGTAGAGACCATGGGAATTCACCAGAACATCTGAGACACTTTCAGGTCGCCCAAGCACTGGGCACGGCCAGAGCTGGATAAGCAACACTGCCTCTGAGCCACTGAGGCACTCAGGGCCACATTTTAGTGTTTAATTGATATTTTTATTTAAATGCTGCACATTTTTTCTCAGCCCTTAAGCATGGTCTTCATTTTGAGCCAGGACCTCAGCACCTCCCTGCTTGATACAGCCTGTAAGCAAAGCTGCAAGTTTACATCGAGGCTGAACAGCCTTTGAGGTGCACAGAAAGGAGAAAATATCCTAAAAATATCCCTCCCCACCTCATAGAAGAAGGTTTTCTCTTACTAATATTCTCTGTCGGCCTTTTCTGCAGCTCTGTATCATTCAGAATGTTTTCAAAGCACGGCCGGCATCCAGGCTCTGGAGAGTATAAAAACATCTTCCCTAAATTCTGGTCACTACAGGGAATCACCACGACAGAGATAGTTAATTATCACTGTGTTTTCCATGACATATGTTTTCCAGAAGCAGCCCCATATCCTATAGAAACCCAGGCATGAGAGGTAGAGAAGGACATCTGCACCAGGGATGGAGGGGAAGGAGCAGCAGGATGATGAGTAAGGAATAGACTGAGTCTACTTAAAACTGGTCTATCCAGAAATCTTAAATAAACCCCAGGGAATCTGGGGGAAAAGGCAATATCCCCACACTAGATGTGAAGTGAAATTAGGGAGACTAAAGGCCAAGTCTTCATCCATCTTCAGATGCCTCCAGGATTTAGGGAGAAGCAGGATCTGAGGTTCAGTGTCTTACTTGGGGTTACCAGGGCAAGGGATGGCCTTGATCACAGTTTTCCCAAGTTGCCCATTAACCCCCAGCCTTCAGCACTTTACCCTCAGGGTGAGGATATACTGGGCAGAAAAACAAACATGGAGGAGGACGGACACTGAAAGACAGGGAGAACCTGGGCTGGGCTGTTCTCTCCCAAAGGCCGGAGAAAAAGGAGAGAGTGGAGAGAAAAGGAAACGAGGAGAAAGAAGGAAAACAAGGGAAACCTCAAGAAGGAGATGCTAAGGCAAAGCAGATGTTATTCCACCTGAATCCTGGGTTTTTAAGCTTTTTCCACATCCCTGGAGCATCTCAGAACAGTCAGAGCCCCTCCATGAGTCGCTGCCTGCGTAGCTACACCGTCTCCTGAGGGGCTGCCAAAATGGGATGGGGAGGAAAGGAAAATCCCTTTTGTGTTGTTCCCAGTGTACGTTTTTGAGGTGTATAAAACAGTTTGAAAAGTGTGTTTTTTTGAAAGGAGACCTGTAGCTCAGTCCCTTCTAAGCTTATTTTTTTCTGCTTTTGAGGAAGAGAGGACATATCTGCTTCTTCCTGTCCTTAGGACCATCTCCTCAAGAGCAAGGACATGACGTCTTGAATGAAAGATGAAGCACATAATTTTAAAGCATTTTAATAAGTCTGTTTCCAGTATAAATGAATCTGCATAATTCCTTCCTTCCTTCCTTTCTTCTTTCCTTCCTTCTTCTCTCTCCCTCCATCATTCCCTCCTTCCTCACATTTCCAATTACATGCTGTTAGAAAAACTTTAGAGATTTTGGTTCTTAATGTGTCCAAATGGTTGATGGAAGTGTTGGTTTTCCAGTCACAGCCCATGTTTCCTATTTGGACCTGAAAAAGCAAAGTTTGCCTTAAGCAGTGCGTCGCATGTGCAGGAGTCAATGCTTTGTTTCCTTCTAGTAAAGAAAAACTGAAGCCTGGTACAAAGTGAGGGATATCCAAATATTTTCCTTGGAGCTGCCCCTGGGGAAGGCACATGGGGCGGTCCTTGGTCCCCAGGGTGATGGTGAGCTGAGCATCCCACCCAGCCCCGGCACGTGCCACACTCCTCCACGCCCAGCCCTGGAAATTACTGACCAAATCCATCTGGGATTCACTCCTAACAATACCATTGGAGGGATATATATTTTTCTTGGGAGAGGTGAATTTATACGGGAAAGGAATCACCCTACCCTTGGCTTTGCCCAGATTGCATGGCTTTGCTCTTCTTGCTGCCAGGGATTCCTCTTGCCTTTTATTTTTCCATTGTTTCTGCTGACGAGGAGCCAAAAGCTCTAGGGAACCTGTTTCTGATCTATCCTCTGTCTCCTCTCAGCTGCTGGGGGCTCTCAGTCTCCTCCATGGTATGGAGACGTGGCTCCATCCAAGGGTTAACTCTTCCAGCCGCCTTTCCACATTTTTCCATTTAATATTGCCTCTGAAGAAACAAACAGAGGCAAATCCCGCCCTCTCCCTGGAGACACTTTCTTGGCTTGTTCCAGAGAACATGCAAATAATCATTATTTGTCCTATATTTTCTTTTTCAGTGCCTCACTTCAGCAGCCTGGGGGACTGAGTAAATGAAACGACAGAACGAACAAGGAAAGCAATAAACCCAGATAAATAACCAACCGATAAAGCTGGAGTAGGAATAAGATAAAAAAAACCCTGACAACATTCCCCTTGTGGTGTGGAGAGGCTGGAAAGGAGGGACAGATGGATGGGGGATATGGGGCTCCACTGACGGATGCCAGCAGTGCACTGCCAGCTGGGAGAGATGTGAGCACAGACATCTAGGACAAGGCTTTAAATTCTCCTTATTGTGGGTAGAGAGCCCAAATCTTTGGGGGTAAATCTTCATGGAGCAGCAGTGAGATGTTTCAATTTGCTTGGATGAGGGCGAGACCCCCGTGGGATGGGACCTTCTCATTCTGCATCCCATGTGCTGCTATTTCCATCCCTTTTAGTCACCTTTTAGTCTTTTCCACTGGCTTTTTCTCCCTCAGATTGGTTCATCTACATATATAGATATATAAATATATAGATATATGCCTTTTCTTCTCCCCTGGCTGTAGGTTGTTGTGCCAAAAACCTCTAAACCCAGAATCAAACCTTAGCTCTTGCTCAAATCCAGGCTGCAGAGTCTCAATCCCTGTTCAAGCCATGGTTGCTCCTGCTGGAAAGACTCCAAACCCATTGGAGTTGTTTTAGGGCTCGGGTTTGCACTGTGAGCAAATGTCTATTTACAAGAAATCACATTGCTTGGCTGTATCAGAGATGGTCCAGCTGCAAGGGATGCACAAAAACTCCTCTTTCAAGTCATTTAAGTAGGTGCCTTTTAAAAAAAACAAAATCACAAATAAAAAAGACATTAAAAAAAAGTGCACAAATATCACAAAAGAATTTACACTTTTGTTCTTCCACAAATGGGAAAAAAAATATCAAGTTGGTGGGTGCACCTCAAGACACTGAGAAATTCCTGATGCACCCTGTTGTCATGTCCAGGCTGCAGGTCCTGATTGTGTCTGTGGCGTGGAGGCTGAAAATACCATGTTATAGATACTATATAATATATATAAAGGCGCTATGTAATATTTGTAATAATATTTAATAATGCAATGCAATGATAATAGAATCATAATCATAGCATCACTGAATTTTCTGTGTTGGAAGGGAACCAAAAGACCCACAAGTCCAAATAATAATAACAACAACAATAATAATCATAACAACAACTCCAACAATAACAACTTTATTATTTTAAATAATAATAACATATAATGTATTATACATAATAGATACAGTATACAATGTATAGTATATACAATATATAACAATAATATACAATGATATATAATAATACAATGCAAATAGAGCCAATATCTTGCTTTGGATGCAGCCACTATTTCCAAGGCATTTTCCCATCCCACCAAAGAGCAATCCCATATTTTTCTTTCCCGGGGCAGTGGATTTGTGCCTTTCCCCCTCATCTCTCATCTCTGAACTCCTCAGAGCCAATAATGAAAAACTTCCCGCCTCCTTGGACCTGTTGCTTTCCCAGATCAAAAAGGCTCCTGGAGGAAGCCAACAACCATAACAAAGCCATTTGCTAAGATAACATTATTTCAGGATCGTGGCTGCTTTCCTACATGTGCCACAGCTCCTACGGATAATAAACAGCCCCGCCCCAAACCCTGCAGCATTCCCTGCAAAGGTGATTTCCATCCCAGTACATCCCATGGGTGATTAGAATCACACGAAATCACAGAATGGTTGGGGTTGGAAGGGACCTCTGGAGATGACCCCCCTGCAAAGGCAGTGTCACCCAGAGCAGGTGACACAGGAATACATCCAAGTGGGTTTGGAGTGTCTCCAGAGGGAGACTCCACACCTTCCCTGGGCAGCTGTTCCAGTGCTCTGCCACCGCCAGCTTAAAGAAGTTCTGCCTCATGTTGAGGCGGAACTTCTTGTGATTTAGTTTATGGCCATTGCTCCTTGTCCTGTTGCTGGGCACCATTGAAAAGAGTCTGATACCATCCTCTTGGCACCCACCTTTGAGATATTTATATGGATTGATGGGATCCCCTCTCAGTCTTCTCCAGACTAAACAGGCCCAGATCTCACAGTCTCTCCTCATAAGAGAGATGCTTCAGACCCCAAATCATCTTTGTGACTTTCCACAGGCCCTACTATGGGGTTCATAGTAACAATATTCAGGTAAGAGTCCTTCAGTGCTGCTGAGAACAGAAAAAAGCACCTGTCAGATTTCATGGATTCCTCAAATCAGCAGCGGGACAAGGCTGTCATGAACATACATGAACTGACAGAATCAGACACAGCTGCCACCTCTTCCTGCAATCCCTCATCTCACTAGATTTTTTTCCTCCATTCTCCTCATATAGTCAAATCTCTCATACTCATTCTTTGTTGCAGTCATGGGCCAGAGTACAGATCCCAGTCCCACGGCTCCCTCCCCCTCCCCAGCACATTGGGAAATGTTTATGACCTGGCTCTTACAGCTCTAGAGGTGCTGAATGCCCTTTTCCCTCAGCTCCTGATGGGCAGCTACAGACCAGCTTTTAGCTCCGTGCTGAATTGGAGCCAAACAAGGTACAGGCACACGGGAGTGGGTCTGAGGATGCTCCAGCTGCACTGCTCCTCCTGCATCCCAAAACCTGTGTCTTGCCCACTGAGAAGGACCAGCTCGAGAGGCCACATCACCTTTCCCTCCTTGCTCGCCTTTTACTTCATCATCTTGGAGGAGACTGAGGGGAGACCTCATTGCAGTTACAACTTCCTGGGGAGGGGCAGAGGAGGGGAAGGCACTGAGCTCTGCTCTGGGGGGACAAGGGACAGGACCCCATGGAATGGCTGGAGCTGTGTCAGGGCAGGGTCAGGCTGGATCTCAGGAAAAGGTTCTTCCCCAGGGGGTGGTTGGGCACTGAACAGGTTCCTCAGGGCAGTGGGCACAGCACCAAGGCTGCCAGAGCTCCAGGAGGGTTTGGATGATCCTCTGGGGCACAGGGTGTGACTCTTGGGGATGGCCAGGAGTTGGACTTGATGACCCTTGTGGGTCCCTTCCAACTGAGCATGTTCTGTGTTTCTGTGATTCTGAGATCCCTGCCTGAGAAACAGGTACATCTGCCTGGGATGATCCGGGTAGCCGGGAGTGTTTGTATCAGCTCCCCAGTCTGCACTTCCATGTTTACTCACATCGGGCTTGTTTAAAACCCACTTGACAGAAGAATGGATGTGTGTGGGTTAGTTATGACTCAGGACAAGCTAAAATCCCCTCCTCTCAAGTCTGACGTCACTTCAGAGCAGGGACAGCAAACCCAATCCGCAACCTGGAACTCATGAATCCATGTGTCACATAAAACAGAAAGGTAAATGAATGGTGCAGGAGGATGATATATGGATTTTATCATGCAGGAGGGAGAGGAATATCCTTCCCAGTTGATGTCACCCCCCATTTACACCAGCTGGCAATGAGACCTATCCCATCTCAGGGTTGGAAGAGAGGGAAAGTTACGTTTGAGGGCTCAGCTATTGGGTTAGAAAAGGTGCTCAGCATCCCTTTCCCTTTGGAAAGCAAAGCTCACAAATCTTCCTAGATGACACTACTCCCCCTGTAAAGGTGGAAGTCCGGGTGTCGGAGAAAAGCAGGAGGGAAAGGAATATTAATGGAAAAAGTCTAGACACGCAACCACAAATTGGGGTGCTCCTGCTTAAGAGATTAGAGGAGCTCAAAAAATGCATGTTTTCCTAAATTGTGTAAATCACATCCCAACAAATCCTATAAATGCCTGGTGGAGGAGGAAAGCAGGTCTGATTTCACCTGATGGCACCAGGGCGGTTTCCCAGCAGGAGGCTTTTGTGGGCAGTGGATTGTAGGAGGTGAGATTGATGGAGGTTCCCCATGGAGGAAGGAAAGAGAAGCCTCAAAATAGGGAGAAATTCCTCCTTGTTCACTGATTTCTTCAGAAATACAAATATCACAAATAGCCTGAGAAGGAGGCTGTGCAGCAGATGGGCTTTGGGCCCGTTGGGGAAGCTGGGAATCCATCATGGGAATGTGATCTCGGGAGGCTGCAAAGCTGCGAACCCAGGAGATTTGGGCAGCGTGGGAAACTCAGGAGTCCTGCCTTGCCCTGGACCTTGCACCAGAGCCCAGCTCCAATCCTGCTCCATTTAAGCTGTACCACTAAGCCCCTTCCAGCCTGGGACACTAACCCTTGCCTTGGTGAGTCCAGCTCTGCACAACCCCCCTGAGTCCCACAGAGCAGACCCCAACAATCCAGAGAAAGCTACTTTTGTCCCAAACCCACGTCCTCACCCCCTTCCTTCTTCCAAGGACTCTTGCATCCAAGCCAACGTCATCTCTGCTCCCATCAAAGGCTTTCCCATTGTCGTTTCCTGGCACTGCTAGCTCACTCCAGCCTCTTCTGGGTGCCCCTTTGCTGGGGATATCTTGCACTCATCAGTACAATCCCAGTTCATTGCACAACCCGGGTCAAATGCTGAGACCTGGGAACTGGATAGCGTTTCTCCCTCGATTGCTCTGAGCAATTATTTCAGGGAATTTATTTATGTCCTTTGTGGTCCCTTGTGCAATTTGTATAAAATCAGGGTGCTGGCCTCCAGCATGACACACAGAAAGGATGGAGCTGCTCAGATTTCCCCAGATTTGGACATTTTGACTGGGGGGGCAGGGGGGAGTGGGAAAGGTTGAATTTTCCACTAAGTTTAGGAACATTTGGTGAGGGATGTAGGGATTCTGTGATCAAAGCACATGATCCAAGGTCAAGTGGCAGCAAAGCATCCTTGCAGAGTATCCATCAAAGGCTTAGGTGAATTAAGGCTAGGGATGAGAGTCTTCCACGTTCTGTGAGATTTTGGGGATTGCTTCAACCTCCTGACCTCTGGCTGGCTCATTCCTTTAGGTTTCCTTTGAAAAATCCCAGTTTAGCATCTTCTTTGTAGAGCTTTGCCTTCTCCCAGCTCCCCATGGAGGGGAGAAGGGACCAAGTTGAGCATTTGGTGGGTCCCAAACCCACACCACAGAGTCCAGCCAGAAGGGCTGAACCTCTGGAGGTGCTGAGCCTCTGGAAGTGCAGGAACCCCCTCATAAGGGGATAATTTTGGATTGTGCTTTAACAAAGAAGGTTTGCCCCATAGCAGTGCCTCCCCAGAGCTTTGCTTTTCACTCTCAAGTGCTTAATGGCTTGTGTTTATGAGACCTAAAAATATTTACTTGGGGAAGAAGGGGCAGGGAGAGGAGACATCACTTGAAGATTTTATAGGGCATGCTTAGGAAACAGGCTTGTATAAAAATAATGTGGTATTCAAGTTCCAAAAAACAAGTACAACCAAACAACAACCCAGGACAAAGACCCTGAATGACCCCAAGGATGATGCTGGAGGATGGAGACCCCAGCAGGAGCCAGCTCTTTGGAAATTTTGCCCAAATTTCATGGCCAGGAGGGTTTATGTTGTGACCTAAGCTCTCCTCAGTATTTTACCTTGTCCCAACTCCTCCCATTCTGCTAACGAGCTCCCGGGAGGAGGGAGATTTTCAGGGTGATGCCGATGTTGGAAGGGAAAAGGGTTCAGACAAAACCCAGGGGCTGCTTGAGAGGAGCAGGAGGAATTTCGGCATGGGACAGCAGTAGCCTGGATGTGTCTGGCTGGAATTCTGCTCCCAAAGAAATATGAAGTGCTAATTCCCTTCTCCCCGGGGGCTGGGCCAGCGTGAGCCAGGGTTATCAGCACGGGCAGAGCACCCTCCAGAGAGGCCACATGAGGGGGGACGGGTGGTATTCAGACCCAAGGCAGAGCCAGTTCCACTCTTTTGCTTTATTTTTAAAGGGCATTTTGTTTCCAGTGAGAAAAGGGAATAAATCAATGATGTCCATGGCCCCGAGAAAGGAACGCCTGTGCCCCACCACCATAAACCCCTTTTTGTGCTGCTGATGGTCTGACGATGCCGTATCGGTGCGATGATGTGCCGGCAGGCACAGTCTGGGCATTGTGTGAGACATTTTCAAGGGTGGATCAGGGCCTGGTGACACTGTGGAATGTCAGCATGACCCTCTCCCTTGGCATGAGCTCCTCAGACACTCAATGGGATATTGTCAGCTCTGAGCTCTGGGTGGCACAGAGCAGCATGGAGCGGTGGCAGGGGAGTCAAGGACGTAAAGATGACCCAAAAGTACTTCACTTGTGGTTTTTAACCCTCTCCATCTTCATCCCATTCCAGCACACCTTGTGTTTTTTAGCTGCCAAGCACCAATATTGAATATTAAAACTTGATAAGACCATTCAGCTATTTGCTGCCCAGGCTTGGCTCCTCCTCAGAACCCATTTAGGTGAGTGAGGGGTGGGTCAAGCTCGTTAGCAGGTGCTACAGGAGGCTATATAAGAGCCTCCAAGGTTGCTCGAGCACCCAACAGGGGCGGACAAACAGGGGTGTGGCACAGCAGTTTGCACGGCATTTTGTGCAGGCAGGGCAAGCAGGCAGGGCACAAACAGCTCCCACTTCTCGTAGGTGAGCATGCTTTTTAAAGCTAGAAATGGTCTCCAGAAAAACAAAAGCCATTGTTGCTGTTAATACAAGGAGTGTGTCTACACAGAGACTCCCCTCCAAGAAGGATGCATCCACCCAGGCCTCTGGCTGTGCAGAGTGTCAGAGCCTGTCATTGGTACCAGAGGATGGTGTGGGAGGCACCTGTGTACGATGCGAGCAGGTGAGTGACTTGCTGTGCCTAGTGGCAGAACTTAAGGAAGAGGTAGAGAGGTTAAGGTGCATTAGAGAGAGTGAAATGGAAATTGACTGGTGGAGTCAAACCCTTTCGCCCCCTAAGGAAGTCCAACCGGAGACAGTGAAGCCCTGCCCCTCCTGCCATAAGGCAGATGGAGCAGACCAAATTGATGGGGGGGAATGGAAACAGGTCCCTAATGGGAGAGGTAAAAGAACCCTCTCTCGACCCCCATCACCTCTCCGGGTACCCTTGAAGAATAGGTATGAGGCCCTGGACCCAGAGAACCAGGTAGAGGACTACCAAGAAGATCTGCCTGGAGAGCCTCTTGGTTGGACCCTGTCTACAAGACGGACTACAACCACAGCTACAAGAAAAAAAAGAAGGGTGGTTGTAGTCGGTGACTCCCTTCTGAGGGGAACTGAGGGTCCTATATGTCGCCCAGACCCATCCCAGAGAGAAGTATGCTGGGGGCATACTGGGGCCAGGGTGAGGGATATTAGTAGGAGACTTCCTGAGCTAATTCAGCCCTCAGACTATTATCTGCTGGTGGTAGTCCAGGCTGGCAGTGAGGACATTAATGGAAGAAGTGTCAGGACAATTAAAAAAGACTTTAAAGCACTGGGTCGGTCAGTTCATGGGACAGGAACACACATGATATTTGCCTCAGTTCCTGTACTATCTGGGGTGGATGAGGAGTTAAATAAAGAGAGGAGTAGAAAAGCCCAACTCATCAACAGATGGCTAAAGGACTGGTGCCACTGTCAGAATTTTGGCTTTTTTGACCATGGGGCAAACTCCATGGTACCTAGTCTCCTAAAATCAGATGGGATTCATCTTTCTAGGAAGAGCAAGAGGACTGTAGCACATAAGTTAGCAAGGCTGATCAGGAGGGCTTTAAACTAGGGGAAGGGATTGAAACCAGGCTCTCCAGTGATCAGCCTAAGGACAGAAAACCTGAGTTAAGAACGAAATCAGCAGCCCAGCTGAAGTGCATGTACACCAATGCACGCAGCATGGGCAACAAACAAGAGGAGCTGGAAGCCATCGTGCAGCAGGAAAGCTATGATGTAGTCGCCATCACAGAAACATGGTGGGATGACTCACATGATTGGAGTGCTGCCATGGATGGCTACAAGCTCTTCAGAAGGGACAGGGAAGGTAGGAGAGGTGGAGGGGTGGCTCTGTATGTTAGAGAGTCTCTTGACTCTTTAGAACTTGAAGTTAGTAACAATAAGGTTGAGTGCCTGTGGATCAAAATCAGGGGGAAGGCCAACAAGGCTGACATCCTGGTGGGAGTCTTGTTACAGACCACCCAACCAGGATGATGAGGATGATGAATTTTTCTACAAGCAGCTGACAGATGTCTCAAAATCGCCAGCCCTTGTTCTTGTGGGCGACTTTAACCTGCTGGATGTCTGCTGGGAACTCCACATGGCAGAGAAGAGGCAGTCTAGTAGATTCCTAGAGTGTATAGAAGACAATTTCCTGCTCCAGCTGGTAAATGAGCCTACCAGGGATGGGGCCCTGCTAGACCTGCTGTTCACAAACAGAGAGGGGCTGGTGGGAGATGTGGTGGTCGGAGGCCGTCTGGGGCACAGTGACCTGTCTGACCAATCTGATCTCCTTCTACGATCAGGTGACCCGCCTGGTGGATGAGGGAAAGGCTGTGGATGTGGTCTATCTGGACTTCAGCAAAGCCTTTGACACTGTCTCCCATAATATACTCCTGAAAAAACTGGCAGCCCACGGCTTGGACAGGGGCACCCTGTGCTGGGTTAGGAACTGGCTGGAGGGTTGGGCCCAGAGAGTGCTGGTGAACGGAGCTGCATCCAGTTGGCGACCAGTCACCAGTGGTGTCCCCCAGGGATCAGTGTTGGGCCCAGTTCTGTTTAACATCTTTATCGATGATTTAGATGAGGGGATTGAGTCCATCATTAGCAAATTCACAGACAACACCAAGTTGGGAGGGAGTGTCAATCAGCTGGAAGGCAGGAGGGCTCTGCAGAGGGATCTGGATAGGCTGGAGAGTTGGGCTGATTCCAACGGGATGAGGTTCAACCAGGCCAAGTGCCGGGTCCTGCACTTTGGCCACAACAACCCCCTGCAGTGCTACAGGCTGGGGACAGAGTGGCTGGAGAGCAGCCAGGCAGAAAGGGACCTGGGAGTGCTGATTGACAGGAGGCTGAACATGAGCCAGCAGTGTGCCCAGGTGGCCAAGAAGGCCAATGGCATCCTGGCCTGTATCAGGAACAGTGTGGCAGCAGGACCAGGGAAGTGATTCTTCCCCTGTACTCAGCACTGGTGAGGCCTCACCTGGAGTGCTGTGTCCAGTTCTGGGCCCCTCAGTTCAGGAAAGATGTTGAGGTGCTGGAGCAGGTGCAGAGAAGAGCAACGAGGCTGGTGAAGGGACTTGAACACAAGTCCTATGAGGAGAGGCTGAGGGAGCTGGGGTTGTTTAGCCTCGAGAAGAGAAGGCTCAGGGGAGACCTCATGGCTCTCTACAACTACCTGAGAGGAGGTTGTAGGCAGGTGGGAGTTGGTCTCTTCTCCCAGGCAATCAGCAGTAGGACAAGAGGGCATGGCCTTAAGCTCTGCCAGGGGAGGTTTAGGTTAGATATTAGAAAGAAATTCTTTACAGAGAGGGTAATCAGCCATTGGAATGGGCTGCCCAGGGAAGTGGTGGATTCTCTGTCCTTGGAGGTTTTTAAGATGAGGCTGGACGTGGCACTTAGTGCCGTGGTCTAGCAACTGTGGTGGTAGTGAATCAAGGGTTGGACTTGATGATCTCAGAGGTCCTTTCCAACCCGTCTGATTCTATGATTCTGTGATTCAGTTAAGAGTTGGACTTCATGATCCTTGTGGGTCCCTTCCAAACTCAGAATATTCTGTGAAATTTCTGTGAAACGAAAGAGCTCAATGTACTCGAGACATCTTCCAGAACAGGAATAGATCTCTCTGGGGTGGCAAAGGGCAGCAGAGGCACAGGGAGCTCACACTGCTGCTCCATCAGGAAGGGATGAGCACAGTGGAAGACACAACATGATGCTCAAGGACTCTGGCAGTGCTGCCAAGCCCTCTGCTCTGGACCAGGACTCATGGATGGTTTGCAAGAAGGCACATTACTGGGAACAACTCCATGTTGCAGTTCAGAGCCGAAATATGGGTCTGATCTGAATTTTGCTACTTTGCCCTTGTTTCTGTCATAAGCCAAACCCAAACTGGGTCTGAGTCAGCCAGTACTAACTTATCGGTGATGCTCAGGTTTGGTAGTGCACGTTTGTACACCGAGGACAGGAGTGAAGGCAAGGCCCTTCCACAGGGTACAGCAGTTTTAGGGGGTGACAGCCTCAGCCTCCCTGGTTATTTAGGAGCCTCATGCCAGCAGGTTGTGGGGCATTCAGTGACAGCAGCTGCATTTGTTGAATTTTTGGTGTTTGCTGCATGGTGAAGTCAACAGAAACCTCCTGCAAATTTTAATGGGAACAGGATTTGGGCCGGAAGGAATCTTCAATCTAAACACCCACAGACCCTGTAGACATCTGGACATGAACCTGACGTCCTCTATAGCCCTCAGCCACAGCTGAGGTCACTCACTCCAGGAGAGTGGGTGACTGCTACAGACAGGAGTGGGCTTGTTCAGCAAAACCCTACCTAGAATCCCACCAGGCTTCAGGGAATGACCACCAGGAGTGTGTCTGTTGTTGGGAAGATTGCACCACCAAGAACTGTGACTTGATGCTTTGTGCGGCCAAAAGGAGAAATCCTGGGTTGCTGAGGTTGATGAAACCCCAGATTCCCCACTGCTGAGCTTGGGGGGCATCTGATTAAAGGACGGGGCCCTCCCTTACTAGATAACCCTGAGGTGGAGGAGGCAGCGGCAATGCCAGTACAGAGTGTCTCTGTTCCCAAATTCCTGCTTCATCCACGTGGTATGATTTTCCCCACTTGAATTCCTCATGTCTGCTCAGACCACATCTGACTTCTATCCCCAGCACGTCTGGATGACTGGTGAGAGAAAACAAGAGTTGGGAGGATGGAGATAAGGTTTCCAGTGCTGAGAATCTGTTTATCCTCTCAGTCCCAGGGGCTACCTGCAGTACATAAGAAATTCTCTATGAAAAATTACAGGTTTCTCCAAGACTCCCAGGAAAAATGTGCTTTCCTGCCTATCTCACATCACCCTAATGCTCTGCAGACAATCACCCTCTGTGCCCAGCACAGATGATTTTTTTTTTGTACATCTTGGCCCCACCAAAGGGCCCTGAAACCTGGCCATAAACAATGAGTCAGCTAATACAAACCACATGGCAGGAAAACACTGGAGGTCAACCCAGTGCATGGTCCTGATCATGAAAAGCACAACTGCATCTCCAGCAATGATATCGGACTTGGATACAGAAACACCCTCCCCCTGGCAGGGCAGCAGAGCTGAGGCCCTGGGAGTGGGTGGGACAGCACCCAGTATCACCAAGGAGCAGTGCCAGGTCTGGTGGCACCCACCTGGGAAACGATTCCCAGAGAGATGTTGGCTTCCCACATTCCTCAGACTGTCTTGCTTCGCAGATGCTTCCCACTATTCAGACTCTGGACCAAATTCTTCATTTCCTTGCTGCTCCATCCCTATTCCTTTGGGGGTTATTTCCATCCTCACTTCCCTGGGCTCCCCTCTCTTTTGTTTCCCCCTTCCCCACCTTTCTCTCCTCAGAAGGCCTGGCTTGGATAAGCTTGCAAGGAGTTAAACTCGACCTCCCAGCTGCCAGCTCTGCCTTTGGCCTATTGCTCTGTTTGACTAATTCCACAATTTATACAGTGGAGAGCTGTGGGCCAAACCGAATGTCTCGGGAACCTGCCAGAAACCTCAGCTTTTCCTAAGCTTAAGAAAGAGTTTCCTGCCTAAATCCCTACACCTGATGCCCCTGCCGTGCTGCCAGCTGGGATGCTGGTCCATCCAAAGAGATGGGATGCCCATGGGGTGCCCCACACTGACTGATCTCACTTGCATTGGAACTGCCTGCTCCCTGTGCTGATGGAAATGAGCTAATGACACCGTTCCCTTGGGATAGCACCATTTTTCCTGGCAGGTTGGGCACCAGCCCTGTCCAAAAAGTACATTTCTGCTCAAAGTTGTTTGCACAGTTTTTTTATCATGTGATGCTTCACAGGCTGGAGCATTCTTGGATGGTGCCCTCGTGGTACCTGGTCTCTATGCCCAGAACCCAGAGGAGGTCTGGGATTTTTGGGAGATGGATTTGTTAGTGTCTTTCTCTTCCCGAAATATCTGTGGGTTGTGAAATGCTTGAGGCTGGAGCAGGGAAGAAATTCAGTGTCACAGGTGGCTCCTGGGTGACCTTGGGGCAATCCAGGAGGAGGTGGGCAAGGACAAGGTTATGAAAGCAGGGACAGGGACAGGCATGCAGGTGTCCCAAGCAAAGGGACATCCAGTAATCATAGAATCCCAGAATAGCTTGGGTTGGAAGGGATCTTAAAACTCTTCCAGTTCTACCCCCTGCCATGGGCAGGGACACCTTCCACTATCCCAGGTTGCTCCAAGCACATCCAAGCTGGCCTTGAGAAGGAAAGCACCAGCTTTTAAGCCATGGAAAGAGAAAAAAGGAAACCCCTCAACTCCTGACTCCGAGGCCACCTGCTCATCCAAATAATTGCATTTCATCCTTTTCCATTTGAACATGAGAAACGTCAAAGCAACTGCTGGAACAGATGGAAGTGGAACATCCAAGGGAGATAAACCCGATGGCATGAGTGGGAGTTTGATCTTCCCAGGGCACTGAGGGATTCTTTTGAAACTGAACTGCAATGTCTTTTTTTCATGTTATTTTTCCCCCTCCATATATTTTCTGACCAAGCAAAACCTTGGGGTTTTGTTGCACCAGGGGCAATAAAAAGGTGATTTTCTTGTTAAATATCAAAATGTGTTAACAATAAAGTCAGTACAAAGCAATAGACGGGAACTCAGCTTGCGGTGGTTCTTTTGGTGCAACAAATGGTTTTTAATCCTCCTTTTTCCAGAGATGGACCAGTTCGACCCAGCCAGGATGCTGCAAATTGCCGAGCATCATCTGCTGGCATCTGATTTATTAACTGGATTTATTTGTGTGCGACACATGATGTCCTTTTCCAAATGGAGCCAGCTCTGCTTTACTGAACAGCCAAACAGCCCCTCTCCATCTGGTCCTGCTCCTCATCCAGGCACTGCAGAGGCTTTTTGTGGGTGTGACACAAAGACAATATCTAAAATAGATGTAAAAACTGGAATAAAAAAAGGATGGGCTGGGTAAAGTATTGCTGAGAAAAAGATTTAGGTAAAATCTGCCACCAAGGGCAGAATTTCACCCATGAAACCGATCAAAGTGGTGATTTCAGAGCTTAAATTCATTAAACTGGCGCTGTCCTTACCAAACATAAGATTGAGACCACGAGATTTTGCAGGTCTCTTGGCAGGATCCAGGACTCTTGCTGCAAAGGACACAAAGCCGTTTCCTCCTGTATAAATCACCTGAATATTTCAGCTCGCTCTGAGGCCTAAACCAATGATTTCAGACTTGAGTTTGCTGCTTGGTAATTCCTGCTGGCAGCTGGCTTCATCAATCCCTGGCACAGGCATGGAGCTCAAGCCTCTGACAAGTGCTGATTTAGGGCTCAGGCAAGGAAATCAGCACAAAAATCACTGCTGGCATTTTTCCAAGCAGAGCCTTCTCAAAGGGAACGCGAAAGGTCCTGGAACCCAGCACAGCAGCCCTCATGCTTATTTTGGGAGACAAACTCCAGGCTGTTCTCAGCCATATCCCAAGTCCTGCAGACACAACTGCCACTGCCCAGTGTCACCACAAAGAGGGGTGTCCCAACTAAATCCCTGTGGTGCGGAGGAATGGAGGTGCTGGGAATGGAATATAAGGGTGTTTTCTGCTATGGTGGCAGCTTGTGCCCACATTACGTTGGCATTGCACCATTCTCATCATCATGGCTCGGCTTCACAAATGAAGATTTGGGAAGGGCTCTACCCACGTTTGTTACAAGCACGCTGGTGGCTAAAAAGGCCAATGTGTCCGACTGCAAAAGGTACAGCAGAAAGACTCCTTAGGTGGTATGTTCTGCAAGACACGGTTCTTTCTGCGTTGTCTTTTCTCCTCGAAAGAGATCCTGCATGCATTCTCAAAGGCATCAGCAGCGTTATAGATGGTGTGTCTGCAGACCTCCCGATTGGAGGCCAGAGTAGACCAGTTATGATGATCAATATGGCCAAGGCTGAGATGTTGTTTCAGGCAGTCGTTGTATCTTCTCTTCGGGGCTCCTCTCTTGCGGCAGCCGGTGGCAAGTTCACCATAAAGCAAGATCTTAGGGAGGGGGTGGTTGGTCCTTCATCCTTGAGACGTGCCCTGCCCGACGCAGCTGTGTTCTCAGCAACATGGCCTCAATGCTTGTGACTGGTGCTTGTTCTAGAACAGACATATTAGCCACATAATCTGACCAGGGGATGTTTAGGCTTGTACGGAGGCAGCGTTGATGGAAGCGTTCTAGGAGTTGCAGGTGGTGGCGGTAGATGACCCATGATTCAGACACATATAAGAGAGTAGACAGCACTATGGCTCTGTAAACACTGATCTTTGTACTTTTCTTCAAGTGTTTATTACACCAAACTCTTTTATGAAGCTTTCCGAAGGCACTGTTGTCTATCTCTCCGTCAATCTCACCATCCGAGGAGATGAGGCTGCCTAGGTAATTAAACTGCTGGACTGATTTGAGCTCTGATTCACCAGTGGTGATATGGGGATGATGGAAGACTTCCTGAGGTGCAGGCTGATAGAGAACTTCAGTCTTCTTTAAGCTGACTTCCAGTCCAAAGAGCTCAGCAGTGTCCGCAAAGCAGGATGTTAAACACTGCAGAGCTGCTTCGTGTGGGCAACAAGGGCGGCATCAACAGCGTAAAGCAGCTCCCGGAGAAGATAATTTAAGGTTTCAGTATGGGCCTTCAGTTGCCTTAGGTTGAATAGGCTTCCATCAGCACAATATCAAATGTAGATACCGTCCTGATCATCGAGGTCTGCCGTGGCCCTTTGGAGCATCCTGCTGAAAAAGACTGTGAATAAGGTTGGTGCGAGAACGCAGCCTTATTTCACACCATTAGTTATTAGAAAGGGCTCAGAAAGTGCATCGCCTTGCATATCTGACTTGGCCACGCTGATCCTCATGGAGTGAGATGATCATTTTAAGGAACTTGGGGGGACAACCTAAACGTTCCAAAATCTGCCATAGACCTTTTCTGCTCACAGTATGGAAAGCCTTGGTGAGATCGACAAAGGTTACATAGAGACCTTTGTTCTGTTCCCTTCACTTCTCTTGCAGTTGTCTGAGAACAAATACCATGTCTGTGGTACTCCTGTTGGCTCTGAAACCACCTTGGCTTTCAGGTAGAATTCCTTCTGCTATAGCGGGTATTAGTCTGTTCAAAAGTATTCTTGCCAGGATTTTGCCAGCAATGGAGAGCAGAATAATACCATGGTAATTTGAGCAATCTGATTTAATTCCTTTCTTCTTATACAAGGTGATGATGACTGCATCACGAAGGTCTGATGGGAGTTCGCCTAGTTCCCAACAGCGCACCACAAACTCGTGAAATTTAGGAGTGGGATTTAAGCACAGGGTCCATGTCAGTGGTGGTGCCAAGGGCACTCTCAAGGGCCAGGAGCTCCTTCTTCAGTGTAAATCCATGTGCAATCCAATTTTCTCCCTCTTATTGCAGAAGAAGCAGAGAGTAATGATGCCCTTTAGGTGAATTAACAGTGTGTGATGTTATGAGCAGTGTAGGATAGTGATGCTATGATGCTGGAGCAGTGTAGGAACCAGGGTCTGTGATTCCCAGCATGGATATCTCTCCCGTGCACTGTTCTGCAGTACAGGAATGTGAAATTTTCATGGCTTCAAAGCCCTTCTTCCAGTCTGGGCTATGTGATCCAAGCCAAAGTGCAGCCCCAATCCATCATCCAAAAAAAAGGGATGTTTGTATATTTATGTAAAATGATAGATTGGAGAGACCCAGAGCTGAAAACCAGATGCTTTCCCAAGAAATTTAGAAACAGGAACGCAGAAAAAGCCTGTGATGAAAACATCACTGTGGCTCCTGTCTTAAAAATACCAATCCCTGGCTTTCCACAGGCTGACCAGCTGGAAATGGCAGCACATCCATGAGCACCAGAGGCCATCTCTTATGGAAGAGACAAGGGAGATGAGACAACATGACCAAGGTCACACAGTAAATCAGTGCTGAAGTGGGAAGCAGCAGCCAGTCACCCCTCTGGACTACAGGAGGGATGTAGATTTTTCAATTCCCAACTGTTTCACCAGCAATGGCTAAGTCCTTAACATGGAAAGCAAAAAGTTCAAAGGAATTGTAGAAGTCAACATCCAGCCTCATTGACAGCTAACTCTCTTTCCAAACAAATATCCATCAGGAAGGGGAGATGTCTGACAGGGAAGTTGTTTCTGTAAACAGGCTCTTCATTCCACAGTCCCACTGGATCCTCCCCAGTTGAAAGTAAAAGGCAAGGCTGAAACTCATCCTAAAGTCCTACTGAGCACTGAGATGTGGTGATTTCATTCCTGGCTTGTATTCCTTCTTTTCCCTTAATTTTTTTTTTAATTGTTTGGATTTGGTCATAAGCAGGAAAAGCTACTCTTATTACAGCTGAAAAATCTGCTGCGAGATCTGATGTCGGGCAGGTGGAAAGGAAACCTCCTGCATGAGCCCAAAAACATGGGCAGCTCCTGCTGACCTCCATCATCTCCTGGGCACAAGCCAAGGTCCTTCTCACCTATCCCAGGTGGATTAAAATCCATCTGTGTGTTTCTGTAGGGCCTTAATTGACATCAACCAGCCCCTGGGAGGAGATTTTTCACCCCAAACAATCCCTGGGAGGAGATTTGTCTCCCCACTACAGTCCCATCTGCATGGAGTCTGTTTGGAAGAGCATTTCCATCACTGATGCAGCAAAGGATGCTGCTCCAGCCATCACTGGGAACACATTCCCAAGAGCAGGGAAGGGTGTTAACAGTTCAACAAAGTTGCTAAAAACATGCAGAGGGGGCTGGCACACAGGCTGTCTGTAAAAACACAGATCAGTCCCCAGGTGCTACCCAGGAACTGGGAAAATTGCTTTTTTTTGGAGTGTTTTGAAAGCTTCTCAGCCATCAAGGTGGGATCAGCTGCTGGTTCCCAGGTCCATGGCACTGGAAAACCAGCAGGATTTGTTGCTGTGCATTTAAGAAGGGGTTTTTGCACTGATATTTCATTTTTCACGCTGGGATTACCGCTGTGTATGATGTAGTTGACCACTGCTATGTGTGGCAAGGCCAGAAGTAAAAGAAACCCTTCCCTGGGGAAAAGGGTCAATTGTTTTGGCTGAAAAATTTGCAAAATTTTCATTCTTTTTTATTCCCAAAGTGTCTCCTCAGCATTTTGGTTCAAAGGGAAAATAAGCCCCCATGTTTTTAATTGTGCAAGTGAAAAAAAGAAATAATAAAAAAAATAATTTATATTTTTGAAAGCTGGATAATTTTAGCCAAACATGGGGAATGGAATTTGAACAGGATCCATGGCTATTGGAAAGGCTTTAGAGGGTTTGGAAGAGTTTGCTGACAAGGGAGTATTGGCCTGTTGACACCTTTCAGATGCAATGCAATTCCTGCTACAACACAAATACACAGTGGGGAGGATGACAGGCAAATCCTTGCTGGGATCTGAGGTGCTTCTCCCTTAACCAAAAAAAAGAGGTTGAAAGAAAGCAATGGTGGGGAAAAAGAGCATAAAAGGTAAAAGGACAGAGAAATCCACTGATTTTTACAATTTAATTTCCTCCTTTGAGTGGGAGCTGCTTTAAAAATATGCACAAGGAGTGAATAATGATTTCAAATATTCCCAGAGAATGAATAATATTTAATAATATTCACAGGGTATTTATTTGACTAATTTCCCCCAGTTTTTGGATGGAGATCTAATGGCCCTGCATCTTAACAGGAAGATCTGACTTCCTTGGAAGTGTGGATCAGGCTGCAAATACCTAAAAAACCCGTGTTCAAACATCACCAAAGGGTCAGCTAATAGATATCCTGTATATTGTTGGGTCACTTTTCCCTGCTGATCCCCAAATAAATTACCTGCCAATAAATGGAACCATTAAGTGGCTTGGCCAGATGTTTCACTGAGGCCCCACTGGACCTGTGGTGAAGAAAGGGTAAAATGGGGGGGGGAGGGAGGAAAAGAAAAGCCAATAAAGTATAAAATATTAACATCCCCACCTCCGCCTGCAGCAGCTGTGCCCATGTTACAGGGAGAGGTGCAATGCCCCAGCTGGGAGGACGTGCCAAAAGCAGGATATGGGGAAAGGCTGCTTTTAAACACAGATGGATTAAGCCTTTATTCCTTTTTAAATTACATTTTAACACACTGGCTACTCTGGAGGTGTTGACGGGACTTGCTGAGCTTGAGTAGGTTTGGGGTGAGTATCACCAGGGAATCTGTTAAACCCAGTCCTTAGTGACTCAGGTGGCCCTGGCAGATCTCTGTCCCTCAAACCCACCCTTCCCCGTCCCCCATCCTTGTGCCCTGTGTCACCTCTGACTCCTCCAGGTCAGCTCCATCCTGATTTCGGTGCTGGGGTGGTCACCAAAGCAGGTGCCCTTCCAGGTGGTTGGATGTCTCGCGGGGTTTAGCCCATGGGTACCTATTTTCTATGGCAGAACCACATCCTGGAAGGCTGGGCTTGCTCCTCTTTCATTCAGTGTCCTCAGCAGAGCTTCTTGAGTTGAAGAATCATTGTGAATTATCCATGAATTATAAGAGTTGGTTACTTCGACAGCATAAAATCAGGGCTAAAAGGGTGCAATGCGTTCACTGAGCCCCTCCACCCTGATGGGACAGGAATCTGCCAGCCCAGACCCACAAGGTGACACCCAGTGAGAGGTGCCACACTGGGAGTAAAAAGCAACCCATGGATGTGTCCTGCATGAGGATGGACAAACAGACAAACTGAGCTCTATGGGTGGAAGTGGTCCTGGCACATCCATTACCTGGCACTTCTAGGGGTTTGTCGTGAGTGGTTTGAGTGGGAAGAGGTGATAAAAGGGTTGTTTGGGTGGCAGAGGGACAGGGATGGAGGACCAGGCTCCTTGTCCTGCTCCACCAGCCTGTGGGAGAGGGCAACGGGTCCATAACCCACCAGAAAGTGCAGATTTACAGATAAAAAAAGGACGCTGCAGTTTGTTTGGTTTTTCCAGCTGGAAAGAGAAAGAGAAAGGGAACGTTCCCATGCAGCAAACACCTTTTTTTTTTTTTTTTGAGGGGGTGCTTTTTTCCTTGTGATTGAGCTGAACTGCAACGAGTCACTTCAGCTCCCTTGAACACAGGATTCTCTCACTTCCCGGTAAACTGAAGTTTCCATGGAGAGGCTGAGCCAAGCCAAATGCAAAACATTGGAAACTACACCCAAACTCACTGCAGCCATATCAAACAGTTAATTAGAAAGCCCGTCCATGTGTTTCCCATTCCCTGGAATGGTTTGAATCAAGGGCCCTGTGATTTATCACCTGTTTTCTGTGTGGACGGTTCAGCTCTGCTCTCGTGCATGTGTTGGAAAGGGGATTTGTACAGCACAGTGAAAGAGGGATGGGCAATATTAGGGACTTTAAAAAAACCCCCACCAACACAATCATCAAATAATCAATCCTGTCCCTTCTCCCAGTATAAATGTCCCACTGGAATGATAAGCTTTGGATCTTGATGGGATTTCTAGTCTTTGGCAAAGGGGAAAAAGGAGAGACATCCTTTGTTTGCTTTAATTTTGGAGAGTGGGAGATCACAGCATGCCTGGCCATTCCCAGGGCTGCCTTACACTGTGCCCAGATGGAAATTCAGAGCAGTGTGTTTCCCTGGGGCTCTTTCCCACTGTGCAGGGTGGGAGGGTGGGAAGTAGGAAGGGGGTGCCTGGAGGGGAGAGGAGAGAGGGAGAAGAAGAAGAAATCCGAACTTCCCACGAGATCTTCTGATGTGTGTTGTTATCGACCCACAAAGTGATGACACCTTGAGGTGCTCTGGTGACATGGTTTGTGGTTGGAAAGTCATTTGGAGATGGTTCTGGTGGGAAGCAGAGTCCATCTGTCCAGAGTCCATCCATCTGTCCAAAGATGTGGCTCTTCTCCATCCCACCCATGGCTCTGAATCCTCCTTCCCTGGGTGCCATCCCCTGTCCGTTGTCCAGGCATCCCATTGCCACCACAGAAAGTGGGTGGCCGGCCAAGTGGGGAACAGGTTGATGGGAAAACACCTGGAAAGTTTCATTACTGAGCCGGCTGGGGACATTCCCCAGGACAGCATTCCCCACATATGCTGGGGCCACAGCCCTGCCACATCCCTGTTCCCCTTTCACAGGGCAGGGGGGAAAACCACACCTTGATCTTTAGGGTGCTTTAAAGCAGGGTTGGTTCCTCCCGCTGGGACAGTCTGAGCATCCAAAAGATGTCTTGGAGGAGATCCCTCTGTGCTTCAGCTCTTCCCAAAGCAAGCTGACATCTCCTCAGCTGCAGAACAGGATCGCCCCGGATGAACACGACTTTATCCCAGTCAGTGCTTCCCCCGCAGCCCTGCTCCCGTGAGTCTCCTGGCTGGGATGTGCAGGGCTGATTAGAAATCCTGCACATTTATCCAACCCATTCCCCAAAGCAGCTGTTGGCCTGAAAGGTGGCTGCACGTCTCCACGATCCACATTCCATCTTCTCTGCCAAGACCAGGAGAGAGAGGGAATAAAAGCTGCTTTCCTATCATTAACAGATGACTGAAAAACCTTGCAGCTCGCCCGGCCAAGTGGGAGAGGTACCAGCTCCTCTGAGACCCAAAAAGTTGGGTTTTGGGGGTTTGGAAAGCTTGGGGGTGAGGTTCATGCTCAAAAGGGCTGGAAAGGGAGATTTGTGTAGGATCCAAGTGTGGAGAAAATTTCTATTCAAGGGACAACTGAGGCATGTAAGTGAAGCCAAAAACCTGTCTGGCACATGGGAGTATTTGCCTCAGTTTCCCCTCTTGATGCAAAGGAAAGAGGTGGTGGCCAGGAACACACAGCACTGCCTTGGGAGCTGGGAATCCAGTGACCCTTCCCTGTGGAATGTCTGGAAGAGCTGGAGGGGCTGTTTTGTTCTAACTGGCACGTTGCTATTTTTATTGCCTGGGATCCTGCAATCTGCAAGGAAGGAAACTGGTCTTAAGCAGCAGGAAAAAAAGGGACATTTCCCATGAATTTGCAAACATTTTCCCACCCTGGGAAAACACAGAAACAGTGGATGTGATCCCTGAGATTGCTGCACTGGCCTAACCCGTGAGACCCCATTGTGACAGCCCAGACCAGGGCTGAGATCCTGCAGGAGCAGGAATGCTTCGGGTACAATCCTGCTGGATTTCATTGAGTTAGATGTACTTCTCGACACCCTCTCACAGATTTGCTGGAGCTACTCCTTGAGAAGATCCTGCGCTGGATTTCACCTCAGTCTTGCAGCAGTGACCCCATGAAACTACAAAGAAACCATGGACACCTCATTCTGGGGCTGTGGGATGCTCACCCTAGCCTCAGGCTGTCAGCAAGAGCGAGCTCTGCTCCCTGCTCCAGGTCCTGACGATGAAAATGGACCTGTTTTATACAGCAGAGCTGCTGCTGGTGGGAAGTTTCCCAGGAAAGCTGAGTGAAGAGCAGGTGGTTTGATCAGGAAAAAACGAAAAGGGGCTCTTCTGAAGGCCCGAAAACCTCACAGCAGGAGAGAAGAAAATGGAAGAGAGATTTGTAAGGCAAGAGGGAGCGAGGCTTGCAGAGGTGAATGACCTCTGCAAAGTGCTCCAAAGAGAAGCAGCTTGGAAAGGAGGATCCCAGCTACAGATGTGTGAGGGATGGTCCAAGATAATTCAGCTGGGATCCAGCTCAAGTGGACGGCTTTTCATCACGCAACACGTGATGTGCAACACGCTCCCTTCCATGGCAGCCCCTCTTCAAACACTCTGTTCCCACACATTAAAGTGTCCCTGCCCATGGCAGGGAGTTGGACTAGATGAGCCTTAAGGTCCAACCCAAACCTTTCCAAGATTCTATGATTAAACCCCATTCCTTCTACTTTTGTCATCCAAGTCCAGAGTCAAGTGACTGTTCGGCTATTTCATTTTGAAAATGTGGCATTTAGGGGTCTTCTCCCCAGTTTGCAGGGGGAGGTGACGTTCTACGTCAGGTTGCATGAACTTCCTTTGGTCTTAGCCATTTTGGTGAGCAGGTCCCAAAACCAGCATCAAAACCAGAGCTGCCAAAGATTAGAAGCCTACACACATTCCAGGGGCTCCCAGCTGGCAACTGGGGTTTTGTCACCCCTGCAACCTGCACAAAATAATGGATATGGAGGATCTGAGCCAGTATTTGTTTTTCAGAGGAAAAACAAAGGGAAAAAAACCCAACTGCTTAAAGACATGAAGAGCTAAACCTGCTTGATCTGCTGTGTGCCGCTGAGACACACGAAGGCTCTGTGCAGGTGGGAGTGATGGCAAAGGGTGACGCTGGACTGGAGCCTCGTGATCTCAGCCTCTGAAAGTGTCTCAATTAAGGATAACCATTTAGGTAAGCACAGGCACCCCCACCCCTGCTCTGGGCCATGGAGGAGAGTTTCTCTGAGGTTCCACTGCCTTCTCATTTATCAGGGAGATGCTGTGGGGTTTTGCATTTTATTACGTTTAATGGGTTATTATTTTTTTCTTACTGGCTGTTTGTTTGAGAAATGTCTCCCCAGGGAGCCCCTTTTTGATCGCTGGGTTGCCAGACAGAATGACATCAGACAGACACTCGGAGGAATGATAAAAAGGCAGAGCCTTATTTCTTAATAACAGGCTCTGGCAAAACACAGAGCGGAGTTAAACGCACTGGAGAGCACCAGGCCAGGGTGCTGTTGCGGGACAGGGCAGGGGAGGGAGGAGGAGCGGGCTGCTCTCCCCAACTTGGTCACCAACACCCTCACATTATCCAAGGGTGCTGCCAAGGTGTCAGTCTCCAAGGTCATGAAGTGACAGGACAAGGGGGAATGGCTTTAAACTGAAAGAGAGTAGGGTTAGATGGGATATTGGGAAGGAATTCTTTCCTGTGAGGGTGGTGACGCCCTGGCACAGGTTGCCCAGAGAAGCTGTGGCTGCCCCATCCCTGGAAGTGTCCAAGGCCAGGTTGGACGGGGCTTGGAACAACCTGGAATAGTGGAAGGTGTGCCTGCCATGGCAGGTGGTGGAATGAGATGAGCTTTTTGTTCCTTCCAACCCAAACCAGTCTGGGATTCTGTGATTCTACTATTTTTCAAAGCAAAGGAGAAGGAGCAGCAGAGGATGGTGATGTCCTTGCCCTGTCTTAATTATCTCTTATCATTTCACAGGGAAGCTGTGCAAGTCTCCTCTACCCTGATTTAGCCAAGGTTTTCTATTTAATCCATGCACCCCATTGTAGTGCTGTTGCTGCTTTCTCTCCACCAGGTAAAGAAAATCTGAGCCCTTATTTGCAAAGGGAAAATCCTGTGTCTAGAGCATCTCTCAGCCTCATCCCTTACCCTGTCCTGGTTGACAGAGGTTTACCCAAGGATGGCCTCCCTGAAGGAGCAGAGACAGCTTGCTGGTGTTGCAGGAGCTCACTCCAGTTTCTAATAGGTTGTTTTTTGCTTTGTCCTCCTCAAAGCCACTTGTCCCCACCGTGAGCTTTGCACATTCCCTCTCCAACCCATCACTATCCTGATCTTCCCCTCCTTAGCAAAGCCGAGGTTTCCTGGTGTTTCCAGACCCTTCATGCCAGAGTGTGTAATTAAGTGTAACACATGAGGCCTTGCTTACCTTTTGATTTTGAGCAGTTTCTTGTCTGAAGCCCCTTGCCCAGGTTGCACCTTCAAGAGGAGCAGGTCTCTGTGCTGCTTAGAGTGTTTCAGAGCTCTGAATCCATGTTTTCACACCATTTCTGCTGATTCCTGCTGCTCTTTCCCCATGTCAGCATCTAAAAGCAAGAGGTTAAGGAGATGGTCAGATAATCCCTTTTGGATGTGGGCAGAAGACCAAGATATAAGTGATCAAAAGTTCACAGTTGCCTCAATACCCGATTACAGACGTTGCAAAAATCCGATGGTTGCCTATCAGAGCCCTAAAAAATCTGAAACTAAACTAAAAGCTATTTAAAGCTGCAGTTACATCTGGCTTTCAGTTTCTCCTCACTGTCGTCTCTTTTTAAGTTGCTCATAAATTCTTTGGATAAAATTCCTTTTGGGTTGAAGTTTCTGTGTTTGAACATTCCTCAAAAGTACATTTAGAAAAAAAAAAAGAAAACTTGAGAGAAGGGGTTTGGTAATTGCCATATTTTGTCATACAAAAATCCTGTCCTGCCTTCGCTTTCCCCAAACCAGTCCCCCCCACTGCTCAGCCAGACTGCACAGTATGGAAACTGGAATATGGTTGGTGAGGCCATGAGACCCTCAGAAGGGTGGGGTGGAGGAGTACTCGGATCTCCTTCATCCCAGTAAATCCCAGCCCCTTCCTCCTGCACTTTTGCAGAGAAATAGGCAAGATTATTTTCTTTACAGCTCCTTTCCTACAGTTGTTCCTTGCTCCATGCCACTATGGGACACTAGGCAGGCTGGGTGAGGAGAAGATGGAGTCTACAATAATGCTGGGATGGCATCAGCTAGGAAAAACCTCATCCTGAACTCCCATGGTCATATATAGACCCCAAAACACATTCCCCAACTAATATCCTGCTTCTTGAAGTGTTCAAGACTAGTTGGAGGCTTAGAGCAACCTGGTCTAGGAGAAGGTGTCCCTGCCCATGGCAAGGGGTGGAATGAAATGGGCCTTGAGGTCCTTTTACAACCCAAACCGTACTGGGATTCTCTGTTTCTGTGAACATGCAAAAGCTGACATGGAAAATGCTAAACCCCAGTGTCCTCTACACATTCAGGGTGAATTTGTGCCGTCACCACTGTCAGAGCTGGCTGAGATGGTTTAAGGGAAACATGAGCCTTGTGTGAGCATCTTCCAAGAGTCTGGGTATTCCACAGGGCTTTCGCTCCTCTCTATTCCCTTGCCATGCTCCTATAAGCAGGCTTTTTGGGAGACTTCTCAAGACCTACCAGTAAATAAGGCTGTAAAAGACTATTTCCCCTCTCTGTTTTTTTTTTAATGCCCTGAATTATCCATGAGCAGTAAGGAGCAGCAGCACAACCAGCAGGAGGATCAAAGCGGGGATTGCCTGGGGTGGGAATGCTCCCTTCACCCAGAAGCCTGGGGAACAGAGAGCTGGTTGTCAGCCCAACACAGGAGATCATTTTCCATTCATGCTCCAGTCACCATTGTCTGGACCACAATGGCCATTTCCAGCCTTGGGCAGGACAGTGGTACCACTGCTCTGGTGTGAGAGGGAGTGGGAGAGGCACAAGGGATGCAGTGTGGTCACTCCTTGTCGGGGAGGAAGGGGATACACGCCTTAAATACAGAGAGTGGTTTGTAGGAATGTGGTATTTTCTGCTTTTATTTGTGTTGATTCTTTCCTCCGGGCTGAATTCCCACTTTTCCAGTCAGGTCTGCAGAACATGGACACCCTAGTTTAACCTACAACACACACGCACAGAATCAGATAAATAAATCCACCAAAACTTAGTCTTTGGAGATTTATTAGATCAAATTTCTCTTCCATTTTATTGAAGGACACCTACAGGATTCAAGACCATATAAATCCGGATTTCTCCAACTGAAGGCAAGTTTGGGAAGTGTCTTTACATAATTTTGCATCACTTAAATGACTTTTCCTTATCTGCAGATGCCTTAAAGAACCTTAAAAATTGTGGGTTTGGAGACAGAGCAGTAAATGCTTTAACCTCTCAAGAATTACCTTGGAGCAGGGATTCTGTATCCACATCCGGAACTATCCAGGCAGTTAAATTAAGGTCCCTAATACAGCATTTGTCCCCTTTTTCCCCTTTCAAGCCCTTCGACTTGAATGCAAACCCAGCTTTACTGCCTCCCATGAACGCATAAAGATGACTTGACCCTGCAGTGTTAATACATTGGATTTGAACAACAAAAAAACAATTAAGGGGGAAAACTCCCAACCAGAGTCCGATCCCAATGCCTGGAATTGCATCTCCTGCTGCTAAAAACCGTCAGCTCAAGTTGGGATGGACACTGGGCTGCAGGGAACTGGATCCATGTGAAACAGATGATCTTGAGAGGTTCTGGAAGAACTGGCAGGGCTGGAAATATCCCTGTAAGAAGCGCTCTGGGGTGGAGAAGGGTGGCAGGAGGGTGGGAAAGCAAAGGCTCCTTCCAGGAAAGAGCCAGCTGAGATTGTTACACTCAGCTTGTCATCGTTTCCAACAAAAAGTGGCCTTGGGAGGCTGGGATGAGAGATAGGCTTCTAGGGAAAGAGGGGTGTAATGTGGATGGCTATAAATCCAATCTGTAATTTGGATGGCTGTAATCTGGACAACATCCTTGCCTGTGTGAACCCCTTGGCTTTCTCCTCTCCTGCTCTAAACCTTCCAAAGTGGAAGGTTTCCACCCCTGCCTGCTTCGGTGCCTATGGGTTTACACTGTCCTACAGCTCATCATCCTGTGGGAACAGTCATAGACAAAATACCTGGAAGAGCCCCCCAAAAACAGACCTCGCACCCCCCGCCTGGATCATCCAGGTGAGCACATTCATCCTCCTAAAATCCATGATTCCTGGAGCCAGTATTGCCCAGAAACATTGCCCAAGAGTCAGGCTATTAATAACTGCAACAATAATGTTTAACACGTGTCTGGTGCCTTTTGCTGTCCAAGTGCCTTTCCCGCATTAACCACCTCATTAACCGATAAGGGAGGGAAGCGGAGAACAGCTTTTCCAGCCGGAGCCACAATCCCAAATGAAGGATGCATGATACATTTCCCTCAACTTAAATTTGGCCCTTTTTCCTCTTGCCAAAACAAGCAAACAAACAAACATCTGAGAGTTCAGCACAGTTTTGGGAGGACTAGAAGTCACAGGGACAATGATTATCCAACCCATCTGCATGATCGCTTTGCAGCAATGGAGATGCAAGTGTTGGATAGATGGAGGAACACTCCTGATCCAGGTACACAGCCCTTGCCCTGGGGACAACGCTGGTCACAGGATACAGAACAATGGCTGAAAGATTTTGATCTCAGCTTATATCAGGAACCAGCAACATTCTTTCCCCTGGAGGTTACTGTGGCACGGATTAAAGGAGGACTAAAGTTCAAGGAAAATGTGAACCAGGATTGCACAATGCTGGAAAAAGGTCCCCTGTAACAGAGAACACTTTTAGGATGTGGGGAAGAAGACATGTAACCCCTTTTCCTGCTTTTTTTCCCTACTGCCATGTCACCCGGATGATCTCCAAAAAGTCCAGGTGGATCTGCTGAGCTTTCCAATGGCAGCCCTGTGATTTGGAAATCCAAAGGGATGAGGTGGTGGAGGGGTTTACTTTCTCTGCCAGGCCTGGCTGTCACACAAGCTGCCTTGGGGACACAGCTCAGGAGAATCCAAGGCAAGAGGCTGTTCCCCACAACTCCTCTGTCAGACCACTTGGGATACTGTTTTCATTTTGGGATCCTGGATTTAGAGACCAAAAAAGGGCTTGTTTACAGAGCAATATAGCACAGAAATAGGGGCCAGATTTCTTTGCAAAGGGCTCTACATAACTACCTGCATCTTCCTAACCCACCAAGAGTGCTTGGCCCTGCATCCCTGTCCTGGTCTCACTCCACCCAGTTTTCCATCAGAGACATGTTTCCTGAAACAAATCCATCTCTAACCTGTCCTGCTGTTTCTAAGGGGGATTTGGGTTTCGGGTACCGGAGAAATCAGTGCCTGTGCCTCCTTACAGGGGATGTAAAGCCTATAAAGTAGTCCCACTCTGTGAACATCCAGGTTCCTGCTGGGCCACTTGATCCTGTGGAAGGGCTCCCAGATCCAAGCGGGTGGCATGTCCCAGGTGATTTAGGGGAAGAAGGACCCTAATCCGTGCAAGCCCCCAAGGGCATCCCCCACCAACAGAGGCACAGGAACAAGAAGGTGCCACGGGTGAGGGCTCAGCTCTCCCCTTCTTCCCACTGCTGGAATCTGCAAACTCAGCAAGGTGGAAGCTGCTGGCTCCACATGGGATGTGGAGGAGCCCCATCCTGGCACAATGTTTGATCCGAGCTGTGACACTGACATTCCCTGTCACATTTCCCTGTGGCAGCACAGCGGCCTGGAGCTGAAGCATTTCCATGGAGTAGCAGTACTCTTCACCCCATGAAAACATCATCCCTGGCAGAGTAGGCATGAGAAAAGTAACGTGTCCAGCATAACTGGAATTCAGAAATTGCCTTCTCTCCCCACAGAGCCATGAGCCTCTAACACAGCAGACCTCTGGCTTTTGTCTGTTTTCACCACAGCCAGATGAAATCTGGGAGATAGGCAAGGAACAAATAGTCTTGGAAAGCAGAGATATGGTTTTGATGTGCAACCAGCACCCCTATCCTCTCTGTTATTCCTTCTCCTTCATGCCAAGCTGCTGTAAATAGATGCTTCCTCTTCTGCCCACATGATTCGGGAGTCTCTGCACAGATGAATTCATCACTCAGATAACTATCCAGCAGCCACGAGGTGGGGAAGGCCAATGAAAACACGCATCCATCCATCAGCAGAGGCATGATGAAGCTCTCCCCCTCTCCCAAGGATTCACCCCGGGCTCACTGCTGGGAGCTCCATCATGAAGTGGTGCCTGCAGCCAGGCAAGGTGGGAGGGAAGGCAGCACTCACCAAGCCCTGCAAATCCCACAGAGGATTCTGCCGTTGTCCCTGCCAACATAGTTCACTGGGGAGGAGCACAGCCCACCTCTGACGTGGTCCCAGCCTTTTCCAGCCAAACCGATATCCTGCAAGTCTCCAGGGGAAAGATGTTGCTGCCGCCTGTGCTGGTGGATTTGGAAGGAAGGCAGCAAGGACAGCACAGATGCCACCAGCTCATTGGCCTTCCTGAACTGTAGAAAAACAAAAATGGCATCTTTGTGGTTTAAAATATCCCCCCAAAAGGAAAAAAAATAAGAGGGAAAGCAAGACAAATTCCCATGAAGACACAGTTTCAATGTGACTTCCCATCCTGCCTTCCCACGGAGGCATGGATGGCCCCTGGCTGATCTCCAGCCCCCAGCTGGGCAGCAGTAAAGACTTTCCAACACCGCAAACTGACTGTGTGACACTGGGCACTGCCTCCTGGGCAGAGGGACACAGGGCAAGACCCTCCTTCACTCACCCGTCCCACTGGAATTTGTGGCCTGCTGGGCCAAGTGAGATAAAAGATGTGCTGTGCCCATCTGGCACCAGGTGTATGCTGGGACTGAAGGAATGGGGGGATTTTTTTGTCTAAGCTAGGTAGCTGAGTCAGGCTGGAGGGTCACATTCAGCCCAAGGGGTGGAAGGGGCTGGGCTACCCAGTACCAGGCATTAGCAGAGAGAGAATGGGGCTGGAAACCACAACCACACACGAGTCTCATGGGTCCTGACCGTTCCTCCCAGCTGCTCTCATTACCTTCAATCTTGATTAATCCATTCTTTCCACAGGCTGTTAGCATGTGACATGCCTCAGGGAGGACTCCTCCACCTCCTACTTCATACCACTGAAGCCCCTCAGGGAACTGCTCTACCCAGAGCTGAGAAGGTCCCTCTCCTGCTAAGGGTGACCTATGCCTTGTGCTACATTGGTCTTTGCAGGGTTAATCCTACAGGAACAGAGCTTGGAATGTGATGGGAGCTGAGTTAGGCTCTGAGGAGGAGGAGGGCTCAGCACTTGGCCAAAGTCAACAGAGATACTGGGAGAGGAGCTCAGGCACTGGCTGGGAGAACAAAGATCAGATCATGACGGATCTGAAAATGTGCGGCATTCTCCTGGAGCTGCCAAGGAAAAGAGATTTTTGTGGTGTCAGGGTGATGGCAAAGAAGAAGAGGAACAAGAGTGTGTAGCAGGTTCTCTCTATGCTTTGCTCCACTGCAGTCCCGCCCTTGGGTAGATCTGGATCTCTTTGGATGGAGGATGGTGCAAGAGTAGAACTGGGACTGAAGTCAGGATCAAAGCCTTAGAAGTTGTTAGCACTGAAACAGTGCAAGAAATAGGTGCATAATATGTTTTCCTGCCATCCCTGTCCATTTTCCATTTATCTAGTGGGAGCCCTGACTCTTCCCTCCCACCAGCTCCTGTACTCTGCCTGGCTGATCTAAGGGAACCACGAGTGCTTGATGCTGTTCCCATTGCATATGATGGATCACGCTGAACAGTCTCTTCTCCGTGATATTACTGGCTTCAATCCGCGATCTTGGGAAGAATTCAAAGTCTGGGTTATCAGCAAAAAAATAAAGCTAGCTAAACTTAAAACAGAAAGACTCAGCTTGGGCTAGAGGATAATTTATTAAGAACCATGGACTTTGGAGACAGAGAGAGGGAAAGGAAGCCACAGACCCCACATACAGCCTGTAAAAGTTCCAGTTTATAATCCAACATGAGTGGCTGAGGAATCATCTGGGATTCATCACAAGGTAGAGATGAGCAGCTGCACCAGGTTCAGGGACAGAAGTGTTACTCCCATTGACATGAGGCAAAAGCCAGCTCCTGCCCCATCCCTGGGTACCCCCATCTCCTGCACTTCCCAGGCTTGGGGTGACCAGAAGGGTGTGGCAAATCTCAGGGATGCTCTCCTGGGTTGGTCACACCTGGCTCTAAGACAAGCTCACAGCATCCTCCCTTTCCGTAGTTGTTCCCTCTTAACCAGGCAGAAATACTTCCTTTCATTAACTAATAATTTATTAAAAGCAGGCATCTCTACTATAAAGAAATATCTAAATATAAAGTCTCACCTAAACCAAGGCAAATGACCTGCAACAATCCTTTACCTGGCAAGCTTTTTACAAGATCAAGACAAAATGCTAGATTATAAAGTGAAAAGAAACAAGGTGCTATTTTTGCAAAGCCTTTTGATTTGGAAAAACCTCCCTTTTTCCACTAGGAGGTTGTTACATCCCAACCTTTGACTCATACTTACAGAAAGCACTGCAGGACTTATTAATGAGCACTAAAATCTGAGGATGAAAGCATCTAAGCTCACACCTCCCCTTCTGCCAAAGGATTATATTAATTCATAAAAGAGGTGAAAAAACCCACCCTCCAACCTGATCCCATCAACTGGGATGAAAATATTCAGGAAACAAAGCAGTGAGGCTGGATTTCTTCACTGTAGCATTCTCATCAGGGCCTTATATTTGAATAAGTCCTTGGAAACAGGCAAAAATGTGAGATTTCCTCAAGGGCAAAGTCACAGCTTGGTTTTCAGATGGATTCCAAACAGGTAAAATGTGGTAATGAAGCCAGAAATTATTATGGGAGCACTGACAGGAGAAACCTTCCTTTCCCTGCTGGCTGCCCAAATAGTGTTGTGCTGGGAAGTGGCTTACGGGGATACATGAGTTATATGGGGATGGGAATGTGTCTGGTAGGGCTGTTAAAGGCAGGGCTTTAATTCCTACCGGGGCCAAAGCCTGGGAGAACAGCTGGGCACAGCTCCTGGCCTTTAATACCCAACATCTCTGTCCATACTGAAGGAACACTGCTGTGGGATGGGGATGGATGAGGGTTGCAGTAGATCCGTCCAGAAAACCTTCTCTTGGAGGAGGCAGCTGCTCTTTGGGAGGGCTCCTGGGACTTGCTGCACCAGTTTTTGGCAGCCAAGTCCCAGTCTGGGGTAGTTACCTGGGAGCTTTTAGCAGCGCTTCTTCCCAAAACTGAGAAAGCAGAAACGACTCAGCTTTGAGGGGACATCCTGCCTGTGGGCTATCCCAAATCCGAACCCAACAGGGATGGGGAGCACCTGCCCATCTGGAAGAGAGGGAGAGAAGGGAGGGCTGTCCCCAGGAAGCCACATCCTTTCTCCCCACCACATCTGCTGCCTATCCATTGGCAGATGTTTGCTCTCTGCTTCCCATGGGAGTGGTGAGAGCCCAGATCTTTGGCTTGCTAGTGTCTGATCTGGAGCTGGCACGGGGGGAACCAGACAGGGAGGGCAGATAAGAGTTGAGTGCTGTGTTCCGGGGCCGTCATCTCCAGCCAGGAAGGGAGAGCATCACAGACAAGCGGGAAAGGCTCCGGGATATAAAGGGCATAGGATACACTCTTCTCTCCTCCTCCCCGTGCCTTAGACAATGCCCATCTCAATTTCCCTATTTGTGCCTTGTACTTTAATTGCCCCATCTCTGAAAATGGATGGAGCAAATCCTGCTGCGAAAGGACTTTGGAGGTTTTTCTCAAAAACAACAGTCTGTCTGGATATGTGGTTAAACCAGACACTTGGTTTAACCAAGGAAACGAGGGAAAACCCAGGGAAAGAGCCTTCTGCTCTCTGACCTGTCCCCCTACTTGCTGGGACCCCGTGCAAGCTCCCTTTTTCCTATGGTGGGGGTCTCGTGAAGAGCTGACGAGGGCAGGGAAAGGTTTGCTCTCTGCAGCAGGGGCAGCAAAGTCTCCCTATGAGGGTCACTCTCCTCCAGCTCCCAAATTTGACCCCTTAGCACCAGCCTGTGTTTGTGCATTCCTGTTTTATAGGGAGGGAAAAGCCTGCAAATATAACCAGAACAAGCAGGGAAGGGAACGAGCTGCTCTCCTGTAAAAATGGAGCTGCAAAAGGCAGAGCTGGCCTGGGGCAAGGGACCAGTGCACGTATGGCCCCTGCAGAGCGAGGGGCTGCCAGCCAGGGCTACCGTGCTGAGCTCAGGACATGCCAGATCCCACACTCAGGGCACTTTTATACCTAAAAAGAGTCTAATTGGTCCCATCTTGGGCTGGTTGTGTGCTTTCAGGCTCAGGGGCTGTGCTGTGCCCACCCTCCATCCCAACCATCAACCTGCAACAAGACCTTTAAATTGCAGCCAGGCTGGCAGAGCCAGTGAGGTGACAGCGTCCTCATCACTCACTTTCTTCTGGGTAACTACAGCTATTTCTACACATCTCTTCAGCGTTTCTATAACACTGGCAGAGTGTTGCACATTCATCTCTTTAAGCCCTGAGCATCAGGGTGCTGTTTCACAGGACTTGACCCTAAAAACAGTAAGGACTGAGCTGGGAGGTTGAGGCACTTCCCAACATCTTCCCCCTGTCAGCTGTCACCTGAATTTACACCTCCAGCCCCAAATACTTATCAGAATCCCAGAATGGTTTGAGTTGGGAGGGACCTTAAAGCTCATCCAGTTCCAACCTCCTGCCACGTGCAGGGACACCTTCCATTATCCCAAGTTGCTCCAAGCCCCATCCAACCCAGCCTTGGACACTTCCAGGGATGGAGTTAGCCCAAGCAGTCAAATGCTTTTGGCTAAAATGCCAAAACCACACAAAATATGCAGTTTTAAAAAATTTTGACCCAGCTGCATGGAGACCAGCCTGGCCCCACAGTGACATACACACACTGCACATGTCAAACCCTCTCCTTCTGGATGCCTGGAAACTGGGAGCACTGGGTGGCACCAAGCTGTGATTGTTCTCAGCTTCACGATCTATTTTGGTCACCTTGCTTTCAAACACCAAAGCTCTGCTCTCACTACCAGCGGATGTGGTTTTATCCCATTAGTAGGCACTGATGACGTCTGGCTTCCAAGACATCCCAGTCTCCAATGTATGAGTTGAACCCCACCCAGCTGCCAACCCAACTGACCAATTTATTTCCAAATTATCCCCCATGGTTTATGTAACTTCACTTTCTGTGAAGTGCCTCCACTTCCTTCTCTCTGCTGAACAGATCTTAGTTAACACAGACACAAAACTAGACTTTTTTTTGCCTTCTCCTGTATTAAAACTGATTGCTGGCTGTTGGCAAATGCTCTCACCATGGTCTAAGAGCCCAACAATGGTTCTCTGGGACTTTCCTAAGAGGAAGTAGAGAATAGGCTTCACTCCCTGTCACCACACACTTTAACTCAAGTGGTTTGCATGAGAAATCACTTACACCTAAGAGGAACATTCAAACCCCAGCCTGGCAGTCCTGAGCCACAACCCTACCTGAGGATGTTAGTCCCCACTTTTGAAAGACCTGGCTCATTGCAATGAGAAATGGAAAGCCACGGCATATTAATTCCTGCTGGCCCCAGCTGATTTCTCTCTCCTTGCTCTTACCAGGCCAGGAAATCCAAGCTAAGTCTTGATAAATTCTAGATAAATAAAAATCAACTACCCTAGTTTAATCCTTATGACCCTGTGGCAAGTGAAATATGCTCCCCTACTTAAAGCCAGGCCTCTTACACCCAAAAGTGGTGATTTGGGGCCCTTCTTCAATCCTTTTATTATTAATTTTTGCTTTCTTGGTGTCTATTCATCTTGCATTGATAGAACACCCACAGCTGAGGCTCGCATAGGACTTGCCATTTGTGAGGGAGGGATTCAAGTCAGTTGAATGCACCAAGGAAATAAGAGCCCTCCCAGCCCAAAAACCTCTTCTGCCTCCTGAATTCCCAAGTCCATGGCAGTGGGAAGCATGAGGCCTCAGCACCACCAACCCCAGGGGCTCAGCTCCAGGAGCAGAGGGCAGAGGATGAGTCCCCATGTCCTGTGCAGAGCTGACATCAGTTCCTTCCAGTTTTATTGACACGGTCCCAGCTCTGGCCTGATTTTCTCTAATTACCTCATAATTCCTGCGGCACCAAAGAGTTTTGTAAGTCTGCTGCTTTCCTCAAGGTCAGAATTGAGTGCCCCTAGCTCCCCTGTTTTCTTAATCACCAAACAGTAGAAGAGGAACCTATATGCCCTTCCTTGTACTGATGGGGCACCCACATCGGGGTTTAAAAAAGGAAAAATGACTCACAATTTAAGTAGCTTTGTGGCCTTTCTTGCCCCCTCCATCCCTTGGTGCCAGGAAGTACCCAAAAAGGTGGAGATGCTCTAAAACAACAGATATCCTTCATGCCCTGAGCGTTCAAACCTCCCACTTCAGGGAGGTTTTTGAGTGGATTTTTGTCAGACCCTTTGGAATTGTTCTCCAGGAGAGCGTGGCAATAAGAGGCTGAGTTTAAACCTGGAAAAATGGAGAAGCAGGCCTGTGAGTGGTAGGAAGCAGGTGGGGTTTGTCTTATTTTATGGCAATTAGGAACAGATCGAAGCTATGAGACCAGGCCTGGTTTGAGCCACAGCCAGGCAGTGTTTTCTAGGGAAGGCTTCCCATAAAAACCACAGCAGGGCTGAGCACAGGATGGAGACAATCCCACCCCACACTGCTGATGTTCCCATTGCACATGGAGAAGCACAAGTCTGTTATCAGAGCACAACTCTGGCCAAGACAGAAGATATTTTCCTCCCCAGACAACCAGGCAGATCCTCCAGGCTCCGGAGCCACCCTCTTCTCAGGGCACAGAAATTCCTCTGCAGCAGACACTCAGCAGGCAGCAGCACTTATGAACAGAACGTTATATTATAATACAATATAAAATATGGTATTGGGTCACTCGGTACTGTTTGGGTTGGCTGAGGGACACGGGGACAGCACATCTTCCAGCATGGCCAAGTTCACAGCATGGTCACGCTCTGCAGCCCTGGGAAATCCACATCCTCTCTGCAGAGAGAGCTCTAAGGGAGCAGGGAAGCCGTGGATTTATTTGTGTGAGTTATTTTAGCTGATGGTTTCAGGCAACTTGTAAAGATGACGCTGTATTGCAACTCCCACTTCAGGCTCTACAGGACAGGTCCCAAAGGCAGGAGGTGAGCTGGGTTTTGGTGAGAAACATAGAGAAGGGACAAAAATGACCATGTTTGGGGAGTGGCAGATATCAGAGGGTATTACCTGGTGTGAGCTTGGGGGGGGGGGGGCTGGCTCTGACCATCAGCAACCCTCCTGTGCTAGAGTCAACACCCCTCTGATAGAGTCAGCAGCCACTCATGAGCCTGAAGAGACAGACACTGGGTAATCAGATGTGAAGCCAACACTGAAAATTACTGCAAATGGGTCTAAAAGGCAAAGCTGGTGCTGATTGCACTGTTTTCACTCTGACATGTCACCTCCCCCTGCTTTGAGCTCCTGTTTTCTCATCCTTTGGGAAAGCACAACCCCACCACAGAAACCTTCCCTCTGTCACAGGGGAGCAGTGGAGAAGGGCAGTGCTCAGGGTGCCCATTCCATCACCTGGATGGGAGCTGGAGGGAGGACAAGCAATGCAACACCCCCTGAAAAAATCCACTAAAGAGGAACAAGTCCTTCTGACCTGCCAGTCAAACCAGTAACCAGACTGGGGAAAAAGGCCGTGTGAATCCTCTGCTGGGGCACTGGAGCTGCTGGCAGATTGTGTTTATTCAGATGAGAACAATTTTCCTTCACTTGTGCTCTCAACAGGCCCAACCTGGAGGCCTCTGGGCCCTCCTGCCAACAACAACATGAGGGTGGGATGGGAGCAGATCTCTTTCCAGCAGAGCTGTCAGCTGGCCTGGGGGCTGGTGGGTTCACCATCCTTCAGCATTCTCAGCCTGCAAAGGGAAATGTGAAATCACACAGCCTTCAGTGCACCACTGGACCCCTCTTCCTCATAACCCACCTTGGAGGGCTCACACCCAAGGCCATGGGGATGGATAGCGGGGGCTTGGCCAAGGCGTGTGTTTGCCAAGGGGGCAGAGATGTCAGAAGATTGTGGATGCGCAAATACACACAGGCAGGGGATGATTTGGAGCCTCCAAGTCTGTCCTTCCCATGAGAAAATCAGACTGGAGTTTCCAGTGAGTCCAGTGGATCCAGAAATCCCTTCTGCAACCCCCTGATAACACTGGAAAGGGACAGAGCTCCTTCTGATCCCTGGGTATGATCCCTGGGTACCAGGATGAACCGAAATAACACAGGAGACACAGAACAGAATCACAGAATATCCTGAGTTGGAAGGGACCCTCGAGGATCATCCAGTCCGACTCCTGGCCCTGCACAGGACAACTCCAACAATCCCACCTGAGAGATGGGGACCGATGCAGAATGGTACCAAGTGACACCCTTGTGTACCAGGACACGAGGCGGGAGCTGTCTTCATCCCTTCACACATTTTCCTGACCATCACATCCCTATCACAGTTTTCTGTCTCTTTGAATTTTCAAAGATACCTAATGGTTGCTTGATTTCATGTGCTGGCACTGAATCATTTCAGTGGCATCTTCAGTGCTAAAGAAGTAAACACATTTCTAGCTCTGAAACTCAGTGAGAAGCTCAGAGACACCCAAGAGTGAATCAAACCACAGCAGTGACAGAAGCAACAAAAGTGAAATTAAAAAGAGAGTCCTCCAGGTTTTAAGAACCTGATGCTGAAGAGGCAAATCATGATTTGTGGGCGCCTAGAGATGGAGAAGTGGAGCCCATCTGAAAAGGGAGTGAATAAATAAGACTCTGTATGAGGTCTAGAGAGATAACTTGAAGGGAAAAAGCCAGACAGGGTTTTTCCAGCTGAATAGAGTTTTGCCAGACAGCATTTTGCAGGCGCGTTTCAACTGAATGAAAACACTTAATCAGAGTTCTGAAAGGTTGTGTGTCAGGAGGGTTAATGCCTTGAGCTGTGCCTAAATCCTGTCTCCTATTCAGTCTTAGTTGTAAAGACAAAAGGAAATTTTTTTTTTCAGGTGAAATTCCAAATTTCTATATTTAAAGATGATCCTGATGGTCAGAAATGTTTGAATGGAAATTCCTTATTTCTTTAACTCCCTTTGTATTCTGCTGGTGGGAGGCCCTTGGTGGGGACTGAAGGATTGTGAAGCATCTTGTGTGGGAATCTCCTGCCTCATTTTCCCCATGCACAACACAAGGATGAGGATCACAAAATCACAGAATATGCTGGGCTGGGAGGGACCCACAAGGACCATCCAGTCCAACCTCAGCCCTGCACAGGCCCAGCCCCAAGAGTCACCCCCTGTGCCCCAGAGGATCAGCCAAACCCTCCTGGAGCTCTGGCAGCCTTGGTGCTGTGCCCACTGCCCTGGGGAGCCTGTTCAGTGCCCAACCACCCTCTGGGAGAAGAACCTTTTTCTAAGATCCAACCTAAGCCTGCCCTGACAAAGCTCCAGGCCATTCCCTGGGGTCCTGTCCCTGGTCACACACAGCAGAGCTCAGTGCCTGCCTCTCCTCTGCCCCTCATGAGGATCCATGTTGGGAAGAGGCAAATTTGTCTCTGGCACGTGCATTGCAGCAGAGATGATGATCCTTAGCGTTCCCTTCCAGATGGCCACAGAGATCCAAACGGAGCCTCAGGCTGCTTGCTCCTGGCTTTGGGAATACTGTCGGAAAGCTGGATGAAGCAGAGAGGGTCAGCGGAGGACTTCCCTTGGTGTTCACAGACAGCCTCTTCCTCCTCACCAGACATCTTGGCTGATGGCTCTTGCTCCAGCCTCGTCTCCTGGCACTTGCCGGCAGCGGGGATGGAGGGATCCAAGGGAAGCTGGGGTGAGCCGTCAGCTCTGCCTCCCAGATTGCACCTTTGGCCGCCTGGGCCTGCTGCCGACAGCTTCATTGCTGCTGGAGAGGGCTGTGGGGAGACCTGGCCCTGCACCATCCCTGCTCCACAGATGCTCAGGCAGGGAAAAAAGCTTTGGAAACATGGGGGAGAAATCCCCTGGAAAGCAGCGATGGAAAGTCGGCCACCCTCGGGGAAGGTTCTTCCTTGCAGTGCAGAGGAACCTGGCAGGGAAAACTCTCAAGATGAGGTTTTCTAAGAGGAAAAAAAGAAACCCCCCCCAGAGATTTGTTAAGGCTGTATATCAGCTGCTCTTGGTCCTCCTAGGCCTGACCCAGGTCCTCCCACACACCCTCTGTCCTGCAGCAGAGACCAGCACAAGCCCAAAGGCAGCCCCAGGCAATTAGAGGGCCATTAATCCCTCCCTGCCACCCCCGCCGGCCCTGCTTCACTCAGCTCCCCCTTTCACCCAAATCTTGTTCCTTCTGGGATTTGAGCCACACAAAATGCACATTTTCATTTTTTTAATAGTAAAGAAATCATCTCACAGAGGAAAAGGTCTGCATGGATGGAAAGAACTAAATCCTTGGCTGTGTTTAATGACTTCCCCCCCCCTTTTCTTTCCATGTTGCCACTCTTGGGCATCCTCAATCACTCCTGAAACCACCAGCATCCTCCCCAGGCTCCTGGTACCCATCACATTCTATGCCATGATGATTACAGAGCATTTCAGAGCTCATCACCTTGCAGAAGATCCATGAAGCAATGCAGGGGAAAATAAAATGGAAAAGGAGAACCAAGGAAGTGGAAACAGCCAGGTTGGATGGGATTACAGGGAGAAGGTCCCTCCAAATATCCCAGTCCCACACCAACATCAGCCACTGCAGGGAGGTCAGGCATGGAAACAGCACATGGCTAGGAGGATATTTGGCTGTGCCTCAGCCCAGGGAACTGCTGGGTGCAATGAAGGCTGGGACTGGGGAAGTTTATAAGGTGGGCTTTGGGAAACTGGCTCTGCAGACAAAGCCTTCCTCCTTCCAAAAAAAACAGCACCCACTCCAATCCCCAACACATGGGGCTGTGGGGCTCCCAGACACCTAGGGGTGCCAGGGAAACACAGGAGCTGTGAATCACAAAATCACAGAACCACAGAATATGCTGGGTTGGAAGGGACCCACAAGGATCATCAAGTCCAACCCTCAGCCCTGCACAGACCCATCCCCAAGAGTCACATCTTGTGTCCCAGAGGATCATCCAAACTCTTCTTGAGCTCTGTCAGCCTTGGTGCTGTGCCCACTGCCCTGGGGAGCCTGTTCAGTGCCCAACCACCCTCTGGGAGAAGAACCTTTTTCTAAGATCCAACATAAACCTGCCATGATAACTCAGGCCCTTAACTCTCCCTGCCCTGGCTGCTCCTATGATCTCAGTGCTGCTGGAGAAGAGTCCAGCAGGATGTCCTGTCTCCCTGGCTGCTCCCCATGATCCCTGAGCACTGACCCCTCTCCCCATCCTCCCTCTGTGCACAACTCACTCTTGGTGCCCCAGACAGTTCTGACAAATGCCAGGGCCCAGCCATGACCCAGGTGTGGAGGGCACTGGTGGGCGATGGCTGAGGGCCAGCTGCCTTGTTATGAGATCCCCCACTGTTCTCCACAAAGAATATCCCCTTGTCCTGCCCTGCCAGCCCCCTTGGCCTGGGGGGAGCAGGGCAGGGTGGTGTCAGGGACAAAACCCATCAGTTTGGGGATCCAGACACAAAAGAGCCACAAAAGGGGGGTCAGAGAGGGACCAGAGCGATGGCTCTGTGCCAGGGAACTCCAAAAGGCAAAGGGCTGCTCCCCTTCCCTGTTGGTCAGCACTGAGGAACACATGGCACAAGAGGTACATTGGGGACAGTGCCAAGGGTGTGCCAGGGGGTCTGCCACATCTGCCTTTCCTCGGCTCCTCATGGAGCAGCTTGGATGGGATCAGTCCTCCCACTGCAGGGCAACATCTTCTGCTAAGCTGGGCAGGCACCAGGCAGGCCCTGGCTTCAAGCTGTGTCAAGAGTTTATTTTTCCAGCTCAAATAATTTAATTCAGTGGAAATTTTTTTCTTTTCTCAAACTGTCTTCTCCTGTAACCAGCCCATCCTTGGGAATGATCAACTGGATGGGAACTAAGCTGGATGGCAGGTCAAGTCAAGAGGCATGTGAAAAAACAGCCTTTATGTCATTTATTTTCCTAACAAGCATAGCTGGGGGGGCTGTGTGTTTTCTTCTCTCCACCAGAAACAGAAGCCCAAAATGTCATTGCTAATGGAATTTATTATTCTGGATGTCAGAGAAGATACACAAGAGGGGGCACATGTATTTCCAGCTTCCTAGAACCCCAACAGGTAGCATGGCAAAGGTAGAACAAGGTGAGAAATGCTAAAGATAATCAGGTAACAGGTCTCTGGACTCAACAAAAGCCACTCACCTGCTCAGGGCCCGGCAAACCCCTCTCCTGTGGAAGGTCCTTTACAGCAAATGCACCAGTTGGGATCCTCATGGCATGGGGAAAGATCGGATATCCAAGCTGAGCGATCCACCGGTGGGTTTGCTGATATCTCCTGAGCAGCAGAAGTTAATGAGCCTGTGGGAAAAACAACAGCTTGAAATTCTTGATAACATGGTTGCCAGTTATACATTATATTTAACAGGACAGTTATCTTGTTAAATACTGGCATGATTAAAAACATATTTATAAAGCATTAACAGCTCTGTAACAGCTAGTCTGCTCTGAGGTGCTTAAACCTCCCCAAATATGTTTCTAATAATCTACACAATAATCATGTTAATAAAGCAGAATTAAAGGCATATTGGGGTGAGCGTGGATTCCAGACTGCACCTGGTGGGTTTGTGCAGAGTGGGGAGGGAAAAAATGCAGAAGGAGTAAGAGATCTGAAGGAAAAACAACTGCTGTTTGTGGAAGTCCAGGGGTGTGGGAACATGAAGAGCATCTGATGGAGACACAGGGATTATGTCAGGAAGTACCATTTCCCTGGATCACAGATGACCACAGGTTGTGTTTCCAAGGAGAGAATCCTGCCCAATTCTGCATTTTCCACCTGCTAAAATCCAGGTGATGCCAAGACAGAAGCCCTTTAGTTTGGAGTTAAAGCATGAAAGTACCCAGGACAGTCTACTGTGGCTACTCCAGAATTTTTCCTGCACGTTTATGTGGTGCGTTCCTCACCCAACACCACAAGTTCCCACCCCAGTCATGCTCCCAGGGATGGATCTGTGGCAGTGGTACCTGCTGTGAGCAGAACACTCGGACACAGAGAAGGCATTTAGCAAAAATAAACGCTGAGACAAGAGGTTGAAATGTTTATTTTCCAACTCCAGGCCATTCATCCAATGACACTGCTCTCTTCAAGTGAGTCTCCCTCTGTTTATATCAGATGATTAATGAGACACAGATTGTCTTTAACCCTGCTGGACGTTGCAGTCACCAGGGGTATGAATTTGGGCTGGATGTTCCACTTTCTCCTCCCAGCTCTGTCTGCAGCCACCACTCCACCCTCATTGACCTGGAGAACAGTTTTTTCTTCCTGTTTCGTGCAATCAAACCCAAGATTTTACTACAATATTAGTTTTCTGTCCTCTTCATCTGCCCTCAACAATCAGCCCTCCTGAGGCTGAAATCTGATAACATGAGAAGGGGGTCTGAGCTTCAGGAGAAGTGAAGGGACAGATCAAACAACAAATAAAGAGAGATAAGCGAGGTGACAGTTTGGGTTTGGCCTGCCCAAAACATGCTACTGAATTAGGGGACAGAGATCTGACAGGACACACATGGTGATGCTCAAGAAATGCAGCAACCACCAGGAACTATAACCAGATATAAAAACCCAGCCTAAAACCGGTGTGATGCTCAGATGGCACTTCCAGAGATCACAGGGCTGTCCCTGCCCCAGAAAAGGCTACTTTACACCTTCAGCATCCCCAACATATTTTTTTCCTGCTGAGCCACTGACCTGCTCAACCAAGACACAGAATCACAGAGTGGTTTGGGTTGGAAGGGAACTGAAAGATCATCCCGTGCCACCCCCTGCCATGGGCAGGGACACCTTCCACTGTCCCATGTTGCTCCAAGCCCTGTCCAACCTGGCCTTGAACACTTTCAGGGATGAGGAAGCCACAACTTCTCTGGGCAACCTGTGCCAGGGTCTCTCCACCCTCACAGAATTTTTTTCTAATATCCCATCTCACCCTGCCCTCTGGCCGTGGGAAGCCATTCCCCTTTGTCCTGGCACTAATGGGATGGCTGACACAGCACCTGGCATCACTTGGGATTCACCTTTCTCCAGAGGGAAGAGCTTTAAATTAGACTTGAAGGAGGAAAGGGATATCAGGCTTACCCATGACAAGCTGTGGGACAGCATGACAAGGTTAGAAGAACATTCTGGGTACACCACGACACACTTAAAGTCTTGCAGAGATGAGGCCAGAGGCTCCTGAAGTAGCAGGAGCCAATAGGGAAACCCCAGTGAAACACCTCGTAGGAATTAAGGGGTGTTCCTCAAAGAATGCAACCCTTAAAGGTCCTTTCCAACCCAACCTATTCTATATTTCTGAATGGGGATGCATTAAAAGCAGCTTGAACGTGTCACTGCAACAATGTCTTTGCATCCCCCCAGAGCACAGATCCGGGGCAGGAGTAGTTGACACATTTCTCCAGCACTCAAAGCTCAAATTGAAAAGCTGCCATTAACATTAAAAGGAAAAAAATGGCTTTTTAAGAACTTCATACGTTTCTATTTCTTTCCCCTTCCTTTCCTTCCTTCTGATTCACCCTTCTGATATTTTCCTTGGATTTCAATCCTAATGCATTCGTCCTTCTTAGCACATTTTTGGGCTGTTTCCATCATTGTTCTTGGAAACTTTTTTTTTAAGGACATATATTTAGATATAAAACCTGGTCTCCCACGTTAAAAAGAGACTACCTCAGGCTGGAAAGGGAAAAACACAGAGAAAAAGGAATTGGGGCCAAGGGTTGACAAGGTGACAGGAACCTCCAGGTGCCAGCAGAGGAGGTGTGTGTAGCATTTGAGGGGTCTGTCTCCAGCACAGAATGTCTCCTAAAAGGTTTAATAGTACAAATGGAGGAGTGGTGACTTCAGCTGTCCCCCGCAAACACCATCAGGGGTGAAAATTGGATTTTAACACAGCACTGTGCCCCTCATCACCCCTCTGCACCTCTCCCAAGCACCCAACCTAGCCTGAGGGGGACACAGGCACATCCTTAAATCATGCATATATATATATATGTCACTCAAATATATGTATATATATCTCATTCAAATATATATATATATATATATATCTCACTCAAATACATATATAATCACTAAAATATATTTCAAGCAAGGTTTTGGGGAAGGGTAAGGGGTTGCACAGGCCGCAGAAAGCCCACACTTGTTCCCTGTTTAACAAAGCTGGGACGGTTCAGGTTCCTACAGATGCCACTGGAGTGGGTGGGATTGGCCAGGCTGGTTTTAATAACCCCCAAAGTCTCATTTTGCTCAGCCTGCACCCAAACATCTCATTTTGAAAAAGCAGGTTGGATTCCAAGAAGCACTCACAGGCTTTTCATAAACACAATTTCATAATCTTCATCAAGACTTTTAATACAGGGTGAGCTGCTTGCCAGGAAATGCATTTACATTGTCAGCTGCGGAGAGAAACAGCCCTGCACTGCTGCGCAATACCAGAAACACCCTCTCTCCCTTCCCTCCCATCTTTTCCTCTCGTCCTCTTTGGATGAAGTTTGGTGCTCAGCCTAAAAACCTTGGCAGGGAGCCAAGCAACTCCCTGGAGCATCCCCTGGATTGGGGTGCAGCCCCTTCCCTTTGCCCATCATCATCCTGCTCCCTCTTCCAGCTGTGCTGGACCTCAGTTGGCCTCATGCTTCACCTCTTTTGTATTTTTGGGGGGTTTAAAGGATGAAATCAGCATTTTCCCCCCTCTCCCGTTAACCTGCTGAAGGTGCTGTTACAGGCCGTGCCTGGGGCAATGTCAAGGGAAAGCTGTGTTTTTGGGCTCTGGGACATTTCCTTGCTGGCTATGGTATTCAGCAATTAAAGGGATTAGGTGAGGGCTTGACCACCCTCTGGCACATCAGGTTTTGGTTTGTGCCAGAGACAAAATAGCCAATTTGATGTACTCCGAACCCAGAGGGCTCCTTATGGTGGGAATCAGATTTTACAGCCTTTTTCCCAACAGCTGAAAACACTCTGGCTGTAACCATGCTCCAGATGCTGCTCCAAGACATCCGCACCCAGCTATGCCTGCTCTCCCTATGGATGAATGGATGGATCCCTCCATGTCCCCATGCAAAGCCAAGTGTCACCTGCAGGGACTTAGAGACCAGAGACAGGACAGGGAGAGGCTGGAGAAATATCCCAGAGTGGCTTCAGCACCAGCAACTCCTTCCCCGCACTTATCAAATTCTATATTACACACAAGAAGGATTTTTGAACACCAATTCCTGGCATGTTGGACAGTTTATCTATTTATAAGCCTGTTCTCAAGTGGCTAACAAAAAAGGATGAAAAAAACAACCTCAGTGCAGTGAAATAAAATGATGAGATTAGAAATATATGTCCCACATGGTCCCTCTGAACCTTGTTTGGCAGAAGTGGGCAATGTCAGCTTTCCAATAGGAATGGCACCGCCACCTCTGCTGCTTTCCTTTTCCTTGTGAAGTTCTTGCTTTATTTATTTGCTCAAAATGAAAAAAGCTGGGGGAAGCTAGAAATCCCAACCCCCTGCCAAGTGTTTTGAAGTTCCAGTACAAATTGCCTTTTACATTCAGAGGTGCCTAGGGGAAGAGGTAGAGAAAAGGTCAATTCTGCTGGAGGAAACCCCAAAAATGCTTTGAAGATATGAAGGGGCTTTTCATTGTACACACAGTCCATGGAGGGGCAAAGTGCTGGGTGGATTTAGGGAAAAAGTGATGGGAAGGATGGATAGGAGGTGTTTGTGTGGTTATGGCTCTAGCTCTGTCCCTGGCAGAACAATACAGTCTGCAAGATGCAATGCCAGAACGGATTGGGTTGGAAAGGACCCTTAAAAGCTCATCTTATTCCACCCCCTGCCATGGGCAGGGACACCTGCCACTAGATCAGCTTGCTCCAACCTGGCCTTGAACACATCCAGGGATGGGGCAGCCACAGCCTCTCTGGGAACCTGTGCCAGAGCCTCGCCACCCTCACAGTAATAAAGAATAAATCTTAAAATCATTAAGAATTTAAAAGCTGCAATCAAAAAAACCACCTCTCTAGAGCAGACGGAAAGCTGCCATGGACTTTCTGAGTGATGCAGTGTGTCTGAACATGGAGATACTAATTATTCTCATTAATGTCCTTCTTCAGCACTTTAAGGCATCCACGAAAACCGCTTCCATGTCCTCCAGAGCTCACTCCCCTCTTCTGCCAAAAGGACGCTGCACGTCTGGGGCAGTATCCATCTCTCTGCATGTGCTTGCAAACTCACAGAGTCAGCAAGATCCCTTGGGAAATTACGACCCCAGATCTGGGAGGAAAAGAACCTTCCCTGGTGCCACAGGATTCTCAGGGCTGCAATCAGGAGCAACACACAAGCCACTATCATGCACTGAGTGGCCATGGGGAAAATCCAGGTATGCTAGTGCCTCCCATCAGGCTGGAAGGGTCAGGCTGCACTTCCACAGAGCTCCCTGGGGGCTCAGCTTTCCACCAGCTGGCAGAGCAAGATGTTGTACCTTGTTTGTGTTTCTATAGAATTACCCTCCCTGCTGGCTCCCATCCTGGAGCTACATCTCCATGAGGTTAATTTCAACATGAAAAACGGCCTCCTAGGAGCAACTGCAGTTGATTTAAAATAATAAAAATTAAAATCTCAGGTTTGATGACTAATCCCAGGAAAGCGGCGTAAATTAGTGTGAACCAATCAGCCGCAAAAGACCAGGGGAAAATTCCTGCCGGACTTCTCTCCTCAGTCCACTCCCTGGCTTCATTTTCCATTCCCAGATCCTTCCAGCCTGCAAACATATACAGTGTTGCCTCGGCAACTCGGAGACGAGATATATGTTCATGAAAAAATGAGACAATCTCTTTCCTCTGTGATTGCCTGGAAGGTGGAAAATGTAAACCTATTCTAGTCTTAAAGCAATGTCAGCTTGGACCAGACACAGCCTAACCTGCTCCTAAATGTGCCACCTCCTACATGAGCATAAATTAATCTCCTCTTATGGGGATCCATCCCCAGACATCCCTGCTCCCTTATCCCATGGGATGGCTTAGGACAGGCAGACTCAGCAAAAGATGTGCTTTGCCCAAAGGTGTTTTCTCTCTTGCACGCACAAACTAGTTATTCCTCTGTCTTCCAGGAGCCCAGGTTCATTTATGAGCTCCTGTTTAAGAAGTAAACATGCTTCCAGTCTCATCTGGACCAGGACTTTATTCAGATCGGCAGGGACACCATCCATGGGTGCCATGCCCCATCCACGCTATGCTCGGTCTTTGGAAAGATCCTACATCTCAGGGCTTGTGTGTGCATGGAAGATCAGAAGGAGCTCAAAGCAGAGTACCTGAGCCGTATGGTATCTCATACCAGCTTTAAATCCTTCTCTGAGTTCCCATTCCTCTGCACAGCATCACTCTTTGTAGCTCATGGTGCCCTTTGCATCCAGCTGGGATCAGGCTGCCCTGCAACAACACAGGGATGTGCATAAAGATCTCCCACAGCCATCCCCCCCATCCCCTTCGCCTGCACAACTCCTCTTTGGAGCAGCATCTCTACTGCCAGAGGTTTTTCTCCCTTCTCCTTGTGCTGAATTAATCCCCATACTGGGAGTTCCATCTGCATTATTAGTGTTTTTCCCTCTCCAACCCTACACCCCAAGGACCTGCTTGACTCACAAGCAACGAAAACACTGGGTCTCACAAACTCCCCACTTGTCTTGGCTGCAAAAGAACACAATAACAAGCCCAATTCCCTCTCCTCCATCCTGGCACCAGTCTCCACTTCCCTACAAACTCTGTTGTAAGCTGTGGCTATTGCTCCTTAACTCTGACGTTTTCCATCTGTAGTCAATCCATGAGTCCCCTCAATGGGCAGGAATCCTGCAGCATGTGCCTGATGGATTAAAACATGTACAACTTATTACAAATAACAAGAGGGCCCCAAAACAAGGAAAACAGATGGATGAAGAGGGACACTTGTGCATGTCATGGGTAAAACTGGTTTCCCTCCAGACTTTCACAGAGTACCAGCCAGGGCTGGGTCCACGAAGCCCTATTTCTTTTCTGCGCAGCCATACAGCTCTAATTCAGCAGGAATTCTGTGACATGGGAATGGGAAAGCCTGGGCAGGCACTGCCACTACCTTGTGATGTCCAGCTGCTAAATAGTTCATGAGTTAGAGATATCCTTCTGCAGGGGTGTCAGGAGGATGGGAGACACTTTCCTACCACAAGTGAGGAGGAGGATGGACTGGTCAGGGACAGGGATTCAGGGGCTGCCATCATGGTGGAGCAATAAGAACTAAATTCCATTCACTACTCTACCATTCACTACTCTGCTACAGCTGAGCTTCAGTGAAGGCTGGAGGCTCTTGGGGAGCCATTCCTTCAACTCAGCCACTAAGTCTTTTGTCTGAAATGCCATAAAAAACCTTTAAATTTTGGCTTCCTCAAAAGCGGCACAGGTTTTGCCACAGGTCTCAGCAGAGACAAGAAATACCCCCTTGCTTCCAGTCTCACAAGCATCTCTTTCAATAAAATTCTTCGTCATATCACAGAATCCCAGAATGGTTTGGGTTGGAAGGGACCTCAAAGCTCATCTCGTTCCACCCCCCTGCCGTGGGCAGGGACACCTTCCACTAGACCAGGTTGCTCCAAACCCCATCCAGCCTGGCCTTGAACACTTCCAGGGATGGGGCATCCAAAGCGTCTCTGGGCAATCTATGCCAGGGCCTCAACACCCTCACAGTAAATTTGCCCCATCAAACAAAGGATGTGCCTGTTAAAACCCACCATTCCCTGTTCCGGGGACATAGCCAGATCCATCTCTGCACCACCTGATATTCAACAGCCTCATTTAATGTTGAAATTGTCATTTACCAAACTAGGACAGCAGCATCACCACTCCCCTGAGCATCCGGAAACTTCCTTTGGGGGTGGCTTTGAAATGCAAAACTGGGATAACAGAGGACAGCAGATCATTGCTTATGAAGACAAGGTGTAATACGCTTTGCCAAAGTGCGAAAAATATTTATATCCAAATATAAAGTGTCTCTCAAATTTACAGTTCCCTGCATGCTCCAGAACCTGAGCTGGATTTGTGGGAATGGAATGAAGGTAAAGCAATTCCTGCCATTAAAATATACCAGTGCTGGGCTGCAGAGTAGATGAAGTGAAAAAAAAGGGTGGGGAAATGGGATTTGATCTGCTTTTTAAAGCAATAATAGCTTCACTGAAAAGCCTCACAATCTGTAACATGCTGGGTGGAGCAGGATTAGGATCATAACTAACTCCCAGAGAGGAAAAATGATGCTCTTTCACGCGCTGGTAGCATGTTATCTTTAAAACCCCCCAAAATAAAATAACTTAAAATATCCTCATTTTCCACCCAGGAGGATTGTTTTTAACTTGTTTTACAGGGATCATTCTTTTCTATGGATTCAACATGGCCTCCTTAGGGCTGGAATGCAGCAGCAGCAGCAGGATCCTGCTGTAGGAGGGAATGGGTATTTATCCCATTTAAATGATCAGTTGTTAGTGATAACAACCTCTGGAAGGGTAATTAAACACTGTTTTGGCAGCCTGGAGTAGATATGAAGGTCCAAGAGCATCTCCTACATTAGAAAATAGGGATGTGACTGCAGTGGGGATGCTGGGTCCTCCCAGCCCTGCTAGTCCCTTTCTCCCTCTATTTTTGATAAGTAAGCATCCCAGGTTTCCACCACCTGTTCCACCTCTCAGTCAGCCTAAAGATAAAGGCTTGAGATCCAAACCATAAACTCTACCCCAAAAGCAAGCAGTTTGCTTCTCCCAACAGGAGGAATGTCTGATTCCCAGCTGATCATGATAAAGTGGCTCCTATTTTCTCACTGGTAGCACTGGGGAGGGGCAGAGAAATTCATCCCTATGGATCCACGGTTGGCAACACAGACCCAGTTAAAATGCAGGTGGAACTTCAGGTACTTGGGATGCATTTCCTTAAACTGGAATCTAGGCAGGAATCCAAGACTAACACCCTCCACCTCCCCTCTTGCAAGTAGTGCCAAGGGCTCTTTAACAACCACAGTGGTTGAGGCCCAGGTTAATGTCTTATCCATAAGTTATTCAGTATTTCCTTTTAAAGACAAAATAGTTGGAATACCTCTCTTTCTCTCTTTAAATTGCAGTTGTGGCCACTACAAAAAAACCCTCTCTGCACTATTTCCATATGCGGCACCAGGCTGGGAAGTGTCTGTTCCCTGGGAGTCCCATCTCTCAGATTTTATGGGAACTGCAGCATTACCGAGTTTATAGTGGCATTAATACCCACAGAGATAAAAGCAGATCCTTGGTACCATCAGAGCTTGACGGGGCTGGGAAAAAGGACTTCCCAGACTGCTGGTCACATCTCTGTGTATCCCTGGGTAGGTTTCTGGGGCAGGCACATCTCCTGGCCCTTCCATGAGGGGACATCAGGAATGATGTCTAGGGGGGATCCTTGAGGAGTATGAGCTGCACTCTCTGTCCCAAACCAAAGCCTGAAGACCAGGTAGCTGTGAAAACCTAATTTTTATACCAAAACAATGCCATATAATCATGGAATCATACAATGATTTGGGTTGGAAGGGACCTTAAAGATCATCCAGTTCCAACCCCCTGCCATGAGCAGGGAACCTTCCACTAGACCTGGTTATTCATATATATGTCCTATATATAGTTAGTGACATGACTATGTCCTAGTCTAGTCCTCAACAACTTGGAAAACTGCCTGGATCCATCCAACATCTCTAGCCTGCTCAGGAAATTACATCTTCTTCTCACGGCAAAGTTTGATTAACATTTTTCCCCCTTTCCTTCAAGTTTTTCAGCCCTTTGTTGAAAAAATGAACAGAGAAAAACCAAAAATATTTTGTTCTGGCATCAGAGCTCATCTTGGTAAGCAAATTCCCGTGTAATGGATTGTTGCTTTAGACAGAGACAAATGGACCAGGCCAAGCACTGCAGTGCCTGGAGCAGATGGGGTTTGGCCAGAATGATGATGAAGGGAATCCTTTGCTAAGGCTTGAGGATGCAATCTAAAATCGTGGCTCTCTGGTTCCTGAAGGGTAAGATTTTCCCAAATGCCTCAGAGCCTTTAATCCCAGTGGGATTTAGGGCTTAGCAATTTGGAAACTTGTCCCAGGAATGATTTTCAGATATCACTGCAAGGCTTTTTGTGTGGACTAGTGTGGATTTAGGGACCATCACCCTCCCTCCTGCAAGAATTATTTCACATGGCTGCTCACAGGTACCATGAGCTGGATCTTCCCTAGACGGTCCCAGAGCTCCTGGCCCCTCTTTGATATTAGTAGCTAATGGATATGAAAATGTTACAGCTACCACAGAGGAGGTGGACAGGAGAAGCTTTCCATCCATCCACAGCACAGACAGAAACTGCATTTTTTGAATAGTTCAAGAGATAAGGCATAAGGAAGGGAAACAAATGACGTGGGGTTTGATGTCCTGTGCTGCATGTAATGCTATAAAAACTATATATATATCCATACATACGCATACACACACACACACACACAAACACACACACACACACACGAAACAAAGGAGATTCCATACTCTGGAAAAAGTGCTCAGTAAGTCCAGCTCTCCTTTCAGCACTTGGTAAAAACATCAGGCACAAGGTCAGGCAAATTAGAGCAAATAGGACTTCACACAAACTCCTGACTGGCTTTTTTCCCCCTTAAAAGAGACCTATTTTCTGGTCTTTCTAATATCATTGGTGTGAAGAGGAAAAAAAATAACAAAAAATGGGTACTTTGAAATGTCAATCTCCATGATTTTTAGGGACAGCCTCTGCCTAATCCCTGCCAGACACAGCAAAGGTCCTTTGGCATGAGCTTGGAGTTCAGCTTAACTGGAATGGCTGATAAGGAGTTGCAGAAGACTATCCCTGGGAAGGAGAGAGGGATGTTTTAATGATGATGGTTCCTCTACAGGAGTTGTGCAATGTGGGTTTACAGGTTGCTCCCATTCCAGTACCAAGGAGCACAAACCCTCCCAGTGCACTTGGAGCGACTCAAAATAAACTCCCCACACTGTGATTTAAAACTGCTCCAGTTATTTCCAAGTCATAGCATCCCTCTGACAAAAGGTGGGGGTTGAGAGGAAAAAAAATTGTCCTAGAGCACAGTATTCCCATGAATTTTCATGAAACATGATCAAATGTTCATGTTGCTGCCCATTTTTCCTGCCTGCCCTGCAAGTGTTTCCAATCTCCATCAATACATGATGGGTCTTCTCCATCTCCCCCTCCAGTGCAAAATTAATGCAGACATCCCCTCTCCCAGCAATTTGGCAGCACTAGGACATTTTGGAGACACTTCATGCTTGTCCTTTTGCATCCTGCTCCGGTCTTGCTTTTCCTGGGATATGGGAAAGGTTGCTAATGGTGCAATGCAAATGTGACAGGGCTTCCCACTCCATCTTCCTCAACACTCTCAAAGAGAATTTTTCAAAGGCTCCTAAAAGCAAAACCACCCAAATCACAGCCAAAATCTTCACCATCATAAACCCTCCCATTTCAGCCAGCAAAAATACTCAGAAAAAGGGATGTAGAACAGCAATAGTACCAAAAAAAACCCACACAAGGAGTAATTTTCCCTCCTCTATTTTCACATGTCTTATTGGGAACAGCAGTGGCTGCAGAAGTGGAACAGAAAAGCCTGGCCTAGAGCTCTTTGATGTGTTGGTAAGTGCTCCTAAACGTCCATTTACATTTGGATTGAGGAGCTGGGTCACTTTGCAGTCTGTCGAGAAATATATTTTGGTTTTGTGAAAAACATCAGAGAAAGAAAAAAAATGTTTCCTTTGGTATTTCTTTTTAAAAGATTTCAGACTTCCTTTGAAAAGAATCTGCCAGAACCTTGCAACAGGAGAAATATCCAGTTTGGGCATTTTTAACAGAAAACTTCCATTTGAAAATAGTATTTCCTCCTCCTCCCCCACCCCTCCACCCCCTTAGGATCCCTCTCATCTTGTCCTCCTCCTCCCTCTGCTTGAAAGGCAAATTGTTTCCATCTCCAGATTAATTCCAGTCCAGATTAATTCCTTCATTCCTGCCAGGTGCAGCTTTAGCTCTGTTGCAGAAGCTTCTGGATCTAAAGGAAGATCCCACTGAAAAATGTTTCATGATTCTAATCACTGCCAAAGGTAGCTGTTGCTTTCCAAAGTCACCTCTCTCTTTTTTGTAGGCTGATAAAAGACACAGATAATTATACACTGAAGGTGGCACATTCTGGGATAGGGTCAGGACTGATAGAACGTGGTTCTGAGCAAGGGTTAACGTGGCGCTGGCTGGCATGTTGTTGGATGTCAGCTGGCAGGGAGGTGGTAATTCACAGTTTAAGTTCAGCTAAAATGAATCTGCTGCTCCACTCCGGAGGCTGGGTGCGAAATAGTCTGTCCAGCTCCCTTTCCACCTGACTCCAGCCAAGGATCCGAATATTCGAAGGATTTTGCCTTGCAGATAATCTCACCTGGAGGCTGCTCTGTGCAGGACCTCTCTCCAGCCGCCTGTTTGACTTCTAACAACTAAGCATTGTTTCATCTCCATTGTCCTGTGGAACCCAAATTCAGATCCTGGCTTTATTAACCCAGAATGGTTTGGGTTGGAAGGGAACTGAAAGCCCATCTCATTCCACTCCCTGCCACGGGCAGAGACACCTTCCACTAGACCAGCTTGCTCCAAACCCCGTCCAACCTGGCCGTGGACACTTCCAGGGATGGGGCAGTCACAGCTTCTCTGGGCAGTCTGTGCCAGGGCCTTACCTCCCTCACAGGGAAGAATTTCTCCCCAGTATTCCATCTAACCCTGCCCTCTGGCAGTGGGAAGTCTTTCCCCCTTGTCCTGTCACTATATAACCTTGTAAAAGGTATCATAGTGCCTGCAAGGGTTTAATCCACACAGGCAGGGCTGGAGAGGTGAAACACCTTCTCTGGTTCTTGCTTTGCTTCCATAGCCCTGGACACCTGGCAGGGTCTGGTGCTCCCTTCCCTGGACACCTGGCAGGGTCTGGCTCCATTTACCTCCTTCCAGGCTGCTCCAGCATCTGAGCAGAGAGGACAAGGATAAAGCAGGGGTGAGACCAGGGCTGTTCCTCAGCTGTGCCACCTCTTCTTTCCCATCTGGAAGCACAGAGCCCTTCCCTGAAAAAGGCTTCCACATGAATGGCATCATTGAGCTGCCTGGTACCGAACACACCTCTGTCTCCAAATCACTACGCAAATGATATTTTTTTTGGATGCCTCGAGTCACCAGTAAAAGTTTCCCTTGTTTTCATCTTCCCAGCAGCTCCCAGCCACAGCAGAATGCTCTTCTCCTGCCAGCCTAGACAGAAAAACAGGAAAGGCCAGGAAAATCACCCAAAATATGGGTGGCACAGCACTCACGACCACCCCTCCACCAGCACACACAGGGTTTGCTGCACCTCCAGAATATCGCGGATACCAGGAGACTGACAATGAGAAATAAAGTCAGGCTGCACCTATCCTGGGTACACCTGTATGCCATTTTCCCCTGAATTCTCAAAGACAACTTCAGACTGGTTTTGCAAACCGTTCCAAAAGGAAACAATTTGGAGGAAGTAAAAATAGTCCCCTTGAATTTTTTCAGCCAAGTCAGGCACAGAGTTGGTTCCTCCATGGTTTTCCAGTTCCAAGGAGATTGCCACTTTGAGATCTTCACCTTTTAAATTTAGTTGAAAGAATGGGAATGGAAACAAAAAATCCCCTATGGACCAAAGCAAGTCTTGATTTGATAAGAAACCCTTCAGATTTTTTACTAGCTGAGAAAAATCAACAGAATTATTTGGACTGAGCCACAAGCACTTTCTTAATTATTAAGCTTTTAGGAGCTGCCTGCAAACCACAGAAACCATTATTCACACAGGTCAGGCCTTGTGTACCTGACCTGGGAAACCTCGCAGAAGGCAGAATTTAAGACTTCCTGAAAATTCTGTCAAGCCAAGGTTTTCCAGTGGGTCCTTGGAGTCAGCAGGCACTTGGGAAGAGAGCTTTAGCCTCCCTTAAAGAGGTGCAGATGCCACAGGGGGGATTGGTCTGGAGCTCACTCTGAGCAGAGGTTGAGCTTTAATGAGATGGTAGCATCAGCTCCAGTTTATAATACAATTTTTAATCTCTCTTCACGTAAAGTTTGGGAATGTGGGAAGCACAGATGGGCTGGAGACTGAGCTTTGCTCATCCCTGCGACACATGACTTGGACATGGGTGTCACTTGCCCTTTGCATCCAAACCTGGGGTGTGGGAATTGGCAGGGAAGGAGGTGGAGCGGGGGAATTTGGCTGGACTCCAAAGGTGGATTGGCAGCTCAACAGGATTGACATCACCCCACTTCCCTGGGCTGGGCTGATTTAAAGCAGGCGTGGGGCTGGGTTGGCCTAGGGGCTAAGTCAGGGGATGCTGCCCAGAGGAAACCTGACTGGAATTACACCCCAGGGATTGGGGATGAAATGTTCCAACAGCCTCCAAACCAGCCCTGGAACAAGCAGAGACCCAGGAGGTAAATCCTAGAATCCCAAAATGGTTGGAAGTGACCTTAAAGCTCATCTAGTCAAACCCCTTGGAACACCGTCCATCAGCCCACGTTGCTCCAAGTCTCATCCAAAATATTTGGGAAATATCCAGAAATATCCACTAATTTAAAGGTAGCATCTATAACCAGGAGTAATTTTTAACTACTATTAATTTTTTTAACCATTATTGCCCCTAAAGGGGGTTTGCCCAGTCAGAAAAGAAGTTAAAACATGGAATTGTGACCAAGCTGGATTTTCTTGCAGAAGTAAGAAAGGGAAGAGTTCATGACTATAATTTGAGAGCAGCTTTTCTGCTGAACATAAGAGGTTTGTGACCTCGGTGGTTAAAGATGGGGAAGGAAAACAAATAAAGCAGGAGAAACTTGCAGTTTGGGTCAAAAATAACTGACTCTTGGGAGAGTTTTCAGGAGAAAAAGCCAAATATAAATAAAACTGGGTCAACTTAATATTTTCACTGATTTAAAACAGCACTTTGTTTCACTTTGATTCATTCTCTTAATTTGGTAATTTATTCTTTTAATTTAGTAGAACATTTTATTCTCTTAATTTGCTCAATTCTTGAAAATCCCCTGTACAAAGAGAAAGGTCAAAAGGGTTTATTTTGAAAATGTCAAAGCAAAATATTTCTACATTTAAAAAAAAAAAAAAGACCCCTTTCTGGCCAAAATGTACTTGCCAAATGAGACTGGAATTTGTGAGTCATTTCTCCACCACATTTTTTAGTGAATTTACTATTTGTCAGAAAGAAAAAAGCAAGGTTAAACCTTCCCCTAATAAGAGCATGTATATGTTGGGTTCATATAAATATATTTAGGAAGAAGAAAAGGGATTGGAAAGACCTTCCACTTACTGTGCATTTATTTCTACATCTGTCCCTGCACAAATTGGGTGTAAAATAGAGGTGCAGAGATAAAATCCAGACATACTCACCCCCCCCTTTTCCCTTCCTACACATATTTCTGCATCAAGACCCGGAGAACCACAAAGCAACCCCATGGAGCAAAGTGATTTAAGTTATATAAGCCAAGAAATATGCTTTTAGGTCCATCTGAACTTTAGAGTGAGGCACAGTGGATGAGATTGTTCAGGAAGAAAAGGCACTAGTAGTGCTGGTGTCTCTCTTCCACCCATGAGCAGGATCTTAATCTGTATTTTTTTCTCTCCTTTCCTTCACATTGCTCTGAGGTCCTTCTATTTTGGGGAATCTTTCTCCTCCCTTTAAATGATTTTCAAGACTTCAATAAAACCAGCACAGGTTGCCCAGAGAAGCTGGGGCTACTCCATCCCTGGAAGTGTCCAAGGCCAGGTTGGAGCAACCTGGTCTAGCAGAAGGTGTCCCTGCCCATGGCAAGGGGTGGGACTGGATGAACTTTAAGGTTCCTTCCAACCCAAACCATTCTGGGATTCTGTGATTAAATCTAAATTAAAAGAAGACACACGGCAAGTCCTTCCAGGTTAGCTGCAAAGTGCCACACCTCAGTCCCTCCACTGGGGTGAAAGCAGTTTATAGTGAAAACAACAACAAGGGTCCAATGAACAGTGTGGAAAATTTAAGCCATCTCCAGCCTGTAGAGTTAATAAACCACAAATTTTCACGCTTGTCATCCTTGAATGACTCTGAGCAGCTGCAGGGGATGAGATTGGCCCATGCTCCTGTGCACAGGAGAGCTGCAGATCCACACTCCAGTGTGTAAAATCCTGCTCCATTCCTATTCCCTGTACTCCCATCCCACTCACAGCATTTCTGGGGAGACTCTGCTCCCATTCACCCCCCAGGAATAATCCACCCCTTTAAACCAGCCCTAAGTCTCATGGGATGAATGTGGCAAAGTTTCCAGTTCCCCAGACTGGGATTTACCCCTGGGATTTACAGGCACCAGTCCAAACCCTCCAGAAAGAAAATCACCGGGAGAATTCAACACTAAATGCAAGAGCTGTAAGTACAGTCTGATAATGTTCCACTGTCCTGGAGTTCCCAAGATCTCCTTTGCTCCATGTTTCTTCTACAGAACTTCCTCCCTTTAGGCTGAACTGCAAAAATCCCTGCTAGGACGTCTTAAAAAATGTCGATTAAACCATTTTTCCAAGGGAAGATTGTGCTTTTTATTTAACTGAAGAAATTTCCCCAAGAGCATTTGATTTCCTTGAAAGTGTTGGATTTGTTTCATAGGAAAACAAAAAGATCAAACCCAGAAAATTGAAAAATATCATTTTGATCAAGTTTTGGTCTCAAATACCTATTTTTTTTTTCCTGTCAAGAGTCAACATTTCCCTTTTAAGCATGGACATTCACATAAGAAAAGAACATCTTCCCTGGACAGGCAGCACCTTAACTTTGCATTCAGGCATCTCCGTAAGAGCAGAGACATATAAGATTATGGTTTTAATCTGCTTGGACAAGGATTCAAATGCAATTCTTGAGCATGGTCATGTTCATGAGACCACCAGAATGTGTCACAAGGACAGTTAGACTCCACAGATCTGCTCCAGAACATTCCAGCAGTTGTGTTGTTGAAGGCAGCAACAAGAGGGACTCCCACAACCATGTGGGGTGACATCAACATCTACCCCCAAACAGGCAGCTCTTTAAAGCTTCGTTGGGTTTATCCCACATTTTCTGCCTCAGATCAGACAGAAAACAGCTCAGTTCCTCGCAAAGGAGGAAGGACAAGGCCTCTGTGCCTACAGAGGTGGGCACAGACCCCACACTGCTTTCCAACTCTTCTGCTCTAGCCTCCACTAACCCACCATATAATATAAACACACACATCCTTCCTCCAAATCCCCCTTCCCGGTGCTCTGTTCAAGAACAGAAGTCTATCTTCACTAAGACTGACTCAACCACCCACATTTGCAGGGTTAATGGCATGAAAAGCTTTAGATTCAGCTGTTCTGAAAAGAAATTTCCACCTCTCCCAGCTCAAGCAGCCCTCTGGTCTCCCCTGAATAATTCATGGCGTTTCTCAGAGTTGTTGTTTTTCTTCTTTCCATGGAGGCAGGCTCTGAATACACCTGCTTGTTTTTGATTTTTCTAATGAATAATCCTGAATTAGCCATGAAATGCTAAATGGCACCATGATCTCATCAGGCATTAACCAAGCATGAGACAAGCTTAGCAACAAGGCAAAACACAGCAGCCCAAGCTGGAGACCACTTCAGACAGGGATGGACTTTCCAAGTACGTAACAAGGCAGGAAACAGGAATATCTTTTCTGGAGATAAGAACATCAGCACCAGAAGAGATCAAAGAGGTTGGCTGTGTTCCCCCCTCAACAAGCTGAATCAGAAATGTTTAAATCCCATTTTTCTCTTTCATTCTTATTGTTTTCCCTTCTCCTCCTTGTTGCTCGTTCCTTTTCCCCCTTTTCTGGGATGTCTGCTGCAGCAGAAAAATCTGTGGGATAAGGTTGACATTTTCAGTCAATGTCTTTGAGCAGAAACAGCTTCAATTTGAGGACATTTTTTAGTTGAGAGTCAACTGGAAAATCCTGATCACTGGTTTGGGGGTATTGAGGAAAAAGGCAATAAAAACATCTTTCTTCTCCCTTTCCTTCCCCTATTTCACAGGAAAAACAGCACAAGGGAAATCTGGGTAGGATTGGTGTGGGAGCGTCTCATTTTGGCATGAGCAAAGCAGGGCTGGAGGGCTGGAGGAGGGACCTGCAGGTGCAGGACCATCTTCCACCAGTAAGGAATCCAGCAGCTCCTTAATCCATCCAGCATCCCTGAGAGATGGGTGTTTGCAGATGAAAAAAGCAGGACACAGAGTCATGGAGTAAGTTTATACCAAAGCCAGGATTAGGATTCAGGAGGCCCTGGCACCCACAGTGGCCCTCTGCCCACCCAGCCTCAGCTCTCCGCTCCAAAGGCTTGGGGTTCCAACAGGAGTACCCCACCTCCTGCAGGGCATCAACCTCACCCAATCCTCCATCCCAGGAGATCCAACAAGGTACAAGGCAAACTGCTGCAATCCTGGCTGGAGAACATCAGCCTAGAGACGGCGGGTTATGGGCTCTCCAAATCCCTTGCAGACACTCTCCTAATCTAAATAAAGTTGCTGGAGCCCTGGAGACTCCCAGTCCCCACTGGGTCCCTCCAGAGCAAGAGGCAAGTGAGATGCTTTTCAAGATACCTTTTCATAAAATCCCAGAATGGTTTGGGTTGGAAGGGAACTGAAAGATCCAGTTCCACTCCCTGCCAGGGGCAAGACACCTCCCACTAGCCCAGGTTGCTCCAAGCCTCGTCCAACCTGGTCTTGGACACTTCCAGGGATGGGGCAGCCACAGCTTCTCTGGGCAACCTGTGCCAGGGCCTCACCACCCTTACAGGGAAGAACTTTTTCCTAAAATCCAATCTAAACCTCCTCTCTGTCAATTTGTCCTTGTCAAATTGTCCTGTCACCCTTGTCAATAATCTCTCTCTGTCTTTCCTGTCAGCTCCTTCAGGTCCTGGAAGGCCACGATTAGGTCACCCTGAAACTTCTCTTCTCCACACTGAACAATCCCAAGTCTCTCAGCCTTTCCTCCCAGCAGAGCTGCTCCAGCCCTCTGATCATCTTGGTGCCTCCTCCAGACTCGCTCCAGCAGCTCCATGTCCTTCCTGTGCAGGGCCCCCAGGGGTGGAGGCAGCACTGCAGGGGAGGGGGGCACTGAACCATCAAAGCAACAGCACTGGGGAAACTGAGGCACACAGGGAGTCAGACTTCCCAAAACCAGGAGCAAACCCTGGTGTAAGATCGGGTACTGCAATAATCCAAGGTTTCATTTAATCACAAGCCCCATTCTCCTCTCAGCCCAGGAACCTGGTGTGCTTCATTCCCCTTTTGATCAAAGCCAGAGTGAGTTGTAAAACAAGGATGGTTTACTGTTATGTAATCATCAGCTTTCCAATCCTTAGACATGTTGGAGCCAAAGGTTTGAATCCCACCAGGATTCCCAATGTTGTTTCGGTTTAGGAAGTTCCCTTCTGAGGAGAGATCTAAACTCCAGCTCTGTCCTGGGGAGATGTTTCCTCAGAGGGATCAGACAGGTAGAGTACTGCAGCCTGGCCCTAAATCATGTCTTTTTCTGCACTATTTGAAACCATAACCTCCATCCTCTGCTCAGACATCCTCATCCTCCAGGTCTGGATTCTGCAAAGTGCTTTGGGATGTTTACATGGGAAGTGGCTGCTAATTTAATTTTTAAGCAGGTCCTGATCCCAATATCTCATGCTCCATGTGCTGCCCCAATGGCTTGCACAATACTTCTTGATCAGGGAGAAATGGAGTGATAAATGCTAAAGTTGCCAGGAAAAAGTGACTATATGAAGAAAGACTTCAAGTAACTTCTGAAGCTCAGCCTTCACAGTTAACCCCAAGTGTACCAGGAAACCCTCAGACCATTCTGGGCTGGGAATTAAATCCCACTTAGAGCTGTCCTAACAAAGCTCAAGAAAATGCAGAAACTCTTCTTGCAGTGAACATGGCCCTAAAGGCATGAGCACACACAAAACGTCCCACTCGCAAGCCAGTTGTTCTCACTTCTTACTATTTTGGCCCCTGGCCTTATGGAGATACCAAAAAACTTTGGGAGTGTGTTCACGCTTCAGGGCTTTGTCACACAGCCAAGCCCTGCCCTGGCATCCTTTGAGATGAGAAAGTGGCTGTAAATCCCCCTTTTTCCTACCTGCTCCCTCTTCAGAGCAGGGAGAAGGATTTTGTGGTATTTGCACAGCACCCTGCACAGGGGTTTTGATCTCTTTGAAGCCTCCGGCTGATATTTCAGAGCCTCCCTAAGCTTCCATTGATTCATAAGAAAATTGGAAGGGGGAAAAACCCAGCCATGAGGATGTTTTTATATATAATATTTATTTTATTATCTCTGAAGAGTCTAATGCCACATCTACACAGCAAAACTGTTTAGGGATATCATTCCCTACTGAGGCTTTTCTGCTGGAGCCAAATATTTATCTTGTGTGGAGCAAAGAGCTTGTAAATGCAGAGGCGGGAAGTCTGTTTTTCTTGAATAAGTTTTGAGGCAAATTGCCTTTAGCCTGGTTTGTGTGCAGAAAAGTCCACAAGAGGTAAGAGGTACTGGATTTAACATCCACATTTTGACAGGCGCTGAAGAGGTAAACACATAGATCCCCCACATTTTAGGCTACAGCAGGACAACAGCCCAATTTCAAGCACAGGAACCCAAGTAAATAAACTCCATTTCACCACAACACTAAGAATATCCTCAAAATCTAGTCTAAATCAGCAATACAAATAGCTTCAGCCCAAAATTACTTTTTTGTTGTTGTTTTCAGTTCCCTCAGTCACATTTCATAGAATAACAGATCAGTTTGGGTTGGAAGGGACATTAGTCACCTCGTTCCATTCCCTGCCATGGACAGGGACACCTTCCACTAGACCAGCTTGCTCCAAGCCCTGTCCAACCTGGCCTTGGACACTTCCAGGGATGGGGCAGCCACAGTTTCCCTGGGCAACCCGTGCCGGGGCCTCACCAACCTCACAGGGAAGAATTTGTGTATATTTATCCTAAATTTCCCCTCTTTCAGCTTGAACCCATTTTTCCTTTCCTATCTCTCAAACACTGAAATATTGGGCAGAAACATTTCATACTTTCCAGCCAATTTGAAGCAATACTTTTTACTAAAACACACACAACCAGTTTCTCCATAAAGTGGAATATTCAGGGAACCAATTCAACAAATCCTTTTTGCTGGATCCTGTTCACCACTGGCAAGGAGCTGATGGATTCAGGGAGGAATCTGGTTCATTTTGTCCCATTAGAAGATAGAGACGTCAGAAGGAACAGAGAGAACCCCTTCACTACCCAAATCTCTTCTCACAGCATCATCACTATGTCAAAGTGTCCTCAGAGTTGGCAAGAGAAATCAGAGTTCAGACAACATGTGACACCTTGGGCTTGCTTAGCTCAATTAACAAGTATATCCTTCAGTACAATTTGTATTTAACACTGGAGACACAGTCATCCAGTTATAGGAAGTAGAGGGAAATGGGAATGATGTGAATTCTCAAAAGTAAATTGAAAAAAAAATAGCTGGAGAATCAATGAAGCAACAATATACAGGCACGTCAGCCCAGATGGTAAGAGAAACTGGAAGAGGGCAGGAAGGGCTGGCTAGGGATCCAGCTGGGATTTGGAGGATTACGAGGCACTGGGAGAGGAGCAGAGGGAGTTCAAAGGGTCCGGGTCAGAGGGACACACGACGTGGATTTAAGAGAACAGAGCTGATGAAAGTCCTGTGCTTTGGGCTTGGGGGAAGGTCTGATTCATACCAGCTCTGAGTCATTTTCCTAGGTCACCCTGAGGTCTCTGGAAGCAGGATGACCAGCAATCCTGGCATGCCTTTCTGTGCACGGATCCAGTCTGGATACAGGAGAGGTCTGAGCTTACCTGCATTGGCCCATCTCCAAAGTCAGCTCTGTCAAAACAAAGAGAGCATTGGAGACACGACCCAAACACTGCACAGCCAGGGAGATGAATTTATGGGCTGGATATCCTGGGAAGGACTGGATCTGATGTTTTCAGGCTTGAAAACCAGTTTGCAGGAGCAAGCACAAAATGTAAACTAACCTTTCTAGGAAAAGAAATTGCAGAGCTCAGCAGTCACAGGGAGGACGCAGGGATGGCAAAACAGCAGTGGACAGGATACAGTAAATAGCTTTCCAATGGCTTGGGAGTTTGTTGTAGGTCATCCTGAGATTCTTCCAGCCAAACCTCTGTGCTTAATGTACTTTAAATATTTGTGCCCAGGTGTTATTGCTATTTTACCATGGTTTTATCATCAGCTGATAAAGAGTGGGATTCCTTTTTGACATCCTTCACTCCTGCCTGCTCCCTTGGGTCCCAAAGCAATGCCTAGTCCTTTGATTGTTTTCCATACTTACTGCTTACAAAACTCAAGGATAATGGGAGAGGTACCTGATCCCAGACTCTCAACCCAATACCACACACAGCTCTGGGCATGAAATCCATCCCCATGATTTTGGTAGACAGGGGTTAAGCAGCTGCAAAAAAAATCAAGTGCTGTTTATTGAAGAATTCAAGGAGCTCCAGCTCCCACAAAGAATTAAAGCAGTGTGCAATAGGCTCTCTTCATGCAATGCCCACCATGGAGACACGACAGGACCCAAATATTGCATTGCAACACCCTGCTATTGCAAGGGAATGAGTATTCCTTGGGATGCTACAGGGGAATAGAGGGGAAGAGGCTCTGTTCTATCCCACGGGCAGGACAGCAGGGCTAAAACCTCTCCCCCATCCCAAATTACTATTGCAAGCAAGGCTTAGGCAATATTGCAGAAACCTCAGCCAGTTCTCTTACCCTGCCCCAACATCCTCACTGAAATAGTGACTGGATAGTGAGGGATCACACTGGATCCCTCCTCCAAAGGATGCTCCAGTGCCCCAGTACTGAAAGAAGCTCCACAGACAAACACAGATCCTAGAGCAGGACCAGACCATCAGGGAATGCATCCTTCCCCCCTCAATGACCTGCTCTTGCCTTAAAAAAAGCCAAATTCCGGTATATTCCATTACACCATATAATATCAGCTTAAGGTTTCCAAGCATGCCTTTAATTTAAGATTAATAAAGCTGTTATTGTCCACTCATTAATGAGTGCTTATTAAAACCATATTTATTGCATATGGTGCTGAGAGATCTTGCAGAGAGAGCCTGAGGCAGCAATCCCTCCCTCCACCCCATGGCGTTTAATGAGGGATCCATGTGGAATTCCCAGCAAACATGTTTCCAATAAGCACTTGTCTCAGCTGAGGTACTGTGCACATACCTGTGCATGCACCCACACAGGGTGCAAATGAAATGCAGATTTAGAAACTGTGTTTTCACAGCACCAATATTGCCTTGGGACAGGATGAAAACATGTTACAGTGTGACAACTAGAAAAAATCAGGGTTGTATGGATTAATGTTTTAATTAAAGATGTTTAGTGGTGGTGGTGGTGGGCAGCATTTAGACCCTCCTGCGTCCTCCCTGTTGGCCAAGAATTGCCCCCAGATCAAACACTGTGACCACAACAGGCCTGAAAGTTAATCTTGAGGTTGAAAGGCTTGCTGAGATCCAGAGATGATATCAATACCAGAGGAAAAGCCCTATGCTAACAGCAGGCCTTTTGCTTCCCATAGCCCAAGGATGAGGAATAATCTGCTACTGATGTGAGGCATTTCTCATTCTTATGAATAGAACTTCCAGAAAGCAAAAGCTTCTTGCATCCCAGAAATTGCATTTTCAATTCCATGTGTATAGACAGAGACTCCTGATTTTGGTACCCAATCCCAATTATTGAAATATCAAGAGTTTTAATCACACCACAGATAAGGAAAGTACACAGAGGAGGGAGGTGGAGTTACCAGGAATCTGTTGGGAAAGGTATCTTACCTTGGCACCCATCCTCTGCTCTGTGAGCCATCAAAGGGAAATCAGTCCCCAACAGAACTGTTTGGGATGGGGATTCATAATGAATTTTATGGGCACTCTGTGTCTGGAATGCCTTGGGATCCCCAGCCAAGCGAGCCACCACCTTATTGTGTGACAGGGGCATTTGTCCCTCTTTGGGATTATTTTCCCTATTAAACGTCTTGGATGCAGAAATGATTGACCCCCACCAGCAGCATTTCACCCACCTCCCCAGAGCCCCCTAACCCACTCCCCCAGGTTGGTTTGCTCAGCTCTATGAGCCTCACTGTGTCTGTCAGTAGGGGTTTTTTTGAGGTCTGATTTTTGGAACATTCAAAAATTCTTCCCCTCCTTCCCTGCTCTTTTTTTCCCTCAGAGCAGCTTAGCCAAAGGTTGGGGGTAGGAGGGGAAGGAGGGGAAATGCTGCCAGAAAAGCTCCTAACAACGCTCTTTGGAGACAGGCTTTATACACTCAGCTGTCCCTTGTAAACTAAGCCCTGTGTGAGACTTTTTCCCAAACCTTTCAATCCCCCTCCTTGCCATCACCCCTCCTTGCTTTGCTCACGCTGCAAATATGCAGAAAAAAATACTTGGGGACAAGAATGTCCTCTTATGCTGCAGGAGAGAGAGGGCAAGAGGAAAAATAAAACAACCAGGGCTACAAAGAGGCACAGGGGGAGCATCAAAATCTCCTTGGCCATCCTTTCCTGGAGGGCTCCAGCAGATTTTGTGGATGGAGAAAAGTCCCTCTTCCACACTCAGGTGTTCCAGACCACAGAGTGGTGAAAAAACCACCACAGCAACTTTATCTGTCAGTGGAAGTGACAGCATGGGAAGGTTGTGCTGGGATTGTTTTCCTACATTCTGAGGGCTAGGGAGGTTCAAATATTACTTGAGCAGACAAGGTCAAGCTCTACAAATGGAGCAATCCTTGGTGGGCATTACAGATCCTGAGATGGAGCTGGAAAGGGGGGGTCCCATGTAAGGTGGGAGATGCTTTTTCATGGAAGCAGGGATGATTTTCTAGTGTTAACTGGGTGGGATCGCTCTTATTTTAGCTGGAGAAGGAACCCATCCCACTTGAATCCCTCTCCGAGGCTTCTGGTGCACGCAGGAAGGAAAGAACACAGCCACATCCCTGCAGGACCTGATGTGGCCCAAACCCTTTGGAAAAGGGAAATATTAAGCACTTTCTGGCTTTGAGTAGTATTAATAAAAAAACAGCAAGCAGGATTTGCTGTGTTGTGGCTAGAGAGGATGTGTCAGCACAGCAAGGCTCTGGAGCGAAGGATTCCTGGCTCCAGCTGGAATGGACTAGGTGCAGAAAAGAGGGTCCTGGAAAAGCACGTCCCTGCTGACCAGATGTGTGTTCTCTGCACGCCTGGGAGAAGAAACTCCAGCTAATCCTAGCAAGCCAGGGAACTCCTGTCACTTCCCTGAAGCACTAGGAATGGCAGCAGGTGACCTGGAGCAGCAGGACCACACCAGGAAGCTCCGTGGTAGGAAGTTGGCAGCACTAGGCATTACTCAGATCATCCTCAGCACATCCCCACAGTGAGCTCAGGAACAGTTCAGGGCCGGGCGACACCGTCCTGGAAGCCATCGCATCACGGGAAGGCATTGCCACTCTCAAGGCAGGTGGGAGCTCCACACCCAGGTGCCGCTGTGCTCCAGCCTCGCTGATATCCCTGTGATGGATGAGCATCGTGACTCCAGCACAGCCTGGGCCCCAAGCCTGGGATTTCACTCCCAGAGTTAATGGAAATATTATACGCATGGAGCTGGCCCCTTCCCAAAGACATTCCTGCCTTGCAGAGGGAGTCACTCCTCACATCGCTCTGCTCTGCAGATGGATGCGCTGGAGGGGACAGAGGGAAGAGGGAGCCAAGAGCCGTTCACAGGGATGTGGCAAGGAGCACTTGTCTGTCCTCCTGGTGCAGGCTGTGTAAGGCAGGGGCAGGAAAACAACCAGCCACCTCCTACATCCCAGAAAGGCTCTTTTCAAGATGACTGTGCAAGGAGGAGCCCAGGGCTCACCCATCCTTCAGGCATGATGTGCAAAAGCCACGGGACTCATCCCTTCCCTGGTTGTGCTGCGCTGAGCTGCCAACCAAGAGATAAAACCCCCTAACATTCCAGGGTCAGAGGAGGTTTTGTTGGATATTAGGAAGTGGTTTTTCACCTAGAGGGTGGTAGGGCACTAAACAGGCTCCTTAGGGCAGTGGTCACGGCCCCAAGGCTGCCGGAGCTCAAGGAACATTTAGACAACGCTCTCAGGGACAGGGTGGGATTGTTGGAGTGTCCTGTGCAGGGCCAGGGGTTGGACTTGATGATCCCTGTAGGTCCAACTCAGGATATTCTATGAACATCCCATGAGTTTGAGATAAAATTCAAGACAGAAGAGGTCAAGAAAGAGATTTCTGCCCTGGTGCCTGTGGCTGTTTTCAAACCCCATGCAATGCCCTGGCCTTCCATCCCTTTAGAGTCCAAACCCGAGGAGGGTCTTGTTTTTATTAATATGTTTTACATCTTTTACAACCTCCCTGCCAGCTGGACAGCTGCACTCAGGGCAATTATATGCATCATCTAAACATCATCTAAAATGAAAGGGCTTCATTTAATTGAGTTAGTTAAATGACACATTTGATGGAAAAAGCCAAGCAGACTTAGGATATTTATTGCTCACGTTAGTTTGCATGAGTACAAAACATTATCTGAGAGCCTTAGAAATGAAGGGCAAAACTTCTGGTGACTTCACAGGCTGTGGAGCAGATGTTGGCAAAGAAAGGATCAGGGAGATGATACAGGGAGCTGCCACCTGGAAAGAGCAGCAACACTGCCCTGCCAGAGGTTTCCAAAGGGAATTCTCCCTTTCGTCACCAGCCTGTGGTTGTTCCTCCCCTACAGAAATAGTCCTGCCGCAAGTTTAAACTGGTTTTTTCTCCTGCTTTTCTCCTGATTTTCTCAGTGTGGAAAAGAAAGTAAAAAGTGGTTTTAAAAAGGGAAAATTCCTTCCCTTCAGCAAACCCAAACCTGAAAGCGCATCTGTTGTTGAAAAACAAGAAAACTGGGATTTTGTAACAAAACCAAGGGGTGTAGTTCTGATTCTTTCAACTCCCTACTCAAATTTGGAAGCCTAAACTGGAGATTTTAAGCTTATTTTAGATGCATGACAGAAAATACTTCCAATTTCCTTACCTTCTAAAACACACACTCTGCAGGTGCCAAAGGCAGAGGAGGCACAGGGCAAGAGGGAAGGTACAGACTCAGGCAGCACAGCATTAAAAAAAAAACCACACCAAAAAACCAACAAACCACAATTAAAAAAAAACAAACCAAACCAAAACAAACCCACTTTGCACAGACAAGTTGTATTTAAGTTTTTCAGGTCCATTCTGCTGGAATACAGATGCTGAAACAGCTCTAATCACTTTCTATGCAGAAAGAGAAGCTAAGAGCCAATTCCTAAATGCCATATTCAATATTTTCCCACTGAAACACAGAATAGCAACAGCAGACAAAAAGAAAAGAACACACAGAATTATCCTTGGAAAAAAGACAGGAAAGATACACTGTTACATCTGTAACTGGGAAATTTTCAGGTTTCACAGACTGTGTAAAGTGTTTTAAAATATCCTTTTTCCCCAGTTTCTCAGGGAGAATGAGACATGAACCTTTCATTCTTTCCTGAATGCAGCCCAAAGTTATCACCATGAGTAATGCAGCATCTAAAAGTCCAAGTGCTGGACCAAACCCTTTTCACCAGGCAGCAGAAGGCACCAGGAATCCCCCTGCAATGCCCCTCTCCCACAGCCCTTTGCCCAGGGCAGGGAGAGTTCCAACAGCAGCTCCATGGCTTTTTCCTGTGCACCTTCCAGCCCAGGAGAGTGGCCAAAAATGTCAGCGAGTCACCAGCCCTGGAAAGACTTGTCCTGCTAAGCCCAGCTCGTGGCTCTTCCAAGTGACACAACCACTCTGGCACTTGGACCTTGCTGTCTCTTTAATCTGTGGATCTATAACCCCGTCCCTCTGCTCCATAGATCTCTCATCATGTCACACATACATCTTGGTCCCCAAAACTTTGGGATAAAACAGTCCATGGGGCTGAAGGAATAGAAACAGATGTGCCTCTTGAAGCTGAAGGAGCTGGTCTTAAATCTTGACACTTTATGAGGGCTTTGGAGGGGAAGAACCAAGCTAAGGAAGGCAATAAAAACCTCTTTCTTGTCAGGAGGGCAGTAGGGAGAGTAATGTCCTTGCAAATTCCTGGTCATGGGCAGCCTACAGCTGTGGAAATGGTCTTCAAAATAGGTAGGAAAGGTGTGGTGCTGAAGGCAGTGAGAGCAAGTGAAATGAGGAATATCCCACACAGGTAATCCCCACAGACAGGGAATTCTGTGGGCAGGGAAGGGATACAGGCACAGTGGCAAAGCCAGAGCTGACTCATGGGGTGCAAATATCCCCAGGACTTGCCTATACCAGGGTGCATTTTGGTACCTGCTGGATTTGGATTTGGAGTGGAAGCACAGTTCAGTGAGAATGGGAATGACATTAAGACTCCTAGCATGCCACACAATCCCTGTATAAAGACATTTAGAGACAGATCCTTACCACTACATCTTTATTAAATGATGATTTTCATTACAAGGCCTGGAGTGACAGGACAAGGGGAATGGCCTTAAACTGAAGGAGGGAAGGTTTAAATTAGATATTAGGAAGGGATTCTTTACTATAAGGGTGGTGAGGCACTGCCCAGAGACGCTGTGGCTGCCCCATCCCTGTAAGTGTCCATGGCCAGGTTGGACGGGGCTTGGAGCAATCTGGTCTTAGTGGAAGGTGTCCCTATTCCTGACAGGGGGTGGAACTGGATGTTCTTTAAGATCCCTTCCAACCCTCTGGGATTCTGTGATTATCCTCTAGCACATAGACCTGATTTGATGCTCTACCCCACCTCCTGTTGTCTCTAACCCCCCTCCCTACCAGGACAATTCCCTGACTCTAGTTGTGCTGGATTTAACTTCAGCACTGGCTCTCCCCAGTCCATCTGTGAGAGCTCAGCATAATCTGTAAGGCCTGTGCATTCACACGCAGCAGAGCTTTAAGGAGAAAGTGTTTCCAGCAGATTCAGGCAAGTCCAACACACCATTTCCAAACGAAGCAGCATCCCAAGGAAACATGTCCATGGCTGGACCTGCAGTGCAGGCTCTTCGGGAGGTCTGTGAGGAGGAAAAGAGCCCTGGAAAAAAATAAGTCTGAGAAGTTTACTGAGTTTGGCTTGGTATGTGGCTGTGCATCAGAGCTGGGCAAATGAAGATCTCAGAAAAAGATTGGTTTGGCTCAAGCCAAAACAAACTTCTTCCAAAAACTGAATAAGGAAACCAAAAATCAGATCCACGAATAGCCTCAGTCCCTTCCCTGCTGTTTCCAAAACTCCACTTCTTTTGGTGAATTAACTTTTTGGACCTCCTACAATGAAACAGCCACCGCTGAATACCAACAGAGGAACCCAGAGCACGTTCAAATAAACAATCTGCATGTGTATATTTGAATCTTTCAACGTGCACTAAGTTTTGTGTAGGATTTATTTGTATTTGTAAACTTTGAGATAAAGGTACTCTGAGAGTTTACTTTTATGTAGCATCACACATCCAAATAAATCAGAGCACAAATCCCATACAGACCTGTTGACCTTTTTCCCTAATTTCATACATGAATATCCTCCTGCCCAAAACCACCAAGAACAAAGTAAATGGAAGAAACTGAACACCAACAACCTGGTTCATACAACACCAGGCTGCAAAAAGCTCAAGGATTCTGCTACAAATCCAGCCAGAAGATTCCAAATATGACTGTGGGATTGGCAGCAGCAAGAGATTAATCACGTTTAATGATACTTAACATTCCCACCTCAAATTAATTTAGGTCTTCACGAACCATTTGATTTCAAAATGGGTGAAGAAAACTGGCAGCAAAATACACCACAAAAATGGGACTGTTGGGATCAGTTTAACCCCAGTCATTGAGTGTGATTCCTGCAGGACTCTGATGGGACATGGTTTGAGATGGAAGAAGACCCAAGTAATCCCCAAATAGAGATGAGAGAACACAAAGTGTGTCCATCTTCACACCTTAAAAAGCAAACTCTGAACAGTCTGAGGTGCACTAGGGAAGAAGCACATCAAGGCCTCCAAATTTTCCACTCCACCACCCCCTGAAAACACAGACGTGACCAAAAGCATCCCAGAAATTGCATCCAGTTTCATTTCACCTGTCAGCAGCTAAATAGGGCTCTTGGATTTTTGGTGTAACAACTGGTCCAAGACACATGCAGATCTATTTCAAGTGCTCCTTGCTGGTGAAAAGTGATTTCCACCATTTCCATCTCACCCAGGCTCCTCCCAGATCGTTTTCAGGGAAAACCCACAGGGTGGAGGCAATAATAACCTCCCTGAGCAAAGAGGATGCAAAGCTCCTCCTGCAGTCAACTCCCTTTCTGTTCAATACTGGAACAAGCAAAAACAAAGGACACAGGGAAAAAGCAATAATCACAGTCCTCCAAAAAACTCCTCAAAGAGTTTCCTTGTGATTTAAATGCATAGAAAATCATTTTTGTGGTTTCTTATTTTATCAAAACCATCCCACCTCCTGCATCAATAAAGGGCCATTACTGGTTACATGATATTTCTGGCTTGTAAGCCAGTGTCTTGCCCACGTTTCTTTGCACTGGGATCAAAGATGTCTTGTCTGTGAAGAACCAGTCAAATAATCTGAGGTTTTAATAGTTGTTGGCAGCTCAGAGATTGGTGGTTTTTTCCTTTTCCTTCATGATTCCTTGTTGACTGGTACACATCTCTTGATTATCTCTTCTCTCCAGCAAAGCAATGGAGTTTTCCCAATGAAAAACCATCTAGAAATCTCCATGAATTGTAGCAGGAGCCACAGGCATGGAAACCCGCCTTGCAGGTATTTGAGGAGAGTGTCAGCAAGGAATACAACCAGGGACTTACCACATTCCCCAATTGCTTGGCGAACACCTTGAACCACGCTCAATCCAGGGGCTGACCCTGTCTCAAGAGACCACTTCCTTCCTCTTGGATACACAAATCAAGAGTCATTTCCCACAAACAAATGGGATTACAGTAGTGTAGGACTGAACAAGCAGAGGGAATACAAGCCCTTCTGCGTCCCTGCTCTGGGGCTTGTTTTCTGACCACTTCAGCTCCAAGATGCAGCTCTGTAATAACTGAGTTCCAGTGGTGTGCAGCAACAAAGAGGTTTTATTAATTGCACTGTAACTACCTCTGCACTGATGTTGCTTTCCCTAATGGTTTCTTGGTCTCTGGGAGCTGCTGATCTTGCATCTCTCCCTTCAGGCTCTTTGATATCCTGATCCATCTGATCCTCCTCAGCACCTTTCCCTACTGATTCCAATCCCTCCCATCACCTTTGTAATTCTTTACCTCTGTGCATCCTCTGACTTTCAACCAAAGCCAAAATTGTCCTTGTCCAGCTGGGTCTCCCATTAGTTTTATTTTAATTTCATGTCCTGCTCACTCCTGCATGTGGAGATGAGGCAGATGCTTTGCTGTGGGGCTCCACACTCCTTACTTTGGGAAGCACCATAAGCAGGACCAGATTATAAATTACTCCTGATTGGTTTGAATCTGGAAGAAGGAAAAGCTTGTATCCTAGTTTCACTGCCTCAGTTTACAGTTTGAGGGAGAAATAAAGGCCCTTGTGTTATTTCACAGCTCTCCAGAGGCTCTTTCAGTGCTGCTTTTAGTGAAAACAGATGAGTTAAATACACAAGCCTCTTTGGGACACTGTCCCCAAACATCTTGGAAGTCAACATCCTTGAAGGAGCATCTAATTCCCTGAAAGGTGAGGTTATTCCTAATGAATCTCCCCAGAGGAGCCAGAAAAGGGAGGGGGAGTTTTTGCACATGCAACTGAAAATCTTGGAGATGGCTTTTGGCTGGGCTATGCTAATAAATAAGGACTAATTTCTGCAAGCATAACTCATGCTGGTGGGAGATAAGAAAAGAATGCAAGTTCCCTCTGAGACCAGCTTAGGAAAGAGTTATCCTGCAGGATCAGAGCAGGAATCATGGAGTCAACGGCAGAGGCCAGTCGCCAATAATAAATCCAACCTCAGCAGAGCAGACCCTGGATCGCGCATTTCCACCCGGCAGGAGAGCAGAAGGAATGCCAAGCTCTCCTCCTGGAGCAAGGGCTTGGTGTTTGCAACACAAACTCCATTTAAACAGCAGGCAGCTTATCTGGGATTGGAGGGGAATGCATTCCTCCAAGGTGAGGCAACAGGAGACAGCATCAGTCCTTCCAGAATTGGTTTCAGTGACACTCCTGTTCATGGAATCAGCAGGGAGTGGGGAGTTGGATCCAACTGGTTTCAAGCTGGATGGTGTCCCAAGCAGCCTAGCACTCTATGCACTCATGGAAAGAGAAGCAAACCTGGTTCTCTCTGCTCTTGCACAACTTCTGCTCCACCTGCTCCTCAGTTACTAAGGGATGAAGTTTCAACCAGCACCAGCATCACTGCTTAGTGACTCTCATATTTCTTCTGAAAGAAATCTCTCTTCTTTAGCTGTCTTAGTCAAGACGTTGAATTGATTCAAAGTATTGTCCACTTTGGATCTCAGTGATGCCAGGTAACCTTTAACCTGTCACCTGCATCATGCTATGGATGTACAATCCCCATTCCTGATCATTCAGTTGTTTAGAAACCTTGGATAATGTGAATTAACCTTCTTGCCCTTTTCTTCATGCTCTGACTGCCTAAATTTTCCCATCAAACTTTCACCAAAGGAAGGTTTTCACCATGATTTCACAGAATCATGGAATGGTTTGGGTCAGAAGAGGCCTAAAAGATCATCTAGTTCAACCTCCCTGCCATGGGCAGGGACACCTTTCACTAGATTTGTCTTGCATGATCATGCAGCTCCGACTTGCATGGCTGGTTTGTCCTACCTCACTTTTAACAAGGTAATTCTCAAACCCCTGGCTAAATCCTCTCCTGATACATATCCATGTGCCTAGGATACATCCTGTAAGGAGAAATTAATTTTTAGTTGGCAATCCTGACCTAAATTCTATAATTCCAACCTAACACTTGGGAAATGCTTAGTGTCTGTCCTGACCCTCGCAAACCCAAATCTGAATTTTAAAGGAATTTAGATCAAATCCTGGGTACACACTCCAAAGGCTGACAAATGCAAAACTGCATTCAGTCCACAGATGCAACAAAAGTCATTCTGCAGGACATTTCCCATTCCCTGTGCTTTTCCGCAGAACTTCTGTTCCCAGTCTCTGGGGGCTGCATGTGCATCTCCCTCCTCATCTGTTGCAACATTTTTTTGTCAACCAAGCCTTTGCTGCAGTAAGAAAAACGGACTGACAAAATTCCTAGTGTAGCCTCGTCCCTCTGACTCTCTTGGACTACCACCTTCCAAAAGATCTTCCTTTTGGCACATGAGGATCAAGAGCTTTGCACAGTGTCAGAGACATCAGGATATGTCGGAACAGTGTCAACGGAGCAGTGGATCTTGTGCTGTCACATTCTCTCCCCATGTGGATCTTCTCTCTGATGGGAGCAGGACCAAGCAAAGCCAGAGAGACCAGAAGTCCCAATTTAAAATGGAACACCTGCCTGTCAGGGATAACAACAAAAAGAGCTGCACCAGAGGACTCCCAGTTGTGCAGGGAGAGGAGGGCTGGGGGCTGAGTTTTCCTCCTGCTCCCTTAACCTGTCTGTACTGGAACAGAGGGAAAGGGACACCGCATTCCTCTGAAAAGGGGGAGCTGAAGCCCAGCTCTTCCCCACAGATCAAACCATGTTCCCAGAGAAATCTCCACCTGCTCCGTATTTATAGATGAGAAAAAGTCAAGAGAATGGATCTGTGGAGAAAACAGAGTGGGAAAATCAGATCTCAGCTATGCAACACTGCATTTTTCTGGGAGTATATGAAATAAAATCTATATTAAACCAAAGTCACATTGTTGAAGTCCTAAGGGGCTAATCCAGTTTCCTATCTAATCCTGTATTTCCCCAGCGCATCTTCTAACAGGGTCTCAGAGATGTGCTCTTAATAAATGGAAAAAAATGTGGAAGAAATTCACAGCAATCATTTAATGTCTTAAAAATTACAACGGAAAGTGAGACATTTGGGGCTTTGCTGGAGTTTTTACATATGCTTTTTTACATACATGCTGTTGTGAGACCCAAATTGCCAAAGACAGGCAATTCTGCCACAGCAGAAACTGTGAAATCTGCTTCTGGAATAGGGATGCCTGTATTAATGACAGCTACAGCACCTACGAAGTGAACAAACAGAGTTGCAGCATCAGCTTTCCCATTTACTGGCAGCCCCAGGCTCTGCTCCACACAATAACTGCTGCTCAGGAACAGGCATGCAGAAAGGGCTCATTTCAGTAGAAACCCCATTTTCAGAGTAGCAGGCTCTTCTGGGAAACTCAGCTCTCAGCAGTGACTCTCTGTGGCCAGATTTTGGAGGCCATCAGCCAGCACATTCCAGCTGATGGGAAAAATCACCTGCATCTTGCATTGTGTGAGGCACATCCCTCAATAAGAGAGAGTAAGAGGAATAAACTTATGTGAGAAGAGAGTCACAGAATCCCAGAATGGTTTGTGCTGGAAGGACCTTAAAGCCCATCTCATTCCACCCCCTACCATGGGCAGGGACACCTTCCATTATCCCAGGTTGCTCCAATCCCCGTCCAACCTGGCCTTGGACACTTCCAGGGATGGGACAGCCACAATTTCTTGGGACACATATCACTTCACACATACCTTGGGCTCACTGGACTGCCTCCCCAGTTTCAAACCCACCTAGTTAATTCCAATGGGATGGTGCCAGCGTGACTGAGAATCCAACTCAACTCTTTACCTGGTTTCCAAGACCTCCAAAGTAATTTATTCCAAAGTCTATTTTCCCTATTCCCCACCCCATCTTAAAAAACCTGCAAACACCCAAAATTAAAAACCTGCTGGGAACACACTGGGATTTGTTGCCACAGAAGTGACAGAGACATCACCAAATAACTATGCAAAGAGCTCTATTTTTAAACCTTCGCCTTGGCTACCTATTAGCTCTTTTTCTCCTGGGACAAGTCACAGAGATTCCTCAATCTGCAGACAGCAACAGCCCCAATTCCTGCCTTTTAACATTTACGATTTGTTTTCATCTCCAAGAGGGAGAACTTCTCCCCCTGGGCTCCATCCCAGGCCTGGCTGTGTTAGTTTTGGCCTGGTCCTGAGCTGTTTCATACTTGGCACTGGCAGGGATTTGTTCCACCAGCTGCTCAATAACAACACACCTGTAAGCAAAGCTGGGGTTGGGGGCTGCAGGGGAACCAGGCAGTGGGTTTAATTATTGCAGGGTGCCACGGTGATGTAGGCATGACCTCATGGTTTATTTTAGACTGATGATCCAACACGATGAGCCCATGTTTGCTCAGCTGTCTGAGCTCCCTCCAGGAGACCTAACTAACCTCTGCTCCCAAGGTGGGCACCTGTATGCAGGAACTAGAGCCATTCACCCATCCTTAATGAAGTTGCAACTATTCCCTGTTGATGGATAATCAATTTTCCTCTAGGAAAGTTTTAGTGAAAGTGGTTTTGGGGTTTGGTTTGGCTTTCCAAGCTGATGAAAAAAATTTAATTCTCACTTTTGGAAGTCTGGGCCTTACTCCGGCTGCTGACAGCAGGCCAGGAAGCTACAAACCCAAAGGCATCCACATAAAGACTGGGAAAACACCTCTATGGCAAGCTGAGGGCTTGAGCAGGAAAATATGAGGCACATTTATGTAATAATTATAACTCACACTTGCACAGGACCTTTCAGCAGGGGATTAAAAAGCACTTTGAGAACATTATCGACCACAACTCTGCTCTGAGGTAGGTATGAGTCCTCCTTTCTCTACAGGAAGAGCCAGGGCAAAGAGAGGTGATTTTCCGGCCCATATTTTGGGAAGGCAGCTGGCATGTTTGGAGGCCTTGGTGTTTGGATGCTAAATATGAAATCACACAGGCCTGGTGTCCCCACTGGATCCAGTGCCTGTGTTTCAGAGTTGACAGCTCAGCTTGTTGTGATCAGAATCCTCACAAACCTGCTTTAAAGTCATAGAACATCCTGAACCGAAAGGGACCCACAAGGATCATGGAATCCTAGAGTGATCATGCTTGGAAGGGATCTTAAAGCCCATCTCATTCCATCCCCTGCCACGGGCAGGGACACCTTCCACTATCCCAGGTTGCTCCAAGCCCTGCTCAATCTGGCCTTGGACCCTTCCAGGGATGGGGCAGCCACAGCTTCTCTGAAATCAAGTCCAACTTCTGGCCCTGCACAGGACTGCCACAAAAATCCTACTGTGTGTCTGTCTTAGGCAACTAATGGGTTCATGTACTCAAGAGCAGCAGCCACTCTCACAAATAATAACATATAACAAACTCTAAAACTAGGATTAGAGCCCAGGAGTTTTAGTTACCAAGGCCTGGATATAAATGCATTATCTCAGCATTATTATTGTGTTAGCTAGAAGAAAAATAACATGTTTTTTACATTCTTCATGCTTTAGGGAATAATCAGAATCACTATGGAGCACAGTTCACTCCATCCTCATTAATGTTTGAGTTTGCAAATAAGATTAATAGATTTTTCCCCAAAATTTAAATACGAAATTGAAAGATACAAGGCCACACTGAAGTCAAAAAGAATTTGTGATCAACTTGTAATGCTCTAGATCACCTCCTTCCTCTTCCCTTGAAAACAGGACATACCCAAGAGAAGGAAGAAACCAGGAGCTGCCAACATGAGATGCAGGAGTTGTGACCTTCCGAGCCACCTCCTAGATCCACAGTCACATCATGGCACCAGGCTTGGGAAAGGTCCATTACAGGCCCCAGAGAGGGATTGTTTCCTGGAAACTGTAGCAGTGAATCTGATGAGAAACTTGTTTAAACATGCTTCAAAATGGCTTTTTGTAGTCTCTTTGCTAACTCATGCTTTCTTCTTCCCAACACCCCCCAGGACAACTGTTATCTCCCATGCAGGAATGTCCCGGGAAAGGTGTCCTGAGGTGTTTCCCATTGGTCCTTGTTAACCCCTTCCTGTGATTGGGTGTTCCTGTAAGCCCCTTGAGACTTGTAATTGGTTAACCTGTGATTCTCCCTAACTCTATAAAAGTAACATTCCCAACAATAAACTCTCTCTTGCCTCCTCTCCACCCCGGTGTGCTGTCTCTGTACCAGCCATGGGACCACGTGGGTGCTGGGGGGAGGGGAGGGCACCTCTCCCCTCCAGGCTCAGGGCCAGAACCCCCTGAAGAAACCCCTGGAGTTCCCTTTCCCTATCCCTCAAGACGTCGGAATGGTTCTTCAGATGGAGATGGAACTAGAACTGGGCTCCCCCACGTCGTGGGGGGGGAAAGGGATCCAGAGGAAACCTTGAAAGACCATAGGAAATCTTACCTTTACACACGTTATGGCGGGAAAAGAGGAAAGGTGGCCCAGAACTGGCTGCAAGGGTTAACTCACTAACCCTGCTCCAAACACAAACACATACAGAGCTCAATTACTCTACCCACATTTTAAAAGGACCATAAAACATATATTGCATTGGCAAGATAGTCAAAAGCACCCTTGGGATGTGTGCTCTGAACTGCTTAAAGAGGCTTCGCTTGAGTTGATTTTTATTTTTTTGGTTGGGTTTGGTTTGTTTTTTGCTTTATCCAGCCCATGTGCAGCATTGTGAGGTATGTGCATAAGCTCTGGGAGATTAAAGAGCTTCTGTCTCAGTGCTCTACCTACATAAACAGATCGCAATGAACCAAGGGAATCAATTCCTAAAATATTCGAGGATCTGTCATTTATCTCCCACTGACTTTTAGCACAGCACATGCTCCCAAGTCTCTAAGGCTGTGCTTAAAACAAGGTATGGACCCTCAACTCACCATTGGGTTCCAGAGCTTTGCTCTGGACCACTCCAGTCTCAGTGGTTTTCCCCAATTTCAGCCCAGCTCCTCAGGCATGCAATGTAGCCTTAAAATGTGGCTGCATTCAGGGGAGTAACTGTATAAAAGTGACACCTCATCACCACAAACATCTGCCCAACGTGTTCCTGGTGACTCACATTCACTCCACTTACAGAGCAGAAACACAAACACATGTTTTTACTCCTCTGACCAACATGGTGCCAGTGGGAAAAGCCCAGGAGGGTCTCCTTTAGTTCCTGTTGTCATCACAAAACAACCAGCTCTGCAGTCCACATGGTAACAAAACAGCCTTCTTCCCACACAACACCCTCTGCTCTGACAGATTTCTTCAACAGGTAGGGAGAGGGAGGCTCTGGGGTACGAAAGGGGGGTTTTGAGTTGAAGAACAGCCTGATGAAAGTGCTTTTCTTAATATTCAAACACTGATGTCTGGAGAAAGAGGGGTTGCAAAGCTTCAAGTACTTTGTAATATCATAAATTTGCAGCCTCAAGGTGTCACGATTCGTGGTTTAATAGTGTTATTGCATTAGACTAAGTATGAATAAAATGGAAAGAGGCCTGGTTAGCTTTTGGAGCAGCTTTAATTGCCATTTGAGTGGGGAAACTGAGGCACAAGCCCACAATGAGCCCACTGTAATTTAGAAGGAGTTCAGAGCTCAATATACAAAATGTGTATTTTGAGTGATGTCAAAATACAGAGCTAAACCTACACACAGGAGCTTCTGCTTGAGCAGAAGATGCAGCTGTTTCAGTTTTAGGTGAAACAGAAACACAGTCCACATCACCAGACAAAGCCATAGTCTCCTGCCCTGTGATGGAATTGAACTGATGCTTTCCCAAATCAGGCAGTGAATGATTCATGGGATCAGAAAGCAAATTCTCCATCCCCTCAGTAACTTCAAAAGGACTCTCTGGGTAAAACACAGCAAAAAACACAGCTTTTGTAATAAAACAACTCATCATCATCATGGCTAGGCTTCGCGAACGAAGATTTGGGAAGGCTCTATCCACACTTATTACAGGCACGATGGTGACTTATGAGGCCAATACGTGACAGAATAAAACAACTACTCCAATCTTAATCTACACCATGGACACCAACGAGAGCAAACCATGAACACAATGCCTTTGATGAAGCTGGGAGAGCCGCAAGAAAAATGGACTCAAATTCTGATTAGAACAATCCAGGTGTTTCTAAACCGCTCTTTAACACAAAACCAAGGGCTGAGTCCACACTTGCAGCAATACAGGTATTGCAGCTTGGGACTACTTTGCAGCCATGTCTCAGGAATTGCTTTGCTGACTGTTCACATTGCAGGGCCACAGCCAAGCAGGTGAGATTCCCATCCCTGGAAGTGTTCAATGTCAGGTTGGATAGGGCTTGGAGCAACCTGGTCTAGTGGAAGGTGTCCCTGCCCATGGCAGGGGGTGAAACAAGATGAGTTTTAAGCTTCCTTCCAGGGCAAACCATTCCATGATTTGTAATTCTATGAGATACCCTCTGCTCAAGTTGAACTGAGTCATAGGAGCTTATTCATCACTAAAACCCAAAGTGTCTGTTTCACTCCTAAGAAGATTTTATCTTAGGGTGCCAGGAACCGCAATATCACAGAAAAAGCCTTGAGAAAGAAGTTTTGTTTCAGCAAGATACTCAGGACTTGCAAAACCTCACAAAACAAACCTCATTCAGCAACAGGCACATCCCAAACTCTGGTGAAAAGCAGCCTTCAAGTCACCCACTGGAGCACCAGCACTGCAGCATTTTGTCCCAGCTTATCACATCAGATCAGGTATTATTTGCTAAGAGAAAAAACACCTCTGGTGGTCTAAAAACACTGGGTGAAGGCTCCGAGCACAGTACTGCCTTCCACACCCAGACACGGCATCACTGAAAAGCAAGTCAGAGCCAGGACCAGGCAGTTTTTCCACGCTGAAAAGGGCTGTACTTGGAACTCAGAGACGCTCCTGACCTACACTTCATCTTCCTAATTTTTTACCCCCTCCACTTGCAATAGAGGGTGGTCACAACCCCTGAGCTCTGATCATGCTTTGTCATCTAAATCCAGCCCATTCCAGCCAGAAATGGCACAAAGGGCACAAGCTCTGATTAGGAAAAGCTGTTTCACAATGAAATGCAGATACAGGACAACTGGTGGATTCTGCCAGGAAGAGTTTATTTTGTTTTTTTTCAAAACTAAACTAAAGCAGAAAAATGTGTGATTTTTATTGCTGGTGAAAGCAGCTGGATTTTCACTCAAAGGAAGCCCAGGACTGTGAAATGAGCTGGGGAGAACTGATTGCCTTATCTGATCAACTTTTGCAGTATCCTCAATTTCTTCACCTCCACATCACAGCAGCAAGAACTCAGAATTACCTTTTTTAAGGATTTTACATTAGCTTGGCTGTAAATCAGAATATCTGACTTAAGAACACTTTAATTTTGATAACCCTTATTTCTCCCCTAAGATTTTTCAGTAGAAAAAAAACTCAGTTTCCTACAGGAATTTTCAAGGACTGACAAACATTTAACCAAAATCCCTCTGGAAGAGGTTAGTAACCAGCATGGTAGAGGAAGCCCCAGCAGGGGTTAGATCTTAAATTTCCATCTGCAGATGAGGACACCACGAAGAACAACTCACTCTTAGCTTAGATTGTCTTTCCACCTCTGATGCTGTAATAGTTTGTGGGATTACCCCAGGAGTTGTTAAAAAAGCCATCTGGGTTTAAACACCCACCACCCAACTAAAAAACACATCGGCTAATACAGAATTTGGGAGAAATGGGGAAAAGGAAGGCAATTTGTGCACTGATAGTAAGGTGGTAGAGAAGATGAGGGAGGTGAGGTAAAGTACCTCTAAAACCAACACTTACTTTAGTTAAAGCATCAATGACTTCAGCCTAAGAGTCTGCAATAGCAGCTTCATCTGAGAGCTCTAACTAATCATGGAATCATAGAATAGTTTGGGTTGGAAGGGATGTTAAATAACATCCAGTTCCATCCCCTGCCATGGCAGGGACAACTTCCACTAGACCAGCTTGTTCCAAACCCCGTCCAACCTGGCCTTGGACACTTCCAGGGACGAGGCAGCCACAGTTTCTCTGGGCAACCTGTGCCAGGACCTCACCACCCTCACAGGAAAGAATTTCTTCCCAATATCCCATCCAACCCTGCCCTCTGGCAGCTGGAAGCCATTCCCCCCATCCTGTCACTCCAGGCCCTTGTCTAAGATCATGGCATGTGCCAGCAGTTTACTTGCCCTTCCATCACAGAGGGAAAAGAGCATCTAAACAAAGAAAAACCCTGTTCTATGGGAAAGAAAACATAAATGTTCTGCTGCTTTCAACACAAATCTTGCAAGTCTCCATGGCAGGGTCTCTGTGGTCCCTTCTCCAATACCCCCAGGGTCAGTCAACGCAGGAGCACCAGCCAAGCATAGAGATCTATGGTTTCAAAGCAAACACAAAGCTGGGGTTGCTTGACACCATCAGACAATGTTCTCTCCATCATTTATCTTGGCTGGGGAAGGCCTTGCATGCTTGATTAATTTTGTTTGGGGGAGAAGCAGCGAACTCCAGGCCATGGTGCTCTGACAGGACATCACTGCTTAGCACGCGAGGAAGGTCCTCTCCAGAGAAGTCCCCAAAATTGCTTAACCATTCCCAGGTTGCACCAAACCTTTAGTGTCACTTGGTAAAAGTGCAAAGAATAGGGCTGGCAAAGATTTCAAGCAGTGCCAGTTCCAAAGAGCTCCAGCCACAAAATAACTTCCCCGATCATGTACAAAAACAATCCTCTTGGAAAGCCTCCTGTGAGTATATACACTCATTTACACTCTGTTGTTATTGTTATACATGTTATTCTCCGTTGGTGATGAAATCCATATGTCTGCTTTTCCCTTCGTTCTTTTTACGTTACTATCTGAGGCTTTGATTTATTTCCTGGCTTTCCAAATTGATTATGCAGAGCCATAAAGGAGGGAAAACATGATACTGGAGACCCAGAGACAAAGCCATAAGCAAAAACAAAGGGCGGAAAAAAGCATGACTGCAGTGCCAAGTCTCACACATCTGTAGTGAGGGAAAACATGGAGCTGTTCTCCAAAATAAGGCAGACAGGGATTTATTGGGAAAGCTACACTAAACTAAACTTCTTGGGCAAGGGTTAAGAAACTAAGGACTCAATCTTATAAACACTCAAGCACACACTTAAATTGATTTCAACATCAAAGCTGCCTCACATGAGTGAAGCCATGGAAGGTGTGTTTGCAGGGCACGAGGTTGGTGTTCCAGTCATAAAAGGCCAAGGAAGCTGGGACAGAGAGGCAACGAGCAAGGATTAAAAAAACCCAACAACCACAGCAAGCTGGCAAGGAGCTCTTGGCAGCTAAAATAATAATAATAATAATAATAGTGAAAACCCCACAAACATTAAAACATTGTTATTATATATGCGAAGGATCCTCAATCTGTTTGTTTGCCATAGCGAAAACTGAGATGGTCTTGCTGTTGGGACCTTTGTTCTGCATCACCCCCTTACTGCACGTCCAAAGCCTTAGAGATGAGAAAACATCTTTATTTGCCTAAAACTTCTCACCCAAGAAGAACAGGATGACAACAGAATCAGCACTGATATTCCCAGAGGGCTCTTCTCTTCCTTGATGTGTTGTTTCTGCTCTGACAGCATGTAGGTGGAGCAAAATGTGGTTTAATGATATAATGATAAATCAGTTTATGTCTTATCTACCTGGCAAAAGCCAAGTTGAACACTGGTCCTATTTCTCTTGCATCATTGGAAGATCACCTGCAATTCCCATCACAGCAGAAGAACATACATTTCCAGAAACCTCAGCCTCAGGGTACACGTTCACTGCAATAAGAGCAGATCTAATCTTAAATATTCCTACAGGTACCACAACTGTGAGTCACCTCACCCTTTGAGGGGTCAGTTGCCATCTTCTGGAAAACCTTAGGAAAAAAATATGCTGTAGGAAGTTCAAAAATGCACTTTTTAATGGTGGATTTCCACCTCCTTCTCTATGGCAGAGAGAAAAAGGGTTTTGTCAAAAAAGGGATTTTTCCCATAACTTCCTCTCTTTCAAGAGTTGCTGGAGTTGCAGCCAATTCTATTCCAAAGCTCTTCAGTTTCCAGTACTAGTCTGGGAATATAATAAAAATAAGATTCTTTGGAAGAATTCTGGTATTTCTAACTCCTTAAAGAGCTGACTTTAGGACTTTAGCATGAAGAGCCATTAGTAGTTTTTCAAAAACTGTCAATGGGAGATAGAGCAGCACAGATTAAAAATGTCACTAGGAGCTTTGGAGAACAGTTTAGCTCCCGTTCCCTTCCCCAAGCTATTTCTTTCTCCATATTTCTCAGAGACAAATTACTAATTACTCTCAGAGAGGAGAGGGAGAGGAGAAAAACCCTTCATAAATGTCTCTGCTGTTCAATGTCCACTTAAAGTGTGGTCTGACAGACTTTGGATGAGAAGCTTGATCACTTCTTCAGCCACCTATTCCTCCCTTGGCTTAGCTATAAACACCTATCCAAAGCCAGACGTCCAAAAAACCAACTCTGACATACAAACCTTCTACTAATGGAAGTAGTGGGAACTGCTCACTGTTCTGGCTGCTGGGAAGAATCCCTGTCCTTGTTTCTTTACCTCCTTTCAGGTTGGTGTGAGGTCCCACCAGCTCCACATTGGGCTGTGGTGACCCTTTGGAAGAAGATGTGCATTAAAAGCAGGTTCTGCTGGTTTATCACACATCAGCAATTGCTTTTTCTGAGCCACACTGTTCCACCAACTCAAGCCAGCAAATTCCATTTTCAATATTTAAGGCAGTTAAGGGATGAAGCACTCACAGCTCATACTAGGGAACAGTCCTTCCCCCATTGCTCCCACTGGAAGTGACCAGCAAACCAGCAGGGGTTGACAAGAGAAGGAAAGTCATATCACTGTGTTAAGGATTTCACCAATTTGTTTAGAAGTTCCTTCCCACATATATTCACTGAAAATCAAAGACAACTCATATGAGTGATGTTATGGACCACATGCTTGCTCCATAACAAAAATAAAAGTGAAAGAAAGTGAAGTAGACCACAAAAAGAAATTAGGGGATTTTTAAAGTCAAAATTGTGTTTTCCTGGTATGATTGAAGTGATAATCCCTCAGCACTGCATTTCAGTAAAACCCAAGGCACGTTTGCTAGAGCTGCTGATCTCAGATAGTCTGCGATATCAAGGGACCAGATCAGCACAAACTACAAGCAACAAGGAATGTGGGGCATTTTTATCCCCAACAACCATTAACTTCCTTCCTCCACTCTTGAACTGTCTGGGTTTTCAGCATTTGGTACCACATTCCACACTCGGAATTGGCAGGAAGACTGAAGGAGTCTGCAGCCCTTGTCTTCACAGAGCATTGCAAAGGGATCATGTCACAGCCGATTCCTCCCCCACCACCTATCACTGATTATTAGAGAAAACTAAATTGCCTTGGAACCAGGAAAGTCCTTTTTTTTCCATCTTAATACCGTCTCCACTTAGAATGTCCAGCGTAACACTAAACCTCTCTCTCCAGGAACACAAGCCCCACTGGGCATCTGAGCTCACCAGCCAAGAACTGTCCTACCAAGGTAGACAGAAATCCAGGATCTATACTGGGACAGTGAGACTACTTTGTTCTGATAAGACAGAGCAGAAGAAAGACAGAGCCTCTGGGATTGTCAAGAGTCAGTGAAGCCTCACAGCTGGATGAGTGAGAGCAAACACAAGGCTCAGTCCTGAGACCTGAGGAGCTCTTGCAAGAGAGAACATCTTCCCTTGGAGGGCGCATCTGGTCCAGTAAACAGTAACTTGAGAGGGGCTGTGGTTACTGAGTGATGCCAGATAACACCCTCATACCATCACCAGGACCTAGACCCACCCTTCTCCAATCACTTTCCCAGAAATCCAACCTTTTTCCAGGCATTATTTTATTTCTTACAGAAAAGCTTGTTTGCTCTTTTCCTGCATATAGTTGGTTGCAGACACACTTCTGCACCCACACTGATGACCACTTACCCTCTGCTCTCCATCAGCCATTGCCTTTTCCAAACTCCCTGAAAGACTCCCTGCAGCACCCCTTGACTTAAACGTCTACATGTACAAAGCACAGGGTACCAGCACCATTCAAGTTCACCAGTCCTTATCCAGGGAAGAACCATCCACTCTCCATCCCTCAAAGTGTTCAAGGCCAGGTTGGACGGGGCCTGGAGCAACCTGATCCAGTGGAAGGTGTCCCTGTCCATGGCAGATAGTTGGAACAACACAATCTTTAAGGTCCCTTAAAACCCATTCTGTGATTTTATGATTCTATAAAGACAAGCTCAGGATAAACAGAGGGAATCTATTAGCCCCTCATTGCAATGCAGAGGCATGAGAAGACATCAGTGACCCCAACTCAGCCCTGAGGTCTGTCCAGCCTGGGAATACCAGTAATTTTGCATGTTCTGTGGCTTCTTGCCACAAATAAGAGCAATCATGCTTCAGGGGCTGCGTTTTCTTCCCATATCTGAGCTGCTTGTGCACATTCCCAAACAAAGCATTACACCATGTGAAAAGAAGGCACAAGCCCCACAAAGCCCATCCCACTGGCTAAAACAGGAAATATCTCCCATCATCTCAGCTAATCCTCCACCAATACAATAAGAAATTATGTCCAACAGCCTCCAAAAGATTATTAAGTGAAGAACAAAAACACTGCACCGCCCACCACGACCGAGCCAAAGGCAATAAAAGGGAAAATACAAAGTGCAGCCAGTGGCTGGAAGGAGGAGGGGGTGAGGAGAAGCAGCAAACAGCCGGCAATGCCTTCAGCAAAGCCCCAGAGATGAAGCACATACAGAATCATGGAATAGGATCAGAGTGGTTTGGCTTGGAAGGGACCTTAAAGATCATCTTGTTCCACCCCCTGCCATGGGCAGGGACACCTTCCACTAGAACAGGTGGCTTCAAACCCCACTCAACCTGGCCCAGAACGCTGCCAAGGATGGGGATCCAGGATGTAACAGCTTTACCTCAGCTCTCCAGGAAACAATAGGTCTCCTTTTGCTGCTCCAGTGCATCTGTTTGGCTACAACAAAGGGTACACAGGCCAGGGTTCGAGTTTATGGCACATCCCAAAACCTGCCTCCAGTTATCACAGAGCTTCTAATAACAGGAGACATCACCAACAAGGTCCTAATGTGCATCTCACCACAAAAACTCTTTGCCCCCTTTTATCAGCACATTCAACTGACAGATGGGCTTTAGCCGCAAAGATGTGACTTGAAAAGACATTTGCAAATGCTTTGCTGATAACATTCAGCAAACTGATGCTGCTTAGATATTTCAGCACTGGGATGTTAAAAGCTCTAGGTTACCTATGATAATCATAAAATCCCAGAATGGTTTGGCTTGGAAGGGACCTTAAAGCTCATCTCATTCCAACCCCTGCCATGGGCAGGGACACCTTCCACTATCCCAAGGTTGCTCCAAGCCCTGTCCAACCTGGCCTTGGACCCTTCCAGGGATGGGGCAGCCACAGCTTCTCTGGGCAGTCTCTGCCAAGGCCTCACCACCCTCACAGGAAAGAATTTCTTCCTGATATTGAACCTAAATTTCCCCTCTTTCAGTTTGAACCCATTCTTCCTTATCCTATCACTACAGTTCCTGATAAAATAATGACATATAAATAATAATCACACATAGCACAGTTAATGCATGCCAGCTCCTTTTAGGAGTAAGGCATTTGGATGCTCAGAACATAATTCCTGAAATATCTTCCCCTGCTCTTTTTCCTTGTGCTCAAGAAGGTCTGTGAACTTAAACACAGCATTTGGATGGACAGCACTGAGGGAAACTAGGCATCTGCTCCAATACCAGCCTCCAAAACACTGTTCCCAGGCTGAATAACTTGTTTTGAAAGGCACAATTCCTCAAGATATTTTCGTGTTTTTTATCAAGTGCATTTAAGGCAAATAGATTTAACTATTGCAAAAGCAGTGGAGAGGAGCCTCCTTCTCTTTGATTCCTCTTGGAGGAAGACTTCCACTTCTAGTGGAAGAGTTCACATATATGATCCCATCATGCTGTTGACACAGGAAATCTTAGTTTGTGGAATTTATCAGGAAGTTATTCTCCCCAAGAAGTTTTAGATTTGATTTAATCATAGAATCGATTGGGTTGGAAAAGACCTCCGGGACCATCGAGTCCAACCCTTGGTCCAAATCCAGTCCATTTACTAGATCATGGCACTCAGTGCCACGTCCAATCTGCGTTTAAAAATCTCCAGGGATGGTGAATCCACCACCTCTCTGGGCAGCCCATTCCAATGCCTGATCACTCTCTCTGTAAAGAATTTTCTCCTGATATCCAACTTAAATTTCCCCTGGCGCAGCTTAAGCCCGTGCCCCCTTGTCCTATTGTTGGTTGCCTGGGAGAAGAGACCAACCCCCACCTGGCTAGAACTTCCCTTCAGGTAGTTATAGACGGTGATGAGGTCACCTCTGAGCCTCCTCTTCTCCAGGCTAAACAACCCCAGCTCCCTCAGCCTCTCCCCATAGGACTTATGCTCCAGTCCCTTCACCAGCCTTGTTGCTCTTCTCTGGACCCGCTCCAGCACCTCAATATCCTTTCTGAACTGAGGGGCCCAGAGCTGAACACAATACTCAAGGTGTGGCCTCACCAACGCAGAGTACAGGGGAAGGATCACTTCCCTGGTCCTGCTGGCCACGCTATTTTTGATACAGGACAAGATCCCATTGGCCTTCTTGGCCACCTGGGCACACTGTTGGCTCATGTTGAGCTTCCTGTCAATTAGATCCCCTTGCACACTTAACATTTCATCAGCACTTCTCTATCTATGCTGGTTTACACTTCTCTTCCTTTAATTCCTTCCACCAATTCTTCCTTGGCCACAGAGCAGAATTCGGGTTTAGCTGCAAGCTGAGCTCTGCCCTTTGCCAAATCCCAACAGCTGAAGCCAGACTTAATCCCCTGTATAAACAGGCCTGGGAAACAAATAGAATTGGGCTTAATTTGTTGTTTGCTGACATTTTTGATAACCAACACAGGCAGCCTGGAGGGCACAATCTCTCCTTGGTGAGCTTTTCACTGCTGTCTCAATTACAGGCAGGGATATTAATTGATCTCCTCACTTCAAGAAAATTGCTTGTGTGTGCTGGAACACACTGGTTTATAACTGCTTCACAACACCACCAGGTCTTTGTGTTCCTCCAAAACATCTGGGAACACCTATGGATCAGTTTGGGGGTCAATGAAACAGGATAAAATCATGTTGAGAAATTAAGATATAAGTAAGTAAGTCTGCATGAACCCCACATGACATGTAGACACCTAAATCTGAGCTGACTCCCCCAGAAATCTTCACCCAACTAGACTGGAAGACAACCCAGTTTATTTTATTCCATCCCATTTTGCAGTCAGATGTTTGCAGAAACACCTGGGGAGACTCAGGGACCAATTTTCTTGGAGCAAAATAAAAACCTGGCTCTCAATTCTAGCCCAGCCAAGCTCCTGTTGACTTCATCAATAAAGTTTGGTTGTTTCATTACAGTTCAGCATAACTGATAAAGGCTCTGACTGGGCCCCCTCGGTGGGACCACAATTATGCTAATAATGATAATAACAATAGAGGACGTTCCCTCCTAAAGAGTTTGGAGCCAGGAGAGGCAGCCAGACAGGAACAGAGCAAAGGATTATCATTATCACTGCTTTCTGTGACTCAGAGGGGCTCACCCAGAAATCACACACAAATTGCAGGAGTGCTGGGAAGGAGCAATTCCCACACCTCCCATGTGTTATACTTCAGCAGCTCCTCTCCCTCCACCTCCCCCCCCAGTGGCACCATCTAGGTTTGGAGACTAAAGCTGTCTTTTTGAGGGAAGAGTCCTGCAGCTGCTCACATTATCATCACATCCTCCAGTTTAATAAATCCCCCAGACTCTTGACATCAAAATCTGTTATGACAACTCCTGGCTCAGACATCTGAATTTCTGCCCACAGGACACTGCAAACTGTTCTACAACACGTCGTTAAAATCCTGTGGGACACTCAAGTGGTTGCACCAGAATTGAAACACCCAACACGTTGCACCAAAGGTGTTTGTCTTCAACATATTCAACAAATCCTTTAATAGAGTGACCTGTCCCAGATTTTGGGTATGTCTCAGTTTGAGACAATTTGGAGGGGCAGAGACCTCAAACGGAAGTCTCCTTCCTCCAATTCAATACCCCGCGTTCTCTCCAATAGAGAGAGAGAGAGAGAAAGAGAGAGACCAAACATGCCCGGATGTAAGTGAAAAAACAACTCTTTGTCAAGAAGAATGCTAAACAACAATACTGATAAAACTGGGTTAAGCTAACCAGAAAAATTCCCAAGCTCCCGCCCCCCAGACCTGAAGGAGATGGCGGCCGGCCTCCCCTCACCCACTGAAACCTGGCAGAGTGGTTTGGAGGGTCAGTGCTGGAGTGAGGCTGCAGTGCTGGCACTGCCAGTTGGAGCTGGGCTGCGACTGGAAGGACTCACAAGACACCCGCCGGATCCAGCGATGAGACCTGGTCGCTGCCACTCCGATGGTGGTTGTAGTCCTGATTCGCTAAGGTGGTGAGGGTGGGTAGTAGAAGTCCTGTAGAGTGAGGGAAGGAAACCCGCAACCTACTAAGTGAAGTTCGTGTGGTCTTTTACTGGGCTCAGGGTAGGTGGGAGTACCTCTGGTGCCTCCCCTGGGGCAGGGAGTTCTTCCCTGGATGATTAATACTGGATCATGGTATATTTCAAGAGTCTTTGACACCTTTTAAGCACAGGTGGATCCAATATGGCCATCAGCAGAGATTAATATCTTCGGGCCAAGTGTGTGAATTGTCCTGATGTCTTCCGAAGGGGAGTTATCACAGATGGGTCATTTGTGTAAGGACAAAGAAACAATACCCAGCTCAGAGCCTGGGCTGGCAGGTGTGCATGCCCTCTGAGCCATCAGCCTGCCAGTCTTTTCACACCGGTGGATACATTCTTCTCCTAGGAGTGGAGGCTGCTTCCTATTAAACTGTCAGTTATTTCAGGACTTGCAACACTAAAAACAAGTTTGCCTCTTGGGAATTGCTTTTGTTCCAAAGCCTGATGGCTCCTCACAGAGAAGCTTTACCCGTTTAAAGCTTCCAGAGGAATCATTGGAGAGAGGAAAGGTGCCACCAGACAGGGCACACCTTTGTTATTGTCCATCACTCCTGAAGGTGCTTTTGAGTTTAGAGAGAGATTAACATGCACATATTGCTGGCTCTGACACCGAAGTGAATATGCACATATAGCACATTTGAAGACAATCCCCCACCATCCCAACCTGCTCCCAGTGATAGCTGACAGCACGGTTAATGTGGGGTCTGAAGGCTTGAGAGCCCTGTTCATACATCCCAGCAGGACACTAGCCCTGTTTATACATCTCAGCAGGACACTTATCTTCTTATTTGCAATACAAAAACCACATGAGACCCAAGCCTAGGTCAGCTTCAAACCTCCCCAGGCACAGCTGTTGGCTGGCCATTGTTTATTCCTCCTCTGTTTATGCACCTGGTGATTTATGTGCAAACCTTATCCATGACAAATCATATCCAGGGGTTTGTTCCCCACCCAGAAGGGAGGGTGTTTCTCTCCACTGTAGCAACCATCTCAAAAGCTCATCCCATCCTCCAGCAGCACCTTCCAGACTGGCAGCACTGACACACGTATTCCCTCTTCTACCATCCACAACCTCAGGGATTATGAAACACTTTAGGTTTGAGTGGGGTTTTTTTTCAGGCCTGGCAAGATTTCACTTAATAAAGTTTGCTGTTTTGGCAGCCAACCATTAACAACTGTTCTGTGTCTGCTTTTCTCCTGCTCACATTTACCTTTTCACAGCAGCCTTCAGACTCAATCGCTTCCCAAGATAGGGAAAGGTCCACAACACAATGCCAACAACCTGCAAGTTGAAGATATACAAATTTACTCTTCTCCATCCTCATATCTGGTTACCCGGGAGGAAAGGCAATTAAATTACCTGGTGGAGAATAAATCACCAGAAATAGCCACTAGTCCTTGACATTGACTTGTTTTCCTCTGTGTCACAGCAAGTCCTTGAGTAAATATCAGGCAAAAAACTACATAATTCAAGGATTCAATTTCAGAAGAGTTTCTAGAGTGCCCACAAATAACACAGGGTACAGGGGTTGAGTTTCTTTGCACTGACACTGCCATATGTTTATTTACAAGATGATCACAGAGCAGATTGATGGGAATTGGGCTCTATTTATGCTGAACTTGCCCAAAATTTCTAACTCTGGATCTATTAAACAGGCTAAACCCTGAGGTAGCACATATTCCATTAACATGGGATCAGAAAAGCCAACAGAAGCATGCATGGGAATTCTGGGTGTTTTTTATTCCCAAACAGCTCACCTGTTGCAATATAAAGCTTAAAATCTCTGCACAGGTCTGCAGGAACATGGAGTTGGTACATAGGCTAATTTTAAACTGTCTGAAACAGGGAAAGGCATCATTAGAGGAACCTGGGAGCCACCTCTGTTTATTATTCGTGGTTATTGATCTCCTATTCTGTGCCCAGTTGCTTCTCACCTACCAAGACTGGCAAAAAAAGATCTCCCACATTGGATGCAGCACTTGAAGAGATTCAGAACATGAATGTGATAAAGCAGAAGTAACAACAGAAGTGACCCAGCAGCTGTTTCTCTGTGAAACTTTTCCAAAACAATGCTCATTTTTAAACAACCACCCATAATCCAGAGCACTCTCCCCTCTCACCACTTTGGCCAGACAGCATCGCACACCAGTTAATATCCTACAACCCATTTCTTGCAGGAATCACTGAATTTTCCATTAATAGAGGAAACCTAAACACCCACATTGTACCATTTTGCCCACTCCCTGTCTGTGGTCAATGATGTTCTGCTTTCCACTCCTGCAACCCTTCCCAGCACAGCCTGGGCAAGCTCAGATGTGCAGTGCCAGTTTCTCCACTGGTCAGCCAAGCTCTTCACATCCATGTGGCAGCAATTAAAGGATGACCTCTGTTTGGCCTCTGTTCCTTTGCTCCCCTTCTCACCCTTTTATTTCCATGTTAGCAGCATCTCTCCAAAGAGAGTCTCTCTGAGTTTTCTCTCTGGCTACCCCTTCCACACATGCAGACATTTTTTTGTGCCAGTAATCCCCACAAATCTCCCCTCAGTGCCATCCCAGCTGGCACTTTTTGAACCTCCTGCCTCCATCCCATCATCATCCTGCAGTGATCCAAGAGCCCTTTCTCCTGGGGTCATACACATGGCCCATATCCCACCCTAATATCTCCCAGAGGTTTCCTCTGGGAGGTTTCTATAGGACAAGGGGGAATGGTTTTAAATTCTTCCCTATGAGGGTGGTGAGGCCCTGGCACAGAGAAGCTGTGGTTGCCCTATTCCTGGAAGTGCTCAAGGCCAGGTTGGCTGGGCCTTGGAGCAACCTGGTCTAGTAGAAGGTATCCCTGCCCATGGCAGGGGTTTGGAACAAGATGATCTTTAAGGTCTCTTCCAACCCAAACCAGTCTGGGAATTCTCTGATTCCTGAGCCTGGAGGTGGATACACCCTTCATCCTCCCACTATGCCACTGCAGAACAGCTTTCTTGCCCCTCTTTCCCTTTCTCCCTGCCCCTGGACTCTGTGCTACGTACAGTTCCTCACCTCATGGCAATGATTTTCCTGCCTGGAAACAAAAAATTTCTGCATCATTCCCCTTGGGACAAGGGTAACTCTACAAGAACAAATCTCCCCAACAACAGTATTGACTCGACACAAAAGCACAACCACACTTAGCCAAGGAGAACAGGGGTATATCCACAGCTCCAAGGTATTCCAGCGACCAGAGCAGGCATTCTGTGCTTGAGAGGAAGCCGTGGGATTTATTTGTATCACACAGTGATGAAATCCAACAGTAACTAAGGAGGATGTTAAGCCACAGCCAGTAAATGAGGTCTTTTGAAATCAGCAAGCCCAGAGAACTCGTATTTGAGATTTAAAAGGGATCTGGCCAGAGAGTGCTCTGGATCAGTAATGTTGACTTTTAATAAGTCTTTGGAACACTGAAGGCTGGAAGAAAGCTTATGTTGTGTCAGAGTTTTAAGAGGATAGAAACAGGATGACCCACATAATTACCCACCTGTGACCCTGACTCCTATCCCAGGTGAAATAATGGAACAGCTGTACAAGAACTTCATTAATAAAGCATTAAAGGAGGGTAACAGCAAATGCCAACAGCTTGGGTTTATAGGAAGCAGATTTGTCACTAAGTTGAGAAACTGTTTTGGAGTTGAATATGTTCCTTAAGCGTGTGGGCTGGAGTAAAAAGAGCACAGAGCTTATACAATTTAAAGCCAACTGAGGCCTTACAATAAGCTCAGCCTTCCTCTCCCTGTAGAAGGGCTACCAAAGCAGTTACAGAATCCCAGCAAGCCAGGAAATTGTGGGGTAAGGTGGGCAAGTGATCCTTGAGTCACCACATGCTATGGGAAGACAAAATTGTATGAGGAAAGGAACAGCCACAGCAGGAATTTCCCCTGTGTCAATCCCTGCTCTGGATTTCCTTGGCTCAATACTTCCACCACTGAGAAGCCCATTATCTTTAAATAGTTTTGTTTTCACTGCAACCTCAACATGACATTCATAAAAAGTTCATTTATTTTTATCCAAATTCATGAAGTGAAGCATGAGGATGAACATCAGGGATGCTTCTAGATATACAAAGCTGTGATCCTCTGAAACAGCAGCAAGAGCCAGGACAGAACAATATTCACTGGTAAAGGACCAGGAAGTTCATTACAGATCAGGAAGGGTTTCGGTTCTTGCCCAAGGGTAAGAGGAGAAATGCGGAGAGAAAAAAACCTGCTGTTTGTGTCATCTTCCGGAGTGAAGCAATGAGTGATGAACAGCCAAAAATTCTTAATGCTTTTGGGTTCCACATTACCCAGAGGATGCACCTCATCCCCAGCAGCATCACAGCCCTGCTCAAGGCAGAGCAGCAGTCCCTGCCTGGGAGGTCAGTTATATTGTGACCTTCATGAAAAAGCCAGTTTTCCAACCCAGAAGCCAAAAATCTCCAGCCACAACCCAGTCATCTTCCCCCTTGATTTGCACCAGCTTGGGATTTCCTGCCAGCTCCAGGTGGAGCAGCAGGAAGTTGGGGAGAAAGGCCATTTTTCACTCTAAAATTGCTAATGCACAGAATTAATGTTGGATATCACGTCCCCTGCCAGATGTGGGGCACCCTGGGCATTCCGGGGACAGAAAGAGGGGTGGGAGTTATTTCAAAATCCCCCTGATGGTCATTGCTGAGCCTTTATGACTTCATCCCAGTAACTGTTCTGGTTTTGAGAGTCAAGAACAACATGAATTTTTCCATATCTTGTGGTTTTTGGAGGGTGTGAATGAATTTTCCTGCTGTGAGTTACTTAGGTATCAGCATCCCGCCCAGCAGTGGTGAGGCCATCGAGCAATACAAAAACTCCTTGGTGGAGATGTGGCAGGCTCACCAGGATGACACATCAGGAGGTCCTAAGTGTTAAAAACCATCAAGAATTGCAGATACTTCTCATGGTCATGTTAAGTCTGCTCAGAGATGTTACCTAAACTCAGAACTTGCGGAAAATTACTTTACCTTCCCTTTCTACATTTGGTTTCATACCTTGTACACATTCATGAATACAAAATGCCAAAAGACAACAGACTTGCACCCTTTCAGACCATCAGGAATGAAGTAACCCCCCAAATCCCTCAGAAAAATAGCTTGTTGATATGTCAACAAGAAAAAAAATGCCATTGTTGTCTCCCACCACCATGTTGTATCTTCCTAAAGTTATATTTCAGCAGGAGCTTTAAACTGAAGGACAGGAGTTGGACTTGATGGTCTTTGTGGGTCCAACTCAGGATATTCCGTGATTTTATGATGCTATAAACTGATCTTTGTGAGTTCTCAGGGTTGGAAGAAGCAGGGAGGGCACAGTGAAGGGTGGATCCCAAAGCCTGAATGCTTCCCAAAGGCAAACTTGTGACCATGGTGGTGAAGGCTACTTTACTCCAAAAACATCTCTGTTTTTCCATGTGTGCTTGTCAGCTCTGCTAAAGCCCACAAAAAGATGTGGACCTGCTGAGGAGGCCACGGAGATGCTCCAAAGGCTGGAGCCCCTCTGCTCTGGAGCCAGGCTGGGAGAGCTGGGGGTGTTCACATGGAGAAGGGAAGGCTCTGGGAGACCTGATGGCCCCTTCCAGGGCCTAAAGGGGTTCCAAGAGAGCTGGAGAGGGACTTTGGACAAGGGTCTGGAGGGACAGGACAAGGAGGAATGGCTTCCCACTGCCAGAGGGCAGAGTTAGATGGGATATTGGGAAGGAATTGTTGGCTGTGAGGGTGGTGAGGGTGGTTGCCCAGAGAAGCTGTGGCTGCCCCATCCCTGGAGGTGTCCAAGGCCAGGTTGGACAGGGCTTGGAGCAAGCTGGTCTAGTGGAAGGTGTCCCTGCCATGGCAGAGGGTTGGAACTGGATGGTCTTTAAGGTCCCTTCCAATCCAAACCATTCTATAATTCTACAAAAAACACACAAAAAGCCTCCGTTTTACTCACTGGCCTTTTGAATCCAGTTCCTCCATAAAAAAGTGCAGGAAGAACAGGAAGAGGAGGAGAGACCTCATTTAAAACTATACAAGGGGAAATTGCAAAAAATTACCTAAACCTTTAGGACCATATTTATATTTTGATTTCATGTAATATTACTTCCTGGTTTCCAGCACATATTCTCTGGGCGTCCCCTATCAAATATCAGGCAGTATTAAATCACTGATCCCTGATCCCCGTAGCTCTCAGAAAAACATCTGTACTAATTTGTTGGTTTTCCTTAACACAAGGGCCAGCTGAACTCCTCCAGGGCTCAGCCAAGTGAGATCGCTGACAGATGCAGAATAGGAGTGCAAAGATTTTTCCTTTATTAAAAATAAGGTTCCACACTCCAAGCCCTGAGCTTGTCATCTGCCAAAGTGATGAAATGACACGCGCCAACCTTGATCCAACACTCTTGTGGAGACAAAAACAGGGTCTTACCTAATGCAAACGATTCCTGACAGCACAGCCAAAGTGGCCCTGGCCAACAAGGTGAGGGGTCTGGCAGTGGGATATAGCCCTTTTCTGCTCAGGGTCTCTGAAGTGTCTCAAAGGGAAAGAGTTATTTAAGTTCATCGACCTGGGAACGCAGCAGATCTGGCTCCTTGCTCACCACTTTGAGGAGCTTGACTCTATTTAGGACAAGCTTTGCTGCAGCAGCTCAGCACGAAGCTGCTTCAACAGGGACAGAAGTTCAGGTAGGGCAAAATCATCAAGGACTGGTGGAATAAACACCAAAGCCCCCAAGGGATGAATCAGCAACATCTTTGGTGTGCAGCTCCCAACACCTTCCAAGGCTTTTGCACATACAAGTTAAACTCATGGCACAGGCATCCCAGGTAACCTACAGGAGCACATGGAATTAAGAGCAGCCTTCCCTTGAAACAGAGTAGTTTTCCTAAGAAAATTTTCCAAGTTCAGAAGAGTCCCAAGTAACAACACAAGACCTTGTTTTACTCCTTGTCTGGTGGGCTCTGTGATATGGACACTCCTCTTGTGCAGAACTTACACATATCATACAAGATGAAGAGGTATCAGAGGATGCCCTTGAATTAATGGGAATATTATCTGAGTGCAAACCAGCTGCCAGAGAAAGACCTACTAGCATGAATAACCTCAGCCATGTGTTTCACCCCAAAAGACTCACCACAGAACTTGTCAGCACCACGTCTCAGCACAGGACTGACTCACTCCCTGTGCCAGTGTTGGTGGTTCCCAGCAGTCATTTCCCTGCAGGAAATTCTCTCCCCAAGGATGACCCAGTGAAAATGCAGGAAACCCCACACACCCACATCCCTCCTGCAGCAGCCCGGGGATGAATCCCAGCCAGGGGCACTGGGCAGCCCATTGACAGGCTGTATCTGCTTCCAATAAACTTTTATAGCCTGTCAATGCGCTGAATCCTACGCAGTAAAATCGGTGTCAGAGAAAAGTCTTGCAGTGCCAGTGTCTTTTTATTTTTTTCCCTCTCTTTTAATTTGAGGACAGCTGGGAGGGACTGATTCAGAGGCCTAGTTCATAAGATTGTTTTTTTTGAGGGGGAGAAAAAAATGACTCTAAATTACAGTGGGAATTTTCAGAACCTCCTTCTGGGGAGAGGAGCCATTTTCAAAAATGACTTCATTTCCAGAGCTGGCTTTCCTCCCATTATTTGAACAAGCAAGGAAAAAAAGAGTTCAGAAAGTAGATGAAGGTTTCAAATTTGGCTTGACTGGTTTCAAATTTAATGGTCATAAACCAGCCTTTAGAATTCCAGGCAAATTTTAGGATGGCTTCTCTTATCAGGCTGCCAGTCCTGAACCTCAGCCCACTGAGCAGAGATGACCCTGCACAGCATTGCCCTCAGGAGGCATTTGGCACACAGGCAAGGAACCTGAGGACCTTCAGCTGGTAGATCTGTGCATTTAGCCCTGCAAAGCTTTTCCTGGGCTTTTATAAGGTATAAGGTGTGAAAGCCTTGCTTTGCATCTCTTCCCTGGGATGCATTTTTGTGGCAGTCGTTAAGGGCCATATTTAGCCAGTATAAATCCCTTTCAAGTCCCTGTCCCAGTGAAATGGGGAGCAGGGGACATTTAGGAACAATTCAGACTCCAGTAAAGCACCAGCTGGAGACACTGAGACCAAGTAGACTTTCAAGCAGTAAAATCTCTTTAGTCCCAACTTTTAAAATGCAGATAACATTGTTTTCTTAACGAGCACATTAGAAGATAATATCCTGCCAGTGGTTAATAGGCTCCTTGTCTCCCAGGGTTTGCAGCCCAACTCCCAATCCCACCCGGGACTGTTTAGGGCAGTTTCCACCCTGGCTCTCGGCTGTTTGCAATTCTTGGTTATCAGGAAAAGCTTTCCTTGGGAGGAGCAGGGCTTTGATAAAGCTCCTACAAAAAAGCTGTAAGCAGGAGGAATTTTCCCGGCTTGGATTGTCAGTCACCCCAAGATTTGCTGATCCATAAGCCTTGGAGGGAACTGTAAATTCTATGTCCCCCACATAGGGTGCAAGCAGCTGGAGCTACAGACAGATGTTCCCCACAGCAGTGACTGATGGTTCTCTCCCCTAGATGTCAACTTTCACTAGAGTTTTAGAAAAGATAAGTCAGTAATGATCGCTGTTTAAATGACTCTTGGCAGGGAGAACAACACCAAGAGCCTTTATGAAGAGCTGCTCTTTGTCAGAATAGCAGAACCCGTTAATTTTATTTATTTTGTTTCCATACTATATGTTGTCTCAGGGGTGGGTTGGGGGATGCATGGCGGGGAAGAACTGCTTTCTAGTTTTCTAGACTAGAGTCTTCTAGACTAGATGTTAATGTCCAAGATGTGGTGGACTGGCTGCTGGAGTTCCACAGCTTCATTTTTTGATATCACATCCTCAATTTTAAAGTGGTTTTTTTTGTTTGTTTGTTTGTTTTTGTTGTTGTTTTTTTGGTTGTTGTGGTGGTGGTTTTTTTTTTTGTTTGTTTGTTTTTGGTTTTGTTTTTTATTTTTATTTCTGGTGAAAGGGGTGATTGACAGCTGTGTTTGAATGGCCACAGGAAAGAAGGAAAGCTGCTCTGCTCTGACAGAGGGACCAGCTGATTGACCGCACTGAAGGGGCTGATGGGTGGTCTCTGTCCAGCCTGGTTTCCCACAGCATCCCACAGAGCAGCTCCTTGGAGAGCTCTGCCAGCAGTCCTGCTGGCCATAAATCCAATTATGTAACATAATCAATGCCTGTTCTCCAGGTGGCACTACAAGGAGAGAAAGCAAAGACAACAAGTTGATGACAGAAACCTTACTCCTAATTTCTCATGACTTCAGGAGTCATTCATTCCTGCTTTCCTGCTTACCCTGGATGTCTCCTACCTCTTTGGACTTCAACATCTTCAGTACACAAAGGTTTGCATGGCAGCAAATACCAGATTTTGATCCAAAATAAGTATATTTAAGTCAGCATTTCCCTTTGTAAGGAGCAGGAGAGTAGACACAGTGAAAGGGCACTGGAACTGCAGTGAAGAGAGCAGGTTTTGGGGAATCTGGGTTTAAACCTGTCCCATGTGACCTCTAAGAGCCCACACTTTCCCCCTCAGCCTCCCCATCTGCAGGGAGATCATGGAATTCCAGATTGCCAGCCTGCCCTACCAAGTGGTGAGAATTAACTGGTGCCTGTCCAGCTCATTGGGAGCCTGGGATGACAGGTAGTACAAAACTGCAAACCCTATTATGTCATCCCACCATTCCCTTGGCCAAAAACCTGCCTTTGCAGAGAAGATCCAGACACCAAACACGTTATTAAGTGAGGATATCTGACAGTAGTTCAGCTACGTAGAGATGTTAAATAGCAATAATAATGAAACTCTACTCAGCATTTGAGGATGCTGTACATCTTCAAAGCACTTCACCAAAACATTAACTGATTAAACCCAGAATAAATTGCTCACAGCTGTTGGAGATCCATGAGGTATTCAAAGAAATGGCTGGAACATCATCTATCCTGGATCACACAGAGGATGCATGTATTGCAGCGTAATCAAGAGCTCAAATGAAACAACTTGCAGGGAGTTCAGCTTTTAGTGCTCTTCTGTACACCTCAAAATATGGTTTATTGTTAGAGAAAGCAGCACAGACCTGAGCTCCCTCCTCTCAACGCAGAAGAAAAGTTGTGACAGAGCCAAAGCCTTTATTTAAAGTCCAATGTCATCCTGTGAAAATTCCTATTTCAACCTCATCTTTGCAGAAATAGCCCCATGCCAGACAGCTTAAAGCATCTCTACAGTGTTGAGACACAACCAAGATTTGGCTCTTCTGTAATAAACACAGCAGACCCCTCCAGCAACCCCTTCTGCACTTGTCTGTCTTAATTTGAGTGTGGATTTCACTACTGCAGTTCCACACTACGTCAAAAAATTAAGGCTGCCCCAACCAGATCCCATTCATGGCTCATAAAAGCATCCCAGCTCAACTCTCCCATCCCAAACCATTCAGCTGGGAAAAAGCCCTTGCAGGTGCCCAGCAAAAAGCTCGAAGCCGCAAGTGCCAGGTACCACAAACACCCTCAAAAGAGCACCAGAGCACTTGCACCTTAAATAAACCCAGAAGGATTATTTCCACACACAATTGCTGGCTGGCTTTCCAACACTGGAGCAAGTTCCTGGGCTGTTCCTACCCAGACAGATGCCTGGAAGGACACAAGGCAGGACCTGGCATCTGCAATAGCCATTAAGGTATAGAAGGAGGTTTGTTCCCAGAGCTGCAGCCTCAGTTACAGGCACAGCTGGTCACTGCTCACTCCTGACCCACTTTGTGGTTTGCCCACATTCTTCCATGGTCCCTGAGGGCGGAGCTCAGAAGAAAACAAGCCTGGGAAGCCCAAAACCAACCACCTATTTAACACCACTTGACCACAGCATTAGGCTTGGCCTGTTTAGTCTGTCTCTTCCAAAAGCAAGGCAGGTCACCCAGCACAGCAGCAACACCTCATCCCTGATCCCCTTGCAGCATGAACACCAAATTCCTGATGTCCTCACAGCAGAAGTACAGCAAATCAGGGCAGATGTGCTGTAAAATAACAGGAGAAAAGATGGAATATGCCCAAGGGTGAGGGTGAAGGGCACACAGATCATCACCCTTGGTAAAACCTGCAGCAACCAGAACAAATCAAAACTGAGAGCTCCACCAGAACTTAATTTTGGGGGATGAGGACAGCAAAGGACAGAAAGACTGCAATGTTGCAGTGGAGAGATCAGGTGAGATGGAGTTCAGAAGTAGGTCAGGACTAACACACAGGCCCAAAACAGGAGCTTTCCACATGCCAAAGGCCAAGACCAAGGCAGAGCAGCCAAACCTGTATCTGCACAGGGAGCTTCTATCAGGCAACAGAGAAGCCAAGCCTTGCTGGGAAAGGGGAACACAAAGCAAGAGTGAAGACACACTGACACATCCAGAGGAAAGCAAAGCAGCCCCTCATTTTCTTTAATATTAAAGCTCAGTGCGCAGGCTCTCACAGGAGTGTTGGTTTCAGCTTTCCCCACATTTGCAGGCCATGTCCTGCCACCCATCATCACCATCTCCACAGAATCCTGAGGTGAATGCCTTAAAAACGGAAACCCCAGCATCCTCCAGGGATCCCTTGGAGACAGCAAAGGATGAGCTATTTAAAAGCAGTAGCCTGTGATGCTTTGCCAAACCCTCCTCACCTGAAGAAAGCACCATAACACATTTCTTTGTTTGCCCCAGTTCACCCACTCAGAAGCAGCGGGGGGGCTTGTTTTGCAAACCACAATTTAGAAGGGGGTCTATGTTTTTTGAGTGATTTAGGCTCTACAAGAAGGGAATCACACCCTTAGTGTGCTACAGCTTAACTTGGTCTATGTGGATTATTTTAAGGAAACTTTTAACACACAGCTCAAACCAATTTGAGATAGGGGCTCAAGGGCTTGAACATGAAATAGGGGCTGAAAAGGCCATCCCTACCCCATGCATGGCACAAAATATCCTCAGAAAATCACACCAGCTTGAGGTATCAGGTCTGGTCTGATATCAAGGGACATAGCTACACTGGAAAACATGCTGCAAGGGGCACTGAGGATGTTGGTCCAAGACTCAGCTTCCTGTGCAGCTCTGTCACTCAGGATCTGCAGCATAAAACCTAAGGCACGCTGTCAGTAGGTTGCATTCAAGTCTGAAAGCACAGCTTAAAGATCTCTGTGTGGGCCATCAGAGTGGGAAGAGCCAAGACCTACTGGGAATCAGCCCTGGAGTGTGTTGGCAGACCTACATGAGAGCTCCCAGGGTGGGTATGAGCCATGCCCAGTGCCCAGTGATGGTCAGAAAAAGGCAGATTTGAGGAGCTTCTTGTGGCCACCCCTCACCCCAGGTGCCGCAGGAGGGTTTGTGCACCAATAAGGGAGGAGAAACACGGAAGGGCAAAGCACACACCCCACCTGCTCAGGCTGTGCCTGCATCCAGGCAGCTCTGTCAGCCTCTCACTTGGAAAAAAAGCCACCACAAATATAGTTTCTCCCATCCAAGCCTCTCTCCTTCCCCTTCTGAGCTCATTCATGGCTCAGGCTCCGGGACAGCTGCCAGGTTGCCAAGTCCCCCCAGATCCCAGAGCAACACAATCAGGATGATGGCAGGGCCAGCTGCTGGAAATCACTGCAAGATCCAAACAACTAAAGGCCATGCAGGGGAAAACAATAAACCACCAGAAAGCCCCTCACTCCTTTCCCTCTGCCTAGACATTGTGGGCTTGTTGTTACCACTATCCTTAAATGGCCAAATGAGCCCTGGCCAAATTGACAACTCATAATGAATTTTTAAAAACATTTTTAAAATACGCTGTGTGGGGACTGAATAGCCCAGGGAACAGGCAGTGGATTTTTTTCACATCTAAGTGATTGTTTTGAATGCAGCTCAGGTCAATAGAAGTGACCTTGACCGAGACCAGTGCCAGGTGACTCCAGTGAGAAATTCCCTCCTCCAGGCATCATCAGGAGTTCGTGGAATGGCAGAAAGGTGAGCTGTGTGCCTAAAGGATCTGTTAATCCTGGTTTAGCAGGGCTCATACATTTCCATATAGGCTCTGCTTGTAAGAGCTGCCCAACTCAGCAAGCTTAACTCAAAGGCAGAATCCCCTCCCTACGAGAAAAAAAATCGCTTTCTAACTACAGAATTACTGTCTCCTGCAACAAAACTCTCCAAATTAATTTTAAAACTTTAAAATTTTGTTTAAATTAGAGCACATTAAAGCAAGCAACAACATCCCTGTATAAATAACCGTAAGCACGTGTCTTCCCATGGTGGTTTGCACAGTGGGCTAACAAATGTCCTCAACTGACACCAAACATCAGCCAAGGGACATGGAGAGGATGGAGAGGAGAAGGATGCCTGCTCTCTGAACACATGGGGACCAGGAACAACACAGCTCAGTGAGGAAGATGGGATTTTGGGACACAAATCGCCACAGGACCCCCACTGACAGCAGCTGGGCTGGGACGCTGGCTTGTTCTTCCCAAAAAACAAGGGCAGGGGAGGGAGCCAACCAAAAATATTCATTTTAGTTCCAAAAGTATCGGGGATGCTCCTCATCAAGATGGGGGGAACAGAGGACAGGTTGGGATGGGCCTTGGATGCCATAAACACTGGTGTGCTGGTTTAAAGGTAAACCGGCAGGAGAAATGAACCCAACTCAAAAGAGATTATAAATCAGAGTTAGAATTTAATAACAATAATACAATAAATACAATTGTATGGACAAACAATTGGTTTTAACTCACAAAACCCAGATGTATAACCCAGCACCCTGACCCACGAACAGAGTGGTGTTCATTGGCTCCCGTGCTGAGCCCCACGTGGTCCCCCTGAGTCCAAAGGAATAGGGGAGGAAAACCTGCTGGTCGAGAGTGCTGGTTGCAGTCCAGTCAAGGGTGGTGGTTGCAGTCTGGTTGAGGTTCTGGTCCTCCTCTGGATCCAACGAGTGGGGCCAGAAGTCCCAAGACCCCAAGATTATATACCCTCAGGTTCGAGTGGGAATGCCCAGTACCTCCCCCAGGGCAGGGAGTTCCACAATGGGTGACTGTGAGTTGTGAGATATTTTTGGAATCCTTGATGGCCCATTAGCAGACATGACCCCTCAGGCTGGGTGTGGAGGTGCTAATGACTCCCTGGAGGGGAGTTATCACACCTGAGTCATTGGTGTGAGGATAGGAACATCCTCCTATCTCAAGGGCTTTTTAAACACCCAGCTTATAGCCTGAGGGGTCAGGTGTCCTCTGGGCAGCTGCTGCAAATGGTCTATTGTTAGCAGTTTCTGGGAAATGACAGAGGATGTAGAATACACAGTGATGAACTGGTCCTGGCTGCTCTAACTAGGACAACTGGTGATGGTGACAAAGGACAGCTGAGGAAGAGCAGCAGCACTCAGGCAGTGAAGAACATAATATGTTACCAGCATATCACCCTACTCCAGCTCCACAGCCTTCCAGGCAGGGCTTTCCAGCTCCTGTTTCCAGCAGGCAGGATGGGAACTTGCAGCTGACTTGAATTTGAAACCAGAACTGCGGGATAATGTTGTTGTCCTCCTTTCCCTCTGCTCTCTGTCAGGGCTGTCCACAGTGGCAAAGCCACTCTTTCTACACCCCACTGCTTCCATGCCAAGGCACACAAGTCTGGGACTTTCCCCTTAAGATTTTAGGTGCCTCTGGGGGTAGGAAGGGGACCAGACTAACCTGCTACTCTGCACCACCAGCCCCACAGGTGCCCAGATATATCCTGAGCATCAGGACACTTAGGAAAAGCCCCCACACACCCTCCATGCTGTGCCAGCTCCACAGAAATAGAGCCCCAACCTGTCAGCTCTGTTCAGCTTTGCTCCAAGCACATTGGATGAGGTAAAACCAAAGATGCTGCTCCCCATTACAAACCTGGAAATAAGGAAAATAAACCAGAGGGGATACAGTTCTAGGCTGGGCTTGTTATCAGTGTGCCTCCTGAGCCATTTTCCACCACCGTGGAAAATGCAGTGTATATGTGCAGAGTGTTTCTCCAGCACTGAGTCCTCTCCAGTTTCACTCCCCTTTTAGGGCAGCACATTAACCTTAGTGTGCGGCCATCCAAAACACTGTTCCTTGTGGTATTCCATGAGGGAGAGGAAGGATCTGCACCTTTGCTGTTCCAGAGACTCTTGGTTTTTCAGAGGAGCAATCACTGCATGTGTAGTCCAGCAGACCCGTGGGCTCCCACATCTCAGCACGTTAACAGCTGACTAGTTCATTATTAGAGAGTCTGGTCCAGCTGAACTCCTCCCTTCCTGTCCTCTGCCTTCCAGACAGAGGGAGAGTTCCCTATGGAGAAGTCTCTCACCTACAGCAAAGGAGAGCAAAGGGTTTGTCATTTTTGGTGGGAACAGGAGCCACTACAACCTCTCGCTGAAATTGCTTTTCTTCACCCAGCTTTCATCAGAAGCATCCTGACAGCTTGTTACCCTCATTGCATCCCACAAGCTCACCCCCGCTGTCTCCAGGTGCATGACAAGCCTGTTCCTGCCTAAACACCACTCCTGGGCAACTGGCTTCTTTCTCATCCATTCCTTTATCCTCCAAGGCTTTGCTGTGTGCATGGAAGACAGGACAGATGTCCAGGCTGCTGCAGTCCGGGGTGCCCTGAGGGACAGGAATTGCAGGATGAGGTAAGGCAGGAGGAAGTGGGTGCTCAATGCTGAAGAGAAGGACAGCTGTGGCTGCTCCCAGGATCTGGAGCAAGTTAATTGATATCTACCAGAGTTGGACCGGAAGAAAAGCTGGGCACTCACAGCCAAGAGAGCTGAACTGCTTTGGAAGAAGCCCTGGCCTTTGTTGGGCAATCTCTATGGAAGACACTCACTGTGCTCCAAGAGCAAAAGGCAAATTAGGGATAAGTAAACGCACACCCCCTCACTCAGTCATGCACAGCCCAAAACAGAGCTCAGCACAGCCCTCCAGCTTCCCACTTCCCAAAAAAACAGCCTCCAACAGCTAGCCCGCAGCTCATCCTGTGCAGCTGCCCCTGAGGAGCTCAGTGTGAGAAACAGCAAGATTCCAGCCTTTCCAGGGCTCGGGGAAGTCCAATGCACATACCATCTTGTACAACCAGGGCCTGTAACTCCCAGTGCCTGACAGTCTTTGAGACCTCAGGGGAGGGTCAGCAGCAACCGGGACCTCAAGCTTTCTTTACAAGGCAACATTAAATACACAGCCAACTGCTCAGTAAATAAAAACTGCAAACCCTTTATCTGGAACATTTACAACAGTCAGCAATACAACCTTGCACTTCTTTGGACTCTTGCAGTTATAGTTCAATAAAAGAAAACTCCACTTGGTTCCTGCCACCCATAAGTTCAGCCAAATCCTATCCTGTCAAACAAGCAGCAACTCAGACCCAGCCAGTATTTCCTCTGTTGCCATGTAGTAGCTCAGGATGCTCTGTTACAGAAAGGATCTGGAAACAGGGAAAAAGAAAGGTATAAGCCTTCAGAAAAATATAAAACACTCCTCCTTGCTGCTCCTCAAGCCTTTAATGTCCTCAGTCACTGCAAGCTTCTTACTGCAAAGGAAACACCAAACACACCAGGACAGCTACTTTTCTCATCCCTTCCCTAGAAAACTCAGCCCCCCTGAGCCTCATTTATACAACTTCGTGCCCTCATGCACCTGTGAGGACAGGTTAATTGGAGCCACAAGCTTAACCTCCTTCTCTCCTGCAGGTGGGACAGTTCAGTTTACTTTGTCCTCCTTGTTTCCCAAACAGTCAGAGATGGCCCAGGGAACTGTATTTGAGATGCACTTTAAAGCCTTTGTGGCTGACTGATACTGGAAGATCTGGGAAGCCCTGTATTTTTCCACTTTATGTAAAAAGCTTCATAAGGCTTAGAGAGAATTACTGAGCAAGAGAACTCCTCTAAGCCACACGTGCACCCAAACCACCTATACATTAAGCTTCCCTTTTTGCATGTGCTGACACATCCATAAAATTACAGATTTAATTAACAATCATCACTGCTGTGCCCTTCCAGATGATAGAAACCCCCTCTGTGTATGCACACGCAAAACCCTTGTGCACACCCTTGTGTGCAAATGATCTGTGCTCCATTTGTGTTTGGCTTGGCTGCACAGCCTGCGCTCCGTGGGCTCAGCCAGGAGATATCTAGGCTAAGATAAACACCAGGCAGCTGCTGGGAGCCAGGGATACTTTGGTGATTAACAGCTGTGTGGGGTTTACAAATGAGCCCTCCAGAACAGCCTGTGTCATTTCAGCTTTCTGTTTGTCAGGAGAAGGCTGGGAGAGATCAGAGGACATTGTCTGTGAAAATCACAGGTGGGAAACCTGATGAGGAGAAGCTGTTGCCTAAATTCCTGTCCCTTTCCTAGCACTCTGGCTTTGCCCAGCACCTCATGTGTAGCCACAACTGTGAATGTGATTATTTCAAGGTTACTTGAATCTATTAAGCTCTTTAGAGAGTGGCCAAAGGAAGGCAACAAAGATGGTCAAGGGCCTTGAGGGGAAGCGGTGTGAGGAGCAGTTGAGGGGCACTTCAGCTTCAAGGAGACTGAGGGGAGACCTCATTGCAGTTAAGTTTTCCATGGGAGGGGAAGAGGAGGGGCAGGCACTGAGCTCTACTCTGTGGGGACCAGGGACAGGACCAAGAAGGAACAGGATCATAGATTCCCAGAATGGTTTGTGTTGGAAGGGACCTTAAAGATAATATAATTCCACCCCCCTGCCATGGACAGGGACACCTTGCTCAAAGCCCTGTCCAACCTGGCCTTGGACACATCTTAGGCCTTGATGCCTAATGACTGTAGCTGATCATGTCCGAAGAGCACTAGGAAATTCCCAGTCTACTTTGCCACAGCTAAGGCAGGACTGCTGAATGGAAACCCATCTCAGCAGCCCAGGATGCCTTATGCACCATTCCAGAGCCAAAGATGTTTTGATGGAGAAAAGGGGTGAGAAGTGAAAGTTGTTCACAATGTAAAAACAAAGTCTGGGGATTAGTTAATAATGTGTGGCCTGAGAAAACACATCTCCCCATAAAGACCCTGGTTCAAATGAACTGGGGCTGTTATTAAAACCCACCATCTGCATATCTGTTTTCCACTGGGTCTAGTGTGAATTTAAAGGGAGAAATAGTCCTCTCAATATCATCCTTCAGGGCTCTTCGAAATCCAGATATGGCTGAAATATGCTGTGGCTTGGACTCATCCCTGCATCCCGTTTATATTGAAACTAAATGTAGAGAGCTGCAAGCCCTCAAGCTTTTATCTAGGAAGCCTTTGTTGAAGGCAACAGCTCCTTGTCTTCAAAATGCTGAAGGATCTAGATCTGGATCTCTACTCCTCCTTTCCCTCTTCCCCACTCTCAGCTCTCTCCTTGCCCCACACCTGAAAAACCAGGTCTAGTACTAACCCACCTGAGCTCAGGGGGAGTGGAGGCCTCCCTGGCTTGGCTCAGGTTGCCCTTTCATGCCTGATTGCAGCTTATCAAGGACCAAAGTCTAATAATGGAAAAAGGAGAGCTCCCTCTGACAGCTTAACTGATGGGTGTAATTAGGGACTGGCCCACACAGCTTTTCATTAGTGCACGGTACAGCATAGGCATTATTATGGCTGTTGTGGAGGAGTCCAGGAAAATGGCATCTCCCCCAGCCTGCAGGGAAAAGGGGAACAGAGAGGCATGGTACAACCACAATGCTCTCTGTCCTCTTAGGGATTCATAGCTGGCTATCAGGGTGCGTTTCCAGTGCATCCTGGGTACATCCAAGCACATTTTGGTTTCATTGCATGTGGTACATTTTGAATTTTTTAAACTTCTGCAGCACCCTGGTCACCAGTGTCTGAGTCTCTGAGTCTGGAGTCTGTGCTTCCTTCTCTCCAGACACTTCCTTTTCTCTAGAAGAGCCTGACCCTCTCTTTCCTGAGCCCACAGGTTGCTGGTTTTGGCTGTGGTTCCCTCTCCTCCCCTCCTGAGTGCTGAGATGTCCTCCCTCAGTTGTCGCTGCTGGGTACCTGAGGTGTCTGTATCACTTCCCCTGCTTTCCTTCCTGAAATATTATAAATATTTTCTTACATAGCAAAACACAGCCATACTAAGAAATACACTACTTTTCTAGGTAGAAACAAAGTCCCTTGTCTCCCTTCCTCCCTCTGCCTTTCCAAGCAGAACTGGGTTCTCTCTCCTATGTTTCAAACAAGATTTGGGATTTGTTAGTTTGACTCTGGAGCTTCAAGCTTTCTTACTCCTGGGCAATGCTCTTCTCGTGGCTGCTTTATAGAAGAACTTGTGATTCTAAATGGCAAAGTGAAGGAAAAGGAAGTAAACTGGATATTGTGCCAGAATCACTCCTGGCACTCCTCCCATTTCTATTTTCCCTTACTTCATAAAGCTGGAATAAATCAAAGTGAGCAACACACCAGTGAACTGGTAGCAGAATCAGCACTCTGGTCCCTTGTACTGGTATAAAAAAGGTGTACTCCCAGTTTGCCTGAATTACAAGTGGTGGGGAAGGAGAATAGCCCTGGAGTGTTTATTAGCAGTCATAACCTTAATCAAATAACACTCAAGGATATGTAAAGGAATCTGTTCCACTGCAGCCTCCCAAGCCAAATAAAGGAGTAAATGGGACTTCTATCAAAAATCTCTTTTAAAACTCATGCATGTTGGGCTCTTAAAAAAAAAATTTCTCCCAATGTCTTGGGGAACAGCCAAAGCTCCAGAGGAGCCACCCTGGATGAAGCCAGAGTGCCAAAGACTCAGGCTCTGCGGGAACCATCTCTAGCACTGGAGAGAAGTGATGGGCCAGGGTGATCCTGCCTGCTTGGAGGAGGATGTAGAGGATGAAAAGGATGCTCTCCAGAAACATCAGGGTCAGGTTGGACAGGGCTTGGAGCAACCTGTCCCTGCCCAAGGCAGGGGGTTGGAATGAGGTGATCTTTAAGGCCCTTTCCAGCCCAAAAAATTCCAGGATTCCATGATTATATGATCACTGGCCTTACAGGCATCTCCTAGCTCAGAGATCTCCATCTGCCCATTTCACTTTGCATGGCAGGAGCCTCATTCACTCCCTCTCCCCATCTGTGGGGCTGCTTCAGTCCAGGTTTATATTATTATGTAGAATTACTTGGGGGGAAAAAAAGGAAAGAAAAGAAACAGACTCTGTGTAATAGAGGTACATTAGTAAATAGTCACTGCCCTAATCCCCTCTGACAATGAAAGATATCCAACCAGAAAATGTTCGAGCCTGTAACTCAATCTGAAATTTAAGCACAAGGAAGTCATGTCAAAAGGGGACTTGGGTTCCCATAAAAGCCTCTTTGCTTCCAGACCCTGGGCCCCTTAGCCAAAAAAACAGAGTAAACTTCCAGACATAACATCTGAGAAGTGCAGGCCTCACAAAGGGAGTCTCTAACCTCTGACAGAGAGACAACCACCAGGAAAACAAGTGGAGCAAAGGAAGCCTTTGAGCCCAGATAAAGGACCTGCCACAGAACAGGGGCACGGTTTCCATCAGAGATCAAGCAGGCAGTGGTACACTACCCCAGGAGGGCTGGCGAAAGCCTTCTCAGGGGAGTAATTCCAAACCAGACTGGATAAAGCCCTGGAGAAAATTTGTGGCTGGAGTCTGTTCTCCTTCACTTTTGTGCAACAGCCCTGAAGAATGACAGAAGAAACTGGCTTGGTGTAGGAAGAGGAGCCCCTGGGCAGAGAGAGGGGGATTAAATAACCTAATTGTGGTTTCAGTTCTCTAGCTCCATCACTTCTATCCCACTAAGGACACGCAGAGTGTGAGGTCCCCCAGCATGGCACGGCCAGGGCTGAAAATCCTCCTGAAAGCAGCACATGTCACCTGGGGAGGGGAAGGCACCTCCATTGGAGAGATTGTGAGGACACCTCTGTGTGAGGGCACCTCTGTGTGAGGACACCTGAGATGAACACCTCCTCTGCGGTCAGTGATGATACCAAAAAGAAGGATTATGGGCCAAATTTCAGGCTACTTTTAAGAGTAGAAGACCAGCCCATGACCCAGCCTTTGGTTTTTCAACAAAGGAAGAGAACCCCTAGGACAGCATCATCTTTTCCAGGACTGGCAGCCATACTGCTCCATTCCATGTCTCCACTCACTTTGCCTTGCCTGCCTGACCTCAGCAGCTTCTCATGGACTGCCAGAAACCTAGATCCTATTCTTCCAGCCATGAAGCACCTGCCCAGAGTGTTTCAGAGTCCCCCCTTACAGCAATGTCCCACAGTCCATCAGAAAGATCCCTTGGGGGTGCAATTATTGCTCTAGAGGAACCCCAAACCTAAAGAAAGAAGAGCTGCCTCCATAGCACACACAGAAATTTTCCTCCACAGTCAAGCCACAGGACTAGGGACTGTGAGGGGATGTGAGAACAGCATCATTCAATGAGAACAGGTAACTTAGAATCCCAGAATGGTTTGGGTTGGAAGGGACCTTAAAGCTCATCTCATTCCAACCCCTGCCATGGGCAGGGACACCTTCTACTATCCCAGGTTGCTCCAAGCCCATATCCAACCTGGCCTTGGACACGGCCAGGGATGGGGCAGCCACAGGTTTTCTGGGCAATCTCTGCCAGGGCCTCACCACTCACAGGGAAGGACTTCCTCCTAATAGCTAAACTTGCTAATACCAGAACTTGTTAATACCGAATTTGCTCACCTTGGTTTCTCCTGTTATCTCAAATTTCATGGTCCCTGTTTAGCTCAGACCCCCACCAATGCAGGATGAGCTACTGGAGCACCAGTAGCTCATCCTTGTGCTCCCAGTGCCTCCATGGCCCTAACAGGTCCTGCATCTGTACTGCTGGCACACTGCACCCTCTGCCTACACAGAAAGCAGCATCACCCTGATGAAAAAGGAATGTCTAGAGGAAAGTGTTGGGAAAACAAGGAGCAGCCTGCAGAGAACAAAAGCTCCTCAACTGCAGGACTCCAGAGTGTGCCAGGAGCAGTGCTGGCTGCACTTCACCCCTCTTTATCCCAAGCCTCCAGACACAAGACTCCACTGGTGTTGAATTCCCACCGCATGTGACAGGATCTCTCCCCTGATACACCAGGAAGTCCCTCTCTGCTTGTTGGGAATTTTCCAATATGATGGTTTCTCATCGGAAAATACCATTACACTGAAATCAAAACCTGTGGTGGGAATGTACCAGTTGCAGGGAATCTTTCATGGGAAACTTTTCTTCAAGCCCAGGCTGGAGCTTCCCCCTTGAGAAGTGTGAGCAAGGGCTCTCTGCATCCCACATCCCCATCCCCTGGCAGAGCTGGTGGTCCCCCGGGATGGGGACACCCCCACCCCTCTCTGTATTTCCTTCTCCTCCTCTCCCCACTCCAGGACCCTTCACTGGGAGGCTCATGGCTCTGCAGACTGATTTTATCCTTTATAGATGCTGTAACCCCCAGGGACACAGACCCTTCACCCTGCAGGCAGGACGTTATTTCGGAACATGGGAAGTGCAGGGGGGATGTGAAGCCACACTTGTTTCTCTTCAAGATTACTTGCCCACCAGATTTTACTGAGAAAAACTGAGCAGAGCCTTGGGATCACCCTGAAGGAAACAGGCTCAAATCTGGGAGAAGCTCCCATCCAGGAGCTGGGCTCTGGCCTGCACAGAGCTTGCAGGATGCTGTGGTGGCAGAAGGTTCACGAGTGTCCCCTGTCAACTGTGGCTTTCCCTTTTCCCTCGCAGGATTTGCGGTGGCCGAGACAACAGCACCATCTTGTGCCTCTGCTTGGTCTGGGGAAAGATTTTAGTGACAATCACAAAGCTCCCTCTCGTGGATCCTGCAGCCAGCAGGTCACACCAGCCTAGATGCTCCTCTGCACATCCAAAGTTGCGCACAGAGGCCAGGTTGGATCCCCATGGCAGGTGGTGGAACGAGATGAGGTTTAAGGTCCCTTCCAACCCAAACCATTCTGGGATTCCATGATCCCTTGAATTAGAAAGTTCAGAGCAGGTGTGAGGGCAAACCAGACCTTGCACTTTGCCTGCTCTCCAAATCAAAGTGAAGAAACCACTCCTGGGCATGGCAGGATGTGGCATGTTCATGCCCTAATCAACCACAACACCTGGGGTTCCACACAAGGACATTGTGCAGGCAAAGGTTTATCCTGTGGGTGGGGAAGTCTGTATCTGACAGCTCAAACCTGCCCCTGAGGATCACAGCACATTATTTTAGGAGCTACCAGGTGTCACTAATTTTGTTCCCAAAAAAAATCTGAAGGGCTTGGGTCCTTCTAGAGGTGTTTGAAGACAAGGGAGGTATCTCCACCCATGATGTGCAGAGCTGAGGCCCACAGGCGCTCACGTGACAGGCAGCATAACTTAAACTGACAACTTTTTTGGAAGTTTAAGGTTGTTGCAGGAGGATGCTCCCTGCAAACACTGTCGGTGCCTGCCAGGCTTTCCACACCTCCAGGGTCAGAGCTGGCACTTTAACCGGATTCGGCGCAGCACCAGAGGTTATTTGCTCATACAAAAGTGTCCCTAGTCTTTCCCAAGTCATTTCTACCCCTACTGCAACCATTTTCTAATTTCACATCGTGATGAAATTGGGTCCTTCTGAAGTTTTTGCCCCAGAAGGATCAAGATTGCAAAATCTCTCAGTGCCATCTCATCTGCCAGTGCTTGTGCTGCACTCCAGGCTAAACACAGCTGCTGCCAAGCAGAAGAGATAAACTTTTTCTTAAGGACAATACAATCCACAAATCAAACATAAAGAGCTTTTAAAAGGGTATTAGTAGCTTTAGAGGGAACTTTAGCTCTGTGTTTGCCACCTGAGTGAAGCAATGACTGTAGCCCTGCTCTCTCATGCTGATCTCAAGGTGTCTGATGTGTCCTGATGTCTCAAGGTACCTGATGTGTCCTCCTCTCTCCCACCCACAGAATTTTCCTCTCAAGACACAATAAAGAAGTGCAGATTTCACACAGAATCACAGAACCACTGAACTTGGAAAAGACCTTCAAAGATCAAGTCCAAACACCAACCCAGCACCACCATAACCACCTCTAAACCATCAAGGGCCACATCCAGAAGCCTTTTGAAGACTTCCAGAGACTGATTCCATCACCTCTCTGGGCAACTTATTCCAAGTTCAGCCTTCCCCACGTCCCTCACCATGCACGCTGAACCTTCCAGGGAATATCAGGCCTGCCAGCCTTGTTGTTGTTCACTATCGATGAGATAATGTCTCTTAAATCTGGATCCCTGACACGAGAGTGTCCAACCTCCTTTTGCCTGTGGCTGCATTCCAGTTTCAGGACAGAAATGACCAGGAGAAATATGAGAAGTTAGTGACATTCTTGGCTTGGGAATCGTCAGCCTGGCGTGGAAAGGAATGTGATCAGAAAAAGGCATTGCAGTGGTTATTTTCAAGGCCTTGCTGTGTGAAGTGCTTTCATCCATGCTGTTCTAAAGTGGCTTTTGGGCTCCAGGTGAACCTTAGGGGTAGAACAGGTTATTTTCTGTTGGGTCAAGAACAACCTTTAAAAAGGAATTGCAGCACATTGTGGCTATTTATACCCTGGATGCTGTTTACCTCAAGATGGACAGGAATGTATCCTGCTTTTCCAGGCAGGTGCTGGCGGGAATATTGCCAAGTAACATTGTGCCTGCCTTGAGGGATAGGGGGCGTTTCAGATGGGGCTGCTTTGGAGATGCACATGAATCTGGGATAAAGCTCCTGGAACATGCAAGGATGTGTTTGAGCTGAAGTGTGTTGGGAGTGACAGCCATAAAAGCTAGTTTATTAGAATTCACTTGCACGGACAAAAGGAAAAGCTTAATGGAGCTTGATGGAGTGTCAGGAGCCCAGAGCAGCCTTGGTTCAATAAAAGCACATTGGCTTTTGAGATAGTGATGAAGTGCAGCCCTGGGAAGGCTCCTCACATGCCAGGAGAGCTCCAGGCGCTTTGTCTTCATCACTTTGTCACAAAAGAAGCAACAAGAAACAATCTGCGTCCTCTTAGCGTTACTCAGTTGTTCCAATGGCAACTTCCTCTCCCAAGGCCACATCCAGAGGAGCAGGTGAGGCAATCTGGGTGAGAAATAAAGCATGCTGTTTGTGCTGGTGGCTGGAGCACGTGCATGGTGGTGGTGAGGGAGGAATACAAGAATTTTTATTGTCCTAATTACTCAAAAATGTGAGTGAAATTTGAAATCCCCACCGGCACAGGAGCACACGCTTGTCACACAGACAAATTCTCCAGTGGCCCTGACTATACAGGAGGCAGATAAGCATCAGAGCATCTGTGGAGGAGACTACCCAGAGCTAATGCTCTAAAAGGGATTGCAAACATGAGCAAACTAGAGAATATGTTGCAGACAGAGCATCCAGCAGCATTTTTTGCAACAAACATGTCACAAGTGCCATCAGATGGAGGCCAGTCACTGGCAGCAAGAGGGGAGGTCAGGACCATGTGTCCTGCATGCTGTACCAGCCAGACATGGAGAGGATGAGCCCCCAACCTCATAATCTGATATTAATTAACACCAGCTCAGCTTCCACAGCTCTTTCTCCCCATCCTGTACTGCGAGAGCTCCCGAGGCACATAGGAATGACATTACTTATAGAATCCTAGAACAGTTTGGGTTGGAAGGGACCTTAAAGATCACTTCGTTCCACCCTCTGCCATGGGTAGGGACACCTTCCACCAGGCCAGGTGAGGGGAATTCTAGTCCTTCTAGTGGAATTCTAGTGGATTTCTCCAAGAGAAGTGGCTCATAGCTGCCCTCACATGGATGTCACCACCTCACAGCCATCAAGTGAAGCTATTAAATACCAAGCACTTCCCATGAGGCTGACATTTTTAATCCCCACTCTGCATTCTCTTTTCACACACTGGTGACTGAGGCCTTTCCCCACTGTGAGGGCTTTCCCTTCTTCCCCATTTCTCCAGCCTTATTGCTCCCTCCCACTCGCAGCTGAGAATTAAAAGACATAATAAAGAGCCCTTGAACCGGACGGCGGGGTGGGGGGTTGAAAAAAAAAAATCAGGTCCGTTGTTTGAGGCAGGGATTCATCTGCCTCTCCCTGTGGAGATGAAGAGGCCCTTTCACCCCAGCAACCAGAAGGTTGAAGCTGGATATGTGCTCACCAGTGTGGCTGTGGCTGGGAGCTGCCAGCCCAGGGGCTGACAGCAGTGACATTTCTACCTCAGATTAGAGGGGATGGTGCAAAAACGCATTAGAGTTGCTGGGGAGACTGTCCCTTCATAAGGCTGCACGCCTGGGAGTGGGCTGGGGTAGCTATGAAACGGGGCCACAGCGTGGCTTCAACCCTCTTTGCAGATTAAGGTTAATCAGAGCCTCACCAGCCCATCGTGCTCTCCCAGCAGTCCAGACCAGCTGGAGGTGGGAGACCAGTGCTTCCAATATCCCCACCCAGTGCCCCTGCTTTGTTCTCTGCTTCTGCCCAGTGACTTTCATTACAAATATCCTGTTATTATGGAGGGAGAGAGAGGGGGGAGAGGGCCCACACAAAGAGAAAGAAAAGGCTGCCTGCTAGAAACCCAGTAATTACAGGGCTTTGGCTTTCCTGGAGGAGGATTCATACTGATTCGACATGGCTGTGGTTCACACGTACAGCTCCCTCTGGGGGCAGGCTCCTGGTTTGATTTCATTATCAGCTGCCAGGGGAACTTTTGCCCCAAAATGAGTTCCCAAAAGGGGATAGTTGCACTTTTATTAGTTGCTTTGAAAGCAGTTTTGCTGTTGCCCCCAGAAGCCTCCACGTTCGCTTGGCCACAGGATGGGAGAGCACAAGTGCCACGAGTTGGGCTGTCAGAGCAGCCTTGTTATGGTCAAAATGTATGGAAAAACTTCTTATAGAATCCCAGACTGGTTTGGGTTGGAAGGGACTTTCAAGATCATCTTGTTCCAGCCCCCTGCCATGGGCAGGGACACCTTCCACTAGATCAGGTTGCTCCAAGCCCTGTCCAACCTGGCCTTGGACAATTCCAGGGATGGGAATCCACATCTCTCTGGTCTGTTATTGATATGCAGTCACCACTTATTTTAGCAAAATCTGGTTGAATCAACCTTTCAAATCTCTCCTAACCCCACACATGTGAAGACACTGTTCTCACATTGCTTATAAAGATAAGTCAAATCTCTGTCCTTTTACAAGGCAGGTAAAACATAATTCAGGTATAAATGTGTGCAGGTAAAGTCTGGCAGGACCCAAATTTGACCTTTCTGTATTCATTCTTAAGTGTTGCATGATTTTTTTCAGTTCAAGCTCAGCACCCAGAACATTCACTGTCAGGACTTCTGCAAAGCTCTGGGTCAAGTACCAACCCCATTTTACACCTGGGTGAAACAATGGCTCAGATTAACCAGGCTAAGTTCATGCTGGAAATCTGAGAAAAGAACAACACAAACCGCCTCTTCCCTGCTCAAAAAGCATGTTAGACACCCTCTCCCCCTCCCTAATGCATCTTTACATATTGTACACAAACCTGAAAAGGGGCCTGTTTGGGGTAATTTTACACCGTTCCTCTGGGAAATGTATTTCAGAGCTGGTTTTTCATCTCCCCTGGTGATTTGCCAACAACTCTAGGACATTTGTAGGACACCTCACAGCAGCAGGGCTGATGATGAGACAGAAAACTCAACAGGAAAGATGTTTCTGCCATTAGCACATGGACCTTTAGGCAAGTTACCTCAATCCTTTGTGGTTTTATGATGTGCGCAAGACAAGAACCAGCACATCAATTCACTGCAGTCTCAGAGGGGAGTATAGTCATTGGATGACAAATAGAAAGAAACCTCCTGTCATGGACAGTGCCCCAAAGTACCAGAAGTCACTTCAATCCCTGTAAGCTCACAAACTCCACATGTACCTGTGTGCTTCCAGGTGTCCGGATCCATTAGTCTTGGAACGAATGCAAAGTGCAGAGTTGGACTGAAGTTTGGGCTTCAGGCAACTCCAATCCACTACTAAAAAATCGTAGAATGGTTTGGGTTGGAAGGGATGTTAAAGCCCATCTCATTCCACTCCCTGCCATGGGCAGGGACACCTTCCCCTAGACTAAGGTGGAGGTCGCTTCAAGTCCTGTCCCAGCTGGCCTTGAACACTTCCAGGCATGGGGCAGCCACAGCTTCTATGAGCAACCTGTGCCAGGGCCTCCCCACCCTCACAGGGAAGAATTTCTTCCCTCTATCCAATCTAAATCTACCCTTCTTCTGCTTAAGACCAATCCCCCTTGTCCTTTCCCTATCCTTGTAAAAAGCTCCTCTTCAGTCTTCTTCTAAAATCACTTAGGTGAGCATTGGAACTGAGTCCCAGGTTTATGGTTTGGCTCCTCGTAAAGACAGGCCCACTTACAAAACTCAGCCCCAAGCTCAGCATTTGGTTTCCAAACATGCTGAACATTGCTTTGGTTCTCTCTCTTAATTCCCATCATCTTTCTCTTCCTCTCTTTATTTACTTCTTAATTTCCCTGGGTCTTAATTTCCTGCCCCTTGAGCCCTCCTGCGCCCAATCCCTGCCTACATGGTATTGACTCCACAGCTTTTCCCTCTTCAGGGAGAGGTCAGGGATGAAGGTTGGTGTGGGGAGAAGAAAGGCAGGAGCAGACAGAGAGGGAGCTGTCATAAAGGTCTGGCTGTGAAGCCTCTCTGAGAGAATGCCACTTGGGGAGGCTGTAACAGCTTTAGTCTGCAGTACAAGGGGATTAAAAGACTAGTTCTCACAGGACAAAAAGGAACGGAAGGAGCAGAACAAGGGCAGAATGAAGCTGCAAGGGGAGGAAAGGAGAAAGTTAAAGAGCTCAGCTCTAAAGAGCATTGGGGCTTAAAGAGCTCCAGTTGGAGCGTAAAAAATGTGAAGTGGCCTGCACAGAAAAGGGGCTTTGGCCAATGGTTCTGCTTTGCTTTTTCACACTAAGCACACACACTTCAGGCTGCTTCAATCAAGGTAATTTGGGATGTTTGGCTTTGTTCATTTTCAGGGGCAAAGGAGTAGGAGGGGGCAGCAGAAGGTTAATGAGGCTCCACCAGATGCGACAGACACTCGAAAGGAGCAGTGGCCATTCTGTGTTTTAAATAGCGGCTTATGGCTTTGATCCTCACCCCTCCTGTCCCTCAAACCCCCCTTGTCCTTGAGGGCCACGGAAGAGTGAAGGGGTCTGGGAACAGGAAGGAAGTACATGGAATTCTGGGACACCCTCCTCAAGTGCTGCTTGAGCAGCCTTTTCACCCCTCCACGAGGCCTGGAGATGGAGAGTGTGACTGAAAAGGTAAGGAAAGAAGGAGACTTGAAATGCTTTCCAAAAGAAAAGAAAAAAACCAAAACCTCAATGCATCAATTGCAGGACATGTAAAGGCCAAGGAGCCACCAACATGGACAAGCAGCTGCACTCCAACAGGGAAACCGGCACTCCACTTCTTGGAGCATTGCTCAGGTATTGCAGGAAATGGGGCTCCTTAGGGCTGCGTAACCTCAAACCAAGGACTGCTTTGCCAGATTAGCAAGGTTTGGACATGGCCAATCTCCTTGTGAATAATATAGTATATTCTTCTCAAAGACAGGAGGATTTTTCCAGTTTAGTCTTCAAAAACCTTTGAAGCAATGGCAGCAGAGGAAAGTGAGACACCACCCCATGAGTCCAGAGTTCCTCCCATGAACACACACCCGAGCCTAAGGCACTCAGAGAGTAGAGAAGCAGGTTTCCAAGCAGCCACAGGACTGTAACATGTTCTCTCATCTTGATGTGATCCATCTTCCCAGCTTCACAGGCTTCCAAGCCAGGAGAGATGCTTCAGGCACAGTCAAATGCCTAAGGCAGGTTTTCCAGGCTATTTCAGCAGCTCAGCAGAGCTGGGGGCTGGTGGTGCTCTGTGCACAAATTCTACTCAGAGGGGAAAAAGGAAAGACTTTGTAACATAATAAGCAAGTTCCAGACAGGAATTAGAGTGCAGCACATCCAGCGGAGACAGGGGCTCGAGTGGCATTAAGGTAGGAAGAATATAATTACCTGACCTGGACTGTGGCCAGGATAAAGGTATTAATTTATTTCAACAAAGTCACAAGTGCCAAACCCTGGATTTTACATTTAAACCCAGATGATAGCAAATCACAGCACCCTGATTCTATTCTTCCAACTTTTGGCTGGAAGGGACAGTCTTCCTGATAGGTTTTCCCTAATGCCTACCTTGAGAGCTCACCCTCAGCTTCATTTGGGAAGATCAATGCCATCCCAGTAGCTATGGATCTGCAAGGCAATCCCTGCACCTTGCAGGACAGAGGAACATCTTCCCAGTCCCCACAAATCGCCTGCAGGAGGTGAAGCCACACTCGGTGTCAAATTCAGCCCCAAGTTCGATCTGGTATTAATTATCCCCTGCTCTGATGAGAGAAATGCTTAATCCTCTGGCTGTTGACACTGGAAATGGCCCAATCCACCCCGGGGTGGATATTATCCCAGGGAACTAGGCTTCAGCCACGATTCCCACATCATGTGCCATACAAATGTTCACTAGCTTGCAGGGAATGGATTCCATGGGGTGAACAGGATCCTTCTGTGGCATAGCTAATCCACAATAATACATGACCCAAGCATTGATTGTATCAGGTTTTTCTTCCTCCATTTTTTTTTCCTTCAACATAATATTTCAAATTTCACATGGAATTTCTCCTTTTCAGACATTCCCTACCTCCTAAGAGCTTACCAGCTTTCCTGCTCCAAAGGGAACTTCCTAAGCTCCACTGCCCAAGGGACGTGGGGATGGGTCTGCACAATCCCTGCTTCTCTGGGAGTCTTTCTCTGTCTTCCAGGAGAAAGGCAATAGATCTCCACATGGCTTCCCTGGTTTCACATTCCCTGGCAAGGCTAAACCAAGGAGTTTGTGTTGCAGGGAGAAAGCAGGAATGCTGATGCTGCGAGAGGTGGGAAACTGTCCTCATTCCTGATGAAGCTGTTAAGGACTGTGGTCTTTCCCGTGTCTGAGCATGTGTGTGCCAGGAAGGAAAACCACTGTGTGCCAGGAAGAAAAACCACTGTCCCACACCCACTGTCACCTGTCCTGCATTTTGTAACACCTGGGAGATGCTTGTCCCCACCTTCCCACTGCCACCTGGCCTTTCTGGCTTCTCCCCTACTTGCTGTTCTCTTCACAAGGGCTGCCTTAGAGACAGTTGCTGATCAAAGGCAAATTTCAAACCCAGACAAAGAAATAAGTTTGAAATAAAATATCATTGCACACAGGTACTTGGGAGTGCAGGTTTGCTTCCCATTCAACAACAAAACAGGTTTTCGAGACAATTCTACCCAGATTCAAACAGCAGCACCATAAACAGCTGATACAAAGGGTTGAATATAGGAAATACAATGGGGAGTCAGTGCATGGTGGGACTTTTCCCCCTAAAGACACAATTAAACAACCAAGCTTTGTCTCAACACAGGAATGTTTAGCTTAGAGTGGTGCCCTGAAGTTCTTACCACTGTATTCTGTTGTCCACAGGAGCAGCTCCTGCTTCCAAGGAGCTTCCAGTCAACTAGGGGGAAACTGAGGCAGGGGGAAATAAATTCTTTCCTCAATGCCACAAAACCAGCATGAAGTGAGATGGAAGAGATCACACACATGCAGAGGGACCCTGGAGAGCTGTCCCCCACCAGAAGCACATGCTGCTCTATATGTAACGTGACACAAGGCTGCAACTCTTTGAAATCAAACCTGGTTGCTCTCCCCACCCTCCCTTTAGCAAGAGGTGGCTGAAGTGTTCTGCAAATTCCTTCTACAAATTCCTGCAGAAAAAGGGAATACGACACATACAGGGTAAGCTAAAGTTATTCTGTCAACCTTGCTTGTTTTACCAAAGCAGTTTTTCTAGTCTTAGTCCAATGGAAATAAAACTTCCGGCCCCTCTGAATGCAGAAGTTTGCCTTTGCCATCGTTGTGCTCAATTTAATCCCAAAATTACAGCGAGGCAAAGAACTAGCAGGAGAAAAAAGCTGAGCTTTTTATTGGATTTTTTTATTCCTTAACAACAAGATCCAGAGAGGGGCTATTTGCTCCTGGGCAACTTCACCTCAGCTGTGAGACCAGACCAAGGAGGGAATGGGAGATTGAAGCCCAGCCAGTGAGAGCATGAGAAAGGGCTCAGCCTAAACGAGACAAGAAAGGGGGTTCTGGAGATTAAAACAAAGATCTCGCAATCCAAACTCCTAGGTCTGTTTCCAACTCCAATACTGACTTCAAAGTGCATGTAAGTAAATCTACTTCATCTCTCTCTGCCCCAGCTCCTCCCACGTAAATAAACACAGAGGGGGATGTTCCTGCTGGTACAACCCCAGATCATGGCTACACCATCCCAGCAAAGCATCAGCTCCCAAACTGGCAGTACCCACAAATTATTTCCTGAATATTCAGTCATTTGCATAATTGCAGAGATGAGGTTTAACAGCAGGGATAACTTGGGCTTCCTGGCAAAGGAGAAGCATCAGCTCATTCTTCCAGTGCCATATCCAGTGTGTGTAAGGACCGTGCTAGACTTTTGCCCTGACCTGGAGCTGGCAGTGCATAATTTACAGTCCTTAATTTAATCCTTAATATTATCCCTAATTAATGACAGACCAGGGTCCTGGAACTCCAAACCACACAATTAATTAGGAAGCAACAGCAAACAAGCACAACAAGAGCATCTGGGAAGGCACCAAGCACAACAGAGCTCTGCTGCATCATCCCTGGCCAATGGCTCCTGCTCCCACTCCTGACAGCTGGGGCAGTAAATGGAAGCAACAGGAAAAAGAAGAGAAACGAGCCTAGCAGTGAAAGACAGGGTGAAGCAGCTGCTCTCCAAGTAGGTATTTAAGGATATATTTGAGCCCTCCTTCCCAATAATCTCTGCTTTGGGACTATCCCAAAGCACTCTCCAACTCTTTGCCTAATACACTTTACGCCTCCCTCCTTTTCCAAGCAAGTGGCCAATCTACCATCTCCCAAGTGTTACTGCTGAGAAACGGCTCTGATAAAGTGATGCAAAACTGCTTTGCTTCATTATATTGGATTTTGCCTAATCTTGGCATGTCCTTAGAGCTCCCTAAAAATATATTTGCAGACAGCAAGCCAATCCCTTCCTGTATTTTCACAAAACACACAGAAGCAGGAAGCAGCTCACACTGCTGCGGGTCCATTATTAAGCAGCTCTTCTGGGAAGAGCAGAACAGGCACATTGGAGCTGCATTGCCTTCCCTCCAAATGTGCCATGGAGCATACAGCTCCAAGGAACAGCAGGCAGTCTCTTCCCACCTGATACTCCACGATTCTATGAGATGAAATGCCTCATGTAGTACTGTAACAGACAGTAGCTGTGATCCTGCATGATTCCCTCCCCTTTGATCTGTAGAGAATGCCTTGATCAGCCACATCCAGCACTGCTCAGATCATATTTCTCCCAGAAATACACCAAAAAAGATCATCAATCCAGTCTGTTGGTGCATTTCTGTCCTTTTGTACTGAGACCTGAGCAGCATTAGCTTACAAACCACTCAAGTCTTGGACAACCTGGGGAAGCAGCTGCCAAATCCATGTCCATTCTGTGCCAGGTAGGACATGGTGACCTGATGAGCTTCCCAGAGCCCTCTGCACAGAACTATTGCACAGCAAACCAAAGCAGGTGACACACAATCAACACCAGAGCTCAGGTGGTACTCTCAAGCCCTTTGCTGTGATCTGACCCACTGGCTGTTCATCCCTGGCTGTTCCCTCCTCTTCCAGAACTTCCCGTGACAAGCACTTTTGTGTGGGAGCTGATTTCCTTGCTGTGTCACATATGGGTCAACTTCTTTTCTCCTGTGCCTTCCAGGTGACAGCCCCAGGGACTAAAAGATGACTCAGAAAGGGAATCCTACAGTCTAGCCAAGCTGCCATTCCTCCTTAGCCTGAGGAGAGTTCTCTTTCCCAGGATCACAGTCCACCTGCATCCTACTGATCAGGCAGATGATGAAGAACTAGACCATGTCAGAGCAGTGGCAGTGGGAAGTAGCTGATCTTTGTCACTAAGGCAGGACAGCAGCTTTGATTCCTGCACTGCTCTCACCTCCCAGGTATTTGGGCAGCTGGACACTGACTTCAGGACTATCACCACATCTCCACACTCCATTCCCTCCCCATCTTCTTTCTAGTAACACCAACTGGGCATTGCAGGCACAAGGCAGGATGATTAAAGAGCAGGGACAGCATTTCCCCTCCCTTCACCTTCTTGCAGGAACAACAAGATCCCATCACATCAAGTCTCTCTGTGCCAGTGCCAGGTGAAGCCCGATGCCACAAAAGCAAATCTTACGTGCTATCTCTGCCTTCAGATGTTACAGTTGTTCAGAAATATGGGCAAGACTATAGGGTTTGTGAGCAGCCTGAATATCCTTCTCCAACTGCTCAGGCATCTTCATTCCAGGCTCTCCATCAGGTCAGCAATGGAACAGATACACAGTAGATGTTCAGTCCCTGACGCTGGGTTTAATCCACCACCTGGCCGGAAGAGAGAAGCCTGGAAGTAGCTTCCTTTAGCACTGGCTGGAAATATTCTGTACATGAAGCTCCCAGACATGATTAGTAAACACTGAAAATCAAATCATCCCATGCCTGTGGCTGTTTCTCTCCCCCACTGCTGGCTCGACCAGTCCTACTGCTTTGTCCAGTCCACCATAAGCAGATGGTGCCACAGCTGCAGCCTTGGGCTCCTCACTGGAGCCCTTCAGGACCAAGAACTCCAGCAGAATGTCCAAGAGGCAGAAAACCAGGTGCCTGAAAGAGAGAGAAGACAAAGCTTAGGCTGGTCAGGGCACAGGAGGCAAAGCTCACATGAGGAAGGTGTGTTCTGACAGCCATCAGGGGAAAGAGGAATGATCTCAGACCCTGGAAGGAATGTTTTAAGGGATGATTCAGCTTTTATTCCACCTCCCCCAAACCCTTCAGCGTGCGTTGAAGCTGCTGAGCAGCACAGAAAACACAAACACACCTCCTGGAGGGAGGTGGCACATGTGTTTCACAGGATCACTGAGGTTGGAAAAGACCTCTGGGATCATCAAGTCCAACCTTTGACTGAATGCCACCTTGAGCACTGAGTGCCATGTCCAGTCATTTCCTAAACCAGGAATGGGGACTTCAGCACATCCCCAGCCAGCCCCTTCCAATGTTTAACAACCCATTCAGTGAAGAAATTCCTCCTGATGTCCAGTCTGACCCTCATTTCTCTGCAGTCCATTACCAAACCCTTGCTTTCCAAACTCACAGCGCTGGGCATAGACAAAAATACCCCCCTACATTGATCTGCAGCTCCTCCAAAAACAAACTAAACTAGGATTTGTCTTACTTCCCTGACATCCCCTAACTAAGCAGGCCTAACAACATAATTAATATGACTCAATAACCTCCAGCCAGACCAAGGTCCTGGACATGCAGCCTCATCACAAACAAGCCAGGTGCCCTCTAATACTGCAAGTCTGGGATAATGAGCCAGATAAGTTTCGTGCCAAGCAGCTGGAAGCAAGAATTGCATGGCAAAGCCCTGAGCACAGCTCACAGACCCCCATCAGAGGCCATCAGGGTAAAGACTAAAATCCACATACCTGTTTATCACAGGCTGGCTCAGGGACTCCAGCACCAGGTTCCAACTCATCCGACACTTGCTGGTCCCAAGGATTTCTTGGATCACATCTGTAAAGAGACAGTGCTTTAGGAACTGCACATTTCCACAGGTCAGTTTTCTCCTGGTGGGTGCTGAATCGCAGCTTGTGATGGTGCTCTGAGCCCGAGGCATCTCATGCCCAGCATCACCATGACAGGGAACAGCCAGGGACAGGACGGACTGCCAGGAAAGTATTCCAGGCTGGAAGGGCACATACTGGCAGTGCTTTTTGATTACCAAAGGATAGTGAGGGCCCCTTACACTGCAGCAAGGAGTTAAAAGTTCAGACTGTACTCACATGGATTAGCCAGCAGGTGCTTTAATGCTTAAGGTCCCCAAGTCAAACTTCAAGAGAGGGAAATCCAGTGCAACTGGGCTCAGGATTTCAGTCCAGTGGAAAAGCCGCAGGCTTTGCCTAGTGACTCTTCTCTGCCATGGGACCCTTTGGCAGCAAGTGGGAGCACAGTATGCCTCTGTTTTTCCTAAGCCCTGCCTTGGGTGAGGTGGCTTGGCAGGAACTGCGTCACCACTCTAAGCATGGAATTGCAGCCAGTCCCCATGTGGGAATCACCAAGACACCCGTCCTTCTTCTCTGAGCTGTGCTGCTCCCCAAATACTTATGCAAACTATCCAGAACTGGGAAACTGATTTTTGCTTGCAGGAAACCATTCAAACTTCAAGGGTCATGAACCTTTCCTAGTGCCTTGGCACAAGCAAACTCCATCTCAGCGTTTAACCACATTTCCACAGATTCCAGTGCACTGGAGGGTTCTCCAGCCACTTTTCTTTCCCAAGGGCAACTGACAAGTCCCTGGGACACACTTACTAGGCAAGATCCCCATCAGGCTCTGCAGGGCCTGATCTGCTGTTGCCTTCTTCTGCTCCTCTGTCCTGGGGGGTTTAGGCACTGCTGGTAAAACTCCTCCGGGCCAGATGGATTCCTGGAGCAACTGGAGGTACTGGACCCAACGCTGGGTGCAGGTCAGGTTAAACATCTGCACTTCCAGCCATCTGTGGGCACAGGGAGACAGAGAAAGGTTAGGAAAAGTCAGGCTTGGGACCAAGTCAGGCTATTTCTGCCCATCAGGAGCCCTGGAAGGGTTAAATCAGCTGCATTCGTTAACATGCAGTTTTCAAGTCTGCAGAGCAAATATTTTCTTAAGTATTAATTAGCTGAGTTTCCCATGCACCAGAAGTAGGATATGATCCCTTTGTTATGGACAAACATGTGTAAAGTCACAGGGGAAAAGCGAAGGCCATGAAAAGCTCCATCATCCTGCTAATCACAGGAATCCAAGTGAATCGCTGATTCCTAATGGAAGCAAAGCTAAGGGATACAACTAGCCTGAAGCTCATAAGTTATCTCCATGCACAAGCCAATACAGAGATGGAAAAACTGGTGTTTTAACTAAAAACAACACCCAGGAAAGACTGGAAGGACATAAGCATGTTCTGGCAGCCACTGTTCCTCTCATCAGTCCCTCTGCCACCAAGACAGTCAAGGATGTCTTGCCTGGAGACCAAAACAAGGTCCAAGGATGGCAAGTCGTGAATATCTTACTGCTTTCCTCTGCTCTTGGCCCTCTGCTTTCCTACTCTTCACACCTGCTCCATCTACTGATGGCAAGCAATGGAATCATAGAATCACAGAATGGTTTGGTTTCGGGACCTTAAAGACCATTTTGTTCCACTCCCTGCCATGGGCAGGGACACCTTCCACTAAACCACATTCCTCCAAGCCCAACCTGGCCTTGAACACTTCCAGGGATGGGGCAGCCATAGCTTCTGTGAGCAACCTGTGCCAGGGTCTCACCACCCTTATAGTAAAGAATTTCTTTGTTCTCATCCAAAATCCAACAGAATTGCTGGTGGGCCCTCCTGCTGGGTCAGGACTGTGTCCTTTATACACTAACAACCTGCAGAGCCTGAAATGCTGCTCCACAAAACAGGTTGGAGGCATTTGCAGCTGCACCGGGTTTGTCCCCACCAGACAAGTGCTGGGAGAGTTTCTAAATCAACCATATGGACCCTCTTTCCTGGATGTGAAATCCCTTCCGATGTAACAGCAAAAGCCAGAGCTGTCAGTCAGAACCTGCCACTGCCTGAAATCTTTCCTCTCAGAATTAGGAGAGGCTATGGATGAATCCCTGATGCCACAGGGTTTCCCTGTGGTCCCCTGGTTTAGCAGGACTTGGCAACAATGAGGGCCCAGTGCCACTGTCCAGGAGGCTTTGGAGCAAAGACGGGAATACCAGCACAGTGCTGAGGTAGGGAAAAGGCTTGTGATTTTGCCAGTACTTCAAAGATTCTCAGAGCAGAGGAGTCGGCCAGCAGGGCCAGGAGACCCATTTCTCTTGGCAGCTGGTGTTCATGCTTGCAATTCCATCACCACTATTCCCCAGCAGCTCCCAGTCCATTCAAGAGCACAGGCCCTGCCAAGGCAAACTTTATTTAACCTGCGCTCTGCCAGACTGTCTGCATTCTTCCCAGGCGAGCCATTCAGGTCAAGGGTGTCTTTACTTGGGCTTTACTTGGGCTAATGTGAGTGGAGAGTCGGGAATAGCAGCACCTAAAGGTAACCAGAGAAAAGGAAGCAGGTTGTCATCAGGGACAGTGTGGCAACGTGACGTTCCCTTCGTCAGCAGGAAATGAGGTGCCAAGCTGCAAGTCTTGAGGGACGAACACCCAAGACATGTCCATTAAAAATCTGAAAAGGAGCCTTGGTGCAGCAGGAAGGCCTCGTATTCTCAGATTAAGGTCCTACTGGAGCATGGGCAATGATCCCAGTGATCCCACTAATGGGAAGACACATTCTTTATGCTCAGCCTCACCAGGGACCACACATACTGATGTTGCTACAAGATAATGCCAGAGATCTGAAGCTTCCACCTGTCTTAGAGGACAAAGTGTCCCAGTCCTGCCTGGGAAAGCCCATGTTGGAAATACAATTAAAATTGTTTTAATCTCCAGCCATCAGCAGATTTTAACACTTTGGATCGTGTTAAACCCTCCAGCCATTCCTAACCAAATCAAAGTGTTAAACTGTGACTTTCCCAGGGCCAAGAGCTTTCACTAACGTAGTTTTTTATTAACATGTTTTTCTACACAGCCTGCCTTCCTGGCTGAGAAAACATGTGACAAGCAACAGAAATTCAGAGCCTTGGGTGCAAACAATCAACCTGCACCAAGGAGATCAGATTGAACATTGACTTGAACCTCATTACAGCAATAGCCAGTTTCCAGCGTTAAAAAGGTTGCAGAATGCAAAGAATGAGCTTTCTTTTCCTTAGAAACATTCCTAAACCAGCAAAAAGTAAAGAAAACACTGAGCAGAGAGAAAGCTGAACCTAAAGACAGCACATGTTTCCAGGCAGCTCAAGGGCAAGTTGAGAACTGATAAATGCTGGAAGGTCCCACACAAACAACATCACATTTTCAGCCCATTTATTTCCATAAAATCACCACAATTAGGCATCAAGACCTATAAGTAACACCAATAAATCTCATCATATGTGCACATACTGTGATTAGGTGAGTGCTCACAGATCTTGCATCTCACAGTTGTGAAACACCATTGATGGATTTTCTTCCTTAGTCTGGCAGCTCACTGCCTTCCACTTTGGGAAGCAAAGGGCAGGATCTGGGAATGGCTCCATGGGTCTTGCACCAATAAATGCCACAGCTCCATGCAAGTTCCTGAGAAGAGGTCAACTTGCCCCATCACATGGTGCTCAGACAACTGATGAAGAAGCACCCAAACGCACAAGTATACAATAAAAGAAGGAATTAAACAGGAAAAGGGACAAGAAAGAAGGAGAAAACAAAGCTGGGTGCACATGACACAAAGACTAATGCAACTCTGCTCTGGGTCCCCTTTTGCTAGTCTACCAGGGTGTGGAGCCATTCCAAAAGCACCAGGAGAAGAACTGTCTAGACTGGTCCATCTGGCTCTAAATCCTCCCTGGGAGAGCAGCTGATGCTCTCAGATACTTCAAAAGAAAATATCCAAACCTGCCACAAAGAGTTTTCCAACCTCCGCTCAACCTGAATGTGTTAAAGTCACCACTGACACCCATTTGGAGGGAATAACCTTCCATTTGCACAACATTCACAGGGGGAGCACCAGGAGCATTTAAACTGTGAAGAGCAAAATAATTCATAGAATCATGGAATATCATGAATTGCAAGGGACCCGCAAGGATCATCAAGTCCAGCTCCTGGCCCTGCACAGGATACCCCAAGAATCCCACCTCAACTCCTACTATTGTTGTTGCAGCTCAGGGAGGGTCACACCAATGTTATTGAAAATTCCTACCTGAGTAAACCCCAGAAAATGGCAAACTGATTTTTCCACCAGGCAGACTTGCTGCACCAGGATGGGGATTAACAGCACAGGAACTCCAAAGATTTGCTGGTTCAAAGCTGACCTTCGCCAGCAGGTCACAGATGATTTTTTATGCTACTAAAGGCCTGAGCATTTGAGATCCATGTGCCACATTGAAAGCACACACAGGCTGTTCCCAGGTAGAAATAAATCCACCAAGAAACACAAATAGACAAAAATTTTTATTTTTGGGTGGCTGATGGGTTACTATTTCCATTCTGCTATTTCATGAAGAAATAGCCTTAATAAGAAAGACAGAAAAAACACACCTATCACTGAGCCATCTCCTTACACTTCAGCTGAGACCAGAAATAGATAAAGTGACCTCCTGGGCTCAGACATTTGAATGCTTTGATAATGCCCAATGCAAAGAGACAGATTCCAAAGGCTATGGGGTCCTGGAAGGTAATCTGGAGGTGCATAACTTGCCCATGTTGTAAGGGACCTCTGTTGGAAATAGCTGCTGGTGGGGGAATGAAATGGCTGCTAAAAAAGAGCCAAATTAATGCCGTGCCTTAAGATGGAACTCCAAAGTCAGCTGAAGGGATCCATTAAGACTGGAACACCCTGGGAATGAAAAACAAGGCCTGGCGGGGACACACCTGGGCCTTCCTTCAGCACCTTGATGCAACAAAGGCTGCTAAGAAGGAGCAGCCTATGGAAAAGGCAGACTGGGAGTCAGGGACAGGCAAGACACGGCATCTGGGATCAGTTTTACCTGGCTGGATGCACGCACTGAAGTGGACTATCCAGAGGGTTCACCTGCAGATGGAGGGAGCTCAGCAAAGAAAGGTTGGATAGGTTGGATTTGCTTAGTCTGAAAAATAAAGATGGACCAGGAATGGCCAAAGACATACAGTACTCCAAATTTACTAGAAGCTGGTCAAACTCTGCTTTTCTCATCTGAGGATAAGAACTGAGATCACTTGAGCTAAGGAACAGTGAAGTCAAATTTTTCTGATTATAATTAAAATCTGAAGCTATAGCAATTATGATTTCCCCAAAATTGGGGATTTTAAGGATTTAGACAAACACAAACTGGAGACCACATTAGGAAGAAGACAAAGATGAGAGAGCCCCTCTGCATTAGCTGTATAAATACAAACAGCTCCATAACTATACATGAGCTGAGTGTAAGAGTAGCAAGTCCTGCTCAACACTGACCACCTTCCACCGCAGAACAAGGGCCCCCTTTCCCTGAGGAATTCAGCATGGCTATCCAGGAGCTCAAAAAAGGCCCATGAGACTAAGGTAGTGAAAATGACTGAAGAAAAAGACAACATCTGGAAACCACAAGTCATGCAAACATGACTCTTCCTGAAATCAAGAAAGGCTGGTGCTTAAATCACCAGACCAAATCACAGAATATCCAAATTCCTCCCCAAACTGTGCCTTGAACCACAAGAATATCCTTGACTCAAGAGGAGCAACATTTCAGTGCTGTGACTGTAAAACCTTTCTGAGCAATGCCTGTAAAAATGAAGCAGCAGCTGCAGTGGGCACAGTTAAAATTGAGAAACATAAATGGAGACTTTTTGCCCCCAGGCTCAGCTTCGAGCACGTGCTACCTGAGCCTAAATACACCTTCTCCAGACAGCCACAAGCAGAGATGTGCATCAGGCTCAGCTCAACACCTTCAAAGCAACTCCACACTTGTCCAGGTAAACCCTGCACCAAGGAAGGAAATAGGAAAGAAAAGAAAAAATCCTCCATAAATCTAAGAACACAAAGCATCCTGAGTCTTTTTAAACTTCTGGCCAATGACACATGATGCGCAAAGTGAACTATCCTTCTTTTCTTACTAGAAGTGTTCCTCTCCTGCTGCCCTATTGCAGTTACAGTTGTGAACAGCCCATCCTATACCCAGCTGAACACAGAGTGATGAAGTGTTTGAGTAGGAGGCTGAGTGTCTTCCCTCAAACCGAGTGTCTTGCCAGGGTCCCTCTCCCCATTTCTGCACTGAGGGAAGAAAAAACAAACCCAGCTGCAGGAAGTTCACACTTGTGGCATCTGCATCCATCATTCCTTATCAGAATTACCCAGGCCAGACATCCTGGGCAGAGGGATTTTCCTACCCTGGGAGATGTGGGTGTGCAGGACATCTTATTGTGGGGCAGAGAGGAGAAAAAACCACATCATTCCCTACACTAAGGAACCATTACCCCCTGTAGGCACGAAACCACACCTCGGTGCTGGGATTTCTCTACCATTTTATGTGTTGCTCCCTCAAAACACACCTGCTGCTAAAAGAAATCATGGAAACACACAGGACTCCAATGTCTTCACCCAAACTGCTCTGGTTTTGCTTTTATCCACTTGGATCTCCCTATGATGCTTTGGGGCTTAGGGAAGGGGGGGAAAGCATGTGGTTAAAAAAAATCCAAACGTCCTTGATTTTTCACAAAGCATCCTGGCTTTTGATAAGATCTTCATCAAGCATTTATAGAGCCAATTAAGCTCTCAGTGGTGCCCCAGGGAGAGGCCAGGCTGTCTCAGCCAGGCCCTGCTCAGAGCAATTGCTTCATTAGCCCACTTCAGAATGAAAATACATAAAGCTACTAATAACCCTTCAAAAACCAGGGCAAATTAAAAACGACAAGGACACATTAATTTCTCTCCATCCTTTTCTTCTTTGCTCTATCTGAAATAGGAATTTGTTGTGGTTTTTTAAATCTAGAAAAAAAGTTGGCACATGCAACTGTTGAAACAGAATTCGAGTTAAAATAATGTTGCAATTGTTATCAAAGCACAGAGTGCTTGCTTCATTCTAGTGGCTGTTTTTGGAAGAATGCTGCTTCTAGAAGAGGGAAAAAAAATTTGTTTGGGACAGAGATTCGAAGCCAGATCCAAAATTTCCAGGTGGTTGGAGACAGCTGAATCGAGGCCCACTTCCAATCTGATTTGTATTTACTTTACATATACACATGAAGACACATACAGTCCTGAAATCGCTGTTCCTGACATACCACAGGCCTGTGATTCCTGCTACTACTTACAACACAAATAGCCAAATCCAGAGAGGAAGATTAAGATGCCATGAGGTTGGTTCCCCTATTTACTAGGTCTGGTGCTGATTTTTTGGCTTGGTTTTTAGGGACAAGGACTTTGCTGCCACGAACCTGGGCCTGCCAGCACAGCCCCTCCACGTGCAGTCCTCCCCAACATGCCCAAATCAACTCCCCCTGGTAACAACCAGAAGAATTAGTGGATTTAGTTGCTCCAGTTGCATTCATATTGCAGTTCTGGCTGCTTGTTTCTGCCACCAAAACTCCGAGATGCTGCCCAAGGCTAGAGTGGGAAGCTACTGCTCCACAAAGCCAAAGGAAAGTGGGACAAGCCACAGCTTTAGCATAAACCTTCCTGGCTTCTCCTGGCACCTGCAGAGCATGAGTCAACCCTTGGCTTTAATGCCTTTTAAAGATAATGCAGGGAGGAAAGAGGCAGCCTCCACAGGGAACGTCTGTCCACACACAGCCATATCCCACCCCAGGGCACCACCTCTGCTGGGTGACATGTATAGCCCAGCTTTGGGTTGACCCCCACTCCAGCAGCAAGATGAGGCCTGGGGCACCATCTTGGCTGTCAAATGTGGCCCCTGCATGGCTCCAGGGCTGGGCAGAATTCCCTGACATGGGCATTGTGCTCCCAGCACTCCCATCCCACAAGTGCTGCCCGAGCACACAGGCTGACTCAGGGACATCGAAGAGGGTCAGACACTGGCAGCACTTTGAAGTCAAGAGGATCAAGGCAGCTGCCAAGGGTCTTTGTGCCAGTTCTTTTGGCACAGAGATCAAGGAAGAAGAAGAGAAAATCAGATAAAAAGCACGTAGCAGGCAGCTCCCTGAAGCTACAGAGCTCACTGACTTAACAGCGGTAGTTGCACAAGTGTCTGTGACACCTGGGCTGACAGTGACAGGCCAGAAGAGCCCCAAAGCCAAGGTGACAGCAAGAACTTGCAAGAATGCTCTCAAAAGCCTTATGGTCACCTCCAGTCAGTCTCAAAGCATCCCTGGCTGTCCACCTACAGCTCACCAGGACTGAAACGTCACCTCCCCAAACCCGCCTGCTTGAGGGATGAAGGGACAGGGGACAAAGCCTGGAGTAGCAGTGGAATCACCCAAAGCAAAGAGCAGAGCCAAGCAATGGTGAGCTCCTGGGATGATTTGCAGGGATGATTTGCATTTATTTTAAGTCACGTCAGTGGAACATGACACTATCAAAGCTGTCTGAGTAGTTCTACATGCTCCTTTCAGAAACAGGCACTTCTGAGCCCAGCACGGCCTCTGTGCCCCAGCCTCGCTCAGGTTTCAGGGGACAGACAGCCAGGGTGAGCCAAGACACTTTACCCCACTCAGTGGTTTGCACTCTATGGCTTTCTGTTGTGCTGCACAGGAAAGAGCTAGGAAAAGCTTACAGACCTGTATCTGCACCTCAAACACTCCCAGATCCATCCTGGGGATGCTGGCACTCTGCTGGGGCTCCTGTCTGGAAAGTAGAGCAGAGGGAGCAGGGGAGCAGCAAGCTGGTGGCTGTCCCTTGGCTCCACTGCTGTCTCGAGCTCCTCGTGGCACTGGCAGACCCCTGACCCAGTGGGGCCAGACTGAGGGCAGGGTGTGGGCTCACAGCCACAGCATGGTTTGCGTGCTTGTCATATATTTTTAACACCTCTTTGACTCACAAGGCTCTAAAAAGCACCCGGATTCTCCAAATGCGTTTGAGCTCTTCCACCAAACACTCCCGGAGCCCAGAATACCCCCAGGTAGTCCACTTTGCAAACAGGTTCCTGTTGCAGCCTCCCAAGGGAAGAGAGGAGATGTGCCTTTCCAGCCCATGGGAGGGGAGCAAGAGCTGGACAGGGGAAGGGAGTGGAGCTGGAAAGGGGCAGTGGGTTTGTTTACAGGCACAGACCCAGCACACAGAGAGAGGCTGCTGGAAGCAGTCCTTGGCCCCAGGGTCATTCCCACCCCTCAGCCCGTCCGCCTCCTCTCCACCCGCCTCTCCTTTCGGCTCCTAAAAAGGATCCCTCCCTGTTACATAACGGGGTAAGCAGATCGGGGCCTCGCACACACGGCCTCCCTTTACTTAACAATACCTTTTTCGGTCATGGAGCCTTCCTCTCCCCCTGCCATCCAACTGACACTCAGGGGAGATGGATAGTGCCTGGCTCCAGCTATTCCAGCTACGGAAGGAGGGGAAAGAGGAGTCTGGTGGGATGCTCCATGCAGAGAACGGTGAACAGAGCAGGTAGGGAGATCTCAGAATGGACACTGTGGTCACAGCAATCACTTGATGTCACTGTGAAAAAGACCCCAAGGGAGAGGGAGATTGGCTCTTGGGAGAAACTGGTTCTTGTTCTTGGTATGCTTTTTGTTGGTTTGCGGGTATTTCTATCACTCTGCACTGAATGTGCCTCATGCCAGAGCAGAATCATCTTGCAGCTGCAAGGAGGCAGCAGGAGCAGCATCTACTCACCAAATACAAACTGGCAGAGGAGCACCTAGTGGCAATCCCCTTCCTAACACTCAAAACACTTCCAGGGCACCTCCCTTCTGCCCCATACCATCTCACCCACTGACAGGAACAGGGAAGGACCATCTCTTGAAGGGATGATGCCCACATCTACTTTTTTCCCTGCAGCAATCCACGAGCAACACCATCCTCCTGGCAACAGGTCAGTTCCCACTGTGCAAGTCCCTTCCCTGTCTCCTTCACATCAGACCTGTGGACTGTTGACTGTCCCAGAACAAGAGCAGAGTCAACCTCAACATGTGGATTTCAGCATGGACACAGGGTTTGTTCAAGGGGTTGTATTTGCACCCTGTCCTGATGGTGACACAGAGAAGCCACCATATCACCTCCAGGCAAAGCTCTGCCTGCAGTGGGTTTACCCACACCTGTTGAAGCAGAGCAGCTACAAACACACTCCCTTCACTCTGCTCCACCAGCACAACTCATAGAGCTCCTGCACCTTTCAGAGCCAGGCATGTTGTGTGTATCCCAGCTTTCTAGTGGAAAATACCAATGCCACACATGGGTGCTGCAGGTTCCCTGGGTGAGCAGGACACAGCTTAACAGGAGGTGATGACGTGCCTGTTCAAGCTCTCATACCTCTCTGCTTACACACAGGGATTGGGTTCCAGCTCATTTCCCAAGAGATCAGATCCCATTTTGGAAAAATGGCAGCAACGCCCACCTCCTGCCGCCCAAAGGAACAGACCCAGGAGTGAAGGTAGCAGTGCCTGACCTCAAAGCACTTTGGCAACCTCTACTGAGTGCAGTTTAAGTTACCAGCTCAGTTATAATGTGCTGCCCTGCACATTCTGATGCCAACTCTGGATGCCTGCAAGAGCGGGAAAAGCTCTGCTCCAAGATTCTCCCAAGCCCAAGTCCTTCAGGGCTCTAAAGAACCACATCCTCAGTTAGTGATAGCCACCAACCTACACCAGAAAACAGGAATGCTCTGTTTGTGTGTCTTGGCCTAGAGCCTTACCACCCAGAGGCACTGGCCCCAGGACAGCTTGGCGAGTCCATCCTAGCTGGAAAGGAAGCCTGTTCCCACTCCATGTGCATGTCCCTGCCCCAGGCACAGGCACTGCTGGCCCAGGCCAGAGCAGGGGGTGCAGCAGTGAGAGCAGAGGCCCTGGCAGGCCACACTCTGAGCTGTTTTTGACAAGTTGCTGTTCCCTCGGCCTGTTTACTTTCCTTTTGTAGATAGAACAAGCTGAGCCACTGGGCAGTGCGACCAGGAGGCCGGTTCTCTCTGGAAAGCCAAGGAGCTGGGCACTGTTGCCTTTTCATGAGGCAAGACTCCCATTCCCAGAGCTGGATCCTTCCTTTCCCTGTTATTAAGGGATAGCAAGCTGCCTGCTACAGTTGCATCCTTGCTCACAGGGAAAACAGCTCCTAGTGCAAATCTCCAAGAGGTTTCTTTTACACAGCACCTTCTTTACAGAACCTTGTTTGATGCTTAGAAAACATTTACCCACACTCAGGCATGAGCTCCATTTAAGACTGTGACTCCAAAGGGAATTTACCCTCCCAGAGCTGCCAGGTTGCTCATTCAGGCCTTACCTTTGAACAAGGGTCCCAAAGAGCAGGTTGAAGACCTTCTGAATGTTCTCTGTGCACAGCCAGCTCCAGTGATCCACCAGCACCAGGCGAAGCACATCCAGGGCCAGATCAGCTAAAGCTGTCTCAGAGTCTGCCAGGAGGAAGAGGAGGGTCAGATGAAGAAACCAACTCAGTGCCTGAGCAAACCTGGTGAAAAGCATCATCCCAAACTCACTCTTTCCTCCAAGTCTGGCACTTTGTGCCATGCACAGATGACCTGCTGCAGCTCAACCAGTCCAGGGAGCCTGCCCTTACCATTCTTTCACTTCTACTTCCATACAAGCAGCCTTAATCTCCCCACAAAGAGCCACACCAAACCAGAATGTAGTTGCTCCGAGGGCTCAGTTCCTTCTCAGTTGAAGAGAGGATGACTATGTGCCCAAAACAGGTGAGAATGAAAGTAGTCACTGTAGCTAGAGAAAGGTACACTGCTGAAGACTATTTTCCTGGTCTTCCCCATCACTTTCCCCTCTTCCAAGAGTTTTCCAGGCACAAGGCTCCAGTGGGTGGATGCTTTCTCATCTGTTTTTGGCACACTGCCATCCCTATATGTGGACCGATAGTTGATAAACCCTCTGTTTCACTGAGAAGGAACTGAGCCCAAAAAGGGGAGAAAGCAGGCAGTGACTGCAGCCAGCAAAAGCTACACTGCTGAGGACTATTTTCCTGGTCTTCAGGAAAATTTTCCGCTCTTCCTTGAGTTTCCCAGGCACAAGGCTCCAGATGGCGGCTGCAGGCTGCCATCGTGTGGCAGATCCCAATCTCTGCAGGAAGGTGGATAAACCACATGTATGTTAAAACACAAACCCATACACGTCCTCACATATCCCTGCTGACACAAGCCTGGGACAGCACAACCTCTCTCTGATCCTCAGGAGCACATCAAAACCTTCAGTGTAAACACTTTCTACTTGCTGGAGAATTACTTTTGGCCCCAAAGCACTTGAGGTGTTGTCCTGAACAGGCTCATTTAATGTGCCACAAACCTGCCTGGGCCAGCCACTCCTAGGGCCAGCACCCTGACCTGAGCATAGTGCCAGGTTGGCCAGGTGAGATCAGGTGCAGCAGCTTTTCCTAATTTGGATTCCCTGATGCCTCATTCTTCCTACCACTCTGCCTATAGAAAATTTACACACACAACCTACTGCTGAAAATAAAGGGAAGAGGGGTTCTGGACCTTCTCCTTCCCTCCTCTTCCTCTCCCCACTGCAGGACTAATTAACTCCAGGCCACTTCACTTGGAAAAGACAGGGCACTTGGCCCTCTTGCTCTGGGCCACGTCTAAGCTATTCCTCACTTGCTTTGCCCTCTGAGACTTCACTTCCCAGTGCAGAGCCAGAAGCAGGCTGTCCAGTTTCCCCACAACCTCATAGAGGGACCATCCTCAGCAAGCTCCATTTATTCCTGGAGCATTCAAGTCCTCTTCCTCAGAGAGATGCTGGCCAACCTCTTCCCAGAAGTCACTCCATGAGCAGACAGGGACACAGGCTGCCTTTTTATCCAGTTGCTCCAGACGTTTGTTCCCCTCGCCCTGCCAGCCCAGCCTGAAACATCCCAGACCTGCAGGCATTTGCCATCACTGACATTCCATCTCCCTCAGAGTTCAGGGAACTTGGTGCACAGCCCTGGCCTCCAATTCCAGTCCTGCCTCCCCAAAACCATGTGTTCCAAGATTATAGGCAAAGCTGGTAGCACAAGCTGAGTTTCAGAACACCAGACCCATCCTGTCACAAGCACATGTCAGAGCTTGCCCAACTTGAAACACTGGAAAGAAACTTTGGGGAAGTTCCAGCTGATACAGCTCAGCAATTCCAAGAAAAAGATTAGAGAACATATTTTCGCTCGTGTTCAAGATAATCTTGTAACTGTTTTGAGAAGCTGTGGCACCCCTGTGCTTCAGAGGAGGGATCTAGAATCAGAAAGGGAACATCATTCCTTGAACTGGGATTACATTTTTGCTACTCCCATCAAATCTATCCAAACTTGATCTCAAAAGGTCCTTTTATAGTGCATGGACATATCAAGGCTAATTTGAGACTACCAAGAAACTGCAATTTGGCCATTTTTCAGTTTCAAGGAGCTTGATTTTATAACATTGCCAGTTTAAGCACTGTGTCCTTAAAAAACTTATTTGTGCAGTGACAGTGCTGAGTCCGCAAAGGTGAAGATCCAAGAGGAGCCAAGACTCAATTTGCTTTCAACAAAGCCCAGAGCAATCACCAAACAGGACTGGAAAAACTCAGTTTGCTTCCCCTTCAATCAAGGGCAAGAAGAACAGGTCCTGAAAACCCTGTAAATTGATTGGAGCTGTTGGAGCTGTTGTGGTCCCAAAGGAGAGAAATTAAAGCAGTAACAGAGGGGCTGAGCTCACCAGAGTCCGTGTCCAGATGTGTCCCATCCACATCCTCCTGCACAGAGCTTCCCTTAGGTTCTCTGCCTCCCTCGCCTTCAGGAGCTTTGCTAGGGATTGCTTCCAGCAGTTTCTCCTGCTTCTGGATGAAGGATTCCATAGCAGCCAGCGACAGGGTGCCAGAGACCTACAAAAGCCATGCTATATTAGTACCACACAGGCCTGGATCCCACTGATCAGACAACCACCCATCTCCTTTGTCTGCACTTGGTGTAGCCAACAACACATCCAGGCTTGCTTACTTTCCACCTGGCACATGGGAATAAGGCTGCAGCAACCACAACCCTCGTGCACATGGATTATTCAAAGCCAGCACCCAAACAGGGCAGTGATTGGGATCGTGAAAGGATTCCAGGAGGGATATGAACTTACAGCGCTGCCCTCCCTGATGGAGTACACTATCCTGTCATGAGCTTCACTCACACTCAGCACTGGAGTGATTTTACTAGACGAGAACCTCAGCCTGGACCTGAAAAGCAGAGACATGGCACAGTCAGTTTTCTCTGCAAGTTGTGAGTGAGAGTTTTCCAGCCTCCACCAAGACCGAGGACAAGCCTCAGCCAAGACCCAGGACCGGTTATCTTTGCCCAGTGCCACATCCAAGCTAGAAAGCCTGATTAGACCTAAAGTGGTTCAAAACCAGCACCTGCACCCAGGATAACTAAGAGGTAGCAGCAAAACCAGGCAAAAAAAGCATTAAAGCATTTTTCCTGACCTATACCTGAGCCAAGGCTTTCCAACATTCCACACACAGACAGGTGTGTTACACGGAAGCCGACAGGCAGATGTAGGCAGATATCAGTAAGGTGTGAACATTCCAGCATACTCAGGGAAGTGTTCAGAAAAGCCTCTGAGATGAAACATACTCAGCAGGATTGCGAAATCCAATCATAAAGACACACAGAAAGGAGAGTATAAAAGGATGCTCAGGATTATGGGACAAATCATAAAATAATGTCTATCATTAAGGAATGTCCTTTTCAGCCAAGATGGTTCCAAACTTGTACTTTTTTGGTTTGCCTTTTTGTTCAAAGCAGCTTTTTCCAGAAAAAGCACTATTTGTGCAGAAACCTTCCCTTCTTCAGTGAGGGAAGAATCACTAATGAGCACAATGAGGTTTGGCACTGCCAGTAGCACCAATAAACACTTGGTGAGCAACACACATGCAATGACCTTCAATATTACTCCTAAATAAACATTCAAATGTGTTTTTTGCAAGGCCACTGTGTGGAACACATGGGAGAGGCAGGAGGGAACCTTCAGGTAGATAATTTATAGCTGCATTTTCCAGTTACTCATGACATATATGGGTCATGCACATGTTTAAGGTTAAAAAGGAATTCCCCGGGAGCAACAGCGTCTCTGCTGGCAAATGGCAGCACATGACAGATCCCCTAGGAAGAAAACCACCTTCTGTGGAAACCTGAGCATTCCTGGGAAATCCTTTGGATAACAGCAAGGGAAGAAGAAAGTAATTTGGTTAAAGTACAACAACACATAAAGCACCAGGTCAGTTCTTTCCCACAATGGGCTTAGTTTATGCATTAATTCCTTATTCTGCAAAGCTGGAGAAGCCCTTACTTGGTCGCCTTCTTCCCATCTGTCTGGGACTTTCCATCCACTTCAGACTCGCTCAGATCCTCCGTGGGGCTCTGGGGCTCTGACCTGGGGAATGCCGTCTTCAGAGTGTCCACAATAGCATTGACGACGATCTGCAAGGCCAGCAGTGCCATTAATTACTGAATAGATCCTTACTCCTTAAAGATATTAAGAGTTTTCAAATTTGCACTGTATTTTCTATTAAACCCCAGGTTCTTTGAGATGGGGTCTGACCCTCCCCAGCTGTATGGCTTTCTGAGCAAGCTGAGCCCAGCTACAGAATGTTGGAGTTTTTTGGCTCCTCATAGACGCTGAAGCCTAAGAGAGATGTCCAGGTGGAAGGGGCTCAGGTAACCAGTCTCCTGCTTTCCTACCTTGTCTATCCTGGAGACAACAAAGGGCTTCTTGACAAATGCGATCCTGGCGTCTGTGTTGAGGGCAAGAAATTCCTGCACCTCCTCACTGTTGGCAATTTCAGGGACTGCACACAATTGCTGCAAGGAGAGATGGAAATTTAGGGCTTTCTGGAGTCAACTTCCCAGCTTGATTATGTAATGTAGAAGAGATCTGATGTCACATCTGCTTTTAGCTCACAGGGGTACACAAATATCTCACCTTTAAGAAGGATTCCAGAAGACTTTTCCTGGCTTCCACTTTATCGCTGTCCATGTTTCCAAAGGGGAGATCAGGGAACAGTTTCTTTGGGCCTTTGATGTCTACAAAGGAAACAAAGCCATGAGCACGTTCGAGAAAACTGGAAAAAAATTAATCTTAATTTAAAAGATTTTAAAATCCAAGATTAAAAATTAAGATTTTAAAATCTAAATACAGATTTTAGTCTGTATTAAAACCTTAATGCTCTCATAGTTAAGACTATCACCACACACTGCCCAAGGCAAGACACCCCTCAAACCAGGGTTGTTGAATCAGACCTTCAATCCATATGGAATCTGTGTTCTGCTGGATTTCACATCTTCCGTGCTTTTAAGTTAAAAGCAGCAAGAACAAGGACCCTAAATTGCTCCAAGAGCCCGAATATTCTCAACAAAGCAGTTTTGTAGTCAATCTGTCAGAACCAAGGAATTATGTTGGAACATGCTAAACTCCATGGAGCTTTATATAGAAGTAGCATTAGAAGAAATACTGTTTTCTTCCTAAAAAAAGCTCATGTTTGACACATATTTCTATTTTCTTCTATGCAAACAAGATTCTTTCAGACACCAGTGTTTCCACTCACTGTTAAGGTGCAAAGCTACAAAACTGGGTGTTGTGATCAAAAAAAAAAGAATATTTTGAAACACTGGAATTTGCGGCCAAAAGAGATAAACTCTCCAGCCAGCTCTGCACAAAACAACAGAGATGTGGGCACAGGCAGGGCAGAAAACCCTCAGAGCTGAGAAGCATGGAATGGGATGAGAGGGAGAGGATTTACTCCAAGAGTTAATGCAGGCACTGACTTTTGAGGAACTTGCGGAGCTCCGGTTTCTCCTCCAGCCGGGTCTGCAGGTTGAGGAACTCCCGGTAGCGGCGGTTCACGGTGTGATAAGCCACCTGCTGAAGGCTCCCTGCACCCTCACCCTCCAGGACTGTCTCATACTGAGGAGGAAGGCAACAGGAATAATCCTTACACATTCCCAAAACAATCCCAATGCGCTGCTGGCCCCAAAATTCCCAGGACCCTTCCATCCTCACATTAACCCTTCCCTGAAGATGAAGGAACCCATCCCAATGGAACAACTGGCAAAAACAGAACACAAAAGACTCTACCAGCCTCATGTGACCCTTGGCTAAAAGTGGGAACTCCTATCCCACACCCTGTGCCTGATATTCCCTCACTGCCAGACAAAATTTGTTGTGGAGACACTCACAAAGCAAATCCTCACCTCCAAACACCCACCAGTGCTCCAGTCAGGGCAGGGATTTGGGAAAAGAGGTGAATGCCAGGGGAGCCCTTACCTTGACAGTGTACAGGGTATATGGGTGGAAGCCAGTCCCACTGTGCTCCCGGGCAGTGATGGTCCCAGTTATCCGCAGGCTCTGGATCACGACCGGCCCGTCAGGGCTGCTCAGGGGCTCAAAGCTGAAGGTGCTCATGGAAGCTGTTGGGGAAGATGAGAGCAGGGGCAGGGACTGCCCGGCCTCTGGGGCGATATGTGGTAGGCCCTCTGCTGCCCCCAGATCTCTCCCCAGAACAGAGAGTCTCTGCGAGGAGAACTTCCTGGGGACTGCTGGGCTTTCCTCCTCCTTCTCCACCACCGGCTCAATCTGGATGTCAGGGCAGGAGCTCAAGACAGAGGTGGAAAGCAGCCCAACATCTGAGCTGGGGGCAGGACCCTCCTCCAGGTCTCCGGTTCCATCTTCCAAAGAGGCCAGGCCCTCTGGCACAGAGGGGTCCTGGGGGGGCTCATCAAGGAGCTCCCCAGTGGGGGATGGTGCCAGCAGGTCCGTGTCCTGGCCCACACTGGGTGTGGAGGATTCCAGCTCCAAACCCTCGCAGGGGAAGAGGGATCCCAGGGCTTGGGGGCGCAGGAAAGGCTCCTCTGTGTGGCACGACCTCCTTATCTCCTCTCCCTCCTCGCCAGCAGTCTCTGCCTCTCTCCTGAGCCCCTCCACAACCCTCGGGGAGGGGGGTAGCCCGGCAGGAGCCGTATCCATCTGTGCTGGGAAGGGCAAGGAATCTGGCACTGGGGGTGCAGTGTGGGGCTTTCCACCGCGGGGCTTCTTGGAGAACATCCCAATGAGCAGCAGATTGATCCAGTCGGGATCAGACATCTTCCTGACGGCCGGCAGCAGCACATTGCAGGCCACCAGCTCCACCACCACGAAGCGGCCCGTCCGCGTTTCCAGGTGTGGCCACGGCACCAACGCCTGCAGCAGCGTCTCCACGGCCGCGCGGGCACATCCGACCTCAGCCGCGGGGCTGAGCAGGGCAGGATGCGGCCCTGCCAGCCGGCTGTACTCCTGCCACAGCGTCCCACCGCCTTTGGGGTCGGCCCTCAGGGCGTCCCGTGCCCGCAGGAAGCTCTGGAGGTGTTGCCCGCAGAGCAGAAGCAGGCGGCGGGCGAGGGCTCGGTGGTCTACCCGCGCCATGCGCCGCCGCAGCTCCGCAGCCAGGCCCACCATGGCCCTCTCCACCTCGGCCTCGAAGGCCGGCTCCCTGCTCACCGTGCGGTACCACGAGGCCACGAAATCCCGCACCACCTTACGGATGGTGCTGGCGATCTCCCGCTCCAGCCGCGCCTCGTCCGCGGGGCAGCCGGGCGGGGCCCGCAGAGAGCTCACGAAGCGCTCCAGGCGTAGCCGGCGGCCGCGGGGAACCAGGGCCGGGGGGCCCAGCCAGCCTCCCAGCACCGCCAGGGCCCCGCACAGCAGCCCCAGCGCCCGCAGGTCCAGCAGCAGCTGCAGGGCCAGCAGCCAGCCCAGCGCGACCACCAGGGCCAGCAGCGGCCGGCGGGACCCCGAGGGGCCCTGGCCCGGCATGGTGGGGTGGGCAGATGGGCTGCCAAGCGCCAAACACCCAGGCTGGTCAACGAGAGATAGGGCTTGGCACAGCTCGACCCCGTACCGGCTCTCGTCAGGGACCCCCCCAGCTCGGGCTCCTTGAGGGGGTACTGGGGCTCAACTGAGCAGGACGCTCAGCAGGCACTGGAGTTCGTCAGGGAGCCCCAGCCCGGGCTCTTCACTGGGGCTCATGGAACACAACAGTCCAGACCCCCTGACTGGGTACCAGGGCTCAACCACCCGGGACCCTCACTGGGGCTTGTCAAGGACCCCCAGACCGGTCCCTTCACCGGACCCCGGAGCTCCTCAGGCCCCCACCGCCCAGGCCCACTCAGCCGGTACCGACAACATAAAACCCCACAGCCCCGGCGCTGCCAAGCCGACACCGCCACATCGAGACCCCTGGCCCCGACTCACCGCCCGGGCCCACCGGCGGCACCGTCCGCTACTTCCGCTTCCGTCCCGGCGCTTCCTACAGCGCCCCCTGGCGGCGCGGAGGACGCACGGGAGTTCTCGTAACCGAGTCGTTGAGATTTAAAAATGAAAAATTAAAAAAAATAATTTTTTAAGACTTCGCAGCAGCGCGAAATAAGTTTCCACCTCCACACGTTTTATTTTAGATGCGTTAGGAAAAGTGTAAAAACGCAATCAATTCATCTTTTATTTATCCTTATTGTTATTATTCATATGGATGAGAAATAAAATTTAAAAATTAAATTTATTTAATTCATTAAAATTTATTATGAATGTGTTAAAACTAAAATAAAGGAAACCCGAAAACTATTATCAACCCCATAAAAAAACTATTATTCAGCTAAAACTGCACTGAAACTTCTCTAAATAAACTGTCCAATTTTTTATTCCCCCCAGAATGAAGCTCCCAATTTTGGATGCCAGGGTGCTGCCAGCTTTATTTGCCCAGCTGGGAACAGTGTCTGTAGAGGTACCCAGTGTCTCCTGTCGTTGTCCTTTCTCAACTGGGAAGTGAGCTGCTCTCCTCCCATCTGACTCTGCCCTGGTCCCCAGCACCTGCTGAATTTCAAGAGAGCAGCATCTTAGGCCAAAGGTGTTCCTGCCCTTTCTCTGCTCCCCCCTCCACCCACAGCCCTGGCAGGGAGAGTCAGCTCTGAGATCCCAAATCTGCAGTGCCCAGGCAGATGCCCCAGAGCAGCTGAGAGCTCTCCTGGGCTCACACTGGCAGCTTTGCTTCTCCATTTGCTTGGCTGGTTCCTGTTAGGAGAAGGTTTGTTTCCTCCACTGTAATAATTCAGGGAAATCCTGAGATATGATTTAAGAAAGAAAGTCATGAACTATTGCAGTAAATGTGAATCTGAGAGTGCTTAAAAGCTGTTACTGAATTCCATTTCCAGGGACTGTCCTGGTGGGGATAATCCAGAATTGTAGCTTTGATGTTTAAAAAGGAGCCTGTGGTACTTCTTGTTTCCTGTGCTGGGCTTTCCTTTAACAGTGCCCAGGGAGGGGAGCAGCAACAGCTTCACTGGGAAGTGGACTCTGGTTTTTAAGAACATCCTAAGCTCAGTGTGGTTTTGGTATCACTCAGTACTTATTTTATTTGCCATTTGTCTTAAATTTTTTACACCTTTGAAGTGCCAGCTGTGTTTTGAAGACATTGTTACTGTTGTTTCAAGTGAAATTTGGAATGTTACAAATTTAGAAAGAGATGATTTTCTTGTGAATAAACTACTAAAAAAAAGGGGGGGAGTGAGGAAAGCCAAGTTCAGGAGATAACCTTACCAACTGGTTTTGGAAGTTGTTTACTTAAATAACCCAAATTGGTTTGAGCTGCAGCACAAACGGGGGGGAGAAGGAGAGGTTTTGTATTTTGACAGTTCTTGAAGTTTTTTGCAGGGACTACTGCCAGGTTCTCTTTGAAGTCCAAACCCCATTAGCATGGGGAAATGTGTGTTCGGCTTTAGAAATAGGAGTGTATATTTCCCTTTGAACTAGAGGAATGTTTCTATGTCTTTGAATTTTAAATTGCACATGAAGCAGAAATATGTTTGTGTTTTACAGGTTATATTTTCATGAAAATCATCATCATGGCTGGGCTTCGCGAACGAAGATATGGGAAGGCTCTATCCACATTTGCTACAGGCGCGCTGGTGACTTATGAGGCCAATCCGTGACAGACATATCCGATTGCAAAAGGCACAGCAGAAAGACTCCTTAGATGGTGTATTCTGCAATACACGGTTCTTTCTGCATTGCCTTTTTTCCTCGAGGGTGATCCTGCGTGCTTTCTCAAAGGCATCAGCTGCGTTATAGATGGTGTGTCTCCAGGCCTCCCGATTTGAGGCCAGAGTAGACCAGTTATGGTGATCAATATGGCCAAGGTTGAGATGTTGTTTCAGGGAGTCCTTGTATCTTTTCTTCGGGGCTCCTCTCATGCGGCAGCCAGTGGCAAGTTCACCGTAAAGCAAGATCTTAGGGAGGCGGTGGTCCTTCATCCTGGAGACATGACCTGCCCAACGCAGCTGTGTTCTCATCAGCATGGCCTCAATACTTGTGATAGCTGCTTGCTCTAGAACAGATGTGTTGGTGACATAGTCTGACCAGTGGATGTTTAGAATTGTACGGAGGCAGCGTTGATGGAAGCGTTCTAAGAGACGCAGGTGGTGGCGGTAGATGACCCATGATTCAGATCCATATAAGAGAGTAGACAACACTATGGCTTTGTAAACACTGATCTTGGTGCTTTTCTTCAAGTGTTTATTACGCCATACTCTTTTATGGAGTTTTCCAAAAGCACTATATGCCTTTGCTAATCTGTTGTCTATCTCTCCGTCAATCTTACCGTCTGAGGAGATGAGGCTACCGAGGTAATTAAACTGTTGTACTGATTTGAGCTCTGATTGACCAATGGTGATGTGGGGATGATGGGGGACATCCTGAGGTGCAGGCTGATGGAGGACCTCTGTCTTCTTTAAGCTGACTTCCAGCCCAAAGAGCTCAGCAGCATCTGCAAAGCAGGATGTTAAACGCTGCAGAGCTGCTTCTGTGTGGGCAACAAGGGCGGCGTCATCAGCATAAAGCAGCTCCCGGACAAGATGGTTTAAGGTCTTAGTGTGGGCCTTCAGTCGCCTTAGGTTGAATAGACTTCCATCAGTACGGTATCGAATGTAGATACCGTCCTGATCATCGAGGTCTGCTGTGGCCCTTTGGAGCATCATGCTAAAGAAGACGGTGAATAGGGTAGGAGCGAGAACGCAGCCTTGTTTCACACCATTCTTAATTAAAAAGGGCTCAGAAAGTGTGTTGCCATATCTGACCTGGCCACGCTGATCCTCATGGAGTGAGATGATCATTTTGAGGAATTTAGGGGGACAACCTAAACGTTCCAAAATCTGCCACAGACCTTTTCTGCTCACAGTGTCAAAAGCCTTAGTGAGGTCGACAAAGGTTACATAAAGACCTTTGTTCTGTTCCCTACACTTCTCTTGCAGTTGTCTGAGGACAAATACCATGTCTGTGGTGCTCCTGTTGGCTCTGAAACCACACTGACTTTCAGGAAGGATACCTTCTGCTATAGTGGGTATTAGTCTGTTCAAGAGTATTCTTGCCAGGATTTTGCAGCAATGGAGAGCAGAGTAATACCACGATAGTTTGAGCAGTCAGATTTAATTCCTTTCTTCTTATACAAGGTGATGATGACTGCATCACGAAGGTCAGATGGTAGTTCGCCGAGTTCCCAACAGCGCACCACGAACTCATGGAATTTGGTGTGGAGTGCAGGGCCCCCATGTTTCCAGATTTCAGGTGGAATTCCATCAATCCCAGCTGCCTTGCCAATTTTCACCTGCTGTATGGCCTTGAGGGTTTCTCCTAAAGTGGGGGCAGTATCCAATTCATACTTTACTGGTTGTTGTGTGATGGACTGAATTGCTGAGTCTTGGACTGTGCGGTTGGTACTGAAAAGAGTCTGAAAGTGTTCAGACCATCGATTCAGAATGGAGGTTTTATCTGTCAGAAGTGTTTGACCATCAGCGCTGAGTAGAGGGCTTTGTACCTGGTATGTAGGCCCGTATGCTGTTTTCAAGGCCTCATAGAAGCCTTTGTGATCACCTGTATCTGCGCATAATTGAGTTTTTTCAGCTAGATCAATCCACCATTTGTTCTGGATGTCACGGAGTTTCTGTTGGAGCTTGCTGCATGCGAGACGAAAGGCTGCTTTTCTTGCGTGACAGGATGGCAGTGCAAGGTGTGCTTGGTGGGCGGTTCTCTTCTTCCTCAACAAGTCTTGGATTTCTTGGTTGTTTTCGTCAAACCAATCCTTGTTCTTCTTGAGGGAGAACCCTAAGGATTCTTCGGAGGATTGCAGGATGCTGTTTTTAATATGATGCCAGATTGTTTCAGGAGAGGAATCTGCAGAATTTTTGGGAATGTTATCGAGCTTAGTTTGAAGGTTTGCCTGGAAACTGTCTCTTACTGTGGCTGATTGGAGATTGTTAACTTGGAGTTTTCTCCTTGGGATGCTGCCCCTTTTTGGTTTGATTTTGATCTTGAAATTGAGTTTACAGCGCACCAGCCGATGGTCTGTTTGGCATTCTGCGCTGGGCATCACGCGGGTATGGTGGACATCGCGGACATCTCTCCGTCGCACCAGGACATAATCGATGAGGTGCCAATGCTTAGAACGGGGGTGCATCCAGGTTGTCTTCAGACTATCTTTCTGCTGAAAGATAGTATTAGTGATGGTGAGTTGTTGCTCTGCACAGAATTCTAGCAGAAGTCGACCATTATCATTGCAGTTTCCAACACCATGCTTGCCTAATACACCTTTCCAAGCTTCAAAATTCTTGCCTACTCTGGCGTTGAAATCACCAAGGATAATGATCTTATCGTCTGCAGGGACCTTTTGGGTAAGGAGGCGCAGGTCAGTGTAAAATTTATCTTTTTCAGCAGGGTCAGCTTGGAGAGTTGGGGGCGTATATACTAAAGATGACAACATGTTGCTTGTTGTTTAGTGGAAGGCGTAGGGAGATAATGCGGTCAGAGTGACCTGTCGGCAGATTTTCGAGTTTAGGAACAATAGAGTTTTTGATCATGAAGCCGACTCCTGAGAGGTGTTTTTCGGTTCTGGGCTTGCCTGACCAAAAGAGTGTGTAACCGGCACCATGTTCTCTGAGGCTGCCTTCTTCATGAAGGAGAACTTCACTGGGAGCAGCAGTGTCGATGTTGAGACGAGCCAGCTCATGGGCAATTAGGGCAGACCGACGCTCAGGACGTCCGCTATCTGCAGAATCGAGCATGGTTCTGATGTTCCAACATGCTAGAGTTAATTTAGGTACACCTTTGGAGGCAGGTGCGTGCCTTTGACTTTTCTTTGTGCGACCGCATTGGAGGAAGATGCCCGTTGGTCTGCGGTTAACCAACCGGGTGAAAGTGGAGATGAGCTTTGTTTAGGCCACCTTTTCTAGGCCCCTCTCCGAGTGGAGCAAGCAGTGCTGTCCTTGGAAAGGCTGCTTGGTCGTTCAGGGTGCTGCCTCAAGAGACTGTCATCTCCGGTCAGTCTCAAATGACCAATATCCTGAACCGCCTGCATGCAGGGTTGAGTCTGCGGCTCCCAGTGCATCTTTCACCTGCCGTTTCGACCCTCGCCCGTCGCTACAGGACTTTTTGCATGTGGGTAAAGCCTTCAAGCCTGCGCAATGGATTTTTTAGGTGAGATGCAGTATGCGCGGAACTGAACCCACCCTTTAATCCTGAGGTTCATCTGCCAGGGCCGAGCGAGCTTGGACGGTGGCAGTGAGGTCCTCAGGATGTAGGTTTGATTAGAGTGACCTTCTCTTAGATGGATGGCCTTACAGGGCTAAGCGAGCTCCATCTGCCCGGGTTTGGGATTAGAGTTGTCCTTCTCCTAGGATGACTGCCAGAAGGCTAATGAGCTCATCCTACCCACAGATTTATTGTATCCGACCCTATAGTTTTGACCTGTCTGGCATGGGCGACCCTACCAAAGGCATGTACCATCGCCAGCGTAGCTCGCAAACCACATAGGGGTATACAGGTTGCATTCTTACTATTAAAAACGATTAGGCCAAGTCCTTACACTACCTAGTTTTCTGCCATCTGTCTATATTCAATCCCAGGGAAGCACCCGGGATCAGCCCTTTGTCCTGACCAAACTTACAGGATGTAACAGATAAATCCAGGACATACCAAACCTGGGCAGTAGCCACGGGTGAACCAAAAACAAACAAACGAGCGAAACTGTTCTGGCCACCGTACCCATCTAGGGCTCAAGGCCCTCTCTAGGCCCCAGCCCGACCAAGATCTCCAAGCCCCAGAGGAAACTATTATCCACTCTGATCTTGTCCTCCCCCCACCGTGTTTCCTCATATCTTCCCATGCACTACTTACCTGACCACCCTCCAGTCCGAGGACCCCCACAGCCTCCTTGTTACCCCCCCCCTCCCCAAACCAGACCGGCAAACCTCTGTGTATCCGAGGCTTCAATTCTCCTCTCACTCCTTTCTCACGAGGGCACAAGGTCACGCCGGCGAAGCTCCCTCTCTCCTTTCCCGCTGGGGGGGGAGGGGACCGGGTGCGGCCCCGCGCGGGACCCCGGGGCGGCCCCGCGCGGGACCCCGGGGCGGCCCCGCGGCCGCGCGAGAACCGCGGGAGCGACCCCGCGGCCGCGCGAGAACCGCGGGAGCGACCCCGCGGCCGCGCGAGAACCGCGGGAGCGACCCCGCGGCCGCGCGAGAACCGCGGGAGCCTTTAACCTTCATACTGTGTAGTAAATAACTCTGATTAAGATCTTGTGGGCCCATTCTCTCCCTGCCTGGGATGGAGCCCCATTGTGTTTGTGCAGGAATGGATCCATGGCCATCCTGCCACTGCCCCAATTGAATGCTGCACAAACGTCACTGCAGGCCCGACCCTGGATGCAGGAACAGTCTGGGAACTCCAGGCCTGCTGACATTCAGCAGAGCCAGTCGGGGTCCCAAAGAGCACAAGTGATTGACTGCAACCCCTGCAGGTCTCTGGCATTGCTGGGGACAAATGCAGGAACTGCCAGGAGCTCTGCAGAAATAGAAATGCATCATTGGATCTTACTCCTCTGAGGGCAAACCAGCAGACTGATCATTTCTTAGTCCATCAAACCCAGTGCCATGAACTCAGAGGGGTGTTTGGGTGCAAATGTGTTGAGTGGTGGTGGCCCCCGTGAGATGTGAGCAGCTGGAAATGTGTGTGTGTGTGTGTGCAGAGCTGGCTGGATTTGGCTCCCAGATGCCCCCCACCCTTCAGGGAAAACCAGAGGCCACCGAACCCTGAGTGAAGGGAGTCCCATTGGCAGAAGGGTTTTTAGGTTGGGGAAAAGCTCTCTAGAACAAAGCCTGTGTTCAAAACACCTTCAGGCAAAAGTCAAGGAGCACAAACCCTGAAGTCATCAAGTTATGAAGTTTGGTTCAAACCATTTGCTTCTCAGTCAGTTTGAATGAAGTGTTAAAAGAACTTAAATAAGGTTAATTTCTGATAGAGAATAATGGGAAGAAGTGAAGTGGTTTAAGTTAACTAAACATGTTTTCTATCAATCCATGGTTATTTAATTGAGCATTGTTTGGAATTTTTCTTTTTGCATTTGTTCCTTGTGTGCTTTTCTCTATCTAAGGGATGTTTGGAGGTCTTTTTGATTGGTTGAATGTTTTTAATGTCAGTGCTAGACTGGGGTGGACAGTCATTGGAACATGACTTAGAGTTTGATGCATTTTATTCTGTGTGCCCTGTTTGATGTCTCGTGTTCAGCGAGTGACTGGGCAGAGTTTGGCCCAAACCTCTGTTTTTCAAGTGAAAACCCAAAGGGGGAATTGCAGTTGCAGCTTTGCCCTTGAGCTGCAGCTGAGCCTGGCCAAAGAACAAGGAAAACCTCCCTGGGGAAGGAAGTGGGAGACAGAGAAGAAAAGCAGCTGCAGCCAGAAAGGTGGGTTTGGGCGGGAGAAGAGCTGCTGGGACCCAGCAAGGGGCTCTGGAGGGGCTCTGGGGTCCCTGTAATGGCTCTGGGGTCCCTATAATGGGTCTGGGGTCTCTATAGGGGCTCTGGGGTCCCTATAGGGAATCTGGGGGCTCTGGGGTCCCTGTAGGGGCTCTGGGGTCCCTATAGGGGCTCTGGGGTCCCTATAATGGCTCGGAGGTCCCTACAGGGACTCTGGGGTCTCTATAGGGGCTCTGGGGTCTCTATAGGGGCTCTGGGGTCCCTATAATGGCTCGGAGGTCTCTGTAGGGGCTCTGGGGTCCCTATAGGGAATCTGGGGTCTCTATAGGGGCTCTGGGGTCTCTATAGGGGCTCTGGGGTCCCTATAATGGCTCGAAGGTCTCTGTAGGGGCTTTGGGGTCCCTATAAGGGGTCTGGGGTCTCTATAGGGGCTCTGGGGTGTCTATAGGGGGCTCTGGGGTCCCTATAAGGGGTCTGGGGTCCCTATAACTGACGTGAGAGGAGCTGCTGACGTCCCAGCAAGAGGCAGAGGAGTCGCTGCCCAGAAGCCAGAACTCCCTGAGAGCTGAACTGGGGCCGTGTGGGGCCAGAGGGGAGCAAAGGAGGGATTTGTTCCTAATAAAAGAAATAAAGTTTGGGGCATTTTTGGGGTGATCTGGGTGAGTTTCTGGTCATTTTTTGGGGTTATTTTTTGGGAGTTTCTGGTCATATTTGGGGGAGATTTGGGTCAGTTTCTGGTCGTTTTTTGGGGAGATTTAGGTGAGATTTGCGTCATTTTTTGGGGGTGATTTGGGTGACGGGTCATTTTTTGGGGAGATTTGGGTCAGTTTTGAGTCATTTTTGGGGAGTTTCTGGTCATTCTTTGGGGAGATTTTGGTCAATTTCTGGTCATTTTTTGGGGGGAGATTTGGGTGATTTTCTGCTCATTTTTTGGGGTGATTTGTATCAGTTTTGGGTCATATTTTGGGGAGATTTGGGTGAGTTTTAGGTCATTTTTTGAGGTGATTTGGATCAGTTTCTGGTCACTTTTTGGGGTTATTTTTTGTTGATTTCTGGTAATTTTTTGGAGAGATTTGGGTCAGTTTCTGCTCATTTTTTGGGGAAGATTTGGATGAGTTTGAGGTCATCTTTAGGGGTTATTTTATGTCAGTTTCTGGTCATTTTTCAGGGAGATTTGGGTGAGTTTCTGGTCATTTTTTGGGGAGATTTGGGTGACTTTTGGGTCATTTTTTGGGGTGATTTGAGTAATTTTTAGGTCATTTTTTGGGGAGATTTGAGTCAGTTTTGGATCATTTTTTGGGGTGATTTGGGTGAATTTCTGGTCATTTTTTTGGGTAATTTGAGTCAGTTTCTGGTCATTTTTTGGGGAGACTTGGGTCAGTTTTCGGTCATTTCCTAAGGTTTTTTTTCTCAGTTTCTGGTCATTTTTTGGGGAGATTTGGGTCAGTTTTGAGTCAGTTTTTGAGGTGATTTGAGTAAGTCTTCGTGTCAGCTTTTTGGGGTTTTGGGGTCAGTTTCTGGTCATTTTGGGGGTGATTTTGTATCATTTTGGGTCAGTTTTTTGGGTTTTTTTTGCTTTTTTCAGGTCAGATTTGGGCCAATTTTGAGTTAGTTTTTGGGGTGATTTGGGTCAGTTTTGTGTCAGTTCTGGATCAATTTTTGGGGTGAATTCCATCAGTTTTTGGTCATTTTTTTGGGGAGATATGAGTCAGTTTTGGGTCATTTTTTGGGGTGATTTGGCTGACTTTTGGGTCATTTTTTGGGGAGATTTGGGTCCGTGTTGGGTCATTTTTTGGGGAGAATTGTGTGAATTTCGGGCCATTTTTGGGGGAGATTTGGGTCAGTTTCTGGTCATTTTTTGGGGAGATTTGGCTGACTTTTGGGTGATTTTTTGGGGAGATTTGGGTGAGTTCTGTGTCATTTTTTGAGGTGATTTGTGACAGTTTCTGGTCAGTTTTTTGGGGAGATTTGAGTCAGTTTTGGGTCATTTTTGAGGACATTTGGGTCAGTTTTTGTGTCACTTTTTGAGGTGATTTGAGTAAGTCTTGGTGTCAGTTTTTTGGGGTTTTGGGGTCAGTTTCTGGTCATTTTTGGGGGTGATTTTGTGTCATTTTGGGTCAGTTTTTTGTTTTTTGTTTTTTTTTTTTGCTTTTTTCGGGTCAGATTTTGGACCATTTTGGAGTTAGTTTTTGGGGTGATTTGGGCCAGTTTTGTGTCAGTTCTGGATCAATTTTTGGGGTGATTTGGGTGAGTTTTTGGGTCATTTTGTGGGGAGATCTGAGTCAGTTTCTGGTCATTTTTTGGGGAGATTTGTTTGAGTTTCTGGTCATTTTTTGGGGAGATTTGGGTCAGTTTTGGTCATTTTTTTGAGGAGATTTGTGTGAATTTCTGGCCATTTTTTTGGGGAGATTTGGGTGAGTTTTGGGTCATGTTTTGGGGAGATTTGTTTGAGTTTCTGGTCATTTTTGGGGGAGATTTGGGTGAATTTCTGGTCATTTTTTGGGGGAGATTTGGGTGAGTTTCTGGTCTTTTTTTGGGGTGATTTGGCTGACTTTTAGGTCATTTTTTTGGGAGATTTGGGTGAGTTTCTGGTCATTTTTTGGGGTAATTTTGGGTCAATTTCTGGTCATTTTTTGGGGTAATTTTGGGTCAGTTTCTGGTCATTTTTGGGAGATTTGGGTGAGTTCTGGTTCATTTTTTGGGATACTTTTGGGTCAGTTTCTGGTCATTTTTTAGGGAGATTTTTATCACTTTTGGGTCATTTTTTGGGGTAATTTTGTTTGAGTTTTGGGTCATTTTTTTGGGGAGTTTTGGGTCAGTTTCTGGTCATTTTTCGGAGTGACTTGGCTGACTTTTGGGTCATTTTTCAGGGAGATTTGGGTGAGTTCTGGGTCATTTTTTGGGGAGATTTTGGGTCTGTTTCTGGTCATTTTTTGGGGAGATTTGGGTGAGTTCTGGGTCATTTTTGGGGTAATTTTGGGTCAGTTTCTGGTCATTTTTTAGGGAGATTTTTATCACTTTTGGGTCATTTTTTGGGGTAATTTTTTTTGAGTTTTGGGTCTTTTTTGGGGAGTTTTGGGTCAGTTTTTGGTCATTTTTTGGAGAGACTTGGCTGACTTTTGGGTCATTTTTTTGGGAGATTTGGGTGAGTTCTGGGTCATTTTTTGGGGTAATTTTGGGTCTGTTTCTGGTCATTGTTTGGGGAGATTTGGGTGAGTTCTGGGTCATTTTTGGGGGTAATTTTGGGTCAGTTTCTGGTCCTTTTTTGGAGTGATTTGGCTGACTTTTGGGTCATTTTTTGGGGAGATTTGGGTGAGTTTTAGGTCATTTTTGGGGGAGTTTTGGGTCAGTTTCTGGTCATTTTTTGGGGAGATTTGGGTGATTTTTGGGTCATTTTATTGGGAGATTTGTTTGAGTTTCTGGTCTTTTTCTGGGGAGATTTGGGTCATTTTCTGATAATTTTTGAGGAGATCTGGGTCAGTTTCTGGTATTTTTTGGGGTAATTTTGGGTCAGTGTTGTGTCATTTTTTGGGGAGATTTGGGTGAGTTCTGAGTCATTTTTGGGGGTAGTTTTGGGTCAGTTTCTGGTCAATTTTGGGGAGATTTGGGTCAATTTCTGGTCATTTTTTTGGGTAATTTGAGTCAGTTTCTGGTCATTTTTTGGGGAGACTTGGGTCAGTTTTCGGTCATTTCCTAAGGTTTTTTTTCTCAGTTTCTGGTCATTTTTTGGGGAGATTTGGGTCAGTTTTGAGTCAGTTTTTGAGGTGATTTGAGTAAGTCTTCGTGTCAGCTTTTTGGGGTTTTGGGGTCAGTTTCTGGTCATTTTGGGGGTGATTTTGTATCATTTTGGGTCAGTTTTTTGGGTTTTTTTTGCTTTTTTCAGGTCAGATTTTGGGCCAATGTTGAGTTAGTTTTTGGGGTGATTTGGGTCAGTTTTGTGTCAGTTCTGGATCAATTTTTGGGGTGAATTCCATCAGTTTTTGGTCATTTTTTTGGGGAGATATGAGTCAGTTTTGGGTCATTTTTTGGGGTGATTTGGCTGACTTTTGGGTCATTTTTTGGGGAGATTTGGGTCCGTGTTGGGTCATTTTTTGGGGAGAATTGTGTGAATTTCGGGCCATTTTTGGGGGAGATTTGGGTCAGTTTCTGGTCATTTTTTGGGGAGATTTGGCTGACTTTTGGGTGATTTTTTGGGGAGATTTGGGTGAGTTCTGTGTCATTTTTTGAGGTGATTTGTGACAGTTTCTGGTCAGTTTTTTGGGGAGATTTGAGTCAGTTTTGGGTCATTTTTGAGGACATTTGGGTCAGTTTTTGTGTCACTTTTTGAGGTGATTTGAGTAAGTCTTGGTGTCAGTTTTTTGGGGTTTTGGGGTCAGTTTCTGGTCATTTTTGGGGGTGATTTTGTGTCATTTTGGGTCAGTTTTTTGTTTTGTTTTTTTTTTTTGCTTTTTTCGGGTCAGATTTTGGACCATTTTGGAGTTAGTTTTTGGGGTGATTTGGGCCAGTTTTGTGTCAGTTCTGGATCAATTTTTGGGGTGATTTGGGTGAGTTTTTGGGTCATTTTGTGGGGAGATCTGAGTCAGTTTCTGGTCATTTTTTGGGGAGATTTGTTTGAGTTTCTGGTCATTTTTTGGGGAGATTTGGGTGAGTTTTGGGGTAATTTTTTGGGGTAATTTTGGGTGAGTTTCTGGTCATTTTTTGGGGAGGTTTGGGTCAGTTTTGGTCATTTTTTTGAGGAGATTTGTGTGAATTTCTGGCCATTTTTTTGGGGAGATTTGGGTGAGTTTTGGGTCATGTTTTGGGGAGATTTGTTTGAGTTTCTGGTCATTTTTGGGGGAGATTTGGGTGAATTTCTGGTCATTTTTTGGGGAGATTTGGGTGAGTTTCTGGTCTTTTTTTGGGGTGATTTGGCTGACTTTTAGGTCATTTTTTTGGGAGATTTGGGTGAGTTTCTGGTCATTTTTTGGGGTAATTTTGGGTCAATTTCTGGTCATTTTTTGGGGTAATTTTGGGTCAGTTTCTGGTCATTTTTTGGGGAGATTTGGGTGAGTTCTGGTTCATTTTTTGGGATACTTTTGGGTCAGTTTCTGGTCATTTTTTAGGGAGATTTTTATCACTTTTGGGTCATTTTTTGGGGTAATTTTGTTTGAGTTTTGGGTCATTTTTTTGGGGAGTTTTGGGTCAGTTTTTGGTCATTTTTCGGAGTGACTTGGCTGACTTTTGGGTCATTTTTCAGGGAGATTTGGGTGAGTTCTGGGTCATTTTTTGGGGAGATTTTGGGTCTGTTTCTGGTCATTTTTTGGGGAGATTTGGGTGAGTTCTGGGTCATTTTTGGGGGTAATTTTGGGTCAGTTTCTGGTCATTTTTTAGGGAGATTTTTATCACTTTTGGGTCATTTTTTGGGGTAATTTTTTTTGAGTTTTGGGTCTTTTTTGGGGAGTTTTGGGTCAGTTTTTGGTCATTTTTTGGAGAGACTTGGCTGACTTTTGGGTCATTTTTTTGGGAGATTTGGGTGAGTTCTGGGTCATTTTTTGGGGTAATTTTGGGTCTGTTTCTGGTCATTGTTTGGGGAGATTTGGGTGAGTTCTGGGTCATTTTTGGGGGTAATTTTGGGTCAGTTTCTGGTCCTTTTTTGGAGTGATTTGGCTGACTTTTGGGTCATTTTTTGGGGAGATTTGGGTGAGTTTTAGGTCATTTTTGGGGGAGTTTTGGGTCAGTTTCTGGTCATTTTTTGGGGAGATTTGGGTGATTTTTGGGTCATTTTATTGGGAGATTTGTTTGAGTTTCTGGTCTTTTTCTGGGGAGATTTGGGTCATTTTCTGATAATTTTTGAGGAGATCTGGGTCAGTTTCTGGTATTTTTTGGGGTAATTTTGGGTCAGTTTTGGTCATTTTTTTGAGGAGATTTGTGTGAATTTCTGGCCATTTTTTTGGGGAGATTTGGGTGAGTTTTGGGTCATGTTTTGGGGAGATTTGTTTGAGTTTCTGGTCATTTTTGGGGGAGATTTGGGTGAATTTCTGGTCATTTTTTGGGGGAGATTTGGGTGAGTTTCTGGTCTTTTTTTGGGGTGATTTGGCTGACTTTTAGGTCATTTTTTTGGGAGATTTGGGTGAGTTTCTGGTCATTTTTTGGGGTAATTTTGGGTCAATTTCTGGTCATTTTTTGGGGTAATTTTGGGTCAGTTTCTGGTCATTTTTTGGGGAGATTTGGGTGAGTTCTGGTTCATTTTTTGGGATACTTTTGGGTCAGTTTCTGGTCATTTTTTAGGGAGATTTTTATCACTTTTGGGTCATTTTTTGGGGTAATTTTGTTTGAGTTTTGGGTCATTTTTTTGGGGAGTTTTGGGTCAGTTTTTGGTCATTTTTCGGAGTGACTTGGCTGACTTTTGGGTCATTTTTCAGGGAGATTTGGGTGAGTTCTGGGTCATTTTTTCGGGAGATTTTGGGTCAGTTTCTGGTCATTTTTGGGGAGATTTGGGTGAGTTCTGGGTCATTTTTGGGGGTAATTTTGGGTCAGTTTCTGGTCATTTTTTAGGGAGATTTTTATCACTTTTGGGTCATTTTTTGGGGTAATTTTTTTTGAGTTTTGGGTCTTTTTTGGGGAGTTTTGGGTCAGTTTTTGGTCATTTTTTGGAGAGACTTGGCTGACTTTTGGGTCATTTTTTTGGGAGATTTGGGTGAGTTCTGGGTCATTTTTTGGGGTAATTTTGGGTCTGTTTCTGGTCATTGTTTGGGGAGATTTGGGTGAGTTCTGGGTCATTTTTGGGGGTAATTTTGGGTCAGTTTCTGGTCCTTTTTTGGAGTGATTTGGCTGACTTTTGGGTCATTTTTTGGGGAGATTTGGGTGAGTTTTAGGTCATTTTTGGGGGAGTTTTGGGTCAGTTTCTGGTCATTTTTTGGGGAGATTTGGGTGATTTTTGGGTCATTTTATTGGGAGATTTGTTTGAGTTTCTGGTCTTTTTCTGGGGAGATTTGGGTCATTTTCTGATAATTTTTGAGGAGATCTGGGTCAGTTTCTGGTATTTTTTGGGGTAATTTTGGGTCAGTGTTGTGTCATTTTTTGGGGAGATTTGGGTGAGTTCTGAGTCATTTTTGGGGGTAGTTTTGGGTCAGTTTCTGGTCAATTTTGGGGAGATTTGGGTCAATTTCTGGTCATTTTTTTGGGTAATTTGAGTCAGTTTCTGGTCATTTTTTGGGGAGACTTGGGTCAGTTTTCGGTCATTTCCTAAGGTTTTTTTTCTCAGTTTCTGGTCATTTTTTGGGGAGATTTGGGTCAGTTTTGAGTCAGTTTTTGAGGTGATTTGAGTAAGTCTTCGTGTCAGCTTTTTGGGGTTTTGGGGTCAGTTTCTGGTCATTTTGGGGGTGATTTTGTATCATTTTGGGTCAGTTTTTTGGGTTTTTTTTGCTTTTTTCAGGTCAGATTTTGGGCCAATTTTGAGTTAGTTTTTGGGGTGATTTGGGTCAGTTTTGTGTCAGTTCTGGATCAATTTTTGGGGTGAATTCCATCAGTTTTTGGTCATTTTTTTGGGGAGATATGAGTCAGTTTCGGGTCATTTTTTGGGGTGATTTGGCTGACTTTTGGGTCATTTTTTGGGGAGATTTGGGTCCGTGTTGGGTCATTTTTTGGGGAGAATTGTGTGAATTTCGGGCCATTTTTGGGGGAGATTTGGGTCAGTTTCTGGTCATTTTTTGGGGAGATTTGGCTGACTTTTGGGTGATTTTTTGGGGAGATTTGGGTGAGTTCTGTGTCATTTTTTGAGGTGATTTGTGACAGTTTCTGGTCAGTTTTTTGGGGAGATTTGAGTCAGTTTTGGGTCATTTTTGAGGACATTTGGGTCAGTTTTTGTGTCACTTTTTGAGGTGATTTGAGTAAGTCTTGGTGTCAGTTTTTTGGGGTTTTGGGGTCAGTTTCTGGTCATTTTTGGGGGTGATTTTGTGTCATTTTGGGTCAGTTTTTTGTTTTTGTTTTTTTTTTTTTGCTTTTTTCGGGTCAGATTTTGGACCATTTTGGAGTTAGTTTTTGGGGTGATTTGGGCCAGTTTTGTGTCAGTTCTGGATCAATTTTTGGGGTGATTTGGGTGAGTTTTTGGGTCATTTTGTGGGGAGATCTGAGTCAGTTTCTGGTCATTTTTTGGGGAGATTTGTTTGAGTTTCTGGTCATTTTTTGGGGAGATTTGGGTGAGTTTTGGGGTAATTTTTTGGGGTAATTTTGGGTGAGTTTCTGGTCATTTTTTGGGGAGGTTTGGGTCAGTTTTGGTCATTTTTTTGAGGAGATTTGTGTGAATTTCTGGCCATTTTTTTGGGGAGATTTGGGTGAGTTTTGGGTCATGTTTTGGGGAGATTTGTTTGAGTTTCTGGTCATTTTTGGGGGAGATTTGGGTGAATTTCTGGTCATTTTTGGGGGGAGATTTGGGTGAGTTTCTGGTCTTTTTTTGGGGTGATTTGGCTGACTTTTAGGTCATTTTTTTGGGAGATTTGGGTGAGTTTCTGGTCATTTTTTGGGGTAATTTTGGGTCAATTTCTGGTCATTTTTTGGGGTAATTTTGGGTCAGTTTCTGGTCATTTTTTGGGGAGATTTGGGTGAGTTCTGGTTCATTTTTTGGGATACTTTTGGGTCAGTTTCTGGTCATTTTTTAGGGAGATTTTTATCACTTTTGGGTCATTTTTTGGGGTAATTTTGTTTGAGTTTTGGGTCATTTTTTTGGGGAGTTTTGGGTCAGTTTTTGGTCATTTTTCGGAGTGACTTGGCTGACTTTTGGGTCATTTTTCAGGGAGATTTGGGTGAGTTCTGGGTCATTTTTTGGGGAGATTTTGGGTCTGTTTCTGGTCATTTTTTGGGGAGATTTGGGTGAGTTCTGGGTCATTTTTGGGGGTAATTTTGGGTCAGTTTCTGGTCATTTTTTAGGGAGATTTTTATCACTTTTGGGTCATTTTTTGGGGTAATTTTTTTTGAGTTTTGGGTCTTTTTTGGGGAGTTTTGGGTCAGTTTTTGGTCATTTTTTGGAGAGACTTGGCTGACTTTTGGGTCATTTTTTTGGGAGATTTGGGTGAGTTCTGGGTCATTTTTTGGGGTAATTTTGGGTCTGTTTCTGGTCATTGTTTGGGGAGATTTGGGTGAGTTCTGGGTCATTTTTGGGGGTAATTTTGGGTCAGTTTCTGGTCCTTTTTTGGAGTGATTTGGCTGACTTTTGGGTCATTTTTTGGGGAGATTTGGGTGAGTTTTAGGTCATTTTTGGGGGAGTTTTGGGTCAGTTTCTGGTCATTTTTTGGGGAGATTTGGGTGATTTTTGGGTCATTTTATTGGGAGATTTGTTTGAGTTTCTGGTCTTTTTCTGGGGAGATTTGGGTCATTTTCTGATAATTTTTGAGGAGATCTGGGTCAGTTTCTGGTATTTTTTGGGGTAATTTTGGGTCAGTGTTGTGTCATTTTTTGGGGAGATTTGGGTGAGTTCTGAGTCATTTTTGGGGGTAGTTTTGGGTCAGTTTCTGGTCAATTTTGGGGAGATTTGGGTCAATTTCTGGTCATTTTTTTGGGTAATTTGAGTCAGTTTCTGGTCATTTTTTGGGGAGACTTGGGTCAGTTTTCGGTCATTTCCTAAGGTTTTTTTTCTCAGTTTCTGGTCATTTTTTGGGGAGATTTGGGTCAGTTTTGAGTCAGTTTTTGAGGTGATTTGAGTAAGTCTTCGTGTCAGCTTTTTGGGGTTTTGGGGTCAGTTTCTGGTCATTTTGGGGGTGATTTTGTATCATTTTGGGTCAGTTTTTTGGGTTTTTTTTGCTTTTTTCCGGTCAGATTTTGGGCCAATTTTGAGTTAGTTTTTGGGGTGATTTGGGTCAGTTTTGTGTCAGTTCTGGATCAATTTTTGGGGTGAATTCCATCAGTTTTTGGTCATTTTTTTGGGGAGATATGAGTCAGTTTCGGGTCATTTTTTGGGGTGATTTGGCTGACTTTTGGGTCATTTTTTGGGGAGATTTGGGTCCGTGTTGGGTCATTTTTTGGGGAGAATTGTGTGAATTTCGGGCCATTTTTGGGGGAGATTTGGGTCAGTTTCTGGTCATTTTTTGGGAGATTTGGCTGACTTTTGGGTGATTTTTTGGGGAGATTTGGGTGAGTTCTGTGTCATTTTTTGAGGTGATTTGTGACAGTTTCTGGTCAGTTTTTTGGGGAGATTTGAGTCAGTTTTGGGTCATTTTTGAGGACATTTGGGTCAGTTTTTGTGTCACTTTTTGAGGTGATTTGAGTAAGTCTTGGTGTCAGTTTTTTGGGGTTTTGGGGTCAGTTTCTGGTCATTTTTGGGGGTGATTTTGTGTCATTTTGGGTCAGTTTTTTGTTTTTGTTTTTTTTTTTTGCTTTTTTCGGGTCAGATTTTGGACCATTTTGGAGTTAGTTTTTGGGGTGATTTGGGCCAGTTTTGTGTCAGTTCTGGATCAATTTTTGGGGTGATTTGGGTGAGTTTTTGGGTCATTTTGTGGGGAGATCTGAGTCAGTTTCTGGTCATTTTTTGGGGAGATTTGTTTGAGTTTCTGGTCATTTTTTGGGGAGATTTGGGTGAGTTTTGGGGTAATTTTTTGGGGTAATTTTGGGTGAGTTTCTGGTCATTTTTTGGGAGGTTTGGGTCAGTTTTGGTCATTTTTTTGAGGAGATTTGTGTGAATTTCTGGCCATTTTTTTGGGGAGATTTGGGTGAGTTTTGGGTCATGTTTTGGGGAGATTTGTTTGAGTTTCTGGTCATTTTTGGGGGAGATTTGGGTGAATTTCTGGTCATTTTTGGGGGAGATTTGGGTGAGTTTCTGGTCTTTTTTTGGGGTGATTTGGCTGACTTTTAGGTCATTTTTTTGGGAGATTTGGGTGAGTTTCTGGTCATTTTTTGGGGTAATTTTGGGTCAATTTCTGGTCATTTTTTGGGGTAATTTTGGGTCAGTTTCTGGTCATTTTTTGGGGAGATTTGGGTGAGTTCTGGTTCATTTTTTGGGATACTTTTGGGTCAGTTTCTGGTCATTTTTTAGGGAGATTTTTATCACTTTTGGGTCATTTTTTGGGGTAATTTTGTTTGAGTTTTGGGTCATTTTTTTGGGGAGTTTTGGGTCAGTTTTTGGTCATTTTTCGGAGTGACTTGGCTGACTTTTGGGTCATTTTTCAGGGAGATTTGGGTGAGTTCTGGGTCATTTTTTGGGGAGATTTTGGGTCTGTTTCTGGTCATTTTTTGGGGAGATTTGGGTGAGTTCTGGGTCATTTTTGGGGGTAATTTTGGGTCAGTTTCTGGTCATTTTTTAGGGAGATTTTTATCACTTTTGGGTCATTTTTGGGGTAATTTTTTTTGAGTTTTGGGTCTTTTTTGGGGAGTTTTGGGTCAGTTTTTGGTCATTTTTTGGAGAGACTTGGCTGACTTTTGGGTCATTTTTTTGGGAGATTTGGGTGAGTTCTGGGTCATTTTTTGGGGTAATTTTGGGTCTGTTTCTGGTCATTGTTTGGGGAGATTTGGGTGAGTTCTGGGTCATTTTTGGGGGTAATTTTGGGTCAGTTTCTGGTCCTTTTTTGGAGTGATTTGGCTGACTTTTGGGTCATTTTTTGGGGAGATTTGGGTGAGTTTTAGGTCATTTTTGGGGGAGTTTTGGGTCAGTTTCTGGTCATTTTTTGGGGAGATTTGGGTGATTTTTGGGTCATTTTATTGGGAGATTTGTTTGAGTTTCTGGTCTTTTTCTGGGGAGATTTGGGTCATTTTCTGATAATTTTTGAGGAGATCTGGGTCAGTTTCTGGTATTTTTTGGGGTAATTTTGGGTCAGTGTTGTGTCATTTTTTGGGGAGATTTGGGTGAGTTCTGAGTCATTTTTGGGGGTAGTTTTGGGTCAGTTTCTGGTCAATTTTGGGGAGATTTGGGTCAATTTCTGGTCATTTTTTTGGGTAATTTGAGTCAGTTTCTGGTCATTTTTTGGGGAGACTTGGGTCAGTTTTCGGTCATTTCCTAAGGTTTTTTTTCTCAGTTTCTGGTCATTTTTTGGGGAGATTTGGGTCAGTTTTGAGTCAGTTTTTGAGGTGATTTGAGTAAGTCTTCGTGTCAGCTTTTTGGGGTTTTGGGGTCAGTTTCTGGTCATTTTGGGGGTGATTTTGTATCATTTTGGGTCAGTTTTTTGGGTTTTTTTTGCTTTTTTCAGGTCAGATTTTGGGCCAATTTTGAGTTAGTTTTTGGGGTGATTTGGGTCAGTTTTGTGTCAGTTCTGGATCAATTTTTGGGGTGAATTCCATCAGTTTTTGGTCATTTTTTTGGGGAGATATGAGTCAGTTTCGGGTCATTTTTTGGGGTGATTTGGCTGACTTTTGGGTCATTTTTTGGGGAGATTTGGGTCCGTGTTGGGTCATTTTTTGGGGAGAATTGTGTGAATTTCGGGCCATTTTTGGGGGAGATTTGGGTCAGTTTCTGGTCATTTTTTGGGGAGATTTGGCTGACTTTTGGGTGATTTTTTGGGGAGATTTGGGTGAGTTCTGTGTCATTTTTTGAGGTGATTTGTGACAGTTTCTGGTCAGTTTTTTGGGGAGATTTGAGTCAGTTTTGGGTCATTTTTGAGGACATTTGGGTCAGTTTTTGTGTCACTTTTTGAGGTGATTTGAGTAAGTCTTGGTGTCAGTTTTTTGGGGTTTTGGGGTCAGTTTCTGGTCATTTTTGGGGGTGATTTTGTGTCATTTTGGGTCAGTTTTA